>NC_090932.1:269141572-269833305 GCF_040938575.1 Ambystoma mexicanum | reverse complement strand
TTGGGTTAGTTTGTATACCTAGGTTTCGAGGAGTTTTGCCGGGTAGATGGATGTTAGAGATTGGTCTGTAGTTGGAGAGGCCATCTACGTCGCATCTGTTTTTCAGAAGTGGTTTGACATAAGCTGATTTGAAGATCCTAGGTATGGTTGCTGTTACTAGTGATAGATTTAGAATGTTTCTGTAGTATTCTGCTGGCATTCCTTGTGCAAGGATTGATTTGTAGATGTCCGGTGGACAGGTATCCATGGGTCAACCCGCTTTCTTGCTGTGTCTTTACGAGCATTGCGAATGCCTCTGCTGATATTTCAGGAAAGTTATTGAGTTTGTGCTGCGGTTCGTTTGGTTGTATGTTGCTGTTGGATGGCCTCTGTTGGATGGTTTGTTGGATGTCATTGATTTCTTTGCAGAGTTTCTCCAAGGGGGTAGGGCTGTTGTCACAGCCTGGTGGGTTTCTCATTTCTTTAATGATGTGAAACTTGTGTGTTGGTGGCCTTTGTGATTCTGTTATCATAGTGCCTTCTCTTTGCCTTTTGAATTTCCTTCTTGTATCAACGGATTTGCTTCTGGAACAGTGTTTTATTGTCTTGGTTGTAGTCCTTTCTCCATGCAAGTTCCATCTTTTTGTTTTCCTTTTTCATGGTGCTTAATAGTGGGGCAAACCATTTAGCCATTGCTCTTTTTTTGATGGTGTAAATGGTTTTTCCGGGGCTATCTTGCCAATTGTATGTGCAATCCATTTGTGTAATATCTCTGCTTTCCCGTCTAGATCAGCTAGCTCTAGTTCTGTTGAGGGTTTGGTTAACTCCAGTTATTTGAATAGGTTGCTTTCTTTGACATCTTTCCAGTTTCGATTTGTGGTGGTTGAGAGTTTAGGGGGTTGGATGTAAACTTGCGTAGGCAGAGTGATTACGAATGGGCTGATGAGATGGTCGCTCCACAGTATTTGTATTGGTGGTGCCGTGGTGATAAGTTTTTCCTCGGCGAAAATTGCGTCCAGAGTGTCCTGAGTGTGTTGCCCCTTTTACTAGTTGTATTTTTATGGTGGTGAGTTGTTTTGGGAGTTGGCGCGATTGTCTTCGAACCAGTTGTTGAAGTCCCCCAGGATGATTAGGTGTTCGTGGTTGATGGCTATGTTGGTGATGGCTTCTATGAAGTTGTCGACGAACGCTGCATCATAAGTTGGAGGTCTGTACACCAGGATGAATGTGATGTTGGTTTTTGGGCTCGCTGTTAGGTGTATGACCATGGATTCGCAGTTGAGGATGTTGAGTGGTTCGTCAGTTCTTAATTTTAGGTGTTCTTTGAATGCTATTGCGATGCCTCCTTTTTTGTTTTTCCTGTTTATTTGAAAGCATTTGAAGTTTGCTGGAAGGCAGCTTTGGAGTGTGATTTTGTAGCTGTCGTCCAGCCAAGTTTCTGTGATGAATAGGATGTCAATACCATTGTCATCGAGTAGGTAGAAGATCTCTGTAGAGTGTTTTGACATGGATCTTGCGTTTATTAGATTGCAGTGCAGTTTGGTGGTGTAGTTTATTTTGGCTTTTCTTGTTACGGTCGTCTTCTGATCTTGTTGAGGTGTAGGTTTCGGGTTGTCGGCGTCCTCTAATAATTCTAGGTTTTGTCTTGGGTTTTTGTTTTCATCTGGTTTATCTCCCAGGGGTTGTGGTTGTGGTTGTCGATTGGAGGTGCTCCTAGCTTTGGTGATGTAAGGTGTTATCGCTTCGGTCCTGTTTGTTTCTGGTGGTGTTCATCCTTCGTGATTTAGGTAGGTTGTTTAATGTTGCTGATTGTTGCGTTGCTTGGGTCTGGTGAGCCGTTCTCTGCGAGATAGGGAGTTAGGTAGAGGGATTTGTCTCTTCTCTGAACGTTGGTTCGATTTATTATTTTTTTTTATTTTTATTTTTTCCCTGTCTGTGGGGGTGTTCTGTTGCAGTTTCGGGGTGTGGTGTTTCTTCTCTTCTTTTCCTCGGGGTGGGTCGTTTGCACAGCATTCTATGATTCCGAGTTTAGTCTTTAAAATGAGTTGATTCAAATGTCCATTTGGTTACGTTTTGGTCTGGTTGTCTTGTGGGTAGTACTTAGTGTGGATGCTGTCCTCTACCGGTTTTAGTCTGTCTGTAGGTGGTATTTCCAGCTGATGTTGCCTATTCGTTCAGTCGCTGTCTTGGTGGGGGTAAGGGAGGTGGTTAAGGGTTGTATAGTTGGGTGTTAATGGTGGTTCTCTTTAGTCTCTCCCTGAACGTGGTTCACTGTGGTGAGTTAGCCATGTGTGTTTAGGAGGGACATGCACTGGCTGTGGAGTGACTTTGAGGGGCTCAGCTAGTATTTACTCCCTTGATGTAGTCTGGGCATCAAAGCCTTGTTAGATTTGAGAGACAGGTCTGTTAATGCAATCTGAGTATCCTACAGTGTAATTTGGAGACAGAAGCCTATTAGACTTGAGAGACCTGTATAGTGGGAGAGAGGCCTATCAATGTAGTCTGGGTATCATACAATGCAGTTTGGAGTGAGAACCCTGCTGGACATGAGACCTGTATAGTGGGAGAGAGGTCTATCAATGTGATCTGAGTCATACAATGCAAATTGGAGACAGAGCCCCAGCAAAACTTGATAGGCCCCTCTCCCACAATACAGGTCTATCTGTGCAATCCGAGTATCACAGTGCAATTTGGAGATAGAGCTCCAGCTAAGCTTGAGACCTGTATTGTGGGAGAGAGGCCTATCAATGCAATCTGAGCATCACACAGTGCAATTTGGAGTTGGAACCCTAGCAGAACTTGAGACCTGTATAGTGGGGGAGAGGCCCATCAAAGGAATCAGAGTATCCTACAATGCAGTTTGGGGACAAAAACGCCAGCTAGACGAGAGACCTGCAAAAGTCTGTACAGAGCAGTGGCTCGGAGTCTGGGGTAGAGTGGTTGCTCTGCTCCTGACCCATGCCACTCCTACCTTACTGGTCCTTGCCGTCGTTGGTTGACGGCTGGCCATTGCTTCCCTTGCAGACACCTGTTGGCGCTTCCCGAAACCGCCTCTGCTGAAGCTGCCCTGGGTCTTAGGCCCCTAGCCGTGGGCTGCACGGGCAGAGGGATTCCCTGGGAGGAACAGTGATGAGGGCCGAGAGGACCAATGGATGCAGGGGAGGTGGGTCGGGTGGCGGGGGGAAGAGGAGCAAGAGGAGGGCGAGGGGTGGGAGAGGGTCTGCAAGGGGCTTCTGGTCTTGCTGAGTACACACAATGATCCCAAAAGCCATTAGCAGCAGCCAGGGGCGAGGCTAACCGCGCTCTGATAAATGGAGCGCCTGGGGGCTCACCCACTCACCTGCACGGCCCGGATGGTAGTCTGAAACAATAAAAAAAACACAAATATTAAATAAAATG
Organism: Ambystoma mexicanum; assembly: GCF_040938575.1. NCBI lineage: Eukaryota > Metazoa > Chordata > Amphibia > Caudata > Ambystomatidae > Ambystoma > Ambystoma mexicanum. The sequence continues at coordinate 269,829,927 of NC_090932.1, read as the reverse complement.
GGGGAGGGGAATGACAAACCTACTATGCCTTGTGAGTGTTTAGAACGTGCAAGTGCCAAAGGGGGGTGGAATGGGATAAGTGCTGGGATGCTGCTGGGTGAGTAACCGGTAAGTGCAATGAAAAGTGCAGGAGGGTGCGCCGAGGCAAGTGCCGGGGATAGACAGAAGCTAGGGGCGATTTGGTGTGGGAGGCCAGGGCCCTGAGGACGCATAAGGGTCCTGACCACCAAACTAGCAACCGAGATTAGCGGAGGAGGTAAAGGGGAAAGTCTTGAGCATCTGTAATTTCAAGAAAGTCTTGCTGAAGACAGAGGGGCGGCTGTTCGAATGAAGGGAGCAAGCTGAGGAAAACGATTGGCCTCATGCCCTCTGGTTGGCGAAACGCTTAACAGAGTTGGTGCCAGAGGAGCGCAGGGGTCTGCAGGGGGAATATTTAGTAAGAGAGTTGCAGATAGTGTGGTCCCTGACCCCAGACAGCCTTGTGGATCATTCAGAGGGATTTGAATATAATCCATGAAGCTGCACTACCACGGTTTGTTGCCTTTGTTATTTATCTGTTTCTCCTCTGCTTCACACTTTCCACTCCTCCCCCTTCCATGCACTCCCCCCTCTCTCCCATGCACTTGCGTGTTCTCAATGTCACTGGCCATAGTAAGATCGCTGTTTTGTTCTCCCCTGCTCCCCTCCTCTCCCTTGTTGCGCTCTGAAACACTTGTGTACGAGCGCGATACAAATTAAATTTCAATTCAAGTGACCGGGTGCCAGTGAAGACTTTTTAGGGCAGGAGATATGCAATCCCTCGGCTTGAGGCTAAGGATCAGTCTTGCTGCCCTATTCTTTTTTAGCAGAGTGGAAGAGGATAGATTCAGGAGGAGGGTATTGCAATAGTCTAGCCTAGAGAGAACCAGGGCTCGGTGTCAATGAGCTTCTGGGGAAGGTCAGAAAAAGTAGAATTCCTTTCAGAAGGAAGAGCTGAAAGTGGGACTGCTTGGCAATGTCCTGGGTGTGAGGGAGGGAGGAACGAAGGAAGAAGAGCACAGCCTAAGATGACTCCCAAGGTTTCTGGCTTCAGAAGAGAGATCAAGGAGGAAGGACAGAGTGAAGGGAAGAAGGCAGGAGCCTGGGTCCCAATGGGAAGGAACTCAGTTTTGCTGGCATTGAGGCATAGATCATTTGAAGTGCACCAGTCCTGGATGGCAGAAAGGCAGTCTGGATGATGGAAGGTGCCAGAGGGTCAGCAGGAAGTTTGAAGAGTTGTCATCGGCATCAGACGAAGTTGGAGGAGATGTGCGCCAGCTGAGTAAGGTAGATGTTAAATAGACAAGGGCTGATGATGGAGACCTGGTGGACACCACAGATTGAGAAGGAAGTAGCGGGAGAAGGTGCCCAGGATGACTTGGGAGGAGCAGTCAGTAAGGAAGTTGGCCAGTCCAGTGTCCATTCCAAGATACCAAGGGCATTGTGAAGCCTTTTTATGAGGATGGAGTGGTTGACCATGTCAAATGCAGAGGAGAGATCAAGCAGGATGAGGACCACTGGGGATTTGGAATCGAGGCATGCTGCTGGGTGTTCAGAAGAGCAGTTTCTGTGCCTCTGAATGCTTGGAATCCAGATTGGTCGTGGAGACCACCAACAAGTTGTGTGAGAGTTGAGTTGGGGACAGGGCCAACTTCTACAGCAGTTTCCCCAGGAAGGTGGTGATGGAGTTAAGACGGTAGTTGGCTGGACAAGTAGGGTCTGCTGACTGCATTTTAAGGAAGGCGGGGGGGGGGCAGAATCAAAGGAGGGCCTGAGGGAGGAGGGGGAAGAACCAGTAGCAAAGGAGTGATCAGCGAGTGCAGAGGTAAGAGAGCTAATGTTGTCCTTGATGGTTCTGGATGAGCAGGGGGAAACCTGTTTGGAAGAGATGCTCATGGAGCGGACAACTCTGGTGACTTCTTCAGGTGAGACCAGGACGACGAAGGAGGGGGGAGGGAGCCAGGAGTAGGGTGAGTGGCTACGGAAGGCAAGGGGTGAGGGATGGGTTGGGAGAGTAACGGGGCTCTTCAGGATGCCCTGAGTTTTGGTGGAGTGAGTGGCGAGTGCATTGCAGAGGGCCTGAGAAGGAATAGGGAGGAGGATACTGCGGATGGGTTGGCTAGTACCCTGCAGATTTGGAAAAGTGCACCCATAGTGTTGGATGCACCAGATACTCATACCTGAATGTGGGCCCTATTTTTGGTACAGATGGGGAGGCTGTATTGCCAGTGTTGGAGAATTCTAATGTGCTAATTCCCTCTACCTTAGAGACCCCCGGCAACTTTTCTGGATTTTGAGGACTTTATATATTTTTTTTTTTTACCTGTGATTTTTGTGCACTGTTTTGGTTGCGGAGTCTGACAAACTCCATAGGCATCATCTTTTTTACATTGTCACACAGCACCTTCAGTGCAGTGACACAGGGAAGTCTTTCAGATTTCCCAAAAGTTTAAAAACATTCTCTGGGATACACTACCATTTCCCAGAGCAGTAAAGTGAAATTGACTTTACTTACTTTTGTTGCTTTCTAGACCCAGCACACACGATCTTAAACAATAGGATGCTGGAGGGGTTACTTAGTATCCCCTTTGTCTAGCTTCTCATGTAACCCTTTCCTCGCTGAATGGCTGGTGGCAGTCCGTGGTGTGAATTTAACGTGTGCTGTATTTGCAGCTGCAGTAAAGCACCAACGGGTCCCTTTGTTAATTTTGCCTTTGGCGGGATTCACGAGTGAAGCATGCCTCTGGCTCCAGGGTGTCTGGCGGGAGCAGGAAGCAAGGGAGGTGCCTGAAACTCTCTGTGCTTAGTCTCCTAGGAGACAGGAATGCACTCTTAGGTGATTGGCCGGCTGGGCTGGAATGAATGGGAGCTGCATAAAAGGCGAGGCTTTTTGGCTTGGAAGGCAGTCAACCACTGGATGAAGGAATCCGAAGAACTTGAAGAGGACGCCTGCTGCAACTCCTGGACCATTGGTTGCCCGGTGAAGCCCTACTGCTGTGCTGAAACTCCAAATTCGTATCTAAAGATAAGCCCCTGCAAGGACGACTTCTCCCTTTCAGTTGGTGGGACCAATCAACTCCAAAAGTAAGCCACCTGGACATCCTCTCAAAGCTGGTCGAGTTTCCACTGCAATCGCTGCTGGAACCGGATAGCCAGAAAGAGGAACACTAGTTCGTGTGCGTTGCATTTAAGCTGGCCAAGAGCTCCAGGAAGATCCTCTGACTATCGGGAAGCAGGACTGACCGAGTCTGAGCCCCCCTCAACAGAGTGGAGGACCCCAGATGCAAGGAAAGCCCATCTCGCCAGCCAGGAACCACGGTGTTGCTATTTGCAGGAGGTGCGAGGAGCTGTAACGCCGAAGTGACACTTGTTTGAAGATTGCCAGTTGCAAGCTGTGACGGTCCCATTGCAGTCCCCAGATGTCCCTTGTCCCCACGACTGAGGCCCAGGAACAGCAAGATCTGCAGAACTGCACAGGTACAAAAGCCATCTGCTGCACTTTTTCGTCAACCTAAAGTTACTGTACAGTCTAATACAATTTAACTCTTTTGCGTAGCCACTTGTCCTCGTTGGAGACTTGCTTGGTTGCATTTGTAGAGTTGCCTCTTTACCTCACAAGCATAATCGGCTTGTGGCTCTACTTACTTTCCTCTATTCTACCAAGACTTTTAAAACATTGTGAAATACTTTCTACTTGCCTGCAAGAAGTGCTTCAATTCATCTTGACTTTTGCTAACTTAAACATTGGCTGGCCTGGCTCCCTGAATGACTCTTTTCTCCTGTTTTAAGTGCTTCTGCCTTTCTTCGTGGAAAGGGTTAACTGACTTTGCATTGGGGGGGATTATTGAAAGTACTTACCTGCTTAAGAATTCTTGTGTGAATATTTTTATTTTGATCCCTCTTTACATTCAGACTTTCTTATGAGTTTCAAAGAAAACAGTGATATATTTTTTTTTAGACTATTTTTGGTATTTAACACACCATACAACTTCACACCCACATTAGGGTGGGCAGGTTTGTTTGTGCCTACACCTCTTTGCGCCAAATTTCTGATCTGAATGAATCAAAGTACGTAGTCCAGTTTCTTCAAGCATATTTTCTTAATTTATTTGATATATATTCTGCCCATATGGATGACACGTGTTTCGGCGTTTCTTTGGCGCCTTTTTCAAATCCGGGCTGAATGCAAACGTAACATGTAATAAAACAAAACACAAAATATAACATATGAAATGGCATTTTAGCATATTTTGTAACACATTTAGTAGTTAAAATAGTGAACTAGGCTGTGTAGTATATCCTTTGAGCATTCTCAAATTACATGAACACCTAAAAGTGCAGCACCTCTTAGTTACCTCAAATGGTTAAAAATAAATCCATTACAGTGACTATGTTAGTTTTTAAAATTAAATATGTGCAATCCAAAGAAGTATGGGATGGCATGGATCTAACAATTTTTGGCTGTCAGAAAAGCATGTAAATTTGTTTTTTAGTTCAAGTATATCACGGTAGTTCCAGGGTTAAATCCCGCCTAAAACAAATTTGATTATTCTATTATGCTAACATTAGCCTTTTAACCTTCTATCGGATTGATTCTTTGTGCATGATTCCCTTGCATATATTTAGACACATTTTAAACTCTGGTAAGCATGACTAGTAACATCTTTCTCATTGAATTTATATAAAAAGTGTTATTCATATTTGCAATCCTCCAATTGCATTACATATCCTTGGTCTCATGCATTCTGTTACTCTAGCGGTCACTAGGAATTACTTTTTCAGTTACGACGACTGGTAATCGATTTGCTCCCCATTTGTGTTTACCAAAACACCATGTCGCGTGAGTTTGAAATCCCAACAAATATATTTTATTTATGCCACTCGGCATCAAGCATGCTGATTTCTACATTGAGCATGCTTGTAGCGGTGGTCTTTCCACCCCTTAAAAGGGCTTACCTACAAAATTCACCTGCTCATGCCTCAAGCGTCGGGGGTCCCGTTTTGATTCTGACAAATCCTTGTTCATAAAGAGTTAGATTGCTAGTCCCTCTTTCCTTTTGTTCATTTGCAAAATTCGGCGGCCATACTTTGGGCTGAGTTTTAGTACGTAAGTCCTTTTTTCCTTTTTGGTGTTTAAAATGGTTTGTTGCATTTGTGTTTAGTGTAACATTGGTTTGAATTTAAACTTCCGTATTTATCTTGCGCGGCTGATCTGTTATTATTATGTCCAAATTATACAAAAATTAAAGTTAAAAGAGTAACTAGTTTTACACTATGTTTATTAGTATTTTTTACGCAATCTCTTTATTATGTATACCTGAGACAGTTTCCTGTTGGGAATGGTGCGTTATGGTAACTTTAGTTTTCTTCATTGACCATTATTTTTTCACTATTTTATTAGCATTCTTTTCACAATTTCAGAATGGTGCATTGTGGTACCTGTGGTTTGATACTTTCGCCTCATCTGTTTAACTTTCATCTGATTAGCGGTTTCGCCCATATAGGATCTCCCCATGTGTATATCTAAAGCATATTATTTAACATTGCACTGTTCAATAATATTTTTCTTTGCAACAAGTTATAATCGAACAAAATGGAAACCAGGAAAAACATTTTTGTGATTAATGAAAACATTTGCAATATTCATAACAAGAGACCTGTATATTATCATTTTTTTTGGTTTTGTTTCTGCTATTTCTCCAGCATCACAAAAAATGAATCATTTCATTATCTGAATTTAATCCATGTTCCAATGTTTGAAAATGGCAGATTAATCTGGCTTCTTCTTGCCTTAAGCAAAGTTCTTGATTTCTTCCTCGTTTGCCCATTTTGATTCTTTTCAGTCCAATAAATCTAATGTCTTTTTTATTTTGCATTTGATGTTGGTTTTGCCAATGAACAGATAACGGGAGGTTTTTGTCTTGACTTCCTATAGCTGAAATATGTTCTCTAATTCTACTTCTTAACTCCCGAATGCTGCTCCCAATGTAGAGCAGATTACAGACACATCACTGCGTAGACCACATGTTTAGATCTACAATTAATTTGTTCCCTAATCTTTGTTTTGACACCTTCTTGGTTCGTAAAAGTAACTGTTTCTTGTACTGCATAGTGGCACATCGAACAGAAGCCACATTTCCTAAAACCTGACTGTGGTTGTCGTAGCCATGTTTGTGATCTTGTTTCTTCTTTCTCCTCTTCGGACAACATAGAAGGACTCAACATGTTTTTCAAAGTTCTGGCTTTCCTATAAGTTATTGTTGGATAATCTTGTATGTGTTTCTCGATATGTGGGTCTAGTTTTAATAGATACCAGTTCTTTTTTAGGACTTTTTAAATTTCTTTGTTGTTTGCACAATATGCCGTAATAAAATGAATAGTATCGTCTGGTTGTATACTTTTGCTGCTTTGAGATAATGTTGATTGTCTGGTCATGTTTTTGGCCTTCATTTTTGCAGTTTTAATTGATTTTTGTGAGTATCCTCTGGCCTTAAATCTGTCTGATAACAGTTGACATTCACTCTCAAAATCTGATAATTCTGTGCAATTACGTCGTGCTCTAATGACCTCTCCTTTTGGAATGTTATAGATAACCGGTTTATGGTGGCAGCTAGTCGCATACAATGTTGAATTGACTTCCGTCTCTTTTTTAAATGTTTTTGTGTGTAATTGTCCTGTGGATACAAAAATGGTTAGATCCAAAAAGTTAATTTCCGTTTTGCTGCTTTGCCCAGTAAATTCTAGGCCAAATTCATTGTTGGCTTGGTTTAGTAGAGACTCCAGTTCTTCCGGTGTACCGTTCCAAATAATTAGTACATCATCTATGTACCTTAGCCATTTGATTATTTTATTCTTGAACTCTAGTAATTGGTATATGTGTAGGTCTTCAAACATTCCCATTACAATGTTGGCAAGGGCTGGGGCATATTTAACGCCCATTGCGACTCCACGTATTTGTCGAAAAAACTGATTATTGAAAATGAAACATTGTTCTCTAAAGTTGTCATGGGCATTTCTTTAAGCATGTATGCAGAGTTAAAAAATGACGCAGATCTATTTTTGAAAGTATAGTCCATTGCTTCCAGGGCCAATTCGTATTTAATAGATGTATATAGAGCCTTAACGTCCCATGTTGCTAGTAAGTATGTATCTTGCCACTCAATTTCTTCTACAATTTTGATAGCATCTGTTGTGTCTTTCAGATATGCCTGTATTTTGGGTACTTCAGGTCTTATTATATTGTCGATATATTCCGCTATAGGTTCTGTAGCCCAACCTATGCCACTTACAATAGGCCTTCCTTCTGGGATAGTGTCATATTTCTTGTGAACTTTCGGAAGAAAATATATGGTTGGAGTTGTAGGTTTATTTACCCGTAGGTGTGTCTGCTCTTCATCAGTTATTAGTCCTTGCTGGTGCCAGGCATTAATAAGGCTTGTCAAATCTTGTATTATTTTCGGTATTGGATTTCCTATTAATTTCTCATAACATTCTGGATTTTCCAAGTGGTTCATAGCCATCTTAATGTAATCCACTCTATTCATTATTATAATGTTGCCACCCTTGTCCGCTTCCTTGATAACCAATTGCTGATTTGATTGTAATTTTCTTATGGCAAGAATTTCATTTGCTGTAAGATTTGAGATTAGTCTTGTTTTTTATTGGTAGTCTTTTTTCTTAAATGGTATAAATCCTGTGTGACGGCTCTGTAAAATGCGTCCACCATGTTGTCTGGTGATAGCTGGGGTGTGAACCTGGATTTGGGTTTCAATTCTTTCTTAGAAAAAGGAGTTGGCTGTATTTCGAACTCATGAATGGTTTGACGTATTGGATAGTCTCCTGGTTCTTGTAGGGATCGTAATAGGTGAATACCGCTTAGTTCTTCTATGGTTATATCACTTCTAGTTATGGCTTCAGATGTTTTTTCATTTTTTCAACTTGAGTCGCAACAAATTTTTTAAGTTTTAATTTCCGAACAAATTTGAAAAGATCCACATGTATTTCTATGGGTTCACTCAGTTGCCGGGGCGAATGATAAGCCTTTATTCAGTACATTAATTTCATCTTCAGTTAGTATTTGGTTTGATATGTTCATCACCAAGTTATTTATTTCTGTTGTTTTTTGGCAGCTTCTTTCGACGCCGCCCGTGTTAATCGTCGATAGGCGTCTAAGCCGTCTGGAATTTCTGGGTCCTCCTGATCCTCTTACCTCTTCTCCGACTCGTTTCTGTGAGGTGTCTGGTGCTTTGCTGATCTGAAAACGGACTTGTTTCGTCTGAATGTTTGTTTCCTTGTTTGTATATTTTGATTTGATTTAAAAATCCTTGTCACCTTCGGTTTTGCACTTCCTAATACTGTTTCCACGTCATTCTCATTTTCGGGTTCTTCCTCTGCCTCTGAACTGGACGGTGAAGTGTTGGGAGTAGTCTCTCTTGATGTTGGTTTGATTTTGTTAGAGTATACACTTTCCAAGAGAAATATATCATCTTGGTAATCTCTGTCATTACGATAGAATTTTCTCATTTTTATCTCGTCTTGATATTCTTTGAGAATTTCGTGCATTTTCAAAAAGTTCTTTTCTTTAGTCACTTCTAAGGCTTTTGCCTCTTTAATTTCTTTTTTTATATTTTCAATTTGATCAGTTATTCGTTTGTGTTCTCTCTGTGCATGCTCAATTAGCATTTCTAACATGTGCTTTGAACATTGATTGAGGTTTATTTCCGAATTGTTAGCCAAATCTTTATCATCGTCTTTACTGAAATATGGAAAGATCAAAATGCGAAGTCCTCTTGGGATCTGGTCCTTTGATACATAGTTTTTCAGAGAGATTATTTCCCAATACTTGTCAATTTCTTTGCGAGAGGCCCTCTCTAGTTTTACAAATTTATATCTGAGGTCCTCTCTTTTCGGAAAACTTGAAGTCCACATTAGGGTGGACATTAACTTTGCGTCGTCTTAAACCCACCCACCGACGCCCCCCCCTCCCCACCGCCGTCTCACCCTAGCAATGTCTCTGTTGGTATTCATCACACCCCTCCTAATCCTCGACTTGAGGAAGAGTTGGCCTGGACTGAGATTTCATCACGGTGTGCCTCCTGCTCTGAAGTGCTAATTGAGGGGGCTTCTGCTTCACTCATCAGGAATGTTATCAGTGGGCCCCATATGTCAGGAGGGCGAGCGTGTAGGGGAAGAAGTTTTATAAAGTCTGATTTTACATCCTGGTAGTAGAGTAAGTCTTTACGCCACGCTGCGTAAGGAGGAGGGGGGGACCCGGCCCCACGCCATGGCAACTCTCCTGCACGCAAGTGTCAGTAGAACCCCAGTCAACTTCCTGGATGGAACAGAAAGCAGCCTTGTCATGCCTAGCAATGCTGTTGTATGTCTCGGGTGTATAGCTTCTCCTACGATCGCACTCTGTTCCAGAAAGGGGCTATTTCAGGGCACTCCCAGGACAGATGGACAAAGTTTGCGGATAGGGATCTGCATCTCTTGCACTTCGCCTGCACGTCAGGTTGATGTTTGTTGATCTTTTCGGGTGTGTGATAGGTTTGATGGAGGAAGTTGAAGTGGATAAGTTTGAGACGTGAATTAAGTGCGATTTTTCTGATTCAGGATGTAGCCCCAATCCTCATCTGAAATTACTGTGTTTAGTGCTCTTTCCCATCTGGATTTTGCACAAGTGGTGGCGGTGGTCGTGCTAGAGATTAATGCTTTGTATATTTGTGACACCAACCTGCCGTCACCTTGTGCTTGAATAACGTCATGCAGCAATTGCCAGGTAGGCGGTTGACACGGGAAGTCCAGCAGCAGGGTCTGTAATGTGTAACGAGTCCGGAAATAGAGGACCACGTCCAGTGCAGTGTTGCCCCTTTCATTTTTGCTTGATCTGGGGTTAGGAAGCCTTCCTCTGTGAAGAGGTCTCCTAGGGTTTGTATGTGAAGCTTATCGACCCATTGGTGAAAGACTTTCTCTGAGGTTAGGGGATTCCCGGAATAAACTTGACTGGCAAAAGAGGGGAGTACCGTGTTTGCACCTGAAGCCTTTGGGCGAAGGTTTTCCAGACTTTGCACGTCGTGAGCATCACGTTCATCGTGGGGCAGGAACGGGGATCTGGCCGAAGATCACTGCAGTCAGAAAATTGGGCGTTGCCAGGGCTCGTTCCACTTGTACATGAGGGCGGATCGTTTGAGTCGCATACCAATGGCTGAGGTATTTTGCCTGAACAGCCCAGAAGTATTTCTCCAAGTCCGGGAGGGCTTGCCCCCATTGGACACGGGAAGTGTCAATTTTGAGTGTGCCACTCTGGCTGGTTTGCCCACCCAAAGAAGCTCAAGAACCGAGCTTTTCAGCCTTTTCAGAAAGGTTTGCGGTAGTAGCAGAGGAATATTGTTGAAGTACAGTGATTTAGGCAGGACCACCATCTTGATCAGGGAGGCCCTCCCCCCAAAGCGTCTTCCAGCGTGAAACCTTGTCTTGGAGGGACTTATCCACTTCCTCGTAATTGTCGCAAAACACCTTGTGTTGGTCCAGAGACAGCTGTATCCCCAGGTACCGACCCTGGCAGTTTTCCATGTGAGTTTGAATTCGTCTGCAAACTGCTTTGTGGCCCTAGTCGGTGGAAAGACGACGGATTTAGAATGATTGATTTTTAACCCAGAGGCCGCTCCGAATTTGACTTCCCTCATGACCGGGTTCAGTTTAACCTCAGGGTCGCGAATGAACAGAGCCACATCGTCAGCATATAGAGGAACGATGAGCTTGTGTGGGCCGATGAGTCCCCTCTGCCGTCTGAGTTCCCGAAGGTTGGAGGCTAGTGGCTCCATTACCAGGGCAAAGATTAAAGCTGAAAGCGGGCAGCCTTGTTGCGTACCTCTTTGCAGTTCTATTGAAGCTGATTTTGCGGTGCCTACAATATTTGCTTGTGGCTTGATGAAACGGGCACCCAATCCCATCCTGGTGAGAACCATGAACATAAACGGCCACTCTACCGCATCGAACGCTTTCTCGGCGTCTAGAAGGACTGCAATTGCCTGACTTGAGGGGTCTAGTGCCTCGATGATTCCGAACATTCTCCGCATGCGGCCTGGAGTAAAGCCGGCTTGGTCCGCTAGTACAAGGGCGGACATCAGGGGCATCAACCTTTTGGCTAGAACCTTGGTGAGTATTTTATTGTCGAGGTTAAGCAAAGAGATAGGGTGGTATCATGCACATTCTTCTGGTGGTTTGCCTGGTTTGTGCAGAAGGATGACATTGGCTTCACAGGAGGAGTGAGGGAGAGTCCCCACTTCCAGCGCCTCTTCGTACACCGCCGCCAGGAGAGAAGCCAGAGTGTCTGCAAAAGCTTTATAGAATTCTCCCGTTAGGCCGTCAGGGCCCGGTGCCTTGGAAGAGGGTAGTGGTTTATGCCTGCTTTAATCTCTTCCTGTGAGATCAGCTCATTCAGAGGTTCACGCAGATGTTGTTCGACTCAGTAGAGCTCTGTGTCTTCTAGATATTCCAATGGGACGTTTGAATCTTTTGGGAGTTTCGAACTGTAGAGGTCTTGGTAGAATAGCCTGAATTCCTCTGCAATCTTATTGTCGGTGTGGATCACCTCGCCTTGCTTGGTTCGGATTCTTTCGATTTGGGACTGTTTGTTGTCGGCTCTGATTAGGTTCGCCAGAAGGGCACCAGGTTTTTGGCCCTCGCCGTATTGACGAACTTGACTGGTGCGACTTAAAAATTTGACATCCCGATCCACGGCGGCATTGAATTTTTGCAGTTCCATTTTCAGAGCTGCAGCTGACTTTGGGTCGGCCGTATTTGTGTTCTGGATCTCGAGAAATTTTAGTTTTCCTTCGCTGGCTGTAAACTCACTCCTGATGAGCTTGGGGATGCCGTTTTCTTTGGCGTGGCAGACTCCTCTAATGAAACATTTTAAAGACTCCCAGATTGTGCCTGCTGAGGCGACGGAGCCTAGGTTGGCTTCAAGAAACATGTCTATCTCCTCTTAATTCAGAGGCAAAGACTTCATCACGTAGCGAGCCCATTTTGAAGCGCCAACGCTGTAGTGGCGGTGTAGGGTTGGATGGCTTGAGATTAAGGAAAAGTGGAGAGTGGTCTGAGAGCGTTCTCGGATGGATACAACACCGGCCACATGTCAAGGGACCATTTGTTGAGGTGAAGAGAGTTGATCTGGGAGCTCGTGTTGTGGACCGCAGAATGGAAGGTGAAATCTTGCAGCTCCCCATTAGAAATTCTCCATACGTCCTGAAGATCAAACGCTTTGCAAATTTCCTTTATTTGGAGGCCAGCCTTGGAGGGCGGCAGCGGTGTGGCCTTTGATCTATCTCTCATAGGGTCTAAAACCGTGTTCATGTCTCCACCCCAAATTATTATTGCAGGGTCGTGAGTGGAGAGCTGAGTCAACACCCAGCCAAAATTGTCGGGGCCGTCCACATTCGGCACATAAGAATTAATGAGTCATTTTCTGACCTGCGATGATGCCGCACACCAATACTGCTCTGCCCTCGGTGTCCTTTGCCGTATGGAGTAGACTGAAACTGAGCCTCCTGTGTATGAGGATAGCGGCGACTCTCGAGTATGTAGAGTAGGATGAGAAATATCTATGGCATCCCCAACTCTTGGCCCACTGGTGATCTTTCCCAGGGCTGAGGCGAGTCTCTTGGATCAAGGCCACGCCCACTTCATGGCGTCTGAGGTAATGCAGAATTTTTCTGGTTTTTGCTGGGATGTCGCCGCCTCTTATATTCCACATTAAGACATTGAATGGGGCTAGTTAGTTTTTATTTAGGACCACTTTACCATTCCGGTTGATAGCGATGGTTTGTTAGCAAATGTTCTGTGCCAGAGTCAATGCTCCGAGGTAGAGAGCCTGGTTGAGGCGATTGAACTGATGATGGGCGGGGAACAGGACGGTCGGGATCTGGCGGCGCTGAACATTCCTAATGCACTCTGAGGGCTCGATCTACGGGCAAACCAACAGGCCTGAGACGTTACTCTCCGAAGGGTGGGCAACCCCCAACTGGCCCACCGCGAGGTCCCTCATTAACCAACAACCAACAAAAATGGCCTATGGAGATACCATGCCGAGGAATGAACCTCCACCTCAGCGGAAAAAACTCAACTAAAAATAAACTTAACAGTAGCTGTGCTAGGGGCGCTCGGGGCCTCCCAAGTGTTCCTGCCCCGTCTTTCGCTTAGTGTGAATGTTCCGGCTTACTCTGTGATGCAAGCAAGTTTCTGAGTCGCTGCCCTGCATTACTCTTTACGGAGGATTCCTGGGGTTTCTATCTCTCTGCGGTCTGGGGCGAGCCTGGTTCTGGGCATCCCAAATGGCCTAAGAATAGGTTTGCTTCATCCGGGGTTTGGAAGAACTGGATCTTTCCGTCATGCTGAACTCTAAGGCGCACTGGATAGAGCATTGAGTACATCATTTGACTGATTCGGAGTCTCTGCTTGACGCTGGCAAACGTTTTCCGTTGTGACTGCACTGATGGGGAGAAGTCGGGGAAGAAGTGAATTTTGTCCCCCTCGTGGCGTAGCTCGCCTTTCTCTCTGGCTAGCCGGAGTATGGAGTCCCAATCTCTGTATTTCAACAGCCTCGCTATTATTGGCCTGGGTGGCGAGCCCAGAGCTGGTCTAGACGTGGGAACTCTGAGCCCTTTCTATAATGAAAAGGTGGGACAGTGTGTCGCGTCCGAATAGGTTGATACAAAGGGATTCCACAAAGTCCTCCATTTTCTCTTGCGTTTGGTGCTCTCACTCCCACTATCCGTAGGTTATTCCTTCTTGAACGACCACCTAAATCCTCATACTTGCCAATGGTTGTTTTAATTTGTGATTCCAGTTGAGAGACTTTGTTGGTTAGAATTGCTGAGCTGTCATCGAGATTTGACACTCTTTGCTCCACGTCGTTCATGCGTTCTGTGTGAGTCCATACAATGTTGAAGGAGGTCGACTTTAGATGCTAGCCCATCCATTTTTTTTTTGCTCAGATTACCAATGCCAGCCTTCAGGTTAAGGAGGATTTCTTTGATTTCAGAGGGGTAGCCGCCGGATTCGTCTTGTTGAGGACAGACGCTGAAGCTTGGGCTACCTGGTGGAGGGGTGCCCTGGGGGTCGAGCAACTTTCAAAGTTTAATTTCCTCTGGGTCTTGTCAGTCTTCCCCATCGTGACTGCGGGAATGGGAATGTCTGTTGGCTGCTTATGGCCAGTGTGTATCTGGGGCACCACAAGGGCCTTTCACTGGTCTGAACGCTGCTTGATGTGGATGGTGGGCTTGTGACTTTAAATGGGGAGAGGCTTCACAATCCAATACTTGTGGGTAGTGGGGCAGGGTTCTGTGGACATCAATGGGGGTGGGCTACCCTTTCCAGTGTGGTCGGCTCTCCTGAAACTAGGTGGTGCCCACCTTAGTGAGGTGAAGCCCAGTGCGCCATGCTTGCGTGGTTGTCACAATGTTCAAGTCGTATTTGGAACAGGTTCATGTTGGACAGCCTCTGGATTCTGTGCCGTCTTTGTGTAAGAGGGCATCCTCAGTAGCTCAACCCTCTGCTAATCCAGGCTTGTGTGGGGGAGGAAGGAAGGGGGGGGGCGGCCGTATGGAGGACTGGCTCGCTACGGGGAGTGATGTACACTCGCCCCCCCCTGCTCCTTACCGCCGTGCTCGCTCAGCCTTATCCCTCCTCGAGGCCAGCACCACCTCGGGTGTGCACGCTGGGGCGTCGATGTTTGCGGTGGGCACGGAAGAGTGCAGGCAGAGCCGGGGGGGGGGGGGGGGCCGAGGAGCTGGCGGTGGAGCCGGCCGCAAGCCCGCCGTGACGATTGTGCCCCCTCTCGTACGCTGGCTCAGAGCTGGGGGGGGGGGGTAGATTGCACCCACTGCCGTTACGCCTCTCGCTCGATGGCTCACAGCCTCAGAGCCGGATGCCGGGGCAGGCGCAGTGGAAGCGGGCAGAGGTGGAGTGGGGGAGCAGCTGATCCTCTCACGGTGCACCGTCTCCTCCGAGGCACTCCCGCAGTCGCGATCTCCACTCCGACGCAGGCCTCCGAAGGGAGGTGGGGGCCAAGATCCTCCACCTACACGATGTCCGTAGGCGGATGCCATCCGTGCTCTGCCCGAATTCTTCGCCGTCCTCTCTGGCGCCCCGTTACAGCTCTGCTTCGGCGGGGATCAGGATACCTCGGGGGTGGGGGGTGGGCTCAGGAGAGATGGCATCCCGATAGCCAGCTACGCGGAGTTCGGGGTCAGAGCCGCGTGGGCCTGGACTCGGCGGCTCCGATTTGGCTTCATATTTCGCAGAGATGTCACTGGGGAGATCAGAAAGGCAAGGAACTGAAGACTGGCACACAGATTCACCGGGAACCGGAGGATTACGAAGGATTCATACGGGGCGAAGCGGGAGCTTTAGACCAAGTCGGCCATCTTGGTTGGCCCTCATAAACAGTGATATATTAATGCCCACAGCACCCTAGCAATTGATATCTGAGGATGTAGGTAGTGTCTGTGAGTCATCCCAAATGGGTGTCTACTGATTTAGAAACTGTATTTTTGAAGTGCATTTGTGTGTTGCTTTATATTGAAGGGGAGGGGGCTGGGAGAAAGTTAATGAGGGACGGCAGGATGCGGTCAAAGAGAAGGTTTGCCGGAGGACCCTGAACCAGAATAGTGCCAGTGTGGTCAGTGTTCCAGATAAGATTTTGAGGTGGGAGTATTTTACTCCCTATTTTTAAACTTTAAGAGTAAATGTGTTTTCAAGAGTAAAAATGACTTCTTTGCAAGACAGTAAAATGTGACATCAAGCTGATGTGTGCAAAAACGGTAGGGGAAGAATTACTATGCTGCAGCTTTCTGCATTGTGACAGAATACACCTTTCATTATTTCTCTATGGTCTGGCCATTTGATCATTCTTGTATATATTTAAATGTTGAACACAAAAACGTAGCCAATTACATAGTAAAGCAAACCTAAATTGTATTGTTTTTGAGGTTCGATAGCAGAATTGTCTCTTCATGTTTAATGAAAATCCTCATTTCCTGGAGCTATTACTACCAAATGGTATACCAATGATGATGCAATAGTGCAGAGAGGAAGGGACTCATGCTAAATTATATATCTAATCTCATGGGCAAATGGTTATTCAGCGCTTTTTGCAAAGTGCTGTACATGGAACAGGTTTTTACAATTATCACCAAACCGAAGTCGTTACTCCTTTGTCAACCTCAAAAGGATGAAAGGCTGAGTTGGGATTGCCGGGATTCGAACCTGCTAACATCCTTCAGAGGTCGGTGAACTGACTATCGACTGAGTTATAATAATCCGATGCCTAGATGTTGGACGAACCATGTATGAAGCGCTACATAAACTTAAATACCTATCTGGATTATCACAGGGACAGGTTTTGCTGAGTTTCTATTTCAATTACAAATGTAACTTTTGTTTTTTGAACAGCGCTTGCACTTCCTGGAGAGTCAGGTTTTGGATGTTTTAATTGTCTTCAAGATTCGAGAGGCTAGAACGCCTGTGATTGGTTTAATGATAATCACTCACCCTTGAGCAAAGACTCTACTACCACTGACAATTTATAGTAATGTACCCCATTGACTGCAAGGTTGAATGGATGTAAATTAGACCGTGCATACTAATTTAACACTGCTTTTATAATTAGATTGTCAATTAAATTAGTGTAAAAGTGATCTGCTTCGGCATGATTATGCACACAGTGCAGGAACTCTGAAAAATACAATTGGGCAATACTGGTTAGCTTTCACTGGCAAAAAAGCATAATTTGTTACAAAAGATTTATTCTCAGTTGCAATGTAGTTTTCCAACTTATTAATTATACAATCCTAAAATGATAGGAACATAAAGAAGCACAGTGCTTCTGTTTGCTCCATGAGCATCAACACAGGAGAAGCTGAATAGGAAAAAAACATTCCTTTTATCGGTGTGCAGTTTTTTTATTTTTTTATTTTTTCCTTTTTTATGAAGGCTTCAGAGCAAAACTTTGTTTCAGAGGCTTTCATCCATGGCTTGAAATTACAACCATGTAGATAAAATCACAATAAGCATTCTGGTTTCTGTCAAGTAACCTGACCTTTGCACTGCCCTCTGCTCTAAATTTGTGTGTAACTGTACACAGGAAAATAATAAAGCTGTCATATTTACAAGATTTTCATAAAGGCCTAGTATGCACCTTATCTGGAGGCCTGAGTGTGGTAGAAAGTCATGTTAAAGCGTGATAAGAATCCCGTCAAGAGGACTGCTCACTTGGTGCCACCATTAATGGGAGAGGATGTGAAAGGGGAGAGAGTAGAGATGTTATGTTACTTGGCATTTATATATTGCTCGATCATTGGTATGATCGCAAAGTGCTGGTAGGTTGAACGCCCTTGCAGAGAGTGTCGTAGGGTGCATGGGTGCACCAGTTATGGGTGCAGCTGATGTAGTTGCCAGATGCTAGCTGCATCCAAGCGTTCAGTGTGGTGCTGAAGATATCATTTGGATATGTGCAGTCTGGTGGGTGGCCACCCAGACTGGGTTCTGGCTGCATTAGGCCTGAAGGACGCTTATGTGAGCAACTAGGCCGGAATGTCATGGGATAGCTGCATATTAGGGTGATGAGGTGTTCATGGGGTAGTGTTGGTATGTGAACAGCTAGGCCGACTTTATCGGGGGTAAAGCTGTGTTCTAGTTGTGTGATGGTGTATGGCAGAGAGTTAAGTGTAGTGATGTGATGGTTCATCTTTAGAGCGTCCAAAACCAGTCAAGTGAACAGGATGGCAGGGAACACAGCAACACACGGATACAGTGACTGGGGGCTGAGCTTACAGCGACAGGAGGGGGCATACAGATGTATAGCAACAGCATGGGGAACAAGAAAGCAGGGTACACTGACATACGGGCACGGTGGGCATACATGGTGATGAGGGTTGGGTAATACATTGGGATCCATAGTGACATCACGGGAACAGGATGGCATGGAGCACAGCGACACACGGCCACAGTGACAGTGGGGCTGGGCTTACAGGGATAGGAGGGGGACAATAGGGATGGACAACAGCATGGGGCACAAGAAGGCGGGTTACACAAACGTGCGCGGTGGGTACACACAGGAACTAGAGGGTAGGGTAATTCCATCCCTCCCATCCCTCCATTCCCCATGCGTCCATTCCCTCCATTCATTCCATCCATAATGCATTGGGACACATAGCAACATCATGGGACAGACATAAGGGCAGAGAGGGGCATCCAGCGACAGAGGGCTGGGCTTACAGCGACACGACATGGGTGGCAGAGGGATGCATAGTGGCATAAAGTGGGAAGTTACACAGCAACGCACAAACATAGTTGGAAATTCAGTGACATAATGGGACCAGAGGGGAGGGTAATACAGTGGGATATATAGTGACATCACAAGAACAGGAGCGGAGGGTACACAGTGACACACGGGCACAAAGGGGCACAGTGATGGAGGGCTGCGGTTATAGCAACAGGACAACAGAGGGATACATGGGGACATCATGGGGAACAGAAGGCAGGGTACACCGCGACACGGACACAGTGGGGCATACAATGACATTACAGGGGCTAGAGGGGATGGCAGTATAGAGGGATACACGGGGGGGGGGGGTAAGACAGAGGGATAAATGAATACATAATGGGAGGGTAGGGTGACCTTGCAAGGGCGAAGTAGGGGCACACTGCAACGTTGTGGGGATGTGTTACGGCCTGGGGGTGTTCTCATGTGGGTAGGATCTAGAGATCATTGTTCAGGGATACAGTTCTCTATAGCCCAATCAGTGGGCGTATTCATTGAAGACTAGGTTGGGAGTCCCATTGTGTATTTAGTCATTAGGTTGTTGGAGGTTCAGTCGCATCTTTAAGGTTGATGTTGGTGTTATGGAAAGAGTAATATTTTTAGTAATTTGCGGAATATCATAGTCTTGGATGCATCGATGTGTGGTGGAAGCGAGTTCCAGAGTCTGGGCCAATGCTGAGAAAGGGGATCATCCGATCCTGTCTGAGTTAGTGGTTGGGATCACTAAAAGGAGGGCAGTGCTTGATCTTAGGGTAGGGGGTGGGAGGTAAGCTTTTAACTATCTTGCAGGTATAGTGGGCTGGTCTTCACAGCACCATGAGTGATGCACAGGGTCTTGAAAGTGGCTCTTCGTCTGACTGGGAGCCAGTGGAAGGTTTGGAGTGCTGGAGAGGCATGGTCTCTTGGACCCAGGGCGAGGAGCAGTTTAGCAGCAGTGTTTTGGGCTCTTTGGAGTTTATTAAGGTGGTATGCTGGGACCCCTATGCATAGGGAGCTGGCATAGCCCAGTCTCGACATTACAATAGACTTAACAGTAGCAAGTCTGTTCGGGAAGGAGAGGTAGGGAAGAATGCACCTGAGAATTTTGAGATTGTAGTGACCACATTTAGAGACGTTGTTGATCTGTCGGGCGAGGGTTAGGCCAGAGTCCAAAGTGCATCCTAGGTGTGTTACTGTGACGGAGGAGGTGAGGGGTTGGCCCATGGAAGGGGGCCAAGGGAGTGGACGAGGTAGAAGCTCAGTGTTGCCATGAGTTGGATTTTATCTAGGAGGCAGGCTGCAAGGTCGGGCTGTCGGTTGGAGTCGTCGGCGTAGTTGTAGCACAGGATATTGTGCAGGCGGATGATTCCAGGAAGGGTGGACATAGAGTTTGAATAGGAGAGCAGATAGAGATGCGCCTTGTGGTACTCCAGTATTAACCTAGCAAGCAGCAGAGACAAAAGTGGAGAGCAGGGTTATTTGTTTCCTGTTGAGGAAGGAGGAAATCCATTTGAGAGTGGTGCCACAGATTCCAAGGGAGTGGAGACGGTCAAGGAGGATTGAGTGGTTAATCATGTCGAAGGCTGCAGACTGGTCGAGGAGAATTGGTGCGGCGCATCCTGCAGAGTCTGCATTCATCTTAAGATCGTCCCAGATTGAGGATGGAGTGGTTTCGGTTCCATGTCGCAGTCTAAAGCCTGTTTTTGCAGCGTCAGAGGTTGTTGGATTCAACAAAGGCGTTTAGTTGGGCGTATTCTGTTCAGTCGATGAGTTTTGCAAGGAATCTGGGATGTCCATGGGTCTGGAAAGGGGACAGAGAAGATATTGGTGAAGATCTCTCTGAAGGATGCACTGACATAGGTGTCTGTGATGGGAAGGCCAGGATTTGCCCCAGGATTTTTTGTGATTTTATTTTTTTCATCCAGATTTCATGAGACGAAGGATAGGTGATAATGTAGCAGTTTGATTAGAGAGCTGGTGAGTGCCATTTCAATGACGGAGGAAGGATGAGAGATGGAAAAAACAGCAGTGGGGAGGCTTCACAATAATGGTTACGAAGGGCACAAGTACAAATTGCAGAACATTAGGTGAGGGTGCAGGGTTTTAGATTTGATTTTTCAAAAAATGGAATACAATGCACACATGGAGGTGAGAGGGAAAATGAGAAACCTACAGAGAAATCAAATTACCAATGGAACAGTTAAGTGCAGTGACAAAAAGAGGGGAAGGCAGAATAGGAATGGGACATTTATGGATCAGGAGATGGCTGGAGTAGGCACCAGGACAGTTCAGCCATCACTCACGTTGGCGTAGTAAGGGGGAGGGGAGGGCTGTGGTGCTGTTCATGCAGGAGCCGGAAGTTCACAGCAGACGGCGGCATTGTTTGTTTGTGTTCGAGCAGTGAGGTGGTGGGGGCCCATCCGACCCCAACCAGGCCTGGACAGGCGGGCAAAAGCCTGAGGAGTGGGGCTTTGGGAGGCGGTCCGGCATTCGCCTGCTGGCTTGGAGGACTGGGCCTTTAGCAGGAAGAGGGGCACAAGCTGTGTTCCTTCCCACTGAAGGCCAGGCACTCTAGTGCCTACAGGTCAGGGGCGGGCATGTTGGAAAGAGGCCAAAATGCTGCCTCGCAATGGATATCCAGGGCACACTGCACAAACTTACAGTGCCAGCATTTAAAAATGAAATTTCCTTTTTTGTTTTTAACAAAATTAAAATTTTAGAGCTAGTCACAGCTGCAAGGGTGCATTGCTTGAGCAGGGGGCTGCTTAAGGCCCCATAAAGCCCAAAGGGATTACCGTTTGTGTCGGTGTGGGGGGGGGGGGGGCACTGGCCTTGTGGAATAAGAGCGCCCCTGCTGTCTGGTTGGCTCCTCAACATGCAATCGAGGCTGTTGGATATGCCGTTTGAAGGTGCTTATTTGTTTGGAGAGTATTAGGCAGTCCCAACAAAGTCGATGGACTCCATCTTCTAACCAGGGTTTCAGAAACTTCATTTTGGTATGATGCCTGTCGCGTGAGCAAGAGGTCAGTTTACGCAAAGGGGACAGAGAAGGCAACCATGAGGAGGCTGAGGTCATGCTGGCAGAGGATCTGCTATATCTGCTTCCTTGCCTTCCGCACTGACCGGTGCCCCAAAACTGCTTTGAAGACTTAAAGCATTTCTTTGTGGTGGGAGGCAGATTAACCCACCATCTGAAGGAATGGCGAAGCATTACAACAACTGCTTGGGCTCTACAAGCTGTTGCCCATGGCTACTGCCTCCACTTTCTTAAAACACTGAACTGTTCCTCATGAGGCCAGTCCTTTAAAGTACTGGATCCGTTCCTCCTAAAGGAAGTTCAAACACTGTTAGAGAAGGATGCCAACGAACGGGTACCTGTAGCGGAAAGAAATCGAGGCTGGTACTCATTTTCTGATCACGAAAAAGGAGAAGGGTTGCATCCCATCTTGGACTTGAGATACTTGAAAAAGTTCCTCAGGAAGGACAAGCTCAAGATGGTCACTCTTTCGCAGATCCTCCAGGCCCTTCAGCTCCAGGATTTGATGTTGTCATTGGATCTTCAGGATGCTAATTTTTATGTGCCCTTTCATCTCAAGCACAGAAAATTCCAGAGATTTGCCATATGCAGTTCTGGCTATCAGCCTGGGGTACTGCCTTTCGGCTAACCTCTGCCCAAATGTCTTCACCAAGCTTATGGCCGTGGTGGCACTGACTCTACGGAGGGGGGGGGGGGTGGGCATTCACATCCATCCCCTAACTGGACGATTGGAGCCTGATCAATCATCTGAGCAGGCTCTGGAAAATCTGGACATCACCTGCTGCTCTCGCCACAGGCTGGGCTTCTCCAACTTCAAGAAGTCCCACATGACCCCTTCCCAGAAGCGGCATTTCATTGGAGCAGTCCCCGACTCAGAGGTAAGGGCTATCCACATATTGCAGATGGTAAACTAATTTCAGAGTTTCCCAAATCTTCTAGCCTTCGATTTTCTGTGGTTGCTTGGTTTTATGGCTTCCTGCATTGTTCCGGTGCCAGAGGCCCGCCTAGGGGGTCCCTTCAGTGGGCTCACAGGACTCTGCGGTCAGTTCTGTGGCGGATCTGGTACTAATCCCAAGCAGGGTCACACAGGATCTCCTTTGGTGGGCTGTCAAGGAGAATGTGTTGAAAGGGGAACCATTTTGGCAGCCATGGCTGGAGTTTACAGTAGTTACAGATGCCTCCGCTCAGGCTTGGGGCCTAGGGGGTGTGTCAGACCATTGGTGTGATCAGCGGACGCAGGTATCTGTATAAACTGCAGATCAATCAGACTAGTGCTGATGGCCTTTCTGCCCTCTGTACAGGGAAAGTGTCTCCTGATAATGAGACAAGTGGCCATGCAATACCTCAAAGGTTATGGGTGCAGGATCACTAACACTGTGCAGAGAGGCAATGCAGCTTTGGATTTGGACACCAAGAGGAAATCTGTCTGCAGTTCATCTGGCTGGAGAAGAAAACTGTATCGGGTAATAATGTCCCAATACATAATGTCGCTGGGAAAAGCCATTGGCGACATTATATATGGTGACATTATGTATGGGACCAGGTTGCGGGGATATCCCCTTCTCCCCTTGTAAAAACAATGCAGGGGTTGCAGGGTTGTTTACCGCATGTTCAATTCTAATAATGGCTCTGCAAAAAAACGACATTTTTCTAAAACAGTTTTACGGGGCCATTATTCCATGGAACCAGGAAAACACTGCAGCGGATGCTCTGGGCAGGCAGAGCAGTCTCCTGTGTGGGAGCTAGCTATGGAAGACCTTCTGTCATGATGCCTACCTCTAAGGAGCCAGGCCGGGCCCAGCAACCCCAGAGGCAGACATCATTTTCCCCAGCGAAGTCTCAGCGGGCCCAAGTCAGGGCCCTTTGGACTCAGTCCTGGCGCCTTAGGCGCCAGGCTCATAGCGGACCCCAGTCCTGGCGCCTTAGGCGCCAGGTTCATAGAAGAGGATATGTGTTTAAGTGCTTGGGTGCACACTTACCTGATGCAGACCTTGCTGCTTCATCCAGGCCCTCTTGAGGCCTGAATGGGACTACTTAACCTGTAGGACTACTTCACCACCCGGGTGTGGTCGGGGAAGGATACATACCTGATTGGTGGAAGGATACATACCAGGAACTTCTTCCAAGGCTATTTAAACCCCACTCGAACAGCCACACATGCTTCGCGTTGTTCTGCACCTAGCAGCTGGACGCTCACCGTGTCAGCTCCAGCATCCTGACTTCAGCCACGCCTGCCAGCACCCTGGAACACCTGCAAGGGGAGAAAGGAAGAGAATAGGAGAAGAAAAGCCCTTACCTGCTAAATCTGCATCCCGGAGTCATTTCTCCAACGGCCCTGAAAAGGAAGACATCATTTTAAAGGCATTTCGTTTTGATCGCTGCAGCGCTGCATTTTACTCACCTTTGCAAGGCGCTTCCATCTTCAGCAGCGATCTTCCGGATTCAGCTACGCCCCGGCGCCTAGAGGAAAAAAGACCAGAACAAAGGTGAGAGGGAGAAAAGGAATAAGGAAAGCTCAGTTTCCTTTTAAGTCTTACCTGTTGGATTATTCCCACTGCATTTCGGGTCCTGCCGCTTCCTGGCATCTCCGGACCCCGGCCCCCATGGGGAAAATAGACAAAGACATTGAATGAGCGAATGCAAAGACATTACCTGAGCGCTCATCCAGAACTGTTTCACTTCGGGTCGGCGCCATATCTCCGGCACTCCGAACCCCGGCCCCTAAGGGGAAAAAGACATGAGCATTAGCGCTTGCTGCAATTAGACAACGAACATTATTATTAAGCTTGAACTTTTGAACAGAACTTTTACAGCGCCTTACCTGAACAGTCAAGCTTACCTGAACTCCCATCAATCTTCAATTCAGTGAAGTAACTGGGTTTCAACGCATCCTGCTTCTGATGCAGGAGCGGAGAGCTCATCCTTCCAAACCCTAAGGTGAGGCTTTACGGGGAATCGTGGAGGAGGTATCGTGGAGGGTTGGAAGGGAGTGGGAGGCTTGAGCATCGTTCCACAGTTGGTAATACTCCCTTTTCACGCACAGGAGGGTATCCAACGAGCCAGGGAAGCCAGAATAGAGGGGCCCTTCCTGTCCATCTTCAGAGTTCTGCGCCTTCGACGCTGCGCCTCCGTGGGAACCAGGTGAGCGTTACAGAACGCGAAGCCTTACCACAATTTCCCACCTGGGCGCTATGGAGACTTCCGAGACAGATCAGCTGGCCCATCTTTTAGGGGAATTGCGGGCAGAAGTGCACTCAGCCCGCCAGGAGACTAATACTCTCAGAAGGGAACTAATCCTATCCAAGGAAAGAACTGATGATCTGGCCAAAAGGTTATTGCAGGGCCAGGCAGAGCACACTCCTTTACCTGTTTCCGGAGATATTTCTACAACAATGGGTTCGAATAACCCGGTACAAATCAATCTACCTGGACACATGCCTTTGGCCCCGCCGGAACGTTTTGCGGGGGATCCCAAGAAATATGCCGTTTTTATGAACCAATGCCGTTTACACTTTTTATGCAGGCCCGGGGCCTTCCCCAACGACCAGACCAAAGTAGCCTTTGTACTATCTTACCTCAGTGGCTGTGCTGCCGATTGGTCTATTCCATTGGTAAATCAGGATGATCCCATTCTCCGGGATTTCCAGGGCTTCCAGGCCAGCATGGAAAGATTGTTCGCTCGACACTAGCAGGGACATGCCCTTGACAACAAACTCCTATCCTTACGACAAGGTAATCAGGATCTTTTGTCCTATAGCGCCACCTTTAATAGACTAGTTGTGGAAACCGGATGGCCTGAAAATGAAAGGATCACATTGTTTCATCGAGGCCTGCGCGGAGAGCTTAAAGATGTTATAGCTCAGATAGTAGATCCACCCCAGGCCTGCGCAGACTACATAGACTTAGTGGTTCAACTTGATCACAGACTTCAAAATAGAAATGCAGATCGGCTCAAGTATGAAACCAGAGTACCTATCAAGACCCACGTTAACTCCAAGAGTACTGACGTTTCCGGACCTATGCAAATTGGCAGTGTTAAAGGACCATTAACGCAGAAGGAACGAGAGAGAAGGCGACAAATGCAACTTTGTCTGTATTGCGGAACTTCCGGTCACTTTCTTCAAAGTTGTCCTGTTAAACCACCCAAGAAGGTGGTTGGAGCCACTGATAACGAGTTATTGACACCTGGTTCGGGAAACGACCTAGCCCGACAAGCGTAGGGGTCCGCTTGCCGAGCTTGAAAACAAACTCTTTGACCTCGCATTTTGTCATGCCAATGGTGCTTGTGAACCCAAAACAGCTTCAGCAGTTGCATGCTATAAAAGCATACATAGACAGTGGAGCTATTGGAAATTACATAGACCGTGAATTGGCTTCCAGGATTAAGCTTCCTCTCCGCCCGAAAGTAACCCAAGATGTAATTACTACAGTTGATGGAACCGAAATAGCCTCAGGGCCTGTAACGCATTCCACAGTTGAAATCACTCTGGTGGGTCAGGACGGACATCGGGAAGCAATCGTGTTTGATGTGATCAAGGTCCCACAATTTCAAGTACTTCTTGGAATCCCTTGGTTAGAAACACATAATCCGAGAATAGACTAGCGAGCAAAGAAGATAACTTTTCCTGATTGTGAACCAACCTGTTACCTAAGGAATCCAGCTATGGGTCTAGCCTCTGTAACTTCCACCCCTGTACAGCTACCATCTGAATACCAAGAATTCCAAGACGTTTTTCAGAAAGAGCAGGCTAACACCTTACCTCCCCATCGATCTTACGATTGCCAAATCGACTTGGTACCCAATGCACAACTACCTTGTAGTAGGATTTATGCTCTTACTGAACCTGAGAACCTGCATTTGCACCAGTATTTGGATCAATACCTGGCCAATGGTTTCATTCGCCCATCAAAGTCACCAGTCTCTTCCGCTTTGTTCTTCGTAGCTAAAAAGGAAGGAGACCTTAGGGCCTGTATTGACTACCACGCCCTAAATCAGATAACGATTAAGAATCGTTACCCTTTGCCCCTGATACCTGAGCTTATCGACCAAGTAAAAGATGCTTGTGTGTACACCAAGCTAGATCTCCGAGGAGCTTACCACCTGGTACGTATAAAAGAGGGCGACGAGTGGAAGACTGCATTCCCCACCAAATTTGGGCTCTTCGAATATCAAGTAATGCCCTTCGGTTTGTGCAACGCACCTGCCGCCTTTCAGTACTTCATGAATGATGTTCTTCGGGAACTTATCGATGTTTGTGTCATCGTTTATATTGACGACATTCTGGTGTATTCCTCCTCAGAATCTGATCACAGAAACCATGTTAGGGCAGTTCTTGAGAAATTGCGCCAGCACAAATTATTTGCCAAGCTCGAAAAATGCGTTTTTCATACCACAGAAGTGGAGTTTCTCGGATTCATCCTGACACCTCAAGGAATCCGGATGGACTCGCGGAAAGTGGACGCCATTCTCAAATGGCCATCTCCTAGCTCTGTGAAGGGAGTGCAAAGCATGCTTGGCTTTGCCAATTTCTATCTAAGGTTCATCCCGGAATTTTCTCGAACTGTTCAACCCATCACAGCTCTCCTAAAGAAAAATAAACGCTTTGAATGGACTCTTGAGGCTGAACAAGCCTTTCAGGACCTGAAAACCAAATTCACCTCTGCACCTGTATTGAAGCACCCTCGCCCAGATCTCCCTTACATCGTGGAAACCGATGCATCCAGTTCGGCCATGGGAGCTGTCCTGTCGCAAAGAGACCCAGAAACTAACCAACTACACCCTCTAGCCTTTTGGTCCAGAAAATTCTCTCCACCTGAACTCAATTACGCAATTACCGACAAAGAACTACTGGCTATTAAATCGGCTTTCAAGGCTTGGCGTCACTATCTCTCGGTGCAAGACACACCATCACCGTAATTACGGACCACAGAAATTTGCAGTATTTAAAGACGGCCAAAGCTCAATCTTCGCGACAACTCCGATGGGCTTTATTCTTTGCGGAATTTGATTTTGTAATTACCTATCGCCCTGGCTGCAAGAATGGTAAGGCAGATGCCTTATCCCGGATAGGCATAGAAGAACCCAATTCGAGTTTAGAACCTGTGCCAATCATACCGGAACAAAGAATTCTGGGCTTGACTTCATTGCAAACCATTGAGGACATCCAAGCTCAAGTAAAACAGCTTTTTGACTCTTCTGCCATACTGGAATGGAGTCAAAAGGGTCCTCACTACACCGTTAAGGATGACTTACCCTACTTCCAAGAGCGGTTATTTCTGCCAAGTATAGAATTGCAGGAACTTGTCATTACCCGTCATCATGAATCATTAATGGAAGGACACCCCGGTATTGCGAAAATAGAAGAAAAGATCAAACGCCACTTCTGGTGGCCTTCTTGGAGAAAAGACAGTCATTTGTGTTGTCTTGCGGAATCTGTGCCCAAAATAAGAGTCAAAAGAAAAGGCCAGCCGGCCTACTTCAACCTTTGGACATTCCACCAGCACCTTGGCACACCTTGTCAATGGACTTTATAACTGGCCTGCCTCCTTGTGGTGGTTACAACACGATTCTCGTAATGGTGGATCTATTCTCCAAAATGGCCCATTTTATCCCTTTAAAAGGATTGCCGTCAGCTTCCACCTTGGCCAAGGAATTTATGGAAAATATAGTGCGGTTACATGGTTTCCCTTCCATATTAGTCTCAGACCGTGGAAGTCAATTTATCTCCCACTTTTGTAAGAAATGTTGCCAACTAGCACAAATAGACGTGCGGTTATCCACCAGCCACCACCCCCAGACCGACGGACAAACCGAGAGAACCAATCAGACTCTCGAGCAATATCTGCGGTGCATGTTACACCAATCCGAGTTGAATTGGAAGGACATCCTTTGGATTGCAGAATATGCATACAATTCAGTGCATTCTGGAACCGGACAGACTCCTTTTTATACCCTGTATGGTCACCATCCTCGGACCTCTGACCTAGATCCACCTCTGACCCTGGAGATGCCTGCAGTAAATCACCTACATTCCACAATAACCCAAGCCTTCAAAGAAGCTACAACCCACTTACAGCAAGCCAAGAAAAAGTATAATGAAAACGCTGATTTGCACCGAAGTAAAACTCCTCCTTACCAAGTAGGAGATCAGGTATGGCTAGCAACTAAACATCTACCCCTCAAGGGTCAGCAAACTTTTAATCCCAGATTCATTGGGCCTTACCCCATCAAAGCTATTATCAACCCAGTGGCCTTTAAACTCGATTTACCATCCAATATGCGGATTCATCCCGTTTTTCACGCATCTCTTCTAAAACCAGTACAACCTGGAACCAGACTGTCTGAGCCCCCAGGCCCTGTCCAAATTGATGGAGAATTAGAATTCGAAGTGAAAGACATTTTAGATTCCAAGATAGTTAAGTCGAAACTCTTCTATCTTGTTGATTGGAAAGGATATGGACCTCAGGAAAGATCTTGGGAACCCAGTAACTATGTTCACGCACCACGATTAATTCAAAGATTCCATCAAAGATTCCCGCACAAACCAAAACCCCCCGAGGAAAAGACCTTGGGAGGGGCCTTGAGGGGGGGTACTGTCATGATGCCTACCTCTAAGGAGCCAGGCTGGGCCCAGCAACCCCAGAGGCAGACATCATTTTCCCCAGGGAAGTCTCAGCGGGCCCAAGTCGGGGCCCTTTGTACTCAGTCCTGGCGCCTTAGGCGCCAGGCTCATAGCGGACCCCAGTCCTGGCACCTTAGGCGCCAGGCTCATAGAAGAGGATATGTGTTTAAGTGCTTGGTGCACACTTACCTGATGCAGACCTTGCTGCTTCATCCAGGCCCTCTTGAGGCCTGAATGGGACTACTTAACCTGTAGGACTACTTCACCACCTGGGTGTGGTCGGGGAAGGATACATACCTGATTGGTGGAAGGATACATACCAGGAACTTCTTCCAAGGCTATTTAAACCCCACCCGAACAGCCACACATGCTTCGCGTTGTTCTGCACCTAGCAGCTGGACGCTCACCGTGTCAGCTCCAGCATCCTGTCTTCAGCCACGCCTGCCAGCACCCTGGAACACCTGCAAGGGGAGAAAGGAAGAGAATAGGAGAAGAAAAGCCCTTACCTGGTAAATCTGCATCCCAGAGTCATTTCTCCAACGGCCCTGAAAAGGAAGACATCATTTTAAAGGCATTTCGTTTCGATCGCTGCAGCGCTGCATTTTACTCACCTTTGCAAGGCGCTTCCATCTTCAGCAGCGATCTTCCGGATTCAGCTACGCCCCGGCGCCTAGAGGAAAAAAGACCAGAACAAAGGTGAGAGGGAGAAAAGGAATAAGGAAAGCTCAGTTTCCTTTTAAGTCTTACCTGTTGGATTATTCCCACTGCATTTCGGGTCCTGCCGCTTCCTGGCATCTCCGGACCCCGGCCCCTATGGGGAAAAAAAGACAGACATTGAATGAGCGAATGCAAAGACATTACCTGAGCGCTCATCCAGAACTGTTTCACTTCGGGTCGGCGCCATATCTCCGGCACTCCGAACCCCGGCCCCTAAGGGGAAAAAGACATAAGCATTAGCGCTTGCTGCAATTAGACAACAAACATTATTATTAAGCTTGAACTTTTGAACAGAACTTTTACAGCGCCTTACCTGAACAGTCAAGCTTACCTGAACTCTCCTCAATCCAGTGGAGTAACTGGGTTTCAACGCGCCCCTGCATCAGAAGCAGGATGGGAGAGCTCATCCTTCCAAACCCTAAGGTGAGGCTTCACGGGGAATCGTGGAGGAGGTATCGTGGAGGGTTGGAAGGGAGTGGGAGGCTTGAGCATTGTTCCACAGTTGGTAATACTCCCTTTTCACGCACAGGAGGGTATCCAACGAGCCAGGGAAGCCAGAATGGAGGGGCCCTTCCTGTCCATCTTCAGAGTTCTGCGCCTTCGACGCCGCGCCTCCGTGGGAATCAGGTGAGCGTTACACCTTCAAGAGATCTTTGCCCTTTGGTAGGAACACCTCAAATGGATCTGTTCACGTTCAGTGTCCACAGGAAGTGTGACCTGTTCTGCTCCAGGGAATTTCCTCCGAGGATCTCTGACATGTTCGTAGTGGACTGGGAATTTCCACTACTGTACACGTTTCCACTGATACCCATCATTCCTTATGTTCTCAGTAGGTTGAGGAAGTTCCATGATCCGGATTACCCCGGACTGGGCCAGGAGGATGTGGTACCCGGAACTTCTGGAAATGTCCATCTGCCCTCCATTTTTGTCTTCCCCAAAGGTAGGATCTCTTCTTGCAGGAGGGAGGTTGCAATCTTCCAGAGATGGGACCCTCCAACTCCATGCATGGTTTCTGAGAGGTTGAGGCATGATGAAACAGGAAAATTATGAATTTACTCAAATTGCTTCACGTATGTGCAAGTTTAGTTAAAGGGGGTTGTTGTGAAGGCAGTGGATGCACATCGGGGGCAACCACACAGACTGATTCATCAATGGCCTATGAATAATATTAGGAAGGCATGCCCCGACAGACTTCTCCTTCCATGCACGCTAGAAGATTTGGCGGGTTGAAGAGATGAAACATTTTCACCACTCCCTCTTACTGCCCGTCTCAGGCCTGAGGCGGCAGCAAATAGTGAAGGGATGCTGCGGGGCGAACATGCTGCTGAAGGAAGGTGCCATTGTGTAAGTTTCAGGTAAATGTTAAATTCAAAACAAAGTGTGTCGTAATGTTTGTGTGAATATGCATAGTTTGTCTGTCTCTGCCTAATGTCTCTGTATGTTTACGTAAATATTCTTATGCAATTGGCTTCTGTACCTGAGAATGCTGTACAATGTTCACTCTTATTATTTTTCTCTGTGCGGAACCGGTTGGCTGTTGTGCGCACATTGTTTTCCTTGTGCGCAACTGACTTAGGAAAGCCACTTTCTGAGCTACTGTCGCAGAGCTGAGTTTGGAAACAAATTTCTTCCCAGCCACTGCAATTCTTTAAAAATCTTACAACACTTTTTCCAAACGCATAGGCTAAAATAAAATGTCATATGTGATTATGCAGAACACTCATCAACCAGTCCAAGCCTTCAATATCTGCCACAGCACCTTGCAAACTTATTTCTGTGCAGAGGAAGATTTCGGCCTCATTACGAGTTTGGCGATAAGTGGTAAAGTTGGCCGTAACTCCACTACCACCAACTTTACCCCAATGCCAAATTACAAATTTGGTTCTTGAGTGGAGGATTTGCCTCCAGGAAAATCCTGGAGGTAAATCCTCCAACTCAACGCTGAAACCGTCGGAATTTCCGCTCTGGTAATTCTGCCAAAAAAGCAAAGCCAATTATTTTACTCCTTGAAAAATCATTTCCCTCCAAGTAGGGAGCAAAATCTGATTAGAGCACTGCTTGTACCCCTGACATTGGGAGTGAAATGACAGGGCACATAATGGTGTATAGTTTTGCCCACCCTTCCGCACTACAGCCTGGATAAAATTAAACAAGAGCCTCAGTGAGGTTTATTATGGAGGCCTGTTGATGAAAATCACACAGCCTTTTAAGTTAATTGCATCAATTCATCAGAGATACAACTGATTGAGTGCCTTCTTCTGTAACTATGAATCCCTCTTCTGTAATTCTTTGTGATCAGTTAAATAAGATGCAGGGAGATGCTAGAGACTGCACACACAACAGTTGAGCATAGAAAAAAAGGTGATGTTTAGATGGGTTCTAGAATGTCCTATCCTTTAGCAAACACGCAACACATTTCCTTCAGTGTACTGCTGAAACATCCGACTTGGTCTTTGAAATGTACTGCTTTGTTCATCACCCGCAAGGAGTGATATGTCCACCCTTCCCCAGCCCCTGTGCTTGCCTCCAATGCTAGTTGATAGAGCACTGTAAAACATGAGGGTTTGTAGCAGTAAACACTCACTGGGATATTTGCAGACCCACCATACTTTGCAAGCAAGGCATATTTAAATGCCTCAAAATATGATGTGCATTTTAAGAATGGCATGACTTGCATGTACACAATTCTTTTGCAGTGCATACAAGATTGTTTGCAAAATATCCCCCCCTTATATCATTGTGTAGGATTACACAAGTACTCAGTGAAACTGTTTTTGTATAGAAGCGAGTTAGCATATAATGTGTGAAGGTTTATGCCCAAAGAACTCTGAACACTTGGAAACAATGCAGATTGTGTGAAAAGCATTCTTCTGTCTGAATATCTGTTGCCCTAATACTATGGACGAGTAATCCCAGGCATAGTCCATACCTGTTATCCCCGGTAGGCTAAGTAAATGATATTGCAATGTTGCTCTCTAATTATAGGGTAATGTAAGTAATGCTAAAGTAGGAGACGCTGAGCATCACATTTGTCTTTTCAAAATCTTGAGGGCAAAATAATATTTGAGTTTTATAATGCGTTCACTTACAAGGGGGCCACTTCAAAGCACTTGCGTGACATATGTACAAAGAGGAAGTATGAGATTTGGTTACACATCCAAGTAGATTGCTTACTTAGTCAGTATCCGATATTTGAACTGGTATTTCGATTATATAGTTGGGGTGACTCTTTTGGTAAGGCACGAGTAACACATTCTGGCCCGTGAACATTTGTTACAACAAACATACAAGTGGATGTAGGTACACGTCTGCTAACCTTTTGCAGAGCCAAGGGAGGAAGGGTCAAGGTTGTCCGGTACTACCTTAATGTACTCTCGGGCAGAAGTTAATCATAAGGTAAACGTGTGGTAGTCAGGTTTAGGAGTCATGGGTGGGGAGGGAACATTTTTGGTTAATGTGTGCAGGCATATCTTGGTTAGATTCGTCTTTCATTGAGCCAGTTTTTCATATTAGTTTTACACCTTTTGTTGTATTTTGCTGTTAGGGATTTTCGGTGCATAGTAGTGTAATGCAATTAGCAGACTATCTAGACTAGTTGCTTATTTTAAGAGAAAATATAAGGTAATTGCTATGGCTTGTGCCTTATTAAATCTTTTAGTATAGGTGAGAATTGTCTGTGCGCTACAAAAAAATCTGAGCGGCACCTAAAAGGAAGCTGAGCATGCGCACAGCTTAGAGGGAACAGCTGTATGAATGCGTGTAGGATGGGCTGGGCAGCTGGCCATTGTTTGTGTGAGGTGGTTTTGTGCATTTTAAAAATGTATTTGATTTTCCAAAAATCTCACTTACACTTATACAGATAATTGGTTGAAACTCCTTCTCCCACAGCCCCCCTCAACCAGTGCAAACGGCATCCCAGGACAAATATTTCAGACGTGTCTCCACCCCATCCCCCGTTCCTACCACCCATCGCCCCCCTCCTGATCTAGTCCTTTCAAGGGGGACACAAGTCCGGGTTCAGTTCCAGTTTGTCCCTTATCTTGTGCCATAGTGTAGCAGGGTTCCGTACCCTTCTCCTCCCACAACCGGGCGCACTCATTCATCTTGGCTCTCATCCTCTTTGCCAGCTCCTATGCCAGTCACCCAACCTGGGGAGTGAATGGGCCGTGGGTGTTCCAGGGGCACGGCAATCGTCCTTCGAGCCAAGAGGAGGCCCAGTTCCAGTGCTCTGCCCAACCCCTTCCTTTGCCTGCCCTTCCCCGCAGGGAGTAACCCCAGCAAATAGTTCTTAATCCCACTTAATGCCGACAGTTCAGAGCAGATGTCGCCCCAAAAAACTGCCACGCGCTCTTCCCCACCCCATTGTGCGTGGTTTCGATTCCATGTGTTAATATCCCCACAAAAATATTGGCGATATTAAGGCATCGAACTTGCGGGGGGACACCCCGCTACCTCTGCATTATACTTTTGGATAGTGTTGCTACTATTGCTATTGGTCCACACAGGAAAGTTTACTGTGGACCAATGCAATAGTAGCAGCACTCCTACTATCAAAAATTGGAAGTTACAAAAGCAAGAACAAATCTTTTGTATGTATAATTGGCTTTATTGATTTCATTTAGAATGATAGAAGCCCTGTGGGATGAATGATGGATGGATGAATGAAAGAGAAGATTGAAAAAAAGACTTTAGAGAAATTGAGTGGTTTTTAACAAATAAAATGTTTTAAGATTGCAGTCTCTTTCCCCTAGTCGTTTTCGCTTCCAATGGACATCATTTTTGTTTAAAAAAAAAAATGGCAGAAAGAATATTAGCTTCAAGGTTGAAGGCAGCATGAGTATCTATGTCTAGAATGGCCTAGATTCTGCAGTCATTATGGGTACATTTTCTTACTGCGGATTGACATTTATTATTGAACATCCAGGGGTAAAGCACACATCAGATTGTTCTTACTGGCCCGACTTGTCAACTGGAGAATATTCTCAAATGGTAATGCTGGCATTTATTGGTGCATCCCTCCGTAGACCTATATGAGCACATCCAGCATTAAATGGTTTTTATACCAGCAGATATTGTGGGACAAGGCATTATGAAACGAATTTGGGAAAAGCTACTGTGCTTTGTTCGTGACTTGCATCTATTGAATTTGTTAGTTACCCTACAAAACAGGTTGCAAACAGGCTTTTTACCTAATTTTTTCAGTGTGGTGAAAATGCACATTTTAACCAATTTGTTTTTAAACTTTCTCAGGTGGGGAAACCCTCACCTCTCCTTGGTGGTTAAGTGCTCCCTTTCTCGCTATGCTTTCTGTCCCACATATTCGTGGCAAACATTTGCATCACTCCAATTTTTTAAAAAAAGAGATCCAGCCTCCACTGTGTGAATGTGGCTCTGTGCTGCCTCATGTGGCAGCATAGAATTGATTTCATACTCTGTCTCAAACTGCTTCAGGGGTTAAGGGTTGACTAGAGTTCCAGTCTGATGGCAGAGTCTAGCTGTTTTCATCTTGCTTTTCCATATTGAAATGGAAAAGCAAGAGGAGATGAAATGGGTGGGGTTTGACCTCATTCCGAGTTAGTTTTATTTTTGGTTTACAATGGTTCTCTTTTAGATGTCCTTAAACCACTAAAATATAGAGCAAATTGCGCATAATTTGGCCTACCACTACTTGATTGGAGGAGGGCAGAAGCGACCCGGTGTTGAATAACACTGGTCTTCAGTGGTGCTGGACCCCCCTACTCTGTTTGAGAGGTGCTCTTTAAAAGGTGTACATACAGTGTGAAAGGGCTCCATTATCAGGGTTCACACATGTCAGCCTCGGGTGCAAACATTCTTCTGTTAAAAGAAACTCATATTCTCACAGTAGAATGTTTCATAACGTGTTTCTTCTGCATTTTCTTCCCCTTCCTTCACCAGCATGTTTAGGGGAGATGCTCTTCGGTCTGGGTTCCCCTTCACATTGAGATATGCCCTTAATGTAATGGAGTGTGGTTGCAATCTGTGGAATGATTTACTTTTCTGGTTTATACTCAATGAAGGTTGTGCTGCTTTTTTTTTTCTTCTCTTTGCTGACCTTTTATACCACTAACAGAGTTTTCCTGGGGGGGGGGGGCTGTGACTTTGATACTATTAGATGCCTCTCTTGCCCCAATTTATTTAAATGCCACTCCAGATGTACCTGAACTGCATTTGCTCTTCAAATGGAGTCTCTTGCATTTCAGATATCTGCAGAACTGCATACAATGTTAAAGCAATATTATTCCCATCTTTCACCTCCCAGTTACTTAATACCAGAACGTGTTGCCATCTCAGACCATTTTGGTGCATGCAATCTATACTTCCCAACAGTCAGATAATGCCTGAGGATTTTTACAGTTTAGAATTCAGGGCCTCATTTACTAAGTGAATTTAGATGGAGACTGGGAAATGCTCTTGCGTAATCATCAATACTTTAGGACAACATGTACAAATCCATTCAATATTGCTTTTTGTTTTAACAGTTGGGATTTGACATGCAGACCACAAGGGACTCAGTCCTGATGGCACATTTTTAAGGTTAACATCTAACTTCCTACCCAAAATTCCCTCCTCCCCAAAACTGACCTGTTATTGTAGATCTTGAAATTCCATAAACGGTTGCCCCCGCAATCTGGACCAGTTTATGCTGAAGACCTCACCAGAAGACTTCAGGAAAGTCCTCCCCAGTTGGTTGAGTGCTTTCCTGTTACCCTTAATAAGCAATCAATCTCTGGATTGTACTGTGCTTTGGCACTTTCTAAGAGCTTGAAAGGAAGTGATAGCTTGTTTTAGGCGCTTGTTTTCAATTTTTGCAAGAGAAGGGCACTCTCAATGGATTAGCGGAGTAAATCATTTCATAACACATACCTGCAAAATACATGGTGGGGGTTCTGAACTTGCTACACTTGACTGTGGTTATCAACTTTTCAGACTAACTTGGCGGTCTTTGTCTGAATAATTGTAATCGCCATTGCGCATTAAAGCAATCGCTACCTGAGAATTGGGGTATATCATGCATCAGTGCCTGGGCTTAATGTTTTGTTGAGCAGCAGCTAAGGAATTTATGAATGCCTGTCAGTAATGTACACGTGAATCCTCTTCCATATGCTTTAAAGAGTCAACCGGTTTCTGGTTGATCATTTGGACCCGTTTCCCCTGTAACATTTGAGCTTGACTTGTATCTTCCTCTTCCAGAACAGAGTATGGCAGAGGGATCAGCGGGATATGCGAGCCATCCAGCCTGATGCTGGCTATTACAATGATGTAAGTACTCTATATGTAACATTTTCTATCCCACTCCCTCTTGGCACTCTCTCCACTTGTCATACCATGTGTGCGCTTGCTAGGTCAACTATATTGTAAACTCTAGTAAAATTGAATACATTTTTGCCCTTGTTAACATGGATTTTTAGAATCCAGTTTGTGGACAGATTGAGAGACTTCCCTATTCTGATGAACAGGTCACAAAAAAAACTGTCTAGCCAAACTCTATCTGGGTACAGTGACTGAACAGCACAATTGATGCTAAACATGGAGTCGCGTAGCGGTCAACAGTCGAGGCCTACTTAACGTACAGTTTGCTATTTTGTCATGAGACAGTTAGTCCAGCCCAGTGGTATTCAAACGATTTCTTAGAGATCAACCCCCCCACCCCTCCCTGATTTAAAAAATAGTTTTAGGGCTCTTCCCACCTCCCCCCCCCCCCCCCCCCCCATACCTGGATATCAGTCAGGCCCCCCAGTTTGAAGATCACTGGTGTATCCGAAAAGGCCTATAGCAACAAAAGGCGGTAGGGGACAGGGGGATGGGGGGGCGCTCCATCCCGTCCCCTTTCCTCCATACTTGTGGGACCTTCTGTCCTTCGGGACAGGACCGGAGCACTTTCTAATAGTATCAACACTTGTACTTTTTTTTGTCATTTTTATTTGTACATGGGGCCACTGCACGTGACCATAGCCCCGCCTTCCTAAACTCCGCCCTGCAATAGTTCTCTGCACGGTCGGACATACTTGCATCACAGGGAATATTTTCCTTTTTGTTCCCTTGTCCTTCATTGCTGCTCTGGTTCCACTGTCATTTTTCCTCCGTCTATGCCGGAGCGTCTTGGATTCGTGTCCTGTTCGTGTGAACGTAGTTTCACTAGAGCAGATCCCCACTCTTTGCCTGGAGCGCTTAGACCCAGAACACTGTTGGTTCTCACCCTTCGCACTCACCCTTCCTAAAATGGTTTCTTAAATTCATTTGAGCCAGTCAATTTCTTTACAGGTCTTCCCGAAACCGGTCTGATGCCGAGGGTTCTGCACAACCTAGACGTCGGAAGAGCTCTGAAGATCCACCTCGATAAAATGAGCGTACGCTGCTTTCCACAACTTTGTTAAGTTTGGTGACCCAAAAGGGAAACCAGCTTCATGTATTCCCGAGGCCTACAAATTCAAGGCCTTCAGCCACAAAGGGCATTCATGCACATCTTGTTCGTGGCAAAGCCACTCCTGTTGCCTTCCAAAAGTACGTCCCTTGAGAGTCCATTGCCACGGCATCTACGTGGTCCTCCCCATCAGCTTTTTGCAATCATTACTGTCTCGACCTGGAGCGCCCGTGCTGATGCCTAGTTTGGCCAGGCAGTTCTTATTGAGTTCCAATAAGGGAAATTTCCATCCACCCCTAATACCTATGGTCCGTGCTTGGGAATCTCCCACAAGTATGGCGGGAAAGGGGACGGGACGTAGGAGAGAGAGTATGACAATTACTCCTTACTCCTAGTACATAATCCCCTTTCTTCCATACGCCTGCCAGCCGTCCCCTCTCAGTATCCTCTCTTGCTAATTGGTCATAGACCTGCTGATAGAAAAGGACTGAAGGGCGTTGCGTGTGTCAGTGCTCAGGAAGGTGGGGCTACAGTCACGTGCAGTGGCCCGCGTAAAAATAAAAGGAAAAATATTATTTTATGCTATTAAAAAGTGCTCCCTTCCTGAAGGACGGAATGTCCCACAAGTACAGAGGAAAGCGGACTATGAGTAAGGTAGTCACTAGGGTTAGTAACTTTGTCAAATCCCCATTTGTAATGAAGATGGATCTCTACCATTAGCCATGGTGGACAGATTTTAGGCCACCCTGGTTATTGTGAACAGGGAGCTCGGAGTTTAGCCAAAACCCAATCAAGGTAGAGTGGAGAGAGCAGTCCAGGCTTTACGTGAGGAGTGAGTCCGACCCGGGGCCCTCCAGGAGTCCACACTTCACACAGAGCAGACCACTGCAGGCGGCATCAACGTGCTATTGGAAGCATTATAAAGGTTAAGAAGCGCAACTCCAATCCAAGGAGAGAATTGTTTTTCTGAATAAACAAAGGGGATTAGATCTTAGTCCAGCCAGGTTATATATAAGCTGCTGGACATTGTTCAATCATTTAGTTAGAATGTTTAAACGCAAGGTCGAAACACGTTTTGGCAGGAGCATATTAATCACCAATTGAAATTAAATTAGAACGTGAAGAATCTGTTCAACTCTCTTTTGCGAAAAATTGGAAAGAATACCGATACCTAGTGATAAAATTTTTTGATGCTTGTTAATCTGCTTAGAATCACATGCTGTGCATATGGTCTCACATCCGGTGGTAACTGCAGAGTATTGCATCTTGTCTTTCGGGGACCGAAAGGGGATGTCTGCATGGGAGTGTAACACTATCCCTATCGTGACGTGTAGTGTACCCAAAATCCCTCACGCGCTGAGGTCCCTCGGATTGTTTTTTTCTGCTCTTTCTTAAGAGACTTATCATTTTGTCTATCGACTTTGTCGATTATCCCATTAAGTCATTTCGACGGTGGTTCCTGCACTTCTCCGAAAACTGCAGTGGACTTTCGATGCCTAAGATCCGGCGGCAGAGCCGTCCACATGACCGGGCCCTCTGGCCCCCCTATTTGCCCTGTAGGTCGGGTCATCGCATTATTGCCTTTCGCTATGGAAAGGACACCATTTAGGTTTTGTCCCTCTTGAAGGGCCAGATATCCTTGGAAGGATGAGCACTCTTAAGTGCAATAATTGTCTACCCCTTGACCATGACGGTGTGCGGTCTGTAAACTCCTGCGCCCTAAAACGCTTACTGTGTTCCGCGTTAAGCGGTTGGCGGCCTATGGCATGTCACGGGCTGGATCTTCTGCCGAAAGTGACAGGGGTACTGGTGATGACCCGGCATCCATCTTGGATGCCATCGACCTCAAGACAGACACTCCTAGGTCCACCACGCCCTTTCCCGACCCTGCTAGGCCTGACTTTAGTCACGCTATGGGGATAACGCCCAGCGACCGGGGCGTACAAGATCGAAGCCACACTAAACACACAATCCCTAGTCCGGTTTCAATGGTACCTTTTGAAACGGGTGACCGTGCCAACAGGACCGCCGAAAATTTCGACATAATCCTCCGATGTTCAAGATCAACGGCCTTCCCCGCAGCAGCGTCTTGGCCTTCTAAACCAATGGGTGCTACTGCCAAAACACGTCCTGCCGTATCACCAACGAAGTGGTCCCCTGGCGCTCTGGCGGCTCTGAAAAGGGGAGGAGAGGGGGTGGGTTAGTGGGAATAAGCTGGAAAAGTGCAAGAGAGCAGTATGTGCTGTTGGCAGCCTCAGCCGGTGGGTCCGTTGGCTGGGCTTGGGATGTTTTATGGTCCGTAGTCGTGTGCTGTTCAAGTCTGTGTGGTTTATTTTGTTGTTGGATTGTTTTGAAGTTTGTGCGGATTGCTGCGTTTTAGGCTTGTGGTTGTGTTTGGTTATAGTTTGAGAGGTGTATGCAGAGGTATGGAATTGTTGGTTGGTTAGTTGGCATCGCTGTCCTTGCAATTGTGGGATTCCATCTAGGTGCGGTACATGCTAACAGTCGCATTTCTGTCTAGATGCGACGCAAGCTAGGGTTCAGAAT
Source organism: Ambystoma mexicanum (assembly GCF_040938575.1). NCBI lineage: Eukaryota > Metazoa > Chordata > Amphibia > Caudata > Ambystomatidae > Ambystoma > Ambystoma mexicanum. Next base: position 269,789,299 of record NC_090932.1, on the reverse strand, counting down.
CCGGAGTGTGGTGCATGCTAATTATTGCGTTTCTGTCTAGATGCAACGCAAGCTAGGTTTGGAATTCTAAGTGTGGTGCATGCTAACAATCACATTTCTGTCTAGATTTGGCACAGACTAAACTCGAGAATTCATCTAGGTGTGGCACATGCTAACAATCACATTTCTACCTAGATACGACGCAAGCTAGGTTCAGAATTCTAAGTGTGGTGTGTGCTAAGAGTCTCATATGCTAACGATCACATTTCTGTCTAGATTTGGCACAGGCTAATCTTTGTGGTTCTCTCGGGGTATGGTACTAAGTAACATTATACTGCAGGCAGTGTTTGCTGTCCAGCCATGAGTAGGTTTAGGCTGGTGGTCACACATCTCTCCTAATAATGCATGGTGTAGGTCTGTAGTAGTCTAGGCCATTGAAAGGTAAGTTAAGTTAGAGTGGCAGGAGCTTTCTGCAGTAGAATAATTGCTCTACCCCCACCCATGCCAGCACTTAGTTTTATCGGTGTCTGGTGGCTTCATTGGCTTCCCCTGCTGACACCTGCAGACGCATCTTGGAACCGCCAATGTGGGAGCCGCGCTTGTCCTTGGGCCCTTAGCCGCAGGGCTGCACAGGCAGCGGGCTGCCCTGGGAGGACCAGTGATGAAGGGCTCGGGCCAAATCAGAGGGGATGGGCGGGTCGGGAGAGGGGGAAGCAGGAACGGGAAACGCTGCAAGGGGATGCAGGCACAAAAGGCCTGGAGACCCGGTTTTTCTTTTATTAAATAAAGCACACAATGGGGCAGCACAGAGGTCAGCATTTACCTGCTTCCAGGATAACTAATATGATTTTATGGGCTTTCATTTAAGACATTGTAGAATTCACTGATACCTTGGGAACAGAAATGGCAAAGAATGGATTATAAGAAAAGTATCCATGATCCAATTGTGAATTTCCATACTTACCTCCCTTATGATCCAGACACATTATGAAGTTATGGATTTTTAGGCCGAATCCTTCATATTCCAAATTACCAAAAAGTATTCGAAGGGTGAAACAAGGGCGCGCAGATTTCAGAGTTGGAGTGGAATGTTCTACATAAAATATGTAACCTGTTTATGTAAGTTGCTAAGAGAATTCAACTGTATAAATCTACCATTTGTGGCAAAATCGGATTTAGCTAAAGTACTTTTGGGAGGTTTTTTAATATTGTAAAACTCGCATCATAAATCTGAAATGCTATTCTGAAATCCGAGTTAAGAGCGAGGCGGCGATTGGCACACCTGATGAATCCCGTCAGGTGTTTAGCTAAGCCTGCCCAGCCATATACTTTGATGCTGTCACTATGCATTATAAATATGAGTCCCTGACAAGACTCTAGACAGACACACTTCCTGATTTTCCTGCGCTGGCGTTTCTGTTCCATTCAGTCCAGATTCAAACTACAAGGCCTAAGCATTGCTGACCCTTCCAGCAAGGCCTCAATTCTAAAATCCCAAATAACCAAAGGGAGAAAGCGGTGGTATTCCTTAAGCATCCTGATACCACCAATTGCTGCCCACTAACTGCATTCAGCTGTACCTGTGCCATCCAGTGACCAGAATTACCATCCGGTGACCCGACCTTGCACAGCTGTCTTTTTGCCCAGCTGTCTTTTGCCAGACGCGATGCTGTGTGGCGACCAGAACCTGTTGGCGGTCCAAAAATCCCAAACTAAAAGTGGACTGTGTATAATCCCAACCCCATAGAAATCCATAGTCCATCTTGTATTGCGTTTGTCCTTATCCCACACTCTAAGCCATCCTACCCTTATCCTGATAACTTGTTAAAACTGTCAGAATTATCCATGCAACCCTGCCCTTTATTCTAGTGCCATCTCCCTTTGCATTCTTGTCTGATGTAAACTGTAAGCCCTTAGTTATATTTGGAGTAATCCAACTCATTTCCATATTTTATTGTTGGGGCTGAGCACTGGGGTGGTAAGGTTGACCTCGTGAATCAACCTTGGTGCTTACTGTGTTCCTCTTCAACAATATAGTATAGATAATTCATTTCAAGTAACATTTGCCTTTCTTTCAAAACTGAAGTCTTTATTTTGAACGCTTTGGTACCTCTGTTCGCCAATCTAAAAACTGCATCACGATTTGCAATATTTCACACGTTTTTGTTAAACCGTTTGAGTACATTTACATGAAAATTGAAAGGAAATGCATCTTGCACATGCCATTTGGCTGCAATCTGTTTTAAACTTTCCTCTTTTGAATTGTATGCTCTTGGTAATCCATTGCTTGTGATTGTTAGTATCTTTGCATTGTTGCTAGTGAGGAATTGTATTTGTTTCAAGGTTTTTAGCACACATTAATTGTCAATTTCCAAGTGCCATTTCATAACATTGCAAGTGGTTCTAAAATTAAGTTTTTTTCCCCCTCTTATTTGGGGAGGAAAGGTCAGATTTTGATTGTTTCCTACCTCTTATTCCTGATTATGTGCTGCTTCTTTATAGCCACTCGGAATTGAATTGTGGGTTGAGGGAACATTGCAGGGGGAAATCCTAACTTGGGTGCTATCTTTCCTAAATCAAAAAGTGCTCCTTTTCCCTGGTGTTTTGTATGTTCCACTAGAAGGTTAAACCAAGTGCATTGCTTACATTCTCATTGTAATCATCCCCCCATTGGTGATTGCTCACCCATTTTAAAAATGGTATGATTTCTTTTGAATTTTAAAATATTGTATTTCACCAACTAGCCTGGTTCATGGTCCATTGTGACCCAGGGTATTTGAAAAGGGGGTGTGATACGAGTTGTGTACCATCTCAAATTGAATCTTCATAAAATAAGGAGAAAAGCATCTGTTGTGCGCTACATACTAGGCCGAGACCAAGGTGTGTCGCCTGATTGAATTGAAATCCTTAACACCCTCATGGCCCTATGGTCCTTTCTTATTTCACCACTCGCTCCCATTCCAATCCTGGCCATTACCGGCTTTAATTTTTCTTACAAGTCTTTTTCAACTGGTTTGATTTCTCTGTCCCTTCGGGCTTTTATAACATTGATCTTCCCCCTAATTGTGGCCTTGACCATGCCGCACTCACCTGCATGGAAGTGTCCCCACCATAGTTGTCCCAAAAAAAACTCCCATCGCCTCCCTAATCCTTCCCTGACATTGTTGTCCTTGACAAAGTATGTGGGGTATCTCCATTTCCAGAGCCCTAGGGGGCCTAATCTCCTGCTGATTGTCAGCGTCCTGGGTGCATGATCCGACAAGCTTATGGCCCCACTTCTATATCGGACACCCTTCCCAACAGCGAGCGAGTTGACCATATGTCCTCTATCCTAGAGGACAATCAATGCGTGTGTGAGAAGAACATGTACCCCTCCTTCTCCCTTCCCCTCCATACATCCACCAATGCAAGCCTTTCAATTTTTTTTGCTCTTTTGAGGGCTTGCTCTGCACACACTTGAATTTCCTGCTTCTATCATTTTCTGGTTCCCAGGCCAGGTTAAAATCCCCCGTCAAGACTATGGAGCCCTTAGCAATGCTTTCCATTTTGGCCCAAGATTTTTGGATAAAGCCATCGTGTCCCATATCGGGTGCATAAATAGTAGCTATCGTATATCCCTCCTCCCTTCCCCTTAAAGTACATGGCTAGGTATCTCCCCTGGGTGTCCCTCTCAATTTGGGTGACTGAGGTTGAGATTGTTGCAGAGGACTATCAATACCCCGACCATCTTGATCTTGTTATTGGATTGGTAAAGTTGACAATAACCCTGTACTCCTATTTCTGTCCCGGCTCTGCACAGGAGTCTCTTGTTGAGCGATTACATCTGGGCCTTAAGTCTGAAAAGGAAGAAATTGTTAAGATGCTTACAAAGAGGAATTCATTCTGTTAATGTTAAAGGAGATGATGCTCAACTTGTTTATCCATTATCTTTGGGGTAACCTCCTATTCTGACTCTAGATCAGGCCCTTCCAACTCCCACTCCCCCTTCCCCCTGCCCCCAGCCTCCCTCTTCCTTCATTTCCCCATCACTGGGTGAACTCAACCGTCCTCTAGCGCCCCCCCACCCCAAATCGTCTTCTCGAGAGTTGAGCCCCAAACTAACCCCAGCTTGTATTTCTGCAAGTTCACCCAAACCGGATTCCAGATTCCATCCCCTGCCCCATCCCCCCAGAACCATCAATGTAGTCCTTATTCACCTTCCCCAGGATTGCTGTGTTTAGTCCCATATATCTTAGTCTGTTCGAGCATAATGTGGCTTTTGCAGTAAGATTTTCCCTCCCCCTGCTGTTTTCAAGTCACCGATCCTTTCTGCTGGGGTTGGTATCTCCCCTTCTTACTACTTTTGGGCCTCTCCTCTGACCTCTTCCAAGACTTCATTTTGCTCTAGCCTTTTGCCGGAGGATCCCTAGGGCCCTGGTCCTCCAATTGCCATAATTCTTGCACCCTCTTCATAGGACCCAATCCGATGGTGCTTCCCTTGCCACTCAGACCAGCCCAAATGGGGAAAGTCCAGCGATATTGAATGTCCTTGTCCCGAAGCACCATCAGAACTTAGGCAGTTTTCCTCATATTGGAGAGAGTTGTCTGGGATAAATCCTGGAAAAGGATGTTTGCTTTGTTGTAGGTGATCTGTTTTACTTTCCTTCTGGTGAACACAATGTCCTTTGTGTAATCATGCAGGGCTGCTAGGATGTCCCTGGGCCTTGCCCCTTGTTCTGTTCTTCCGGGCCCCACTTTCTGGACTCTTATTTATTCTTACATCTGTTTGGTCTTGTTTCCAAGAGGCTTATGAAGATGTTCTTCATTGCCTCCAAATCTTTCAAGAACCTCCTCGGGCAGGCACTTGATTCAAAAATTCGATTTTCTTTTCCAGGTCTTCTGCCTGCAGTTCCAAATTGTGGGGCGTGTTTCATCAGATTTTCTGTCTTCCTTGAATCTTCAGATTCCTGGATTGCTTTCTCGTTGATATGCACCCTTTCCTCCATTTTGTTCATATCCTGCTTAATGGGCTGCAATCCTTCTGCCAAATCTCTCCTCATCGTGTCCATTTGCTTTCGGACCACATCTGTGATTTTGTCGCCAAAGTCATTAAATATTGCATAAGTAGTGATTGTCACTGTTTGGTCTTGGCTTTCTTGTGGTTGGGATCCCCCAGTGTCTGTCCGGTCTCTATTGCATTGCTTGGGGGAGAACCGGGGGGAGGGGGGTGTTGGCGTCCACATGAGGTTATTCTTGGGGCTTACTTGTCCCCTTCAAGGGTACTGTAGGCGCCTTGCTCTTAGACATATTCCCCTCCTATTCACCTAGTCGGGGTCTTCTATCGCCGGCAATCGGCTCCCCAATGGCAGGCCGCCTCCTCCACCCCTTTTCTTTTGTTCCATGCGATTCTTATCCTGGTCGTTTCCCTTATGGATCTCAAGTGGGGTGCGTGTTGGGCGCAATCTTGGTCTGCGGGGGCCTAACTAGCTAGGTGACTTTTTCCTTCTTGTAGTGAGGGCCGTTCCTTCGGAGTGGGGCCTGCTTCTTATTGAGGCCAGTAATTGGGCTTCCTCTCTCCATGGCCTATTGCATGCCTCATTGTGCCACTCCGTGTGGTTGTGTGAAATGGTGGGGGACAGCTCCAGTGTGGGCATTCTGAACTCCAGAGGGTCTGCTGCCGACCCCAGTTTCGGGCAGTCGCTGCTTGCAGCCTTCTCCACCTTTCTGTGTTCTCTCCCCCTTATCGCCCCCTCCGCTGGTGTTTCGGGTCACTCGACTCCCAGGGGCATCCCCTGCTCAGCTCTAGAGTCCTAGGGCTGGCCAAATGTGCCTCTGCTCCACTGGTTGAGCTCCAATCTCCCTCCTACCCCACAAGTCAGTGTTGCTTTCTGGGGTTCCTCCCACTTACCGCCAAGCCTTCTCTGTTGCCAGAGGAGGACGTCCTTTAGAGCTTCATGCTCCGGTGGCTCCAGCGACATGTCGTTCGCTCCGCTCTGCCACTGCTGCTTTTTATCTCGGTGGGACACGGGCTAGATCCGCACCGCAGGGACCCCTCCCTGCTCTGCTTCCTTCTCTCCACTGCTCTCGAAACGGTCCGCTGTCAGAGTTGTGCGTGATCCAGCTTCTCCCGGGTCATTTTTCTTGCTGGTGGACGAATGCAAGCCTCCACCTGTTCTTCCCCTCGGTTTGTGCTGGACAAAACGCCCGGGGAGGGAATTTTCTTTTCAGGCTTCCAGCTTTTTTGGTCCCGAGGTTCGGGAGAGCATTTATCACGGTGCTGTCCTGTCGGCCACCATCTTGGAATGATCTTGATTTTTAACCTCTGTGTGGCACTTTTTGCCTCCCACTCAGAATAGTGAGATGGCTTTTATCTTGCCTTTTCCTTTGTGGATCCAGCACACACCACCCTATGTGGAATGTTGGGTGGGGGGGAGTTGCATAGTAACTCCTTATCCCACTTCTTACGTACCTTTTTTGTTACACTAACTAGCTTGAATGGCTCGTGGCAGTGATTACTTTTTACTTTGTGCAGGGTACTTGCAGGCTGATTTCTCAGCTGCAGTACACAGGACCCATGGGTGACCATTTTTCTAAAATGGCCCCATATTCTTTTTTTCGCCATTTCTTGTTTTAGATCTTTCTGTGCTGTTTCAACTAGGTTCAGGTCATTTGTGTTTTGCCTTTGGTGGGCTTAGCCCTTTGTTGTGCCCTATGGTCGCTAGTAGACCACACTTGACCTATGTTATGCCCTATGGCCGCCATTAGACCACACCTAACCTATGTTGTGCGTGCCCTTTGCTGTGCCCTATGGTCGCCAATAGACCACATTTGACCCATGTTGTGCCCTGTGGTGTGCCTTATGGTCGCTATTAGACCACACTTGACCTATGTTGTGCCTTATGGTCACCAATAGACCACACCCAACCTTTGTGCCCTATGGTCGCCAATAGACAACACTTGACTTATGTTATGCCCTATGGTCGCCATTAGACCACAATTGACCTATGTTGCGCCCTTATTGTGCCCTATGGTCGCTAGTAGACCACATTTGACCCATGTTGTATACCTTTTGGTCGCTAGTCAACATTAATGTGCCTCTTGCTATGTCTTACCTAGCGCTGCTATTCACATTACGTTAGACAATCCCTAGTCCTACCTTTTCATCTGCTCTATTAGCGGGAACGGTAGCCCCACCTCTGATACCGATACTACACTATCCTGTTACTGGAATTGGAAGGATGCTATACCTAGCATTAGTCCTCTGTATCATGGCTATAGCCATACAGGGTGTCCCTAGCAGTTAAGATCACATTGATCAGTCACCAATACCTACCTCAGCCTACTTACCATTAACACTATGCAACCAAATCTTTCCATATTGTGCAAGGCCCAAGAAACAATATCTTACGCTTCCCTACCTTGCGCCACGTCCAATAGAAATAACCGACTTCGTGCAAGACTAGCCAAACTATACGAACCACTGAGAAGAGCACTTCCGGCCTTCAACCTCAAAACTAACTACAAACCTAACCCACGACTGCCCAGCCAGTCCAAATGGCCATCTCCAACATCCACCTTGAATGTGAATACCCTTCAGCTTAACCTCCAACCTAAAGCTTGCCCTATTGCTGACAAACCCATCCGAGCCAACAAAACACCTGAGGGCCCCCCTCTCAAAGGAGCGCTCCTTAATGCTAGATCACTAGTCGCACACGCCACGGACATTGCCGACTTAATTACTGAAGGGAACCTGGATTACCTCGCAATTACGGAAACTTGGCTCCATAATGCAGCAATACCTGCCCTCATGCTAGCTGTCCCTGATGGCTACACCATAATCAGACAAGACGTGATAATGCACGAAGCGGTGGTATTGCTATTATCTCTAAAACGGCTCTTGGTCTCAGACTAGTCCCTACCCAGCCTCCACAATCATGTGAAACTCGCTGCCAAAATTCAGATAAATAATTTGCAATCCCTCACTATACACCTTTATATATAGACCACCTGGCCCTCTTGGTACCTTTGAGGAAGACTTGCATAAAATAATTATGAACAACCTTAAACCCACCACGCAACTACTCGTATTAGGCGACTTCAACCTAGGATTTAACGACCAAATGGACAAAAATGCTACGGAAATAGCCAATACGATCAAAGAACTAGGCCTTACCCAAAAAAATTAATAAACCCACTCACCTTAAAGGGAGAATACTGGACTGGATAGCGGACCTTAACTGCTCTGCCACTATCACATCCATCCTGCCTTTAGCATGGACAGACCACTCTCTGATCTCCTTTCACTTATCTACTATCAGACCCACGCCATTGGCACATCCACTAGCGCCCCCATGTCCAACCAGAAGTAAAAAAAGTATTACAGTAGAGAAAATCATCCCCGCCATACTGCCTACTCTCAACGCACTGCCTGAAAATCTTGACCCTAACAGCTTAGTTTAGGAATTTAACAACATTATGCTCACAACATTGGATAAAATTGCTCCTATTAAACTCAGACCGAGCAAACCTACAGCTCACCTAAACAAATGGTTCACCCCACAACTCAAAGACCTCTGCACCTTAAAGAACAAAAGTGAAACTAACTGGAGGCTCTGCCCCTCTAGTGAGAACAAGGCTAAATTAACTGCAATTTCCTCGCACTATAAAAAGGAAATCTGCCAAGCAAAACGTAACTCCTACGATGAACGTATTGCTAACTCAAACTCAAGTATGAAAGAACTCTTCTGCATACTCCAAGAACTAGAGTCCCCTATTGCTATTCCTGACGTCTGCACCAAGGACAAATCCTGGTGCACAGACATCCAACAGGCCTTGGCGCATAAAATTGACACTTCGGAACAAAATCCAACAACAAAAGGCTCTAAACCTACAGTATTCGCCTAACCCTCTCCTGCCCAACGAGACACCATCGTCACATAATACCACCTTCCACTTCTCCAAAATGTCCATCCTAGAGGTAGAAAAAATTATCCTATCTTTGAAGCCCTCCACTGTAAAGGCGATATCTGCCCTGCACAGCTAATAAAAGATGCTGCCAGAGAACTCTCCCCATTCATAACCAAACTAATAAACGCCTCATTTGCCACAGGTACTATACCCGCCAACCTCAAACAATCTTGGGTGCTACCACTCCCCAAGAAACAGACACTTAATCCCCTTATTCCCACCAATTACCGGCCCATTACCACAGTCCCATTATTACTAAAAATATTGGATAAGGCCGCCTATACTCAAATTCAGAAGCATTTAGAATTGCACAAACTCCTGGGCAACAGACAATCTGGCTTCCGTCCACTGCACAGAACAGAGACTGCCCTAATCGACCTAAAGTCCCAAATAGACGAGTGGAGAGACATAGGAAGGACAGGACTCTTGCTCCTACTTGACCTCTCTGCCGCATTCGACTTGGTCAACCACAAGGTCTTATGCCGGCACCTCGACTCTGCAGCTCACTTCTCCATGGACGCCATCAAATGGATTGAGTCCTTCCTGAGAGGACCATGAGTCTTTTCCCCCTCAGTATCTGCCGATCCTACACACATCCTATGCGGTGTTCCCCAAGCGTCTTGCGTCTCGCCTACCCTCTACAACATCTTCACTAAGCCACTGTTCGACGATCTGGACCAGCTGGGTATCACCTACACTAACTATGCAGATGATACTCAGATTCTCCTACCACTTTCTGGGGATTATGGTATGGACATGGGCCTAGTGAACAAAGTTTACCTTATCCAAGCATGGTTGGCCACTCATGGCCTATGCTTGAACGATAAGACTGAACTAATCATTTTGGGTTCGCAGGCCAATATTAAAAAATTAGGCCAAGAATATTCATTTAATATTGACGGCAATACCATTAAAGTTTCCAAGGAAGTAAAAACCTTGGGATTCTACTTGGACTCTACACTATCCTTTGACAGGCAGGTCAAATCCCTTATCTCGGCCACTGCTTACACATGCAAACTACTTAGAGCTGGTAAACCGTTCCTCTCTGACAATAGTTGTCTGATCCTGGACAGAGCTCTAATACTCTCTAGAATCGACTATTGCAATGCCCTCTACATTGGGGCCGACAAATCCACTATTCAAAAGCTCCAAAAGCTACAGAATAACACCTTAAGAGCAGCCCTTGGCATAAATAAGAAAACCCACATCTCTGCCTTGAGACGTCAACACAAATGGCTCTCCACATCGAATAATATACTCCTAAAAACACTCTTTGACGCACAAAGCCCTTAACAATGCTGCCCCTAGCGACCTTATAGACAAACTTCAGAGCAGAATTTCTCTCAGACCCACCAGAAGTAGGAACACCAACTGCCTGACTATCCCCAAATACAAGCTTACTACCATTGGGGGTAATGGCTTCATTGTTAAGGCAGCCAAAAGCTGGAATTCACTGCCTCAGGAGCTGAGTAGACCAACCCTTTCCACGCTTCAGGAAAAATTTAATAAAACACATCACTGCTACAAATCCTTAGTCTCCCATCTCTATCTCCTCTAAGGACAATATCCTTTAGTCATGTAAAAATAGTATATTTTACAATATTTTGCTATATGTAAATATTGAAACCTGTTTATATATAACTATATAAGTTTTATATCTCAAGTACCTGGTCACCCCTTTGCTTCAGCCCTAATTTGCGTATTGTATATATCCTGTAGTCATGTAAAAATTGTTTATCTTGCTATATGTACATTTTGTAACCTGTGTATACGTAACTATGTAAGCCTTGTATTTCCTTACCGATGCGTCCTTTTACTTACGAGTCTGGTGCGCTTAACAAATGAATAAACAAACAGGCTCCATTGTGTCTGGGAAGGCAGGAAGTGATGGAGTCCTAAACTTCACTGACGTTTTGTAGGCATGCCTAGCCGAAACCAGTTCAGCTAAGTGGTTGGCTTTCCTAGAGGACGGCCCAGCCCCTGACCCCCTCCCACCCCCCACCAAAAAAAAAACTTGTGATTGACAGCTGTAGGGCTCGGAATGAATGGGATTTCCCATAAAAGGTGAGGCTCTCATGACCCACCTCTGATCTCTTCCATACCAACAGACTTTTTTCTGAATAATACTTGCTGTAGCACACGTCACCATCGAGTGAGCTAAACATTTTTATAAAAGCCAATTTTTAGTCCTCCAGCCCTTCAGCTGTGTTTTACGGCTCTACCCACGAGTGGTTTCTCCAGATGAACTGTTTTTCCATCCCAACCTCGGTGACCCACGGGCACCACTAAAGTTATACACTTTGGAAGGTATACAAACAGTTGACCTGCTCCGCAGGTTGTACCCACACCTCAGATCGAGCAGCCCTAAAATCTAATCCACAGCTTTGTTGAATATTGCTCAACCTTCTGGAGAATACCATTTTTTATCCTTTTTCTTTTTGGACGATCTGTGTCTGCCAGCAGACACTGCCACCAGTATAGGAGGTTGAGGGACAGTACTCTCCTCTATCTCTTAAGTAGGCGATACACCACGCGCTACCCAGGGACAGGCACCCCTGCCAGGGCTAGGGTGTTCTTCCTTAGGGCTAGGTACACCGAGTCGGGTGGGCCCCCTTTTTTCGTGTTTGAGTGTGAGCACTCCAATTGATCCATTTGTTAGCATACTCTTGATGCTCCTTGAATACCTGCCTTCCTAGAAAAACCGTTGTTGTGCTACCATACGTTTCCTTGTTAACGGTTAAAAGGACGATCACGGTTGTACCGTACACTCTGGCTTTCCAAGCTTTCCCTGTTTTCAAGTGAGGCTTTCGGAACTACAGGCAGTCGACCATTGAAGATCCTATCCGACGGAGAGGACAAGCAGAGATGCCAGCAGCAACTTCCAGCACCGCGGAAGTACTGGTGAAGCCTTACAGCTGTGCTGACCCCGTTCTCGTTTTCGACAGGGGAGATCCATGCAGGACGACTTCCTCCCTTGGGCTGGTGGGACCAACTAGCCTTGAGACCTGCTTCATTTTGGCTCATCACACGACTTGCAGAGACTTTCCTAGGCTGCAGAATCCCAATGCCCAGGGACCCCCCGACCATTGAGTGAATCATCTTCCGGAGAACAAATCCAGCCAAAACTGTCGCCACCTTCAAGGACCTCCAGAAGCAGGAATTCTTAGTCCAGGGGCCCCTCGCCAGAGTGAGGGAAGGAGGAAAATCCAACCAGAGATATTCATTTCTCTTTGGTGTTGAGGAAAAACACAAAGCCTCTGAATTATGTGGAATCCATTGGTGCGGAGTTCCTCCAGAGTGCTGCTGCAGAAGCTTGCCAGTTGTCCTCCCTTTCATCACAAGACCAAGAACCAGGAACAAGTGTCTGCATCGCTGCATCAGGAAGGTGTCCAGCTGGAACCCCTTCAATTCTAATGTACTGTGGGGCTTGAGGTATAACTACCTTTTGCCATTTGTAGTTCTCCCTGGCTTGGGAAGTACTGTTTGAACCCCCCCTAGAGTTGACCTCCACTCACCTGTGCAGGCCTTCCAGCGTGTGCTCCATGTGGTCTCCCCTGGAGCTCCTGTGATTTTTCAAAACTCCTGACCGTTAACTTTTTTCTAAGAAAAGCTGCATCAGACCTGGAACTGTCCCATTTGACTTTGGCTGTCCTGGTTTCCTATAGGCTCCTCTTCTGAACCCTATTGGCTTTGGCAGTGCTTGGTCCCTTATAGGTTTTAATTGTTGACACTATTATTGCTGGGATAAGACTGCCTACATCCCTCTGGGAGAAACTAACTATTGAACCAGTTGAAAGTGTGTTCTACTTTAACTCTAACCATTTTCGTGAACAAAAATAAGTGCTAATACTGAATTTGATTGTCACTCAGTGTGCTGGAACATGTTAACCATAGGAAGAAATTACTCCCCTGCATTATTGGTTCTTGTTTAAATTAATTCTATCTTCCATTGAATGTTGTTAGTTGCTACTTTGTTTTAAAGAATGCCTAATTTGTCTTGTGTATATAAATAATTGTATGTAACGTTTTGTAAGTGTTTACTGATTTCGTTGTTACTCTACAGCTCACATTACCCCTCATAAGATAAGCCCGGCTGCTCAGCCACTCTAACAACTTGTGTGGTACAGGCCTACATTAAGAGTTGGGTCTGCCTAATGCCAAGAGAGAAGTCTTATGAAGTCTCACATCAGTTGGACTTTGCAAAATCTTACTTAACAGGCCAGCAAGAAGGGTAAAAGACCAGATGGCCAAAGAACAAGAGAAACCTGGTGGCACAGCCATGTTTGGACGCTAGCCACAGTTGGTAGCCAAACACAGTAAGGCTAAAACGAAATACACCAAAAAATAGAAAAAAGTAACTGCTGCCACTTGCTTATCCTTTAGGCACACGTAGAGCAGCCAAACATCCTGAGTTAGTCTAGGGCAAAATAAAGTGCTTACTTTGTGACCTGGATCCATCTTTTATTGCATTTAATCTACTTACCTTCTTGTTGAATATGTAATTGTAGTGCTTTTATGAACCTATGGTAAATGCATGTATTTATATCCTAGTTTTGTGCGATACTACTTGTTTAGTTTTTCAGTGTCCAAAGGCATTGAATGAATGAATGAATGAGGTGTTTAGTGCTGCGCAACGATCTCACCCAGGAGCTCACGTGGCTCTACAAGACAGAGGATATGGTTGGTTAGCGAGGGAAGAATGATAGGGTAGGTACAGAACCAGGAGAAATTGGCATCTGTTTGTTGGCTTGCCGATGGGTTGTGTACACTGGCTTGTTTCCATATGGGTAGGGTCCAATGCCTGGGGCGTTTTCTGTGTGGCTGTTTGTTGTGTTGGGGTGTGTCTGTGTTTTATGTGTAGATTGCTGGCATTTAGGGTTTTGCGCACACGCTTGTTGTATCCATACGGGTAAGGTCCAATGCCTGGGATGTTTCTATGTGACTGTTATTTTGGGATGTGCATGTGTTTGTGTAGATTTACAGGTGTTTATGCGCCATGGCTTGTTGCATCCGTACAGGTAAGGATCAGTGTCCGGTTTTTTGTTGGAAGTGTTGCTTGTGTTAGAATATCGGTTGGCTAGTCCAGTGGGCGTCTATAGGGTTTGGGTGGTGTGTTTGAGGAGGTAGAAGTGGGTAGTTAGTGCTTTGGCTACTCGCTAAATTCTTCTGTGGCTAATCTACACAGTACTGTGTTGTGAGAAATGACTAATCTCCATGATTCTTCTTAGTCTGACAAATGGTTAATCTTCTCAGTTCTAAGTGTGACCCACGGCTAATCTTCACAATTCGCGGAGTGTGATGCATGGTTAATCCTCACAGTTCTAGCTGAGTGATGCATGGTTGTGACCAATATGCTGCATAACTGGGGGAAGGGTGGAAGAAGATGACAAATGGTTGCGATGCAGGGAAGATGAGGGCACTTTCTACCATACTCTATGGGTTTGTCCACAGGTTAAAACTTTTTGGGAGTAATGTATAGATAGACTGTTGGCCACATTCAATGCATAAGTTCCTAAGCACCTGAAATGAGTGTTGCTTGGAATGTAGGGGGGGGGGAAGCAGGCTTCACCAAATTTGAAATATATTCTATCTGTTGTCGTGGATCAGATTAAAAAGACCATTGCCTTGTTGTGGGGGCCCCAGATCGCCTTCGGATGTCCCGGTGGCTGGCAGAGATGGATATTTGCATGGCTCTGGAGAGGAGGGTGTATAATGCAAGGGGGTGCCTGAAAATATAATTGTCATGTTAAAGGATATTTATACTGCGCACAATCGCCACTGGAGTGGTCGCTTGGTGCTCTTGTGGATCTGAAAGGGAAAGAGGTTGGGGTGTGTTAGGATTGAGTGGGATAAGGTTAAGAGCTGTGATGTGCTGTGTGCAGCATCAGTTCGGTTGAGACTGTTCGCTGAGCTTAGGTGTGCTTTCTGTTGGTTGCTGTCATGTGCTGTTGTGCGAGACAATGTGTTTTGTTGTTGCAGTGTAGTGCATGCGGTTTGTGTTTGGAGGAGTGGTTGTTTGGTTTGAGTATGAGAGGTGAATGCAGAGGGGTGAGATTTTTAGTAGGGTGGTTAATTGCATCACTATCTAGATATGATGCATGCTAATCTTCACAATTCGATCTGGATGTGACGCAATATATACTTGTCTAAATTGTATTATTGTGTGCCATACTTTTTGGACCGAGTGCCCCTGACCCCACTCATTCTCTCCTGAAAGTAAGCCTCAACTGCTTTCCATTGCTACATTGATTGAGTTTTACCACATAGTCCCTGTTTACTAAAACTAGAGTGGCATCTAAAATCTCTATCCACAAGGCCAGATTCGAGAAATCCATCTTCACACTCACAGAACCATTCATCGAAACAGACAACTCCTATTGTTAGTCGATGCTGGCAGAGAAAACTCTTGCATGAGATGTTGTAATGGAAAACATTGGTAGACCTCTCCAATTCCAAAGATGATGAAATATGGCTGCCGTCCATAACTTCAATTCTGCATTGTAGCGCGTCGGAACAGATGCCGAAACGCACAAAATAATTATCAATGCAGGAAATTAGACACGGTTGAAAATTATGTCTTGAATGGAAATCAAGGAAACTCGCGCAAAGAGTAACTAGGGCAGGTGAAGAACCACCCTCAAAAAGATAGTTCTACCCTAGAGGAAACTCCATCTGTAATCCTCCCCGATCAGGAGGAATTTGAGGACACTACGACACTCATCAGGACTTTCAAGATTAAGACCTTGGAGAATATTGAATCCCTTCCTCGGTCGAGGTAGAACCCCAAGGTATCCTCTTCACCAGCAGAGGACAGTATCCTTTATTCAGATGTCTTGCTTAGAGCAGCTGAATGGTTGGGGTATGTTCTTGGAAGAGCCTGATGAAGATGAGGACTTCATAGAGCAGGTTTTAAAAGGGATAAAGATGGCACATTCTCCAGCATGGGGTCTGGCATGGATTCACATGCTCATGAATATTCCCCGTCGTCAGGCTGGGAATCCTCGGTAAAGAAAAAACCAGTATCAGTTTCGTTTCTGATCTGTCTTTCGTAGTAATAACCAATCACTGGTCTCTGCGTCATACTGACCACAGCCAATGACTGCCCTCTACCTAAGCACCGCCTCTGGCAGCCATCTTCAGATTTTTACCGCACGTTCATGTGTTGGGATCCTTGTGCTATTGCTCTCGAGCGTTCGTGCTATTTTTTTCACGTTTTTTCTCAAAAACTTCGTTTTTTCGGTCAAAAGAGCCTCAAGCTCCGACTCTCCATCCGATCAACGGGGACCCGTTTCGGATTCGTCTGCGCCCCTCAAGGGTGAAGATTTCGTCGAGCTACGCTTTTGGAGGACTCCAGAAGTTTCTCAGGCCCGGTCATGGCCCAGGAGAAGGGAAGCTCGACGCCCGGAAAGCTGTTCAGGGTCTGCCCTGGATGCCAGCTGCAGAACGTCTTCAAGGAGGACGAGCACTCTTTTTGTCTTTACTGCCTACATGAGGACAAGACGCACGTGGAGAAGAACTGTGCGTTTTGCGGCAACATGTCGGAGCGGACCATGAAGGACCGCCATCAACGTCTCGCCAACTGGCTAGAAGGGAAGAGCCCGTCCGGCGAGAAGAAGAGGAAGAAATCCGAGCGGTCTTATAAGACCTTTGAGGACGCCCCGGCGACGGGGGTCCAACATAAGGCCAAGCACCACGAGTCCGCTGGCACCGGGAGCGCCGAACGGTCGGGCTCTACGGGCGCCAGGCAGGGCGCACCCTCCCCGGCACCATCAACCACGAGCCAACGCTCTGGGTCGGATAAGAGGAAGGCCGAGCACCCGGCGAAGCTCCTGGAGAGGCCCCGGTCGAGCTCGAAGGCGGAGGGGGAGCGAGGCAGTGCCCCCCCCCCCTCAAGGTTAAGGCGGTGAGCGCACCTAAGGTGGTGAAGGCCTTAATCCATCCGGCCAAGCCCTCTATCGAAACTGTCGCGGCGGCCCTGGCTCAGCCTGTGGAGGCTACACCAGTGGTGGCGACCTCGGGGCTCAGAGTCTCCCTGCCACCTCGGAGGGAGTCCTCTTTTGTGCCCATCGATGGGACCCCCGTGAAATCCCCCGTGGGGAAGAAAAAGGGGGGGCAGGGCGTTGTCGTAGATTCGGCCTCAACCTCGGAGGAGGAGCTGGTCGAGGTCTTAAGCCACGGCCTCGGCGTGGAAGAAGACCGGCCTGTCGGGATGGATCCCGACGCAGGTGACGACGACATCGTCGAGGGTACCGACGGGGCCCCTGATCGCCCGTCGGATTCCCCTCTGCCAGCGCCGCGAGACAACTCGGCGGCCATTTTGTTGGCTATACAGTCCTTATGCTCTGAGATAAGGACGAGACTACCGTTGCTGACGGAACCTCTCCCGTCGGGGGACCCAGAACCGGGACCTTCTGGTGTTCCCCCTACCAAGAAAAGAAGGATCCACCCTCCACCTCATTTTCAGCCGTCGCGCCCCTTCCAGCCCTCCTCCCCGTCCACCCGAGGGGATGATACGGGGACTGACACGGCAGCGACGGGTACGGACGACGAGGTATACGACGAGGATGTACCGTCGTCGCCTCCCACCAGGGCTTCTCCGCCCGACGAGATTGGATCGTTCCACTCAATGATCGCCAGGGCATCCGAGCTTTTCCAACTCTGCCCTGAGGAGAAGGAAGGTTTCCTTTATCAGCGGCGCGAGGCCAAGAGGAAGACGGTCCTCGCGGTGCCTCTATTGGACGACATTTGGGATGAGGGCCTCACCCTCCTCAAGAACCCTTCCACAACGCCAGCTAGAAGAGACCGGTACGAGAAAAAGTACCGGGTCCCGGACACGGCCCCCCTGTGCCTCCGGGCGCAGCCTACTCCGGACTCCGTCGTCTCCGCAGCGGCCAGGAAAAAAGCAGGGGGGGGGGGGGTGCGGCCTCCACATCGACTTCCCCACCGGACGGCGAGGGAAAGAAATTGGACGCTATGGGACGCAGAGTCATCTCGTCTGCAGCGACGACGATTAAAGCTGCCAACGCCTTGGCTATCGTGGCCCGATACGACAGGGAGCTCTGGTACAAACTGGCTCCCCTGCTGGACTTCTTGCCGGACGACAAGAGGGCAGAGGCCCTGGAGATCCTGCAGGAAGGTGAGGTGGCTTCGGACCACGCCATTACCGTTGCGACGGACATCGCCGACACTGGGTTCCGCCAGTTGGGCAACAGCGTTTTCCTTAGGCGGCGTGGATGGCTCAAGGCTACGGACTTCCGTCAAGACGTTCAGACCAGAGTCCTGGACATGCCCTTCGATGGGAACAACCTGTTTGGGAAAACGGTGGACGATTGCCTTCAGGCCATTAAAGCGGACACCGAGACGGCCCGGGCCCTTGGAGTTCTGCAACAACGACGGACGCCCTTTCGGAGCAGCGGAGGCAAGGGCGCCTCCAAAGGTTCCGGCGGCGGTTTCTCCTCTTACCGTCAAGCGGCCCGCTCGTCATCTCAGGAGGCCTACAGAGGACGAGGCAAGCCTGGCGGACCCCGCCGTCGTCGCCAAGGACAAGGCGCTAAAGCCTCGTCGAAGCAGGATTGAACCGGCCGGGGGGTCGGGCCCCCACCGAAGCACCCCGGTGGGAGGCCGGCTAGCGAGCTTCGTCAGAGTGTGGGAGTCCATTTCCACCGACCGTTGGGTGCTGGACGCCTTGGCCCGGGGCCACGCGCTCGAGTTTCAAAGAAAGTGTCCGCGCGTCCCCCCCGTGGCCAGGAAAGAACTTCACGTCCCTCAACTTCTCCTGGAGGTGAAGGCGATGCTCAAGAAGGGCGCCATCGAACTCGTCCCAAAGAGGCTTTGGGTCTCCGGAGTCTACTCGAGATACTTCCTCGTGAAGAAGAAGACGGGGGGGGGGGTGGCGCCCCATCCTGGACCTGCGACGTTCATCAAGGCGCAAAAGTTCCGGATGGTCACCCTCCAGCACGTCCTGGGTCAGCTGGAGGAAGGAGACTTCCTGTCGTCGTTGGATTTGGAGGATGCCTACTTCCATATTCCCATCTTGAAGGGGCACCGAAAATTCCTCAGGTTTGTGGTCCAAGGGCGGCATTACCAGTTCAAAGCCCTCCCCTTCGGTCTACGGTCGGCACCCAGGGTGTTCACCAAGTGCCTGGCACCGGTGGCGGCTCAGCTGCGCCGCGAAGGGATCCACGTCTACCCCTACCTGGACGACTGGCTCATCCGAGCCAAGACAAGGGAGCTCGCCGTGGTTCACACGGCAAGGACCGTCCAACTTCTCACGGACCTGGGATTCTCCGTGAACTACGCCAAATCCCACCTGGTACCCGCGCAAGACACTCTGTTTCTGGGAGCGAGGCTCAACACAGTGTCCCTTCTGGCCTCCCCGTCGGAGGAGAGGACCAGGACCATCCTGGGCAAGGTGCAGCGGATGTTGGTGGCCGACGTGGCCAAGGTGAGGTCCATCAAGTCCCTCCTCGGAATGTCGGCTTCCTGCATCTACCTCATTCCCATGTGCAGGCTCCGGATGCGCCCGTTGCAGGAGCTCCTGGATGCGCGCTGGATCCAAACGACGGGCAGCTTCGAGGAAAGGATCACACTCGACGAGAGTTTCCGACGAGCGATCCGGTGGTGGGGCACCCGCGCGCATCTGACGGCGGGCATGGACTGCCAGACCCCAGCCCACCAGGAGACAGTGACCACGGATGCCTCCCTGGAAGGGTGGGGAGCGCACACCGAAAATCTGCACGCAAGGGGCCTTTGGCTCCCGACGGAGAAATCCTTACATATCAACGTCCTGGAGCTCCGTGCAGTGTTTTGGGCCCTCAGGTCTTTCCTTCCGTCCCTCAAGGGCAAGGTGGTGAGGATCTTCACCGACAACACCACCACCATGTTTTACATCAGGAAACAGGGTGGAACCAGGTCCCCAGCACTGTCCAAGGAGGCGCAGGACCTGTGGCATTGGGCCGCCGCCCAAAGGATGTTTCTGGTGCCGTTTCATCTGGCAGGGATAAAAAACACCATCGCCGACTCAGCAGGGAGCAGCGCTCGTGCCACGAGTGAGAACTACGGCAGGATCTAGTGGATCGCCTCTTCCGACGGTGGGGCACACCCCAGATCGACCTGTTCGCGACGGCGACGAACTAGTGCCGGAGGTTCGCCAGCAGGTTTCCCCAGGCGAGGAGTATGGGCGATGCTTTCTCGTTCCCCTGGGAGGGCCTGTTCCTCTAAGCGTTCCCTCCTTTGCCACTGCTAATCCGGCTCGTCAACCAGCTCAAGAGGTCACGGTGCAGGATGATCCTCGTCGCACCTGCGTGGCCGATATGGTTCCCGGACCTTCTGGACTTGTCAGCGTCCCCGCCAATCAAGCTGCCGGTGGACGCGGATCTGCTCTCCAGGGAAGGAGGCGCCATCCTCCACCACGACCCGAAATCGCTGTACTTGCAGGCCTGGCTCCTGCAGCGCTAGAGTTTGGAGGATACGACATACCGGCTGACTGCAGAGAGGTTCTTGCAAAGGCCAGGGCGTCCTCGACTCTTAAATGCTACGGACACAAATGGAAGAGGTTCTCTGTCTGGTGCCACGCACAGAAGATTAACCCTCTACGGATTACGGCTCCCCAAGTTCTGCCGTATCTGCTGACGCTGGCCAAAGCTGGACTGGCACACGCGTCCATCAAGATTCATCTTGCTGCGATCTCCAGATACACCAGAACCACGGGACGGACGTCTTTGTGGTCTCATCGTCTGGTGAAAGAGTTCATGAAGGGACTGTTCAGATCGTTCCCGCCGGTGAAGGCTCCGGCCCCGGCGTCGGAGCTCAACGTGGTGCTGACCAAGCTCATGGGACCTCCGTTCGAGCCTCTGCACTCGGCCCTGTTGAAGTTTCTGTCGTGGAAAACAGCGTTTCTTGTGGCCATCACCTCTGCACGACGGGTGGGAGAGATCCAGGCCCTTTCCTGCAAGGCCCCGTACTTTACTTTTCACGACACGAGGATAGTGCTCAGGACGCACCCCTCCTTCATGCCCAAGGTACCGTCGGACTTCCATCTCAACGAACCCTTGGTGTTGCCTGTATTCTTCCCGTCGCCTTCGTCGCCGGCTGAGAGGACTTTGCACTCGCTGGATGTGGCTAGAGCGCTGTAGTTCTACGTGGACCGCACAAAGTGTTTTCGGAAGACGTCACAACTCTTTGTGAACTTTGGACCTGTCAATCAGGGGAAGGCTCTCTCGAAGGCTTCCATTTCCAGATGGCTCTCCGGCTGTATCATGTACTGTCATCGGTTGGCAAACCGACCGCTGCCCGGCCGTCCGAGAGCCCATTCCACCAGAGCGATCGCAGCTACCACGGCGTTCCTTTCTGGTGTGCCCCTGCTGGACATATGCAGGGCTGCTACGTGGAGGTCGACGCACACCTTCACGAAGTTCTACTGCGTCGATCGGGATTCCAGGGAGGAGTCCAGGGTCGGCCAAGCAGTGCTGAGCAACCTGTTCGCCTGAGGTGAGCCTGGTGAGGAGGTAAGATGCTTAATGTTGAGTTTGATGCAATGCTTAATGTTGAGCCTTTGCCACCTCACGTGGTTGTGCATGTGTGTACTGCTATGTAATCTTTATTCATGAGCATGTGAATCCATGCCAGACCCCATTCTGGAGAAGGAACAAGTTACTTACCTGTAACTGTTGTTCTCCAGCATGGGTCTGGCATGGATTCACATGCGAACCCTCCCGCCTACCCCTCTGCGGCTCTTCACTTGGTCATACTGCCACTTCTCGTGCTTCCAAATCTGAAGATGGCTGCCAGAGGCGGTGCTTAGGTAGAGGGCAGTCATTGGCTGTGGTCAGTATGACGCAGAGACCAGTGATTGGTTATTACTACGAAAGACAGATCAGAAACGAAACTGATACTGGTTTTTTCTTTACCGAGGATTCCCAGCCTGACGACAGGGAATATTCATGAGCATGTGAATCCATGCCAGACCCATGCTGGAGAACAACAGTTACAGGTAAGTAACATGTTCCTTGCATTCCACTTCATTCCATTAAAGTGGGTCAACCCATCGCTTGTAAAACCAGTCTCCCCAAAATCAGTCAACCCAAGTGACGAAAAATGCAAATCGCCTCATGCAGAACCAATACACAACTAGGTCAACTGGCACCTCAAGGTCACTACCACTAAAAAGATGACTAACACCCATGTCTACAGAAAAACTGTCCTAACAGGGATATTCAGAAGTCCAACTAAGGGCTTTGCAAAACTGTTCAACTGAGACGGGTGGTACAGCCTTAAACCAAGAGTTAAAGTCTTGTACTGAGTATATGGTAGCATAGACAGAGCAGACGGGCTTATTTTAGGATGGAGAGTAGGCTGTAGGAAGGTACAAAGAACTTGTAGTATACTAAGAGTTAAACACCGGCAAACAGAAGTTATAAAAAAAGAAAGGCTCATTATAAATGCAAGTTAGGCCAAGATAAATATTGGGGGTTTGGGTGGTTGGATGTGGCGGGTGGTCTAAGTACTTGTTCTTACACTCATAAGCACAACACAATGCTTGAAAGTATACCGACTGAAGCATAGACCTTGCTTAAAAAAAGAACAGCATTTATAGGCAAGTCAGACCTTATGAAACACATTTAGTATAGGGCACACACATTCATGAGGGGTAAAACCATAAGTTGCTTTCTGATTACTTTCAAGAATACAAGGCTAGTAGACCTTAGCAGTTGTGCAGTGACGCTCAGTTAAGGAATCACATAGTAAACCATCCTACAAGTGTACTTGCACACTAACTTTCTGGAAGAAAGTAAAGTTGCAGCCAACAGCATTACTTTTGGGAAGGGGCACAGCCAATTCACAGGTGGGTAAAATAACCTTGCATTTACTTTCAGAATGGCACAACACTTATTCAAGGTAAGTAAGAACGTTTGTAACTGCTCACCCTCAGTTGGTAAATACTTTTTTTAAACTTTATTTTTCGGTTGCAATTCACAATACACATGCACGAACCACTCCAAGGTTATGGATATACATGTTATACACTGTTTTCTCCCATTACATATACCTATATAAAACAATATCACAATTTATGATATTAAACGTTTGTTGCCCGGGTTAAGGCGCACATTTCAGTCGGTATTGTCCTCTTCCGAGTTAGTTGGGGTGGTGCGAAGGCAAGTCCTGAACGCTGACCAAATGTCTTTAGGTCTGCACGGAGAAATGGCCTGTAAATGGCCACGCGCAGCGTCCGTCGTTCAGTTCCGGTTTTCCGTGCTTCGTGTGCCTCGGAATACCGTTGCTCAGTTCGTCAGTCAATACATATTCACATTTCCTCGAGAAAACCGACTCGTACTCGATTGCTTCCTCCTCCGACATGACTTCTCGGTCCAGTTTCAAAAAATGCCGTGACTGTGGGAAGAAAATGTCGTTGACGGATCCTCACAGGATCTGTTTGTGGTGTCTGGGAATCGAACACCAGTGTTCGGAGTTTGAGGAATGCCTATCCATGACAGCGAAAGCCTTGAAGGAGCGTAAGGGGAAGCTTGAGAGAGGTAAGTCAATTTTAACTTCCTCGAAAGTTTCAGCGGTAGAGAGTCGAGACATTGTCTCCTCACCGTTGAAAGCATTCTCGGTCTAGGTCTCGAAGTGGCTCCCACCACTCGTCGAGGTCTAGACACTCGAAAAAAAGACGAAGAAAATCCCCTTTATCGTCTTCTAGTTCCCCTGAAAGAATAAATTGCCCCACAAAACACAGCTTTCAAGCTGAGTGGGAGGAATTCAGAAAAAAGATGCTAAGCGTCTTCGAGAAAGCGGCCTCGTCTCCCTTGAAGTCAGCTGAGGGTGATACCCCGGGTGAAAAGCCCAAAAAATCTAAACGCCGCGAGTCGAAGCACCCGGCGAAAGTCGACCCGAAAGTGCCATGAGCCATCGGGAAGTAAAGCATCTTCGACGCCATCGTCGAAAGCCCCTTCGAAGCATAGATCGGCGCCATCGACGCCGTTATCGAAGGGTTCTTCGACGCATCCGTCGATCGAGTCCACGTCGACATCGACGCCGATAAAAGAAAAACCCACGGCTACTCCACAGCCCGCGGTTACACCGAGAGCCTCCGACACGACGTCCTCGAGCAGGATTCCAATCCTCTCGAGTTCTTCGAGGCCTCTTCCAGCTTTCTCGACGCCTTTGTCGGCGCCTACGATGATTTTTACATCAGCGTCGACGACATTGACCTTTCCAAGGCCACTGATGATGGCTCCCTCTGCCTTAGATGGGTTTTATACCATTTCACAGACCAGAGCATCCCCCTTAACTTCAATTTTTGAAGAAAGGGAAGATTCTGACCAAGAAAGGCCTTTTGGGCTGCAGAGGACCACATTACCTGAACCAGAGACTTTTGCCTCTGAGGAAAGAAGGTTGAAAGACCTTCAGGATGCATTACAGGAAGCAAGTGGCCTAGACACTTCCCCAGAAGTGGAATTTGTCAAACCAGACCCAGGGGAACATGCTGATACCCCTTATAGAACCCTAATGTCAAGAATTATGGAGTTCATGGGTTGGTCTGCGCCTTCACCTTTTTTTCAACAGGATGACCTCACAGATATTCTGGATAAAGGTCCACAGGAGGATCCTGTGGTTCCCTTTCATTCTGCTTTACAAAGAAAGATTTTAACTAACTGGGAAACTCCTGAAGTTGTCCCTGCGGTTAACTAGAAGTTGTCAGCTAAATATAGGGTATCTGCTGCTGACCCTGAATACCTATCTAAGCACCCTACTCCAGAGTCTTGTGGTCCAGGCTGCAACTTCATCAGGCAGTATGTGCTTACCCCACTGTTCCTCAGGAGAGGGATGATAAAAAATATGATGCCATGGCTAAAAGTCTTCTCAGCCTGTAGCATGGCTTTAAAATCTATTAATGCAACTTGTACGCTCGCTAGTTTCAGCCACACTTTGGGAGTGTGCTTCATCGGCGGCTGACTGCATACCGGAAGGAGAAGAAAGGGACGCATTTTTAAATATCATCAGAGATGGTAAAGATGCAATGTGCGAGTCCCTTCAAACTGGCATTGATTCTGCTGACAGTATCAGCAGGGCTATGGCGGCAAGTACCACAATCCGCAGGCATGCGTGGTTGAGAAAGTCCGACTTTGATTCTGACGTACCGGCCAGACTTTTAAATATGCCCTTTGACGGCTCTTCCCTATTTGGTAAAAAGGCGGATGACCGTTTGGAAAAACTACAAACATCTAAAGCAGCAGCCAAGTCACTAGGAGCTGCAATCCGACAAATTTTCGTCCCTCAGGATCCTCTTGGAGAGGAAGGTCCTTTCGCTATTATTCCTCATTTGGAAGAGGCAGAGGACGGCCGGCTCAAAGAGGCCAAGGAAAATTTACCCGTGGTGGACGGGGTAAAGGAAAGAAAGCCGCATCAGCAGGAGCCGCTTTACCTTCGGCAACTGCATCAGCCGCTCCCAAACCACTCTGAGGTCTCCCATCACAAGACACCTGTAGGGGGCAGGTTAACTCACCATCTGACGGAATGGCAGGCTATTACGTCAGATGCTTGGGCATTGGAAACAGTTGCCCAAGGTTACTGCCTGCCTTTTCTACGCATCCCTAAGACATCCACCGGGGAACAGCTCTCTGAAAGTGCCGGATCCGCTCCTCTTGCAGGAAGTTGTAGACCTGCTAGAGAAAGGTGCCATAGAACCGGTACCTGTAGTGGACAGGAACAAGGGCTGGTACTCCCCCCTACTTTCTCATAACAAAGAAAGACTGAGGATTGAGACCCATCCTGGACTTACGAGAATTGAACAAGTTCCCCAGGAAGGACAAGTTCAAGATGGTAACTCTCTCTCAGATCCTTCAGGCCCTCTAGCTTCAGGACTGGTTGGTATCTCTGGACTTTCAGGATTCTTATTTCCATGTGCCAATCCATCCCAAGCACAGGAAATACCTGAGGTTCGCAATTGGCAACTCTCATCAATTTCGAGTTCTGCCATTTGGGCTGACCTCCGTCCCGAGGGTCTTCACCAAGCTAATGTCGGTTGTGGCTGCAAGTCTGAGGGAAGGGATTCACGTCTACCCCTACCTGGACGATTGGTTGATCAGAGCAGTTTCTTCGGAACAAGCTCGGATCCAACTAGATTATGTCTGCCACTCCCTTCACAGGCTGGGCTTCTCCCTCAATTTAAAGAAGTCACAGATGATACCATCACAGACTCCAGT
The DNA here is from genome assembly GCF_040938575.1 of Ambystoma mexicanum. Classification (NCBI taxonomy): domain Eukaryota; kingdom Metazoa; phylum Chordata; class Amphibia; order Caudata; family Ambystomatidae; genus Ambystoma; species Ambystoma mexicanum. The sequence goes on along the minus strand of NC_090932.1, from coordinate 269,763,167 downwards.
TCATTGGAGCAGTCGTGGACACGTCCCTGGGAAAAGCCTCGCCACCAGAGGTGAGGGCTCAAGATATTCTTCAGATGGTCACCAGGTTTCAAAATGCCCAACGTCTCCCAGCCTACGACTTTTTGAGGTTGCTAGGCCTCATGGCATCCTGCATATCCCTTGTGCCAGAGGCTCACCTGAGAATGAGATCTCTTCAGTGGGCACTGAGGACTCAGTGGTCACAATTCTCAGGGAGGATGACAGATCTCCTCCGGATTCCGGACAAGGTAGCCCACGACCTTCTATGGTGGGCCTCTCCAGAGTACATCTTGAAAGGAGAACTGTTCTGGCAACCATGGCCGCAGATAACAGTAGTCACAGACGCCTCACTCACAGGGTGGGGAGCCCATGCCAACGACTTGACCATCAGCGGTCGTTGGTCTCCATCGGAGTCCAGACTACACATCAACCTGTTGGAGCTGAGAGCCATCAGACTACACTGAAGGCTTTTCTGCTGTCTGTACGGGGGAGAAACGTCCTGATAATGACGGACAATACAATGGCCATGCACTACCTCAACTAGAGGCCACTATGCAGAGGCGATGCAGCTCTGGTTTTGGGCAATTCAGGAAGGAATCTCTATTGGCAATTCACCTAGCCGGAGAGAAGAACTTGACAGCGGACGCTCTGAGCAGGCAGAACAGTCTACTACGAATGGGAGATGGCTCAGGAAGTCCTTTAAGAGATCTTCGCCCTTTGGGGAACCCCTCAAGTGGATCTGTTCGCCACCAGTATCAACAGGAAGTGCGACAGATTTTGCTCAAGGGAATTTCTCCTGAGAGGAGCTTTAGGAGACGCGTTCGTAGTCGACTAGGAGTTCCCACTACTCAAATGATCAGGAGGTTGAGAAGGTTTCGGAAGACCATGATCCTAATTGCCCTGGATTGGGCCAGGAGAACGTGGTACCTGGACCTTCTGGACATGTCCATCTGTCCTCCAATTCGTTTACCATACTGAGAGGATCTTCTCTCGCAGAAGGGAGGTCAGGTTCTCCATCCAGCCATCAAGACCCTCAACCTTCACGCTTGGTATTTGAAAGGTTGAGGTACAAGGATTGGGACCTTCCAGATGACGTCATGGAGGTGTTGCTTTCGGCCAGAAGACCAGCAACTAAGACTCTATACCGCTGCCATTGGTATAAATTTTGCAGCTGGTGCAGAGAAAAGAATATCAAACCCTTTTCATGTGGTACACCTGCGGTGCTATCCTTACTTTATTTGGCAAATTCGGGCCTTCAAATTGGCACTATTAAGGGCTATCTCGCAGCGCTATCTATCTTTAAGCGCACTGCGGAGGAGCCATCATATTTCAAAATTCCATTGGTAATACAATACCTGAAAGGTCTAACTAATGTTTACCCTCCAAGACCATTCCAAGTTCCCTTATGGGACTTAAATCTAGTTTTTAAACTTCCTAAAGGGTGCTCCCTTTGAACCACTCCACTCTTGTTCATTGAAGTTTCTCACCCTCAAAACTGTTTTATTGGTAAACATCTGCTAGAAGGGTTAGCGAGATACAAGCCCTGTCTTGTAAACCTCCTCATACAACTTTTCACAAGGACAAAGTAGTTCTACAGGTGAAGCCTAACTTCCTCCAAAGGTAGTTTCCCAATTTTACATTACTCAGAAGATTACTTTACCTTCTTTCTATCCTCCTCCCCATCCGGGGAAAGAGGAAGAGAGACTACACAGGCTGGACCCTAAGCGAGCCTTGAGTTTTTATATTAGTAGACTTGCTAAAATTAGACAAGCAGACCAACTCTTTGTAGGTTACGCAGGACATAAGTTAGGATTACCAATAACCAAACAAACCATCTCCAGATGGATTATTTTAGCCATTCTGGAATGCTACAAACTGGCAGGGAAAGAGCCCCCTCAAAATCTAAGGGCTCATTCGACCAGGGGTATCGCAGCATCCTCAGCTCTTCAAAGAGGGGTACCAATTAGAGACATATGTGCGGCTGCCACATGGTCGTCCGCACATACCTTTACCAAATTTTATAGACTGGATTCCTCCTCGTCAAGAGACTAGATTTGGCAAAGCTCTGTTACTCTGTTCATTCTTAAAGGGTAATATGGCATCTCTTACTCCCGCCTCCAATCACATTCCGCTGCTATGGGAGTCTATCATAGATAAGGAATACGTCGGAGGACACGATCCCTTCGAAGAACAAGTTACTTCTTACCTTGTAATGTTTTTTCGATGGGATGTTCCTCCGTATTCATTATCGCCCTTTCATCCATCCCTGCAGTAACATTTCCCTTGTAGTTGCAGCTTACGCTCCTTCAAGGGTAGTAACCATTCATACAATAACTACTTTACGCTACAAAACGGAACTGAGCAACGGACGCTGCGCGTGGCCATTTATAGGCATGATGACGGCGTCGATACGGTGGCCGTCGAGGAGCACCTACTCGACGGACGTAGACGCACAGCGCCCTCTACTGGGAAACATTTTTTCCGAGGCCAGCAAGCTGGAGATACAAATATCATAAAGGAATACGTCGGAGGAACATCCCATCGAAAGAACGTTACAAGGTAAGAAGTAACTTGTTCTTTCGGGGACGAACCCCAGCGATGCATGTATTAGTGTGAGGACACCCCTGCTCTGTGACGAGTATTCATTGTAATACCTGTTACCCCATTGTTTCAAGATCTTCTCTTTAGTCTCTCGGAGAGCATGGGTCTCCTGAAGCATTACCACATGTGGACGGTGTCTGTTGATGTATGCCCCCACCTTGCTGGATTTTGCTCTATTGTTCAGACCCCGAATGTTCCAAGTTAGCAGCTTAAGCGACAATCCGCTGGAGGTGTTGGGTTTATGTGCCATGTCAATAGGTGTAAAGACCATCTTGGGAGAGCAGGATGACTATTTGTGGGAATCAGAGAATGACTTGTGATTGCATTTTTAACATTAAACACAAAAATAAACTGTTTTGCAACTTTCCCAACTGGGGCTTTCGACCATACCTCTGGCCGGTTAAACAGACCCACATTCCCGGTTCCCACCCCCACCCACAACATCTGGCCCAACTTGATGATGAACCCCATTCAAAACCCTGTGGTTTCACTCGTGGAGGGGGGCGAGTGCTGCAACACCGCCTTCGTAGCCAAGTGCGTCTCATCCGACTGTCCTTTTATTTGTTGGTTTTATTACTCTCCAACATTCAAGAACAATACTGCCTGACTTTGGTGAAACGAGAATATACGATTCGTTGTAGGAAAGTGATTCATAGCTGCGGTCGGACAGTATACAGTGTACATTACTATACCGGCTGCTGAAGGAGATTTTGATCAGGTTCGTTCCTACCAGGAGGTAGAGGAATAGCAGATTCCACATAGGCCAACGCAGCTGCCGGAGAGTCAAAGAAGTGCGCACGTCCACCATGTTGTATCCTTAGCTTTGCTGGAAACGGCACATAGGGGACCTGTCTCACCCGCAGCTGTCGTTTGATGGATTCGTAGGAACGATGCTGGGTTTGGACTCCCGCAGAGAAATCCGGATATATGTGTATGTTGCCGTGTCTCAAAGGGCCCTTTTCCCTTGCCAGCCTCAGAACCGCGTCTGTCTCTGTAATTTAGAAGCTTTGCCACTATCGTGCAGGGGGGATAGCCAGGGTGCGATGTGCTCGTTCGACCAAGAATTGTGAAGAGGGGGGGCGTGGCTTGAGCAGCCATGGAGTAGGACGTGCTTCCCGTGGAGCTCCGGAGGATCTGACAGTTGATCCGTACAAACTACCTTTAAAAGTGCGCCACTGGTTCCAGAATCGATCACACACATGGGAATGGATGCTCCGCTCATTTTATAAAGATCGAGGAAAATCGTGAGTGGGAGTCTGGAGAAATTGCTCGACGAACGACGGCAGCGGCTCGGTCCATTGTCACACAAGATGGCCGACGACAAAAGAACCAGGGTACCCGAAGAGGACGAATGGAGGCGGCGGCCACGGGAAAAGAACGACAATGGCGAGGTGAAGGCGGAATACAAAAACCCCCTTTGGGCCGCAGGTCTTGAGTTGTGAAAGCGTGGGCGCTGGCCCGCTGGCAGGGGCCCGAGGTGTGAAAATGCAGGCCGCACCACGAGAAGCGCTCGGCCGGCATTGAACTAGCAGCGGTGAGAGGAGGTGGAGGTGGTGACTGCCTGGAGACTACCGCGACAGTCGGTAAAGAGCGGACATTGCGGCTGGGGGGGGACACTCGGTCGCTGAATCGTGATAGGGAGACCCTACGGTGACCAGAAAATGGCGGCGTGAGGGGCCGTGGGCAAGAATAAGACCAAACAACCCACGAAGGACATTTTTGCAAAAGCACAACTGTCTCCTGTGGCCACCTCAACCAAAGGCCCGATGGCACAGGCTGAGGGAGCGACAGCGGCTGATAATCGTCAGATTTTGGAGGCCATTACGGAGCTGAAGGAACCTTGGGGGGGGGGGGGGGCTGAGGGGTGGTTGCGATGATGGACCTACGCACTTCCCTGGAGGCTAAAATTGAAGCAGTAGGCATCGAAGTCTCCCTGCTGAGACAGGATGTCAGGGGACTGGCGAACGCACAAGCAGCCTGGAGGGCGCGGTGAAATCTAATACGGACAGAGGAGGGGGAGGACGAAGTGAAACTTACACTTTCCTTTCATTTGGCATTTTATGTGTCCACCTGTGCCAACAATACAAAAGAGATCCATGTCCTCAAGCAACAGGTGGCCAACTTGGAGTCTCGAGCAGAAGGGAGAGCGAGGAGAAACAACATTCGTGTGCTGGGTCTGCCGGAAGGCGAGGAGGGCCAGGACCCGACTGATTATATCAAGAACCTACTCCTACAAGGAGTCGGGCCGGTATACTCTGGCAAGGATTTGTGGTCGAGCGTGCACATAGAGCCCTCATGCGGAAGCCGAGACCGGGGGCCCCTCCTCAAGCGATAATTGCCAAAATACTGAACTATAAAGACTGGGAAAAAATATTGGAGTATTTTTGTAAAGGCGGTACAATCGAGAGGGCCTCGATCACTATCACGGCATACCCGGATTACACTATGCTGGTTCAGAGGCAGCGGTACAGCTATGTAACCATCAAAAGGAGGCTGTGGGCGGCTGGGATAAAATATATATGCTGCTGTACCCTGCGAAATTGAAGGTCGTGTATAAGGGCAAAATGCACTTTTTTGACACTCCGGAAGAAGCGACAACGTGGTTGGATCTGCAGGGCTGCCCGGATCAAGACACGGAGGAAACACAAAATGGACATGAAAAGTGACTCGGACACGGTATGCATTTTGATAGGGCGGCAAGCGAACATCCTAGGCGAAGGCTGAGAACGAGGGGCTGATATTCGATAACATATTGCGGATTGTGAGAGACTTGATGGACTTGAATATAGTGGCGGTTACATGTTTTAAACTGTATAGCAATGTGTAGTTCTTTGATGTGCTATCGGAGCGGCAGGGCGGTAGCACCCTACCCCCCGAAATGTAGTTATAGTAGGTTGGCCACTAGGGCGGCCTCACCCTGCAGAGCTTAGAGTACAGGCGAAAGCCGGAAAGAGCTAGATGCGGGGGAGCCTGAGATCCAGGGATGAAGCTGGGCAACTGGGGGGGGGGGGAAGAGTGTTGGGGGTGGGGGGGAATAGTGTTGGGGGGGGGGGAGAGGGAGTGCGATGCGGGGGGTAGAGGGAGTGCGAAGTTTGGTGTTTTTGGTTAATGGGGTTTTGGAAGGGGATGCGAGCCTATATAGACTGGAATGGAACTCCAGGTTACACTGCACCGGGGGGAGGGAATGGGATCATACCAGGCCATGGGGGACCTTAAAATACTCACATGGAATGTGCGGGGGCTTAATAGCTATTTAAAAAAGAACAAGGTTATGCTGTATCTGCGCAGGCAGAAAATAGATATTGCATTGCTACAGGGAACCCACCTTACACGTGAGAAGATGGACACGATAGCGGGAAAGTGGAAGGGGGTGTTGGTGGGCTCTTCGTACTCTGCCTACGTAAGAGGAGTACTTATATGGGTGGCGCCACATGTCCCGTTTCAGCGGTTGCAAGTGGTGGCTGAAACAGACGGGAGGATGGTTATGTTGAGGGGATTGGTAGAGAATAGGGAGGTGAGTATTAACACGTACGCCCTGAACCAGAACACAGCGGCGTACATTAGGACACTTAGTACAAACCTGAGCGTGTGTGTGGGAAGCGCGGTGATCTGGGGAGGGGACTTCAACCGTGTATTAAACCCGAGGGTGGATAGACCGGCCCCTGCAGCCAGAGCGCTACAGACGCTGCTTGATGACTTTGGGTTGGAGGATGCATGGAGAGTATGGCACCCTGGGGATAGGCAATATTCGCATTATTCTGCCCCACAGCAGTTATCAACAAGGCTGGACTATATCTTCGCATCACCAGAAATGATAGTGGAGATTGCGCAGATAGAGTACAGGGCCAGGGTCCTTTCGGGCCACTCGCCCCTGATTCTTGGGTGGCAATATTGCCCCCTGAGTGTGAGGATCCCGACATGGCGCCTACGAGCGGAGGCGTTGAGAGACCCCTTTAGAGAAGATTTAAGGGAGGAGATGGTAAACTATTTTGAAACCAATACTGGGAGTGTGGACTCGGCGGGGACGCTATGGGAGGCCTTTAAAGTTATGAGGGGGGCGGCCATGGTGAAATCCAAGGGCCTACAGGGTGAGGTTTCAACAGAACTGAGGGAGATGAAAGCAACATTGGAAGAGGCCTTAAAAGCCGGCGACGATACAGCGGAGAAAGTAGATTTTATACTTAAGCTGCAGCAAAAATGTGCGGATTGTTGGGAGAGGTTTTGCAACCTTAACTATAAAAGGTACATAGAGAGACAGCATGCGGGAGGTGACAAACCAGGGAGACTTTTGGCGTGGTTATATAAGAACGAGACCCCCAGAGCCACAATCGGAACTATAGAGAGGGAAGATGGTAGCATGAAGGACACCCAGGAGGGGGTTAATCAGGCGTGTGGATTACTATAAAGTGCTATACTGGGAAAGTAGCCGAGCAATGATGGAAGAAACACTTGAGGATATGGGGTTGCCCATGATTAGTGAGGAGGAAAGAGGAATTGGACTCCCCGATTACCCTAGAAGAACTGGGGGAAGTGGTGAGGCAGTTGCCTACTAAGACGACCCCGGGGACAGACGGGCTCCCAAGCAAATTTTACAAGGTGTATATATAGAAGAGGTCCTCCCCCCCGCTGCTAGAGATGATAAATGAGGCGTTCGAGACGGGCCACCTGCCAGAGTCACTGAGAGGCTGTTATAGTACCTCTCCCTAAACCAAATAAACCAGGGCGCAGCTGTGGTTCCTTCAGACCTGTCAACGTTGAACCAAGACGGCAAGATATTAACTGCGGTCTTGGCGAACAGACTGAAAAAGGTCAATGGTAAGTTAATATATCCAGATCAAACGGGCAATGTCCCCCATAGAAACGTCACCAACAACCATAGACGACTTCAGAAGATCATTGAGTTTGGCATCGGAAGTGAGGAGGACATGGCTATCGTGTCCCTGGATGCGATCAAGGCCTTCGACTGTCAAGTGGCCGTGGCTGCTGGCGGCCCTGAAACACTATGGATTAGGGCCGGGCTATGCAAGGTGGGCAGAGATTTTGTATAGTGAACCGCTGGCCAGAGTAAACACGGGATCTGTGATATCAGAGAGGTGGCAGCTTAGTAGGGGTACTAGACAAGGATGCCCATGGTCCCCCATGCTCTTCATTTTGGCCCTGGAGCCTCTCGCGATCTACTTGAGGCAGCAATATAACCCCATAGGCATAGAGGTGAGCGGAGAGCGGCATTTGGTCTCACTATATGCGGACGACATGTTGCTGTATGTGCGGTACCCGGAGGAGAACCTCCAGTACATTTTGGAAGTGCTTGGGAGATGCACTGAGCTATCGGGCATAGCGGTGAACCCCCAGAAGTCTAGTCTGTTCCCGTTGGGGGGGGGGGGGGGAGAGGAACACAGGGGTTCCAGCGGAGAGGCTACCAGTCTCACACGTACCGCGGGCGGTTCGTACCTTTCGGTACCTGGGGATAGATATATCACACTGTGGGGGAGGAGCATAGGTGTAATACAGAGGTGGCAATCCAAAAAATTGAGAAAGGCATGCGGTTTTGGGCAAAGCTGCCTTTGGCGATAATGGGACGGGGGGCGATGCTAAAGATGGTGGTCCTGCCAAGGCTCCTACATTACTTCGGAAATATTCCATATCTGATTCCTAAAGGGTTTTTTGCGAAACTGAATAGCATGTGTAGACTTTCTGTGGCATGGCACGCGAAACAGAGTGGCGTTATGGAAGCTCCAGAACTTCCATGACAAAGGGGGTATAAAGCTGCCCAATTCGAGGCGTAATATGTGGCGAGCCAGTTGCAATATGTTGCGAAATGGCTATCTGATGAAGAGACCTCCGAATTCAGGCTGTTTGGGCGGGACTGTGCACCCTTTTATCTGAGAAGTTATGTGGGCACCCAGGGTGGAGATGGTGGGGCGCCCTAAAATGATGCTGGGGTGGAAGGTGTCGCACCGGCCATGCCAATTGATGGGGAACCCGTCCCCATGCTCGCTGCAGATGCCATTGGTGGTATTGACAGGGGCAGACGCTCAGCTGGGACTGATACTCCGGACCCACTGGGAGCTGGCTGGGGTGGCAACGATGGGGGATATTTGGCAGCGGGGCTCTTGTGTTACCTTCGAGGGGCTGTGGGAGGAGGCTGGGTTGCACGAAGGCCAGTACATTACGTACCATAGAATGGTACAAAGGATTAAGAGCATGTGGCCCGAAACTGTTGGAGGAAGAACTGGACGCCACCATAGACGTTATATATGATATAGCTGAAGGGGGCCATGAGGTCTCCAGACTGTAGGAGAAGTTGATGTCTAAACTGGGGAAGGAGGTGTAACGCAGCTGAGAATGGACTGGGAAACCGAGGTTGGGGCCCAGATGGGAGATGGGGTGTTGGAACGGACACAAAGGTATCATAAGGTGTCTAGCAACGCAAGACGGAAAGATACAGCTTTACATAACACACAGGGCTTATATGACGCCTTGGAGGATATTGAGGTTCGAGAATGCAGGTCGGCAAGCATGCCCCAAGTGCGACGAAGAGAATGCAGGCATGGTGCATGTGTTTTGGTCTTGCTTGATCATGGAGAGGTTCTGGAGGTGTGTAAAGGAGAAACTAGAAGGCAGAGGGGTCAAGATAGTAGTGGACACGGTATGGGCCTGCCTGCTTGGGGGGGGGGGGGGGGGGTTCCCCAGACCACGGAAACTCAGGCATGTAAGCAAACTAAGGGACCTGGCTTATGTGCTTTCAAAGAGAAGGATTGCCATGGGATGGAAGTCATGCCATGTGCCGAGGATAGAGGTGTGGTGGAAAGACTTGCAAAATGGGCAGAAGCCGAAACCATAGCATGGCAAGAGGCGTGCAGCAATGGGGGGAGGAGGAGAATGAGTCCCTGATGGCCTGGAAATCACTGATAGCCGGACTGTTTGGGTCATAAGATGACCTGACTGAACATGTTGAGGAGGAGACCGAACCACAAGGTGTGGAATCTGATGACTCAAGGTGTTAGACTCGCAAGGGGGGTGGGGTAGTGGGAGTAGTGGTTAGAATTAAAGTGTAATGAAACTGTTGAACATGCACTGTTTGTTTGGTTTTATTGTTTGTTCGAAAATTTTAATTAACTTTAAAAAAAAAAAAATTGTGAAGAGGAGTCAGCACCTAGAATGGACCTCAAAAGGGCTTCGATTTGGGTCTCCATCGGCCTTTCCAAAGGATTCTGCTAAGCCGACAATGCGTATATTGTTCCTTCTCGACCTCTACTCCAAATCATCACTTATCACAGAGTTTATTCATTTCGCTTTTCAAGCGAGCTATGTCTCGAGTGTTTTGATGAGTCGAGTCTTCGTTTGCACTTCTCTTTTCGGCATCAGTGACTCTGGCACTTTCCTTATCTACCCTGGCTTTAAGGGAGCCTATTGTGGAGACAATATCGTCCAACTTGACATTTATTGCCAGGAATCCGTTCTGAACCGTCGTCAAAAGATAGTCTAACTTGGAGTCTTCCGTGGCAGGAGGTCCGAGGTTGTCGAAGAGCCTGAGGCCTCTGCGGTTGCTTGTGAGTTTGTGAAAGAATCCATTGGCCCGGTCTTCCTGCCCTTGAGTGCGTTTTTCCCAGGCATCAGACGGGTGTACCAAATATTAATATCTGTTTTAGTAAGGATCGTAGATGGCCACTGGGGGATGGTTCGCCTCAGACTGTGAGTAGGCCTGCTGTAGTAGTTGATCTCGGAGCCGCGATATGGTACTAGGGCGCTGTCTGTCTCGGGGACGATCGCCGTGGGACGGACTGCATATGATTCAAAGGAGCTTCTCTTTGGGTGCCCACGCGCAGATACCAAGCAGGGTTTTTCAGTCTCTCTCTCCGCTTCCCTCGTTTGCCCGTGGGTCCGGTCCGTGGCAGGCCCGTACCACCTGCCCCGCGCGGTCACGCTCAAAGGTCGGCCACAGGATTAGCGTCTGGGACGGCTCGTGTACTTTCCGTTTCGTTCCCCCCTTTATGGCAGTGTTCGAGATCAGTGGGGGTTCCGCCCGACCAGGACCTCCCAGGGCCGTGTAGGAGAATACGGGTGATTCAAACGGAAGGACGGGGCAGGGTGCATGCAGCTCAGGTCTCAAGGCGCTTCTCCTACCAGAAAGGACACCGTCCTTGATGTGCGAATGTTTCCTATCGGGTGGCATTCGAGGCAGTCCGGTACAGGGAATCCGTTCTGCCCGCAGGGCCCATGCTCCGCCCAGAGCTGTGGCACTCGCGTAGGTTACTCCGGAGCTGAGGAGCGGCCCAAGACCCCCTGCCTGCCACCCCGTCCATATCTGGGCACGCCGGGTCCGATTTCGCCCGTTGTTTCTCCCGGTGGGTGCAGGATAGGTACAATGGTCGAATCCGCTGGTCCAGTAGCGCGGATGAAGGCAGATGGAGGATATAATTTTAGAAGGATAATACGCCGGAGAGGAGCTCCACTCTTAGACGGCCATCTTGTTGCGCGACAGCGCCCCCTCCCTTGGTAAATACACTTTTAAAAATGTGTTCTTTTCTAGTCAACTGGCCCAATCCTTAGAAAGTCATACCCTTATTCTTGGAGCATGAGTATTCTCAGTGGCAGAAGGGGAGGGGTGGTGACGGTCACTAGGTCTCTAGTATCCAACACAGTTCAGGAAGGCACTGAAGTAGTAAAAGTCAGCATGCCTAAGGAAGCCTGTTCGAACAGGTAAGTATTACACTTACAGGTTGAAAGGGATTAGGGACATCTGAGAAGACACCTTAGGAGGATTCCAGAAGTGGGCCTGGGTGAACTGGATGAGAGGACTCCCAATCACAAACACCCTAAAGCTACACAGGAATCACAAAGGCTGAAGGTAGAAAAATACCCCAGCAAACACAGTACCTCCGTGCAGAAGAGTTGCAGCAGGGGAGACTCCAGGACCTGCTGCCAAAAACCCAATCGATGGATTCCTTTGTCATGAAGACTGGACTTTGGAAGGGTTTTTGCAGCAAGGATCAATGGGGAACGCTCCAGGCAATACTTTTGTCACGTCTGGATGCGGCTCTGTGGTTAGGCGCCCTTTTCAGGTGCTAGAAGACTGAATATTGCTGATTGGGTTTGCATTGCTAATCTCGTCCAGCACACTGGTGAGGACTTAAAGGACTGGAATCATGTCTCTGGAGGTCCAGCAGGATGCCACTGAAGTTTCAGCTAGATTTGGAAGACGATGCAGAGCTCAATGGCTCAAGTTCCCAAGGTATTGGGGTATTGCAGCCCTGCAAGGTCACAGCACTGCGTGGGATGGCTCAAAATGCAGGTCGTCTTGAGTCTAGTGGATCTCACCAGGCTCAGGGTCGTGTTTTCAGAGTCCCCAGGTTGCTTGGAAGGAAGGGTAACCGCAGGCTCCATTTAAGACACAGCCTCGTCGGTCATTGGCAATCGGCTCAGCTGCATTTTTCTTTAATCTTCCTTTTCGGATTCAAGTCCAGTGGTAGACTACCTCTTGAGCTTCCACGATCAGACATTTATGCAGGAACACATCCTATCAAACAGATGTGCCACATTGAAACTTGGGGGGCGGGAAGGTTGGAGGAAACTGTAGTTTTTACAAGATTGGCCCGAAAAAGTGAATCTGACGTGTCCTTCAAGCTGTCAGTAGTGGGAAACATTGTTTCCCTTAGTCTTGTTACTTAGTTACTACTTTTAGTAACTTGTTATCACTTGTGTTAACTTTTTATCATTGTACAATGCATCTTACAATGGGGTACGCTTTTGTTTTTTCCCTATGTTAACACTCAGAGGATTTTTGGTTACTGTAGGTGTGCTAAATGGACGGACTGGTGGCAGCAGTGACTTTTTTTACCAATTTTTTGATGCTTTTCATTTTAGCCGTACTGCATTTATTGCATTTGGCTGCTAACTGGCTGCTGTCCAAACATGCCCATGCCACTAGCTTTTTCACTTGTCCTTTGGTCATCTCGTCTTTTAGCCGCCTTCCTGCACTGTGAGGACAAGAAAACTTGGACTTCCAGTGCCCGGGAAAGCATGTGTAAGGTAGAATTCTCAGAAATGTTCTAATTCCCTTCCAACTTGGAGACCCCCAGCTTTTTTTGCTGGACTTTAGGACTTTTTATTTTTATCCTGGAGAGGGACCTTTTTCCTACCCATGTATTTTTCTTTGATTTGAACTTTCTTTTGGTTTTGGAGTCTGACAAACGCCATAGGTATCATCTTTTACATTGTGACACACTGCACCTTCAGTACAGTGGCACAGGGAAGTCTCAGACCCAGCATACACTATCTTACAATAGGGTGCTGGAGAGGTTATTTGGTATCCCCTTTGTCTGGTTTCTCATGTAACATTTTAGTTTCCCTTTCTACAATTAATGGCTGGTGGCAGTGGTTTACTTCTGACTACCATTGAGTGTTTCTACCGCGGGCTGCAATTGCAGCTGCAGTAAAGCACACATGAGTGACCATTTTGTTGCAATGGCCGCAGTCTTATTTTTCACCATTTCTTGTTGGAAAGGTCCTTGAGACCAGGTTTTGTACCTTTTTGTTTGCTTTGTCTTTGGCAGGGTTCTCTGGCTCCAGCGTGTCTGGCAGGGCAGGAAGCGAAGGAGGTCCCAGAAACTCCCTGTGCTTAGTCTATATGGGTACAAGAATTCACCCAAAGGTGATTGGCTGGCTGTCCTTGGAGGACCTATGGTAGCTGTTCTTGGAGGACAGCCACCCTGCTGTGTGATAGACAGGCTGCGAATTAATGGGAGAAACCTGCATAAAAGGTGAGGTCTTTTAGACAGAAGGCAGTCTCGACCATGAAACAAAGGAATCCGAAGAACTTGGAAGAGACGCCTGCTGCAACTCCTGGACCGTTGGTTTGCCCAGTGAAGCCCTGCTGCAGTGCTGAACCTCCAAATTCACCTCGACTAGCAAAGCCCTGCAAAGGATGGCTTAATTAGTGCCGCTGACCGTCAAACTGTAGTGCAGGAGTCCCAGACGTCCTCCCTCTTGTCGCCACGACTGAGGCCCAGGAACAGGATCTGCTATACTACAACTGGAACACATTTCTTCAGACCAAAGGTACCGTAAACTAAGGGGTACTTACCTCTTGCTGTGTGCTATTTGCTAGTGGGAGTTTCTGCTCTTATCTGGCTTTTGGGATAAGGGGACCCCTGCACCCACCCTAAAGAGATCTGGAGAAACCCGAAGGAGCCAAGTCTCCTGTCCCGCTGTGAGACTCGTCCAGAAATAGGAGACCCATCGACCAACTTCTGCTGCTGTCCTGGAAGATCCCAGACTTATTGTCAATCTTCAGCAGTCCTGCGAGGGAGCTGTGACCCGTGGTGTGGATGGAACATACATTCATGACCCTGACTTCCCTGTGGCTGACCAGCTCTGAGTTTGGGCTGCTGACGTCACCGTTCCACTTTGAGGCCTGGGTCTGGGGGGATCTTCAGCTGGTCCTACAAGACTACCTCAGCAAAAGTTTGGAGTCCTAGCATCAAGGGGATCTGAGATAGGAGGGGGTAGTCCGACCGCAACAAGTGAGTCCCTTTGAGTCGCCCTGCTGACGTGACCAGCGTCCAAAACAGCTTACCTGAGTCCAGTCCTGAGGGGTACTGCATCGTGTTTTGCTGCGTTCTGCCACAGTCCTTGAACCAGCCAAAGACACTGACCTGAGATCTGCTTGAACCTGCAACCCTTCAAATTAAGGACCGAGTGTGACTGCAGGGAAAGAGACCCTGCACTTCTTCCATTGATTGCCAACTCCTGTGCAGAGTAGGGGTCGGAGGGTGGGAGTTAGTGGGTCCTACCTGCCCCTAAACTCCCTTTTTAAAAGTTAGTTTTTTTGCCAACTTTTCTAAAACTTTTACTGTACTTTTGCTTTGCCATTTGCTTGCTCGAACAAGCCTTCCGAAAGTTGGGGGCACTTTTGTTAGAATAACTGGTCCTCTAACCCTTGTAATCGTTCAATGGACCCCAGAGACCCTACATCACCAGAAGCTTTCATGAACTTTTGGGCATGAGGCCCCAGACAACTTGGGGAAGGATTTTTAATGCGATGGCTAATCTGTGGACCTTTAGTGCATTAACTAATCTATACATTCTTTTACAGGGGGTTTGATCTGTTTTTATTTTATTTGTACTGCGCCGTAAATCCACAGGCAGCCGGGCACCCTATTGGTATTATGCCCTACTGTAGTGACTATATATGCCTTCTATTAGTGTTGTGATTTCTCCGTTAGTTAATTATGGTCAAACCCTATGAAAAATGGCTATTTGTATACATACTGCATAAGTGTAATTTGTGACTCCCATTGTGTGTACTCATTGTGGACCCTTCACAAGCTCGCCACCTCTTGAGACGTAACCCAGACCACTCGTCACTGCTACCTTGAACTTGTTTGGCTACTGCTGAGTTGTCCCTGTCACTATCGGTTGGCCTTCTCTACATCCGTCCCTCAGGTCAGAGTATCGCAAATCAGTCCTAACCGAGCCTAAAGGCCAACAGTGTAAAACTAAAAAGGTATATACCAAAAGTTGTCAGTGGATAAAATTAAAAGGACAATATGGAGTCTTAAAAATGACACCCTTAAAAAGAGTAAAAGCATCAGTTTGTGGAAAAAGGTTCCCACTCAACTGAGGTATATGGAAACCTAATCTACCAGTCCAGCAAAAAGTTCTGAGGCTCTCGCAAGTGAGGTAGATTTAGCAATAAGTTTGCAATCTTAATTAACAATCCCCTAGATAAGGAGAGTAGGCCAATATACCATTTTTGAAGGCTGGCAGCAACACATGCTGCATACAATCGCAGAATCAATGCAGCAGCATTAATGTCCAGCTAAAAAAGAGCAGTGGGATGACGGGGACTTGCTAAAGCATGCCCCCTGCGGGTGTGCAGTATTCCTTTAGGAAAACTATTGAAGGGAACAAATCGGCAAATGCAGTAATCCAAACAGTCTTGATGCAGCGGATAGAGTAGGACGACAGATTGCAGGGGCAGCTTTGAATAAATGCCATGCTTGGCTAAGACTTGTGCACGCCACATTATTAGACCAACCCTTTGCCAAAGCTTGTCTGTTTGGGAAAGTCGAGGGAACATTAGAAAGAGCAGAGGCACCATAACCCACTCAAACACTGTCCAATGTCGGGCAGGTCTTTCTAACCTAAGGAGGGGCGGGGGAGGGAGAAATCTACACTTTCGTCCCAACACTTTTGTCCAACCACAAGGCCCCATCACACAATCAGCGCTCCAGCTGGTTTTCGGGAACCCAGAAGCATCACTGCTATCCGTCACATCTAAGCAACAACGTAGAGGAAAACCCAGATGGGAAGACCGACATCTAGAGGCATGTCCTCTGCCTCGAAGCAATAACACTGGCATCCATACCCCCTCTCATGCAACCCCTGTAGGGAATCTCATCACATCCTATGCCCACACATGGGAGGGCAATACGTCCAATCAGTGGGTTCTAGACGCAGTACAGAGGCAATATTGGATCAAACTTGTTGGATCTCCAAGAAACCTGCCACCATGCAATAGAAGGCTAACTCGGGAACACTAGTAGTTCCTACAAAAAGGTTGAGGCTCTCCTCCAGAAGAAAGCCATCAAGAGTAAAACCAAATCGGGTATACCATGGTATTCATTCCCTTTACTTTGTAGTACCAAGGAAAGGCAAAACAATGTGACCACTATTCGACCCAAGGCCAGTGAACCAATTGGCAAAGCCTCAAATTGTCAACTAAATTTAGCAGAAGTCATCCCTCTTTTGAAAAGGGGTATTTTTTATGACCACACTGGACATGAACAATTTATACTTTTGTATTTCCATGTTCCCTGCAACACAAAATTCCTAAGATTCAAAATAGGAAAGATGCACTACCAGTTCAAGGTACCTTCTTTTGGGATAGCATTGGCACCTTGTGTGTTCTCAACAGTGCTATTGGAGGTGGCAACTCACCTACGCAGGGAAAACATTCCCGTTTACCCTAACCTGGACAACTGGCTCATAACCGGGGAATTGCAGATCTAATGCTTACTAATAATTCCGAAGATGGTACTTTTCCAATTAATATTCACTGCAAATGAACGAGCGTCAATCTGGTAGTATCGCAGCAAAAACAATTCCTGCGAGCAATCGGATTCAAGGCAAGCTGTGGCTTACCCATCCCCAGGAAAGGGTGCAAAAATGTTTCCTCTTGATACCTGGCTTCAAGACAGGTAACCGTCATGAAAGTTAAGAAGGTTCTTTAAGAAAGAGGAACTTGCGCAAGCCATGAAGGCGATGTTCAAACAGTGAACAAGCATACCCGAGCATAGGAGGAACAAGTAAAGGAATTTGCAGCTTTCCCGGGCAAATGATTGACCATATAAGGGATTTCCTGACCTGTAAAGGCAGGAAGTCCAAGCAGCAAACTGGCCTAAGGGCAAAAGAGAAATCCTCTGGCACAGTCCTCTTTATACACTAGCCGCAGTTGTGCCCCAAACGCGGTAAACTTGATTTTGTCAACAAAAAATATAGCAAAGATTTTAAATATCTGCTGCCACCAGCTTGTCTTTAGGCACATTAAAAAGTAACCAAAAGGATCCCCCAGTGCACGATGCAGCAGGCAATTTAGAAAAGTAACCCAAACAGGTAAGAAGTAAATGGCTGGAAAACCTAGTTTCCCTGCACTTGGTATGAAGGACTGGTTTCCCATGACAAATGAATAAAAACACCAGGGAAGTGAAGCTGAAGGCTTCTCTTCACTGAAAAGTCAGTACAGGTCAAACGGACAGCAAAACTTTAGGGTATCCAAAGAATATGTAGGGGGAAAGTTGCCTTAATGAGAAATCTTTCCTAACACTGGGTAACACTCCCACCAGTAACTGCCCCTATTTCCAATTCAGTCTCTTTGAAATTACTGGTTGAACTGAAAAGCATTTTACCTCCATCTAATAGTGGTTTCTACTTCAGTTTTGAAGGACTCTAAACAAACTCTAAATTCAAAACTGATACTCACTAAATTATGACCCCAGTTTTACTTCCCGGTGAGTATGCCTTTTCTCGTAGCATTAAGGGGAAGTATGTACTGGTCCTGTAAATCACTCCACTGCCTTCAATTTGGACATGTGCTGCTCTTTCTCAACCACCACTCGGAGAGCCTGGTTTGATGGAGGGAATCACAAGTAGGATCTGAGTAAGGAAGCTATAAAAGAGGACCCTGACCTGGTCAGGGTCTAAAGAAATCTCCCTAACGGCTATCTGAAAACCGCTTGAGCTGGTCAAGTGAAAATGTTGCTAGAAATATGCATTTGGCTATTGCCCTAAAGTTAAGATATGACCCATGACCTGCTTTTGAAGGTTTATAGCAGTTTTCTTTGAAATCTTGAGGAAAGATCCTGGACAACAAAGCCGATAGTTCTCCAACAGCACCTGCTACTAATGGGGGTTTGTTGTAACTTTGAAAGACTGGGGAGAGAAGGGGCAAGGATCGTGGAAAAGAACCTGACCAGGTACTTCCCAGCACAAATGGGTTGAATGCTGTTGAAGAGACTTGACGTCCAAGCCAGTCAGCTGGGGTCATATGAGTGGCTTATTGATATCTGAGCTGGAGTGCTAGAAAGCTTGCTTTTAATTTGTGTCCAACATCTTTTTTTGTATTCTTTATTTGCATTTCTTCAACAAGGAAACAACAATAAGTAAGACCACAAAGTAGTTGTGTGCTGTCGGAACAGAGGGAGCAAATAATCGAGTCTTGTGCACTGTACCTTCTTGGGGATCAATTATTCCTCCCATTGCAATCAGTGACTTTGCACATAGTACACCTACCAGTCTTTGGTATTTGCATCTAACGCTCTCCCTCGAGTCCTTTTCAACCCATGCTTGCCTGTCCACACACAGCCAAACTAATTTGTGTCAAATTTAACTTTTTTAAAAAAAAGTGATTAGCTAGAGAGCTGCAAGTGGAAGATGTGATGCTAGTTGATGTTGTTGCTGGGTGGAATGTTAGGTAAGATTGTATTCAGTACTGTTTGGGTGCACTACAGTAACCTTGACCTCCAGGCAATAGGGACCCAACCTTTGGTAGAAGTCTGAACTGCACAGGTTGGTAGTGTGGACGAGCAGCCAGGCTTATCTCAAGAGGGGTCAATGTGAGCAGTAATGTTGTGACAGTTTCACAATACAGTTGTCCAAATAAACACGTATACTCAAGGTTTCTTGATAAAACAATTATTAATTTATTTCAGTCCGTTATATAAGCCTTCTACAGAAAGGGAGCAAAACATGGAATACTTAAATACTTTAAAACACACTTAGTTTTCTAAATCAGATGATATCCATTGGGGATGGTACACAGACACTTCCTAAACCCTCAGGAGATTTTAAATAGCTAGGACACTGTGGACATTGATTTATCACTGGTACATTCAGAGCAATACTGAGTTTGGTGAAAAAAGATAGAATAGAGGAATAAAACAAGTCATAAACAGGTAAGTACTTTTAGAAACCTTCCAATGAAGAGTAAATTAACCCTTGCTTGGGGGAAAGGCCAAAGCACAAAGCCAGAGGTAAAGAGGAGTCACTCAGGGAGCCGGGACAGCTAATGTTAGTTGTACAATGTCAAGGGGCGCTGAAGATCTTCTTTTGCAGGTAGGTTAAGTCTTGCGCAATGTTTGTAGAAAATAGAACACTTGAAGGGTCACAAGCTGAGAGGCTTGAGGGGCAACGCTTTAGCAACTCTGCAAGGTAACCAAGACTGGTCTCAACTGCAAGCAAGTAAGGCTAAACAAAGAGTTTAGTTCTTAGACTTTACAGTACCGCTTGTTAGAAGAAATGGTTGCAGCTGGCTTCTGTTCCTGCACAGCTCTGCAGATCCTGTTCTTGAGCCTCAATCGTGGGGACAAGAGGATGTCTGGGGACACCTGCTCGGCAATGGGACTGTCAGCAGTAGCAGTGGGCAAACTTCAATTCAGCAGTCCTTCAGTGTTTCAGCTCCTCGCGTCTGACAGCACCGCACTTTGCTGAGGTAACTCAGGCCTGGTTAGTCCTGCAGGAGGGAAGTCCAGAGGCTCTTCCTAGCACTTGGGTCTGACTTAAAAGCAACACACGCAATCTGGTGTTCCTCTCCCTGGTTCTTCGGTTCTAGCAGCAACTGCAGTGGAAACTCAACCGGCTTAGAGAGGATGTCCAGGCGGGCTTACTTTGGAGTTGATTGGTCCCTCCAACTCAGAGGAGCAGTCATCCTTGCAGGTCTTCTCTCGTCGAGGCAGATTCAGAGCTTCAGCATAGCAGCAGGGCTTCACCGGGCAAACCAACGGTCCAGGAGTTGCAGCAAGCGTCTCTTCCAAGAAGTTCTTTGGATTCCTTCATCCAGTGGTCGACTCTGACTTCCAAGTCAAAAAGCCTTGCCTTTTTAGGCAGGTTTCTCCCATTCATTCCGGCCTAGCTGTCAGTCACTCAGCAGGGTGGCTGTCCTTGCCGGCCTGCCAGCCAACCAATCACCTTTTGGGTGCATTTCTGTAACCAAGGGGATTAAGCACAGGGAGTTTCAGGCACCTCCCTCACTTCCGCCCCTGCCAGACATACTGGAGCCAGAGGCAGGCTTCACTTGTGAATCCTGCCAAAGACAAAACTAACAGATACCAAACCTGGTTTGGGGAGCAGAGTCGATCTCAAGAAGGACCTTTCCTACAAGAAATGGCAAAAAGACTGGGGCCATTTTGACAATGTGGACACATGGGTGCCTTACCGTGGCTGCGAACGCAGTGCGTGGTAAAAACAGTGGTAGTAAAAAGTAAACCACTGCCATCAGCCATTCATTTTAAGAAGGGTAACAAGAACCTAGACAAAAGGGGATACGAAGTAACCCCTCGAGCACCCTATGGTAAGATAGTGTGTGCTCGGTCTACAAAGTTACAAAATGTAAGTAAAGTAAATTTCACTTTACTGCTCTTGGAAACAGTAGTTTCTCCAAGAGAAGGTATTTAAACCTTTGGGAAATCTGGAAGACTTCCCTGTGCCGCTGAACTGAAGGTGCTGTGACACAATGTAAAGATGCCTATGGAGTTTGTCAAGACTCCAAAGTCAAACAAATACAAAATAAATCACATTAAAATGAAAATAGATAAGTCACAAAGTCCAGCAAAAAGAGCTGGGGTTCTGTAAGCTAGAAGGGAGTTAACACATTCCTGAGAATTCTCCCTAACATGGAGCAATTCAGTGATTTTTTTTTTGACTGCTTCTCCAAGTGTAGCTAGCACTTCAGTCTTTCAGAGTAGTGAGGTTTTGCTTTTCTAGTTTCTCCTTGGTAACCTCTCCTGTGTTGTAGGCAAATGGTTTGTTTTTTGTTTATTCCTCCGCTTGTTTTCCAGTGCTATATTGGCACTTTGTATAGTCCTATGGTCTTACGTAGGTTTGACCTTTTTCAGTGGTTTGCCGTATATAAGAGATTGCATGAACCAATCGTGGAAGATTTTAGCTCCTGCTTGTATCAAAGAGAACTAGGTGAGATACCAGCAATACAAAACAGTAAATGGGTGGCAGGGCCCTATATTGGGACACAACACTTCTAATGTATGTATACCATCAGATACGAACAGTACATCACCTACTTTAATTTTAAATGACAGGTTTCTAGGCTGTAGTGCCAATGGAAGGGGCAGGTAAGTCATGGAAATGAACACATTTCCTATACAGTACACTATCTGTAAATCGATATTGCAGCAAGCATTAAACATTGTTAAGCATGTTAGTATAAGTATAATCACTCAACTAAGTTATTAAGAGTGAAAAGTAGTGGCTTCTCACATTAAAATGCACTTGATCTCATGAAGATTCTGTATACTAGGATTACTCTTAGAACCTTAGAACCCCAAGGAGTACAAATGCACAATGCAAGTTTACCAACAGACCAGGGTCATCACTTTTTAGCAGTTTATTTTTTTATTTTTGAGTTCCAGCAAGTTTTGTCGGATTTAATGTGTCGGCCCCAAACGACCACGGTTATGGGGCAAAGCTAGTCTCATTTGACTTATGGTGTATAGGTGTGGAGCTAATGGCATGCATCAAGGTGAGTTGTTTCAGGGACCCACACAAAGGCGTTCTGGACTCTGAAACCTTCATTATATGGACTAATGGTGGAACCAGTCCACAGCAGCATAGAGTTAAGATTGTCAGTGTTTCCTATAGTGCTTGCGTTCGTTCTAGTTAACTGGAACTGCACTGCGGAAGTGGCATGTCTTTCCCCTGTAGTAACCTTGATGCAGTCTACCTGGGGTTTGATGGACTGTTGTACTTATTTTTCGGTTGCACGTTTAGGTGGTCATGTACTCTAGATCATGCTTTTTCTTATTAAAGCAGTGCAATTG
Organism: Ambystoma mexicanum; assembly: GCF_040938575.1. Classification (NCBI taxonomy): domain Eukaryota; kingdom Metazoa; phylum Chordata; class Amphibia; order Caudata; family Ambystomatidae; genus Ambystoma; species Ambystoma mexicanum. Next base: position 269,741,214 of record NC_090932.1, on the reverse strand, counting down.
GGATTGTGTGAAGAATGCTGGGCCTCTGGTTAATTAGCAGTTTGAATTTGTATGGTTTCTCTGTATCATGTGGCTTAACTAACTAGAGTTTTTCACAATCTCCTATTGCCTCTTACAGCTTGTTCCTCCGATTGGGATGTTAAACAACCCTATGAACGCTGTGACCACCAAGTTTGTCAGAACATCTACAAATAAAATGAAATGTCCTGTGTTTGTTGTCCGGGTGAGTATCCAGGGATATTGTTTGGTGGGGTGGGTGAGGATTGGGAACAGGAAGTTAAGTCGGGAGTAGGACATTTATTGCCATTGAGTTTGGCTGCTAGGTTCTTCCTTTTGTACCTGAGCATGAGTTAAACTCCTCAACCGTGTCATTGAAACATTTAATCCGCATTGGACTAGAGTTCAATTTGAGTTTGCTATAGATTGTGTACCAAATTGAGTTGAAGGTTATCCAATAAAGCTTTTGTGTGACCCCACCATAGTAGTCATAATGTACTAGTCGCTTGTCTCAAATGTGTATTGCGCCCCTGCCTGGGGTAACCAGACCATTGTTCATTGAAAATGAGGGAGAAGCTAGACTAAAACACACACCACCAACCAATTTGGGGTGGAGTGGAGTGGAGTGGAGTGGAGTGGAGTGGAGTGGAGTGCTACTTTGGTTTGGGCTATAGGGAATAGGATAGTTGAAATAAGGGCATATGCAAATTGTAGGAAGTGGGCCAGAAGGTATGCTGATCTAGGTGGATTTTAAATAAGGGCACTTCTATCAAGTATTTCCCAGTTATGACAGTTAATGGTAAATTGGAAGACATTCAAAATTAGCAGAAGCATGGTTTTGTGACTGTTGAAGAGTTCGACTGAAGACCACCTGTGGTAGGACTGTAGGGAACTCCGTTTGGCGTACAGGGCTCCAAGTTTGGCCTGAACTACCCAAAAGGTTTGGTAGCAATGGACAATTAGTCAGCTTAGTCCAAGAAGAAGGGTTATAGTTGAGCACAAATACCTTTTTTGAGAGCAATTATGGTCAAAGAAACAAACTCTGTAGTTATATAAAAAATGCTTATTGCATATAATAGGCAATATTAAATTCAAAATAATCAGGTAAGTTAAAACAGTTCAGATATTTAGACTATATATTTGCTGTAGCAATACTAATTTCAATCATCCCTTTCGATGAGGGAAGTAAAGTGTAGTTTTCGGTTAGCAAATAATTAATTTACCAACATTACTGAATTGGCAATATTGGTAGGTGAACTCAAGGAAATCCTTACCTTTAGAAGTCCAGTCCTACCTTGGGAATTATGGTCTCAAAAGATCAGATGGGGAGGGGGCACTGGATGACCAGTGACCCTTGGGCGGCAGAGCAAAGAATGCATACACTGTCAAGGTTACCAAATAGCAGAAGAAACCTTCTTGTAACAAGTAATGGAATTAGATTCAAAGGGTTCAGGGGTACACCACGTAGACCACCTGAAGGATTTCAGGCCCTAGGACAGATGTCTTTGGGCATGGCAGAATACTGTTGGGACCTCCACCCCAACATGACTTAAGCTCTGGAGGAGTGAACAGCAACTGCCCACCCAGGAGTGACTGCCTTCTACCCTCACCATGACCCACCCGGTAAACCACCTTGCCGCAGCTCCATGCTATGCCACCAAGCTCATCAATGCCAGCAATTCCTTACGCAGCACCAAAATCCAGCTTAACGTTGCACACGCCCTTATAGGATCCAAACTAGACTACTGTAACTCACCACTGTGCGGCACTTAAGAAAAAAAAGTGTATACATTACAAACAATTGAAAACCATGCCCTCCGGGCCACCTTGGACATTAGCAAGCATGATCACATCTCGGAGGCCATGAAGGCTGCCCACTGGCTTACAGTCAAGGACAGAATCAAGTTTAAAATCTTGTCCATCACCCAGCAATGTCTTACCAGCAATGCCCCTCAATACCTTGCTGAAAAAAAGAATTCCTCAAGACCGGTAAGATCGCCCTACAACCATCGCCTTCATCTGAGAGAGTGGGGGGGGGTCGAGCTTCCCTGTCTGCACACTGGTCCTCTGGAATGATCTCCCACCACACTTGTGAGATGAACCCTCCTATAACTCTATTAGGAAGCTTCTCAAAACCCACCTCTTCAACTGACATTCTCACCACTGCCCCCCAGCCCCACTTCTCTGGACTCTCCTAGTTAAAACTTTTCCCACCTTTGTAACCAGTGCCTAGATGCCCATGGGCTTTGCACGCTTCTCTATAACTGTAAAAATAAAGAAAATATGTTGAAGAAAAGGGATGTCACAGATGGGTCCCCACGGCAAGACAATAGCTCCGGTCTCTGGCCTTGGCAGTGGGAGGAAGAACTTTTGGCAGGAGCAGATGGTCAGACTTGATCACAGGGATGCCCAGAAAACTGTCTTTGTGACACTTGTGGAGGCTCGACAGTCTTTGTAGCAGCAACGTCACCTGGCAGATTCTTCCCTCTGAGTCCGCACCTCTTCTGAGGGGACTTCTACTATCCGGGTGTAGGCTCAGGAAGATGACTTCTCCTGCCTCTTGTCTGTAATTGGCTGTTTCCCTCCACAACCCCTAGGGCAGCCCATTGCCCATGCAGCCCCTTTGGCTAAGGGCCCCAAGGCAAAGGGCAGCTCCCAACCAAAGAAGCAGCTTCAGACCGTGTTTGCCCGTGTTCATCAGAGAAGCAGTAGCCAGCCGTCAACCAGCAGCCACTGACCAGATTAGTGTGGCATGGTTGGGGAGTACAGCAATCGCTGTATTCCAAAAAGCTGTGCCTCATTACTTACACAACATAAGCAAAACAAAATCAGCCAGCTAGTAAAGAATATCCCATTCACTGTTGTGTAACAAACACTCAGTGGTGTTATTCATTGTGGTGTCCCATACTTTAGCATTATCCATCCGTTCAGATACCTCAAATCTAGGTGTTTGAACTTCTGCTGTGCCTCCACTTTAGGCATTCGTATTCTTTCCTGCTGAAGTTTAGTCATGTGTCGCACTTAGCAGAATTGTGAAGATTAGCATTGCGTCACATCTAGACAGAATTGTGAAGATTAGCTCTGAACATAGTGACCAGCAATCACTGACCCCATTAGGCTCTGACCCTATCAAGTCTCCTGTCTCCCAATAGCATTTAGCCTGATTGTGCCAGATAGCCATACCTCGTATTTAGTCTGATTTTTGTAAGATTGTGAGGCCCATCTAGGCCTATTTCTCCCATTATCCAGGTGTCCCAAACCTAAGTGCTATTGAATTTGATGGCTGAAAAACACTGTTTTATCCCGTTATCCAGGTATTCCAAACCCAGGTATCACTACTACACTGCCTACTAATCTAGGTGCCAGTCTATTTTTTTTAATTCCTTTTTTTAAAGGAAAATGTATATGGTTTGAATCTTAAACCTTACATTTATGCATACATTATTGAAGCATTGTAATATTCAATTGTCAGGTAGAAAAAAAAATGTGACTGACTTTTCTTGGTATTTTAAAATTCACTTTGTGTCCATTGTTTGGGTCATTGATGTCCATCCACAATCAAATTATGGTTACCATTTTTCTATTACCCATTATTATTTGTGACCAACGTTCTGTAGCAGCCATCTGGTTTTCTGTGCTGATATTTCTTTTGCTTAAAGTTAAGCCTTTAAAATGTGGTATATACTTAGTTTTTTCCGTATTTTTGCAGAATCTGCATGTCTGGGTGATCTCTTGATTCGCATTTCTTATCCCTATAATTTCTTGTGTGGGGAGAATGTTGAGTGTCAATCTCACGAATGTGTCACGGATCACCACGTCTGGAAAAAGCTTAAGATAGTGTGGCATTTGGTTCAGGGCTCTTGTTTCACACTTGCATGTTAAGTTTGTATTTTTAAGATGTTGCGTCATGGCCCAATCAGACCTTCCAAGATGTGCTTGTGCTTTTTGCGGTCTGTTAACCAGCATTTCGAAGGGATTGTGTCCTCCGACGTATTCCTCATCTTAGATATATAGCTTCCAGCTCGCCTGGCCTCGGAAAATTTTTTCTCCAGAGGGCGCTGCGCGTCGACGTCCCTCGAGTCGATGTCCTTCGACAGCCGCCGTATCGACGTCATCCTGCCTATAAAGGCCGCGCGCAGCGTCCGTTGCTCAGTTCCGTTTTTCCGCGCTACTCGGTGCCTCGGAATACCGTTGCTCAGTTCTTAGTCAGATAATCCTATTTACCTCGAGTTATTCGATCCGTACTCGATGGCTTCCTCGTCGGAACCGACAACTCCTCGATCCGGCTTCAAAAAATGTCGAGATTGTGGGAAAAGATGTCGTTGACCGATCCTCACAGAAATTGTCTGTGGTGCTTGGGAGCCGAACACCATTGTTCGGAGTGCGAGGACTGTATGTCCATGACAGCTAAGGCCCTGAAGGAGCGTAGGGGGAAGCTGGAGAAAGGTAAGACTTTTAAAGCTTCTTCTTCGTAGACGAAGTCGAGACATTCGTCTCCTCGTCACCATTCACGCTCCAGGTCTCGGAGTGGGTCTCATCACTCCTCGAGATCGTAGCACTCGAAGAGGAGACGTCGAAGATCCCCTTCTCCGTCTTCCTCTTCCTCTGTTTCGCCAAAAAGAATCCCTTGCCCCACGAAACATAGTTCCCGGGCTGAATGGGAGGAATTCAGAAAAAATATGATGAGCGTCTTCGAGAAAGCGGCCTCGACCCCCTCGAAGACTGCCGAGAGCGATGCTCTGGTCGAAAGACCCAAAGGTCAAAAACGCCGCGAGTCGCAGTACCCGGCGAAAGAAACCTCTCGAGCGCGTCTTGAACCCTCGAGTAGGACTATGACCTCCAAACCTTCCTCGAAGGTTCCGGCGACGTCGAGGTCTATGTCGACGCCGTTGTCGAAGGGACCTTCGACACACGGGTCTGTCGACTCGACGCCGGCCTCGACGCCGAGAAAAGTCACGGTGACCACATATCCTGTGACGATCCCCAGGCCCTCGACGCCGATGGCGTCGATATTGTCGAGTAGAATTCCAATTCTGTCGAGGTCCTCGAGGCCTCCACCTCTGTTTTCGACGCCACGCTCGAAGCCTTCGTCGGCGTCGACGACATCTACGTTCTCGAGGCCAGTAACGACAAGTTCGGCACCCTCTGCCTTGGAAATGGGATTTACTCCCTTTATGAGTTCAGAACAATTGAGAACTATATCCTCAATTTTAGAAGAGGGTGATGTGTCTGAACAAGACACCTTTGAGTTACAGGTACCTGTAACCCCAGTTAGAGAGGAATTTTCCTCTGAAGAGCGCAGATTAAAGGATCTTCATGATTCTTTACATGAGGCAAGTGGGTTAGACACTTCCCCTGAGGTGGATTTTGCTAAGCCAGACCCGGGGGGCCAGACCCGGGGGGCCAGACCCGGGGGGCCAGACCCGGGGGGCCAGACCCGGGGGAGCATGCTGAAACCCCCTACAGAGCCTTAATGGCCAGGATTACAGAGTTCATGGGGTGGTCTACACCTTCACAATCTTTCCAGCAAGATGACCTCACGGATATTCTTGACAAAGGCCCACAAGAGGATCCAGTGGTGCCCTTTCATAAAGCTCTTCAGAGAAAGATCATGACAAACTGGGAAACCCCAGATGTAATACCAGCAGTAAATAAAAAAACTGTCTGCAAAGTACAGGGTATCTTCCACAGACCCAGAGTTCTTGTCTAAACATCCATCCCCAGAAAGTCTGGTGGTACAAGCAGCATCCTCTACCGATGTCAAGACGGCTTATCCTACAGTCCCACAGGACAGGGACGATAAAAAATATGATGCTATGGCAAAGAAAGTCTTTTCAGCATGTAGCGTGGCGTTAAAGTCTGTTAATGCTACTTGCACCCTTGCTAGGTTCAGCCATACACTTTGGGAGTGTGCTTCTACAGCGGCTGACTGCATCCCGGAGGGAGAAGAAAGGGATGCGTTCCTGAATATTATACAGGACGGTAAAGACGCTATGTGCGAATCCCTCCAGACGGGCATTGATTCGGCTGACAGTATCAGCATAGCAATGGCGGCAAGTACATCAACCAGGAGGTTCGCTTGGTTGAGAAAGTCGGGGTTTTGCCCCAGATGTGCAAGCCAGGCTCTTCAACATGCCATTTGATGGCTCTTCTTTGTTCGGGAAAAAGGCGGATGACAGTTTAGAGAAACTGCAAACTTCAAAAGCAGCAGCAAAATCCCTAGGAGCTGCAATCCGTCAGACTCCTTTTCGTCCCACAGGAACCTCTGCGAGGGGCAAGTCCTTTCGCTTCTACTCCGCATTCGGAAGAGGTAGAGGACGACCGGGTCAAAGAAGAACTACCCGAGGTGGACGGGGTAGATATTCTAAAGCCGCAGCAACAGCAGGTGCCTCTTTACCATCTGCATCAGCCGCCCCAAAACCACTCTGAGGACTCCCCTCACAGGACACCTGTAGGAGGCAGGTTGACTCAACATCTGGCGGTATGGCAGGCTATCACGTCAGATGCTTGGGCATTGGAAACAGTCGCCCAAGGTTACTGCCTGCCTTTCCTACGTATACCTCCGTCATCCACCGGGGATCAGATCTCAGAAAGCTCCAGATCCGCTCCTCTTGCAGGAAATTTTGGACCTGCTAGAGAAAGGTGCCATAGAACCGGTACCTGTAGCGGAGAGGAACAAGGGCTGGTACTCCCCTTACTTTCTCATTCCGAAGAAAGACGGAGGACTGAGACCCATCTTGGACTTGCGAGAATTGAACAAATTCCTCAGGAAAGACAAATTCAAGATGGTCACTCTTTCTCAGATCCTCCAGGCCCTTCAGTTTCAGGACTGGTTGGTATCTCTGGACCTTCAGGACGCTTATTTCCATGTGCCTATCCATCTCAAACACAGGAAATACCTGAGGTTCGCAATTGGCAACTCTCACTATCAATTTCGAGTACTGCCATTTGGGCTGACCTCCGTCCCGAGGGTCTTCACCAAGTTAATGTCGGTAGTGGCTGCAAGTCTAAGTAGGGAAGGGATTCACGTCTACCCCTACCTGGACGATTGGCTGATCAGGGCTGTTTCTCCGGAGCAAGCTCAGATCCAGCTAAATCACGTGTGCTACTCCCTTCACAAACTGGGCTTCTCCCTCAATTTAAAGAAGTCACAAATGATACCATCGCAGAGACTCCAGTTCATAGGAGCGATCCTGGATACTTCCCTGGGAAAAGCCTCGACACCAGAGGTGAGGGCTCAAGATATTCTACAGATGGTTACCAAGTTCCAACATGCCCAACGTCTCCCAGCCTTGGACTTTTTGAGGTTGCTAGGCCTCATGGCATCCTGCATTTTCCTTGTGCCAGAGGCTCGCCTGAGAATGAGATCCCTCCAGTGGGCACTGAGGACTCAGTGGTCACAATTCTCAGGGAGAATGACAGATCTTCTTCAGGTTCCCGGCAGGGTGGCTCGAGACCTTCAGTGGTGGGCCTGTCAGGAGAACATTCTGAAAGGAGAACAGTTTTGGCAACCCTGGCCGGAGATAAGTCACGGATGCCTCACTCACGGGGTGGGGAGCCCACGCCAACGACTTGACCATCAGCGGTCGTTGGTCTCCATCGGAGTCCAGACTACACATCAACCTGTTAGAGCTGAGAGCCATCAGACTTGCGTTAAAGGCTTTCCTGCCAGCTGTACAAGGGAAGAACGTCCTGATAATGACGGACAACACGGTGGCCATGCATTACCTCAACAAAAGAGGAGGCGTAGGATCACTACCCCTGTGCAGAGAGGCGATGCAGCTCTGGTTTTGGGCAATCCAAGAAGGAATCTCTCTATCGGCAGTTCACCTAGCCGAGAGAAGAACTTGACAGCGGACGCTCTGAGCAGGCAGAACAGTCTCCCACGAGTGGGAGCTAGCTCAGGAAGTCCTTCAAGAGATCTTCGCCCTTTGGGGAAACCCTCAGGTAGATCTGTTCGTCACCAGTCTAAACAGGAAATGCGACCTGTTCTGCTCAAGGGAATTTCCTCCGAGAGGAGCTCTGGGAGATGCGTTCATAGTGGACTGGGAGTTTCCGCTTCTGTACGCGTTCCCACCGGTCCCTGTCATTCCTCAAATGATCAGGAGGTTGAGAAGATTCTGGCGAACCATGATCCTAATTGCCCCGGATTGGGCCAGGAGAACGTGGTACCCGGACCGTCTAGACTTGTCCATCTGCCCTCCAATTCGACTTCCGCTCAGAGAACCTACTCTCACAGAAGGGAGGTCAGGTTCTCCATCCAGACATCAAAACCCTCAACCTTCACGCTTGGCTTCTGAACGGCTGAGGTACAAGGATTGGGACCTCCCTGATGATGTTATGGAGGTATTGCTTTCGGCAAGGAGGCCAGCAACAAAGTCTTTATACCGCTGCCGTTGGAACAGATTTTGCAGCTGGTGTAGAGAACAGAATATCGACCCTTTTTCATGTGGTACACCAATGGTTTTGTCCTTCCTACTATATTTGGCAAATTCAGGCCTTCAAGTTGGCACCATTAAGGGCTATCTCGCAGCGCTATCCATCTTTAAGCGTACTGCGGAGGAACCATCCTATTTCAAATTACCCTTGGTAATACAGTTTCTAAAGGGGTTAACCAATGTTTATCCCCCAAGACCATTCCAAGTTCCCCTATGGGATTTAAACTTAGTACTAACTTTCCTGATGGGTACACCTTTCGAACCTCTCCATTCTTGTTCGTTAAGATTCCTTACCCTTAAGACTGTTTTATTAATAGCACTTACATCTGCTAGAAGGGTGAGCGAATTACAAGCTTTCTTGTAAACCCCCTCATACAATCTTGCACAAAGACAAAGTTGTCCTGCAAGTGAAGCCTAATTTCCTCCCAAAGGTAGTTTCTGAATTCCATATCTCTCAGAAGATTACCCTACCATCTTTCTATCCTCCTCCTCACCCGGGGAAAGAGGAAGAGAGGTTACAGACTAGACCCTAGGAGGGTTTTAAGTTTTTACATTAGTAGACTAGCCAGGATAAGACAGGCAGACCAGCTGTTTGTAGGTTACGCAGGTCACAAGCTGGGGTTACCAATAACTAAGCAGACCATTTCCAGATGGATCATTCTAGCCATTCTGGAATGTTATAAACTGGCAGGGAAAGAGCCCCCTCAAAACCTTAGGGCTCATTCGACCAGAGGTATTGCAGCTTCATCGGCCCTCAAAAGAGGCGTGCTGATTAAAGACATATGTGCGGCCGCTACATGGTCGTCTGTCCATACCTTTACATGTTTTTACAATCTGGATTCCTCCTCTAGTCAAGAGACTAGGTTTGGAAGGGCTGTACTGCATTCTATTCATCAATAGAAGACAGCATGAAGTCAGTACTCCCTCCTCCGAATATAGAATACTGCTATGGGAGCCTATCTAAGATGAGGAATACGTCGGAGGACACAATCCCTTCGAAGAACAAGTTACTTCTTACCTTGTAACGTTCTTTCAACGGGATGTTCCTCCGACGTATTCCTCATCGACCCTCCCATCCATCCCCGCAGTTCTACTTCCCTTGTTGTTGCAGCTTACGCTCCTTCAGGGTGATTAGTCTAGTCCAGACAGTAATACTGTGGGCTACAAAACAAAACGGAACTGAGCAACGGACGCTGCGCGCGGCCTTTATAGGCAGGATGATGTCGAGCGTCGATACGGCGGCTGTCGAAGGACATCGACTCGAGGGACGTCGACGCGCAGCGCCCTCTGGAGAAAAAATTTTCCGAGGCCAGCAGAGCTGGAAGGATATATCTAAGATGAGGAATACGTCGGAGGAACATCCCGTCGAAAGAACGTTACAAGGTAAGAAACTTTTTCTTCTATGGAGATATCGCTTTTTATTCTTATGATGTTTAAAGATTCTTTCAGTTTTGTTAGAACAGTGTTGTTGACCTTACCAATTTTGGTTCGAAGGATGTCCAGTGGCGGTATGATATTATTCAATTTCCTGTAAAGGTCGAGTTTTTTCCATGTTATGATAGAAGGGATAGATTGCAAGGCGAGTTCAAACCTGATACGCAGCATAGGGGTTGATTGAGGGAGGGACAATGTTTCTCCAATATCCCTTCTAGTCCCCATTCACCCCCCGCGTATGCTGGTCGATACCTATCGTGGTCTCGCCACCGTAAGTCAATATAACTGCCACTTTGTCTATTAAACGATACCACTAGCTTGAGGGACAATTTTCAAAATGTCCTGTATAGAACAAGTCCTTGTCTTGCAAGCGCATGTGCTTTGGGTTGAGTTATGACCCATTTCTGTTCGATCTGAGACTGATCCATATGCCTAGATATTTAAATGTATGAACCTGCTTTTATTTTATTTCGCAGATAAAAGTATTGATTTTCCTTTTTGCCTTGTTGCTGAATTGGTCTTAATTAAATGTATTGCGAGTTCGTTGGCTTCCAGGTTTTCCTGTAGCTTGTTCAGGGCAATTTGTAGACCTCAGAGCGGGGCTGGGGGGGGTTGTCAGGATAACTATCATTGGCGTACATCATGGACGGCAGGATTGTTGCATTACGTTTTGGGGGGGTTCATGAGAGGGGTGTGTTTTCTTCAAAATCCAATGTAAAGAGAATAAATAGAGCTGCGGCCAAGGGGCATCATTGCTTCAGGCAGTGCCATGTTCAAATTGGTTGTGTCACAAGTCCTTCCTTAGTCATTCGTACTTGGACTTCTCTATTAGAATAGTGAAGCTTTATTGGCTCTTATATCACTCGGACAACCCCCATTTCTCAAGCTTGTCCCATGAGATGTATCGATTAATCCTATTGAATGCGAGATGCAAGTCAACAAAAGCTGCATACGTTTGTGTTTTTGTGTTTATTGCTTTGTGCTTAAGCAAGTTCAGGGTCAGAAGATTGTTTCTCTACTTGTTTAACAAAGCCTGTTTGTCTTTTTGCTTGCCTCTTTGCTGCTATGGCCCAGGTGTTTTGTCAGTAGTAGGTTGGCAAACATTTTCCCTAGAGGGTCTAACATGGCGATGGGGCGATAATTCGATGGTTCTCTCGAAGGCCCCTGTTTTTAGATTGGGATTAAAATCGCCAACTGCCACATGTTTGGTATTACATTTGTACGGTCTAGGAGTTCGTAGATATGTGCACAGAAAACTGCCCAAATTTCAGGGTTCCTCTTAATCTGATTTGAGAGGCCATCTGGGCCCAGAGCTCGCGAAAAGTTAAATTTATGAATCACGTTTGATGTATCGTCTGGCTCCCACGAAAAAGACCATTTCTTTTTTTTCGGTCTCTTCAACTTTTTTTCCCCGTGGACAGTCTTTATTTAGCTCTTGAAAGTATGACATCCATTCGGACGTCTGATATATCATATCTTTCAGCAATGTTTGTGGATTCAGAAGAGCCCATAGATTCCTAGTATTGCGCGATTTCATTGCCCTAAACATATTCTCTGCATCTTGTTCAAGGGACATTTTTGCTTCGCTGTTTTAATCTTTGCCTGTTTTCCTGTAGATAGGCAGTTTATTTGTTTCAGCGTCCATTTTAGTTCTTTTTTTTCCTCAGCTATCAGATTATTAGAAGTTTGACTATGATTTTGTTTCTGTATATATTTAGGTGCAGATTGTTGCCTGAATTTGCTGAGGATCCAACCGTAGTTGATCTTCCCTGGGTCATCCATTTGGGTTTCCCTAAATGTTTCTGGAAGCTGGTCCAATTGATGCTGAGCAATTTTGAGCCGATTTATACCTCTATTGAGTTCCAACTGTTGTAAACTTCTTCTGGGTTGGCACTCTGTGGCTGTTGACCATGTCCAGAGCATTATATAATCACTGTCTTGCGAGTAGCTATTTGTATTCCTTTGTAGACATTCTTTCATAGCAATGGAACTGTATATATAATCTATTTTCTGATGTTTGTTACTCTGCTTAGAATCACATGCTGTGCATAGTCAGACATCCAGTGGTCACTACTGAGTATTGCATTTTGTTTTTCGTAGTCGGAAAGGGGACGTCGACAAGGCGTGCCTGTAAAACTATCCCTATAGTGACGTGCAGTGTACCAACAATCCCTCGCTATTTGAGGTCCCTCAGATTGTTTTTTCTGCCCAGATATTGGTCGCCTTTACGCGGAGCTCCTCGAGACATTGCAAATATTCACTCGACCATTTGGTCGTTATTTAACGTTACGTTCCTCCTTCGATGAAGCTGTTCCCCGCCGACAAGATCTTCGCATGTGCCTTTGACGGAGAAGACCCTTCGGCGTCACCGAACACGTGGCCTGGCCTCGCCGGCCTCAAACAGTAGGGAGAGTGGGGTCGTGGGACATTTCTTGCTATCTCTTTAAGAATACCCTTCTCTTTCCCCACCTTTTCCTTCGGGGTTATCACGTCTGTCAGTTCCCTCAGCTATGGAGAGGACACCCTTTAGGTTTTGCCCGCGCTGCAAGGGCAAATTCACCTGGAAAGACGAGCACAAACGGTGCAACCGTTGCTTGCCCCTCGACCACAAGGAAGACGGTTGTGCGGCCTGTAAGCTTTTTAAACCCAAGACTTTAAAAGACCGCAGGGTCAAGAGTTGGGCAGCCTATGCCATTTCTAGGTCCGATTCTTCACCCGCCGAAAGTGGAGAGGAAAGTGATAACCCGACCTCCGCATCGGATGTTGTACACCCCTCTAGGGAGCGGTCACGCTCCTAGTCTGTCCCCGGCAAGCTCGGCTCACGCCCTGCTTATGGGGATAAACACCCTGGCGACATAGACGCACACAAGCACTCACATAAGCACACAGCCCACGGCTCTTCCTCGTAGAAGACGAAGAAAGCATTAGCGCCAACGGAGACGCAGGTCCTACCGGCGGCCTCCACGGACCATAAGGGTCCAAAACCCCCCCCCCCCCCCTCGCAACCGCAGATGCGACCAGCGACTGGGCTACCCCCATGTAAGGGCGCTATCACCAAACCGCCAGACGACGTGCCCCGCCAGCGAGCGCCCGTTGGCGTAGAGGACGCGACATCTGTAACGGCGAGGCCAGAGGAACCCTCGACAGACCATTTGTCGTCGAGAGCCTGGCGCGTATTGTTTCCAATGATAGCCACAGACGGACGGCGAAAGAGACGCCGAATACCACTCGCAAGGCCAGGGAAACGCCGTAAGGGACGGAAGGAAGGCAGGAACTGCCCCCTCCGTCGAAAGGGACTCCTAGCCTACTAGAAGGCTTTTCAGAAGGCGATGGGAGCTTATCCTCAACGTTATGGGATAAGTCAAAGCGTTTACAGGCCGAAAGCCTCCCCCAGACCGCTCTGGGCTACCACAAGGGACCTTAGACTCCAATTTTGCATGGACAAAATATAGAATTTTATTTCGAAGGGATTGTGTCCTCCGACGTATTCCTTATCTTAGATATAAATCCTTCAGCTTTGCTGGCCTCGGAAAATTTTTTCGCCAGAGGGCGCTGCGCGTCGATGATCGCCGAGTCGATGACCCTCGACGGCCTCCGTGCCGACGTCGACGTCATCCTGCCTATAAAGGCCGCGCGCAGCGTCCGTTGCTCAGTTCCGTTTTTCCGCGCTTCGTTGTGCCTCGGAACACCGTTGCTCAGTTCTCGTCAAGATAACGTATATAATAACTACTATTTACCTCGATATCGATGGCATCCTCCTCCGACCCGACGACCCCTCGGTCCGGTTTCAAAAAGTGCCGAGACTGCGGGAAGAAAATGTCGTTGACGGACCCTCACAGGGTCTGTTTGTGGTGTCTGGGAATCACGCACCAGAGTTCGGAGTGTGAGGAATGCCTTTCCATGACGGCGAAAGCCTTGAAGGAGCGTAGGGGGAAGCTCGAGAGAGGTAGGTCAACTTTAACTTCCTCGAAAGCTTCTTCGGTAGAGTCGAGACGTTCGTCTCCTCACCATAAAAAACACTCTCGATCTAGATCACGAAGTGGCTCCCACCACTCGTCGACATCGAGACACTCGAAGAAGAGACGTAGGAGATCCCCTTCGTCATCTTCGTCGAGTTCTCCTGAGAGAGTTCATTGCCCCACAAAACGCAGCTCGCAAGCTGAGTGGGAGGAATTCAGGAAAAAGATGCTAAGCGTCTTCGAGAAAGCGGCCTCGTCCCCCTCGAAGACAGCTGAGGGTGATACCCCGGGTAAAAAACCCAAAAAATCTAAACGCCGCGAGTCGCAGTACCCGGCGGAAAAGTCAACCCGAAAGCGCCTCGAGCCATCGGGAGATAAAGCATCATCGACGCCATCGTCGAAAACTCCTTCGAAACAGAGGTCGGCGCCATCGACGCCGTTGTCGAAGGATTCATCGGCGCATCAGTCGATCGAGTCGACGCCGACGTCGACGCCGATATCGACGCCGGTGAAGGAAAGAACCACGGCTACTCCACAGCCAACGGTTAGACAAAAGACCTCCGACTCGACGCCGAGAACGTCGACGTCGTTCTCGAGCAGGACTCCGATCCTTTCGAGTTCTTCGAGGCCTAGTACACATTTCTCGACGCTTTTCACGGCGCCTTCGAGTACTTTCACGTCGGTGTCGACGACATCGACGTTTTCAAGGCCTGTGATGATGGCTCCTTCTGCATTGGAAATGGGGTTTATACCATTCCAAAAACCAATGTATCCCCCTTTAACCTCGATTTTTGAGGAAAGGGAGGATTCAGACCAAGATATTGATTTACAGAGGACCACATCACCAGAGCCAGAGACTTTCGCCTCTGAGGAAGGAAGATTAAAAAATCTTCAGGATGCACTTCAGGAAGCTAGTGGCTTGGACACTTCTCCTGAAGCAGAATTTATCAAACCAGACCCAGGAGAACATGCGGAGACTCCATATAGAGCTCTGATGTCTAGAATCATAGAATTTATGGGTTGGTCTGCACCTTCTCCTGCCTTTCAGCAGGATGACCTCACTGACATACTGGACAAGGGCCCACAGGAGGATCCTGTGGTTCCATTTCACTCTGCTCTACAGAGAAGGATTTTGACAAACTGGGAAACGCCAGAAATTATCCCGGCAGTAAATAAAAAACTGTCAACAAAATACAGGGTGGCTAGTTCTGACCCTGAATATTTGTCAAAACACCCTACTCCTGAGAGCTTGGTTGTACAGGCTGCAACCTCATCAGGCAGCACATCTGCATACCCCACTGCTCCGCAGGATAGGGATGACAAAAAGTATGATGCCATGGCTAAGAAGGTTTTTTCTGCCTGTAGCATGGCGTTAAAGTCTATTAACGCGACCTGTACGCTCGCTAGGTTCAGCCACACCCTTTGGGAGTGCGCTTCATCAGCGGCTGACTGCCTCCAAGAAGGAGAGGAAAGGGACGCATTTTTAAACATCATCAGGGATGGTAAAGATGCGATGTGCGAGACCCTACAAACTGGCCTAGATTCTGCTGACAGTATCAGCAGGGCCATGGCGGCAAGTACCACAATCCGCAGGCATGCGTGGTTGAGGAAGTCTGGTTTTGCCTCTGACGTGCAGACCAGGCTTTTGAATATGCCCTTTGACGGTTCTACCCTCTTTGGAAAGAAGGCGGATGACAGTTTGGAGAAACTGCAAACGTCCAAGGCAGCAGCCAAGTCATTGGGAGCTGCTATCCGTCAGAATACCTTTCGTCCTTCGGGATCATCGTGGAGAGGACGGTCCTTTCGTTACTATTCCTCATATGGAAGGGGCAGGGGACGACCGGCTCAAAGAGGCCAAGGAAGATTTACCCGTGGTGGACGGGGTAGGGGAAAGAAAGCCGCACCCGCAGGAGCAGGAGCCACTTTACCTTCGGCAACTGCATCAGCCGCTTCAAAACCACTCTGAGGTCTCCCCTCACAGAACACCAGTAGGGGGCAGGTTAACTCACCATCTGACGGAATGGCAGGCTATTACGTCAGATGCTTGGGCTCTGGAGACAGTGGCCCAAGGTTACTGCCTGCCCTTCCTACATATCCCTCAGAGTCATCCACCGGGGAACAACCCTTTGAAGCTTCCAGATCCGCTCCTCTTGCAGGAGGTTTTAGACCTGCTAGAGAAAGGTGCCATAGAACTGGTACCTGTAGCGGAAAGGAACAAGGGTTGGTACTCCCCCTACTTCATAATACCGAAGAAGGACGGAGGACTGAGACCCATCTTAGACTTACGGGAATTGAACAAATTCCTCCGAAAGGACAAGTTCAAGATGGTGACTCTCTCTCAGATCCTTCAGGCCCTCCAGCTTCAGGACTGGTTGGTATCTCTAGACCTCCAGGACGCTTATTTCCATGTGCCGATCCATCCCAGGCACAGGAGATACCTGAGGTTCGCAATTGGCAGCTCTCATTATCAATTTCGAGTTCTGCCATTTGGGCTAACCTCCGCCCCGAGGGTCTTTACCAAGCTAATGTCGGTTGTGGCTGCAAGTCTAAGGAGGGAAGGGATTCATGTCTACCCTTACCTAGACGATTGGTTGATCAGAGCTGTATCTTCGGAACAGGCTCAGAGACAACTAGATTATGTTTGCCACTTCCTTCACAAGCTGGGCTTCTCCCTCAATTTAAAGAAGTCACAGATGATACCATCACAGAGACTCCAATTCATTGGAGCAGTCCTGGACACTTCCCTGGGAAAAGCCTTGCCACCAGAGGTGAGGGCTCGAGATATTCTGCAGATGGTCATCAGATTTCAGAATGCCCAATATCTCCCAGCCTACGACTTTCTGAGGTTGCTAGGCCTCATGGCATCCTGCATATTCCTCGTGCCGGAGGCTCGCCTGAGAATGAGATCCCTCCAGTGGGCACTGAGAACTCAGTGGTCACAGTTCTCAGGAAGGATGACAGATCTCCTTCGGATCCCGGTCAAAGTAGCCCGAGACCTTCAGTGGTGGGCCTGTCGGGAGAACATCCTGAAAGGAGAAATGTTTTGGCAACCATGGCCGGAGATAACAGTAGTCACGGATGCCTCACTCACGGGGTGGGGAGCTCACGCCAACGACTTGACCATCAGCGGTCGTTGGTCTCCATCGGAGTCCAGACTACATATCAACCTGTTGGAGCTGAGAGCCATCAGACTAGCGCTGAAGGCTTTTCTGCCGTCTGTACGGGGAAGAAACGTCCTAATAATGACGGACAATACAGTGGCCATGCACTACCTCAACAAAAGAGGAGGCGTAGGCTCACTACCACTGTGCAGAGAGGCGATGCAGCTCTGGTTTTGGGCAATTCAGGAAGGAATCTCTCTATCGGCAATTCACCTAGCCGGAGAGAAGAACTTGACAGCGGACGCTCTGAGCAGGCAGAGCACAGTCTCTCACGAGTGGGAGATAGCTCAGGAAGTCCTTCAAGAGATCTTCGCCCTTTGGGGAACCCCTCAAGTGGATCTGTTCGCCACCAGTATCAACAGGAAGTGCGACAGATTTTGCTCAAGGGAATTTCCCCCGAGAGGAGCTCTAGGAGATGCGTTCGTAGTGGACTGGGAGTTCCCACTTCTGTACGCGTTCCCTCCGGTCCCTGTCATTCCTCAAATGATCAGGAGGTTGAGAAGGTTTCGGAAGACCATGATCCTAATTGCCCCGGATTGGGCCAGGAGAACGTGGTACCCGGACCTTCTAGACATGTCCATCTGCCCTCCAATTCGACTGCCATACAGAGAGGATCTTCTCTCGCAGAAGGAAGGTCAGGTTCTCCATCCAGCCATCAAGACCCTCAACCTTCACGCTTGGTGTCTGAAAGGTTGAGGTACAAGGATTGGGACCTTCCGGATGATGTTATGGAGGTGTTGCTTTCGGCCAGAAGGCCGGCAACTAAAACTCTATACCGCTGCCGTTGGAACAAATTTTGCAGCTGGTGCAGAGAAAAGAATATTGAACCCTTTTCTTGTGGTACACCTATGGTGTTGTCATTCTTACTTTACCTGGCTAATTCAGGCCTACAGGTTGGCACAATTAAGGGCTATCTCGCAGCGCTATCAATCTTTAAGCGCACTGCAGAGGAGCCTTCATACTTCAAAATTCCATTGGTAATACAATACCTAAAAGGATTAACTAATGTTTATCCCCCGAAACCTTTTCAAGTTCCCTTATGGGATTTAAACCTAATTTTAAACTTCCTAAAGGGTGCCCCTTTTGAACCACTACACTCTTGTTCATTGAAGCTTCTCACCCTCAAAACTGTTTTGCTAATAGCATTGACATCTGCTAGAAGGGTTAGCGAGTTGCAAGCCTTATCGTGTAAACCTCCACATACAATCTTTTACAAGGACAAAGTTGTTCTTCAGGTGAAGCCTAACTTCCTCCCGAAGGTAGTCTCGGAGTTTCACATCACTCAGAAGATTATATTACCTTCTTTCTACCCTCCTCCTCATCCGGGGAAGGAGGAAGAGAGACTGCACAGGCTGGACCCTAAGCGAGCCTTGAGCTTCTATATCAGCAGATTGGCTAAGATCAGACAAGCAGACCAACTCTTTGTAGGTTATGCAGGACATAAGTTGGGCCTTCCAATAACAAAACAAACCATCTCCAGATGGATTATTTTAGCCATTCTGGAGTGCTACAAATTGGCAGGAAAGGAGCCTCCTCAAAATCTAAGGGCTCATTCTACCAGGGGTATCGCAACATCCTCAGCCCTTCAAAGAGGGGTGCCAATTCGAGATATATGTGCGGCTGCCACATGGTCGTCCGCACATACATTTACCAAATTCTATAGCCTGGATTCCTCCTCTAGTCAAGAAACTAGATTCGGCAAGGCTGTGTTACACTCTGTCCATTCTGGAAGGGTAACATAACTTTTATTACTCCCGCCTCCAGTCACAATACCACTGCTATGGGAGTCTATCTAAGATAAGGAATACGTCGGAGGACACAATCCCTTCGAAGAACTAGTTACTCTTACCTTGTAACGTTCTTTCGATGGGATGTTCCTCCGACGTATTCCTTATCGACCCTCCCATCCATCCCCGCAGTATGACTTCCTGTGGGTTTGCAGCCTATGCTCCTTCAAGGTGATTAGTCTAATCCAAAAACATTACTGGGGACTACAAAACGGAACTGAGCAACGGACGCTGCGCGCGGCCTTTATAGGCAGGATGACGTCGACGTCGGCACGGAGGCCGTCGAGGGTCATCGACTCGGCGATCATCGACGCGCAGCGCCCTCTGGCGAAAAAATTTTCCGAGGCCAGCAAAGCTGAAGGATTTATATCTAAGATAAGGAATACGTCGGAGGAACATCCCATCGAAAGAACGTTACAAGGTAAGAGTAACTAGTTCATCTACCCAATACCTGCCCACACCCAAAAGACCGAGAGGGGCCTCAGGAGGATCCTAGGGCTAAATTCCCTAGGCTGTTTAACTCCCTACAGGGGGATGTAGAGTTGTATGACCTCACTGAAGAGGACTCCCACTCTTATGAAGATGAGTTCTTATGTAACGAACAAGAACAAAACATAGACCAGGAAGGGTTTGAGGATGAGCGAGACATGGGTGATTGGGGGGGGGGGGGGTTTGAAGAAGACCCAGAAGAAGGTGCTTCACAGCCCTGGCAGTCCCCATCAGCGTCTACAGACACCGACGCCCTAAACCTGTCCCCCCAAAAAGACTCAGCAATCAGGAATACGTCACCTATGGACGATCAACCTACCTTTTAATGCACTACTACCTAAAGCAGAAGTGCATTTCGAAATCGAGACTGGGGAAATTTCTCCTGACATAGACTTCGTTGAAAGGATTATCAAGGAGAAACCCCCTGTCAAACCATTCCCCCTCCTTGCCTCAGTAAAGAGACAAATCATTCCTTCGCTATCTACACCCGCATTCGTCAGAGGGGGTGAACCCAAGGATAGAAAAATATAGTCCTCCATCTTACCCGTTATACATCAGGGGCCACTCAGTACCGGACTCCCTAGTAGTAACTAATACAAGAAAAAGGGCAGGGGTCCCGCTATCAACCAGCGAGGCACCCCCAGATAAAGGTAAAAAGCTGTATGCCCTAGGTAAAAGGATTACAGCCTCGGTAGCCTTTTCCACTAGGATTGCTAACAACAACTCCTTACTGGCTAGTTATGCAGATGCCCAATGGAGCAAACTACGCAAACATATTGAGGAGGTACCTGAACCCCTAAAAACTCGGCTTCTGGCCACGGTTACCGAGGAAACCTTAGTCAACCAGAGCATCATTTTCTTTGTGAACTGTTACAAAGGGGTCTAGAATAGATAGCGCTTGTAGTTCACTTACTCTCCTGATGGAGGTGATGGCTATTAGAAAAGCAGTTTTAAGGGTGAGGTCCTTAAGCGTTGCTTTGTGCATGGGTTCAAAGGGTGAGCCCATGAGCCTGGTTAGTACCACATTTGGGTCCCATCCGGGAGCTTGGTTAGCTATGGGAGGGTGTATTCTTTTAACTCCTTCCATGAAGGCCTTAATTACTGGGACTTTCCACCACGACACTAAGTTGAGAGGTGGTGTATGTGGAAAGTGCAGCCAAATGAACCTTAATAGAATTAAACACTAATCCTGAGTCTAGTAGGTGAGTCACGTAGAGAACAATTTGTGTGGGAGAGCAATCAACCGGGTTGATGCTCTTATTTTTACACCATATGACAAATCTTTTCCACTTGAGTAACAGTGACGAGTGTTAGGCTTACTAGCTTCCTTGAGAATGTCCATGCATCTCTGCGGGAGTTGTAAATGACCAAATTCTATGATCTCAGGAGCCATGCTGCTAAGTTCATGGTCTGTGGGCATGGGTGTTGTCTTGCCCTTGTCCTGTGACAGCATTTTGTACGGGCAGGGTAGTTTCACTGGTGGAGACAGACATCTCCATCAGGTGAGCGAACCATGGTTGCCTGGCCCACATAGGGGCCACTAGTATTATGGTGACTGTTTCCTCTTTCTTGTGCACTATCCTGTTGAGAAGGGGAGTCGGGGGGCGGGGGGGTGTAAGCATAAACAAATTTCCCTGACCATGGTATCGATAGACCGTTCCCCATGGATTGGTTCTGGGGGTACCTGGAGGCGTAATCTTGGCATTGGGAGTTCTCCAGAGTTGCGAACAGATCTATTTCTGGGAATCCCCATTGTGTGAAGACGTCGAAGACGATGTTTTCTTGTAACCGCCATTCGTATTCTGCGGGTAGAGAAGTCTCTGCTGAGTTCGTCTGCTAGCAGATTGAGTTCCCTTGGTACATGTTGTGACAACAGGAACCGGTGTTTGAGAGCCCATTTCCAGAGGTTCTGGGACAGCTTGGACAGTCCTGGAGAGTGTGCCCCCTTGCTTGTTCAGATAGTACATAGCTGTGGTGCTGTCTGTGAGGACCATCACTGTCTTCCCTTGCCGGTGTGCCTGAAAAGTGCTTTGAAGACCGCTAACAAATTACAGCAAGTTTATGTGTTTGGATGCTACGCTCAGAGTCCAAACTCTGTGTGCAGTCTGATGGGATAGGTGAGCGCCCCCCCCACCCCCCATCCTGTGAGGGATGCTTCTGTGGTTAGAGTGGCCTCCACTGCAGGGGTGGCGAATGGTTTCCCTATGACAAGGTTTTCCTTCGACCACCACCGTAGCGAGAGAACCAAGGCCTGCAAGACCACCACTAGATCGTCCCATTGTCCACTGGCCTGACGCCACTGGCTGTTGAGCTAGTCTTACATTGGACGCAGGCGCAGTCTCGCGTGAGGTACCAAATATATACATGACACCATCATTCCCAGCAAACACATTGCTTTGCACACCGTCACCTCTCGACCGGCCACATATGGAGGGATCTGAAACAGCATATTTTGGACCCTCTTGGAGGGGAAGACGAGGCCGTCCTTTGTTCAAATTAGAGCCCCTAGGAATTGTATGATTTGGCTGGGCTCTAGGCTGGACTTCTTCTTGTTGATGGAGAAGCCCAGTTGGAACAAAAGGTCTACAGTCTTTGGGTATTGGAGAAGCATGTCTCCTAAGAATCCCCTGTTATGAGCCAATCGTCGAGGTAAGGGTATACTCGGATGGACAACCTGCGCAGGTGGGCCGCTGCCACTGCCAGTACTTTCGTGAATACCCTCGGCGCTGACGCTATGCCGAAGGGTAGCACTCAACTGGTAGTGTTTGCCCTCTATCATGAACCTGAGGTATTTTCTGTGCGCTGGCAACATTAAAATATGAAAGTATGCATCTTTCATGTCCAGTGTTGTCATGTAATCCCCTTGCGATAACAGGGGGATTACTTCCAGTAATGTCACCATACGAAATTTGAGGTTTTACAAATTTGTTCGCTGGGCGCAGATCTAGTACAGGCCGCATCGTTAAATCCTTTTTGGGTACAAGGAAGTACACTGAATAAATATCTTCTGTTACCTGTGATAGAGGCACGACCTCTATAGCTCCTTTTTCTCCAGCATGGGGTCTGGCATGGATTCACATGCTCATGAATATTCCCCGTCAGGCTGGGAATCCTCGGTAAAGAAAAAAACCAGTATCCGTTTCGTTTCTGATCTGTCTTTCGTAGTAATAACTAATCACTGGTCTCTGCGTCATACTGACTACAGCCAATGACTGCCCTCTACCTAAGCACCGCCTCTGGCAGCCATCTTCAGATTTTTACCGCACGTTCATGTGTTGGGATCCTCATGCTATTGCTCTCGAGCGTTAGTGCTATTTTTTCACGTTTTTTCTCAAAACTTCGTTTTTTCGGTCAAAAGAGCTTCAAGCTTCACCGACTCTCCATCCGATCAACGGGGACCCGTGTCGGATTCATCTGCGCCCCTCAAGGGTGAAGATTTCGTCGAGCTATGCTTTTGGAGGACTCCAGAAGTTTCTCAGGCCCGGACATGGCCCAGGAGAAGGGAAGCTCGACGCCCGGAAAGCTGTTCAGGATCTGCCCTGGATGCCAGCTACAGAACGTCTTTAAGGAGGACGAACACTCCTTTTGTCTCTACTGTTTACATGAGGACAAGACGCACGTGGAGAAGGACACTGCGTTTTGCGGCAATATGTCGGAGCGGACCATGAAGGACCGCCATCAACGTCTCGCCAACTGGCTGGAAGGGATGAGCCCGTCAGGCGAGAAGAAGGGGAAGAAATCGGAGCGGTGTTCTAAGACCTTTGAGGACGCCCCGGCGACGGGGGTCCAACACAAGGCCAAGCACCGCGAGTCCGCTGGCACCGGGAGCGCTGAACGGTCGGGCTCTACGGGCGCCAGGCAGGGCGCACCCTCCCCGGCACCTTCAGCCACGAGCCAACGCTCTGGGTCAGGTAAGAGGAAGGGCGAGCACCCGGCGAAGCTCCTGGAGAGGCCCCGGTCGAGCTCGAAGGCCCCATTGGAGGGGGAGCGAGGGAGTGTCCCCCGCCTCAATGATAAGGCGGTGAGCGCACCTAAGGTGGTGAAGGCCTTAATCCATCCGGCCAAGCCCTCTATCGATACTGTCGCGGCGGCCCTGGCTCAGCCTGTGGAGGCTACACCAGTGGTGGCGACCTCGGGGCTCAGTCTACCTGCCACCTCGGAGGGAGTCCTCTTTTGTGCCCATCGATAGGACCCCCGTGAAATCCCCGGCGGGGAAGAAAAAGGGGGGGGCAGGGCGTCGTCGTAGATTCGGCCTCACCCTCGGAGGATGAGCTGATTGAGGTCTTAAGCCACGGCCTTGGCGTGGAAGACCGGCCCGTCGGGATGGATCCCGACACAGGTGACGACATCGTCGAGGGTGCAGACGGGGCCCCTGATCGCCCGTCGGATTCCCCTCTGCCAGCGCCGCAAGACAACTCGGCGGCCATCTTGTTGGCTATACAGTCCTTATGTTCAGAGATAAGGCCTAGACTACCGTTGCTGACGGAGGAACCTCTCCCGTCGGGGGATCCTGAACCGGGACCTTCTGGTGCTCCCCCACCCAAGAAAAGGATTCACCCTCCACCTCCTTTTCAGCCGTCGCGCCCCGTCCAGCCCTCCTCCCCGTCCACCCGAGGGGATGATATGGGGACTGACACGGCAGCGACGGGTACGGACGACGAGGTATACGACGAGGATATACCGTCGTCCCCTCCCACCAGGGTTTCTCCGCCCGACGAGATTGGATCGTTCCACTCCATGATCGCCAGGGCATCCGAGCTTTTCCAACTCTGCCCTGAGGAGAAGAAAAAGGAAGGATTCCTTTATCAACGGCGCGAGGCCAAGAGGAAGACGGTCCTCGCGGTGCCTCTACTGGACGACATTTGGGATGAGGGCCTCGCCCTCCTCAAGAACCCTTCCACGACGCCAGCTAGAAGAGACAGGTACGAGAAGAAGTACCGGGTCCCGGACGCGGCCCCCCTGTGCCTCCGGGCACAGCCTACCCCGGACTCCGTCGTCTCCGCGGCGGCCAGGAAGAAAGCGGGGGGGGGGTTGCGGCCTCCACATCGACTTCCCCACCGGACAGCGAGGGAAAGAAATTGGACGCTATGGTACGCAGGGTCATCTCGTCTGCAGCGACGACGATTAAAGCGGCCAACGCCTTTGCTATCGTGGCCCGCTACGACAGGGAGCTATGGTACAAACTGGCTCCCCTGCTGGACTTCCTACCGGACGACAAGAGGGCGGATGCCCTGGAGATCCTACAGGAAGGTGAGGTGGCGTCGGACCACGCCATCACTATTGCGACGGACATCGCCGACACTGGGTTTCGCCAGTTGGGCAACGGCGTGTGCCTTAGGCGGCGTGGATGGCTCAAGGCTACGGACTTCCGTCAAGACGTACAGACCAGAGTCCTGGACATGCCGTTCGATGGAACAACCTGTTTGGGAAAACAGTGGACGATTCCCTTCAGGCCATTAAAGCGGACACTGAGACGGCCCGGGCCCTTGGGGTTCTGCAGCAACGACGGACGCCCTTTCGGAGCAGCAGAGGCAAGGGCGCCTCCAAAGGTTCCGGCGGCGGTTTCTCCACCTACCGTCAAGCAGCCCGCTCGTCGTCTCAGGAGGCCTACAGAGGACGAGGCAAGTCTGGCGGACCCCGCCGTCGTCGCCAAGGAGGTCAAGGCGGCAAAGCCTCGTCGAAACAGGATTGAACCGGCCGTGGGGTCAGGCCCTCACCGAAGCACCCCGGTGGGAGGCCGGCTGGCGAGCTTCGTCAGCGTGTGGGAGTCCATCTCCACCGACTGTTGGGTGCTGGACGCCTTAGCCCGGGGCCACGCGCTCGAGTTTCAAAGAAGGTGCCCGCGCGTCCCCCCCCCGTGGCCAGGAAAGAGCTTCACGTCCCTCAGCTTCTCCTGGAGGTAAAGGCGATGCTCAGGAAGGGCGCCATCGAACTCTTCCCAAAGAGGCTTCGGGGCTCCGGAGTTTACTCGAGATACTTCCTCGTGAAGAAGAAGACGGGAGGATGGCGCCCCATCCTAGACCTGCGACATCTGAACAAGTTCATCAAGGCGCAGAAGTTCCGGATGGTCACCCTCCAGCACGTCCTGGGGCAGCTGGAGGAAGGAGACTTCCTGTCGTCGTTGGATTTGGAGGATGCCTACTTCCATATACCCATCCTAAAGGGGCACCGAAAATTCCTCAGGTTTGTGGTCCAAGGGCGTCACTACCAGTTCAAAGCCCTCCCCTTCGGACTACGGTCGGCACCCAGAGGGGATCCACGTCTACCCCTACCTGGACGACTGGCTCATCCGAGCCAAGACGAGGGAGCTCGCCGTGGAGCACACGGCAAGGACCGCCCAACTTCTCACGGACCTGGGATTCTCCGTGAACTACGCCAAGTCCCACCTGGTACCCACGCAAAACGCACCGTTTCTGGGAGCGAAGCTCGACAGTGTCCCTTCTGGCCTCCCCGTCGGAGGAAAGGACCAGGTCCATCCTGGGCAAGGTACAGCGGATGTTGGTTTCCGACGCGGCCAAGGTGAGGTCCATCAAGTCCCTCCTCGGAATGATGTCTTCTTGCATCTACCTCATTCCCATGTGCAGGCTCCGCATGCGCCCGTTGCAGGAGTTCCTGGACGCGCGCTGGATCCAAACGACGGGCGGCTTCGAGGAGAGGATCACACTCGACGAGAGTTTCCGCCGAGCGGTCCGGTGGTGGGGCAACCGCGCGCATCTGACGGCGGGCATGGACTTTCAGACCCCAGACCACCAGGAGACAGTGACCACGGATGCCTCCCTGGAAGGGTGGGGAGCGCACACCGAAAATCTGCACGCGAGAGGCCTCTGGCTCCCGACGGAGAAGTCCCTCCATATCAATGTCCTGGAGCTCCGTGCAGTGTTCTGGGCCCTCAGGTCTTTCCTTCTGTCCCTCAAGGGCAAGGTGGTGAGGATCTTCACCGACAACACCACCACCATGTTTTACATCAGGAAACAGGGCGGAACCAGGTCCCCAGCACTGTCCAAGGAGGCGCAGGACCTGTGGCATTGGGCCGCCGCCCAAAGGATGTTTCTGGTGCCGTTTCATCTGGCAGGGATAAAAAACACCATCGCCGACTCACTCAGCAGGGAGCTGCGCTCGTGCCACGAGTGAGAACTACGGCAGGATCTAGTGGATCGCCTCTTCTGACGGTGGGGCACACCCCAGATCGACCTGTTCGCGACGGCGACGAACTCCAAGTGCCGGAGGTTCGCCAGCAGGTTTCCCCAGGCGAGGAGCATGGGCGATGCTTTCTCGTTCCCCTGGGAGGGCCTGTTCCTCTAAGCGTTCCCTCCTTTGCCACTGCTAATCCGGCTCGTCAACCAGCTCAAGAGGTCACGGTGCAGGATGATCCTCGTCGCACCTGCGTGGCCGAGGCAGATATGGTTCCCGGACCTTCTGGACTTGTCAGCGTCCCCGCCAATCAAGCTGCCGGTGGACGCGGATCTGCTCTCCAGGGAAGGAGGCGCCATCCTCCACCACGACCCGAAATCGCTGAACTTGCAGGCCTGGCTCCTGCAGTGCTAGAGTTTGGAGGATACGACATACCGGCCGACTGCAGAGAGGTTCTTGCAAAGGCCAGGGCGTCCTCGACTCTTAAATGCTACAGACACAAATGGAAGAGGTTCTCTGTCTGGTGCCACGCACAGAAGATTAACCCTCTACGGATTACGGCTCCCCAGGTACTGCCGTACCTGCTGACGCTGGCCAAAGCTGGACTGACACAGGCGTCCATCAAGATTCATCTTGCTGCGATCTCCCGATACACCAGAACCACGGGCCGGACGTCTTAGTGGTCTCATCGTCTGGTGAAAGAGTTCATGAAGGGACTGTTCAGATCGTTCCCGCCGGTGAAGGCGCCGGCCCCGGCGTGGGAGCTCAACGTGGTGCTGACCAAGCTCATGGGACCTCCGTTCGAGCCTCTGCACTCGGCCCCGTTGAAGTTTCTGTCGTGGAAAACAGCGTTTCTTGTGGCCATCACCTCCGCACGACGGGTGGGAGAGATCCAGGCCCTTTCCTGCAAGGCCCCGTACTTGACTTTTCACGACACGAGGGTAGTGCTCAGGATGCACCCCTCCTTCATGCCCAAGGTACCGTCGAACTTCCATCTCAGCGAACCCTTGGTGTTGCCTGTGTTCTTCCCGTCGCCAGCTGAGAGGACTTTGCACTAGCTGGTTGTGGCTAGAGCGCTGAAGTTCTACGTGGACCGCACAAAGTGTTTTCGGAAGACGTCACAACTGTTTGTGAATTTTGGACCTGTCAATCAGGGGAAGGCTCTCTCGAAGGCTTCCATTTCCAGATGGCTCTCCGGCTGTATCATGTACTGTCACCGGTTGGCAAACCGACCGCTGCCTGGCCTTCCGAGAGCCCATTCCACCAGAGCGATCGCAGCTACCACGGCGTTCCTTTCTGGTGTGCCCCTGCTGGACATATGCAGGGCTGCTACGTGGAGGTCGACGCACACCTTCACGAAGTTCTACTGCGTCGATCGGGATTCCAGGGAGGAGTCCAGGGTCGGCCAAGCAGTGCTGCGCAACCTGTTTGCCTGAGGTGAGCCTGGTGAGGAGGGTAAGATGCTTGTTGTTGAGTTTGATGTTGAGCCTTTGCCACCTCCCGTGGTTGTGCATGTGTGTACTGCTATGTATTCTTTATTCATGAGCATGTGAATCCATGCCAGACCCCATGCTGGAGAAGGAACAAGTTACTTACCTGTAACTCTTTTTCTCCAGCATGGGTCTGGCATGGATTCACATGCGAACCCTCCCGCCTACCCCTCTGCGGCTCTTCACTTGGTCATACTGCCACTTCACGTGCTTCCAAATCTGAAGATGGCTGCCAGAGGCGGTGCTTAGGTAGAGGGCAGTCATTGGCTGTAGTCAGTATGACGCAGAGACCAGTGATTGGTTATTACTACGAAAGACAGATCAGAAACGAAACTGATACTGGTTTTTCTTTACCGAGGATTCCCAGCCTGACGACTGGGAATATTCATGAGCATGTGAATCCATGCCAGACCCATGCTGGAGAACAACAGTTACAGGTAAGTAACTTGTTCCTTCTAGTAGCTGGTCCACTTCTTGAAGGATGGCGAGGTGTTCTGGTGACAGGCGTCGTCCCCTTGGGGGGGGTCTGTACGTCGGGGAGCGGTTGAATTCTATACAGTAGCCGCGGACTGTGGTGCTGGTACCCAGCGGTCGGATGTTATTCCCTCCCATGCTGGAAGAAAGGATGTTAGCCGGCCCCCGACCGGTGATGCATGGGAGGGGACCCGAATCTTCGGGTCATTTGGTGTTGGTGGCTTGGGAACCTCTACGGGTGGAACCCCGACCTCTTCCCTTGCCACAACCATGTCCTCTCTGGGTGTATTGGCCACTGGTTCCTTGATTCGAGGACCAGTTGCCTGCAGAGTACTGCTGCTGTTGCTGATGTTGGCCTTGGCCTCGAAAAAAGCGTCTGTTTGCATAACCTCGCTTGTTGGGAGGCCTTGAAATCTGATCTAGGGTCTTAAGGTGTCAAATTCCTTTTTTGCAGTCTAACACGTCACCCACCGCCTTCCCAAAGAGGTTGGCATCCTCTATTGGTTTGTTAATGAGAGATGTTTGTGTTTCGGGTTTAAACTCCGAATTACGTAGCCAGACATGACGTTTGAGGATTCCTTGGACTAGGGAATGGCCATTTGCAAAGCGACAACCTGGAGTTCTGTACACACCTTTACAAAACACTACTGTCTAGATGCCCACTCTAGATCTGATTCACAGGTGGGACAAGCAGTTTTAAGACCTCTTTTCTCTACTGTTCCTTCTCACAACCCACCTCCAACTCCGGGTACTGCTCGCTACTCTATGCACAGCATGTGATTGTAAGCAGATTAACAAACATCAAAAGACAATGCATTACTTACCGTAAAAGCATTTCTGATGGTTGTATCTGCTTAGATTCACATGCGCCCACCCTTCCTCCCCGCTCGGATGGAAGGAACATAGACATCCTTTTATCTCTTTTCTGTGTACTCACGTCTATAAGGCTCCCTCGGGGCAGAAAAAAAACAAACTGAGGGACCTCGACGCGTGAGGGATTGTGGGTACACTGCACGTCACTATAGGGATAGTCTTACAGACACGCCTTGTCGACGTCCCCTTTTTGACTACGAAAAAGAAAATGCAATACTCCGCGGTGACCACTGGATGTCGGACTATGCACAGCATGTGAATCTAAGCAGATCCAACCATCGGAAATGCTTTTACGGTAAGTAATGCATTGTCATTCTCTCGGTGTTGCCTCTTGTCCAAGTTGGAGTGGGCTTGTTTGTATTTGAATCAAATGCGTCTAGACGTTCCATGTTTCGATCTTTCATTTCTTTAGACCATCTGAGAGCATGATGTTCTAGCATATGATCTCGTCTCTCCAGGCCTTCTTTGTTATATAGATGTATACTGAAGTCACCACATATGAACACCACAGAATTGTATTTCACAGTGGTTTCATCGATAGCTGTAAGTATGTTTATGAATGTCTCTTTATCTTTCTAGGGTTCCAATATGTTTATAATACCTAGGTAAGGTTCGAGAGATCTTTATTTTTTCAGTACCGAAATACTTTCCAGATATCGCCTCTTGGAGCAATATGGTAATTTGGGCCCTTGGGTTTACATTCCTATATTTTTACTTCAACCCAATTTAAGAAGAGTAAGTAGTCCTGCAGAAGCACAACCTTTCGCCCTGTAGATTGTGGGATTCATATATCTAGTAAAATCATCTCAAACTGGCTGCTGGATCCAAGTCTCTCGAAGACCTATAATTTGGGAGTTTTCTGGTCTTTCAGAGTTGTATAAAAGGGAGTGACCACGAGTGTTCATGAGCAAATAGTCGCTGGTTGCAGTTCTTCAGTCGCTTGTTGTAGATCTTGAGGATGTGTCCTTTTTTGTTGGTGTGAGTGGTATATCTCTAAATTGGGCATCTTGTCCTTTCATGATATATTGTCTGATGTACTCCACTACCGTTTTCTTGGTTGGTGGTCTGGTACTCTGACTGGGTACTTGAGTATTTACTTTCGCAGTCATAGTTGAGCAAATTGAGATGTTCACCGTTTTGCGAATTCAGTGTCTTTGATTATCATTGATGGTCCTTTCATCGGTTCCATGTGATTTCATCGCCTGCTTTTACATCGCCAGGCTTTTAAACTTTTAAACCTGCACATTCCATCGAATGTGCTCATCGTTTTTTTTGGGGGTCCCCAAAACCCCCACCTGCCCAAACCGTTATTTGCCCTTTCCCACCCCCCTAAAAATTTGGATGAGCTCATTCGATGTAAAGTGCATGTTTAAAAGCCTGGCGATGTAAAAGCAGGCAATGAAAGGACCTTGTATCCTTCCATCCCCTATATTGTTATTTCGAATCCCAGTTGACGTATGTCTCTTGTGATTCAATGAGTCGGTGTTTCAGCGAAGGTATAATCTATCCAGATCTGATCAAGTCTTCCTGTTTCAATAAATTCTATGAATATCTTTAGATTTTACTGTTTTCAGCTTTGGCATTACATGAAGGCGGCGCAGAGTATTTGTCCTATTGAGGATGAGACCATCTTCATGGTTAGTCATTATTTCAAGTTTTAACCTGTTCCGTTTGTTTTGTTTGTGAGGATCTGTAAATTGTGGAAGTCTTAAGTTTGGCTTTGAGTCTCCCCTGTCATCAATAACTGGTGTGGTTATGATTTGTTGTGGGGTTCTCATTTCCTTGGTGCCCTAGTCCGTTATGAGAATTTAGCTCTGAATCTGAAATATCTTCGCAGGACGGATTAATTTGAGTCTTAGGAGTAAGTTTCTTCGTAGAGGTCTATTACTATGAGGGAGGACTCGTTCATCTGGGTGTTATCTTCGTCGTTGTGTTCAATGTCTTCATTCGGATAAGTAGACAGGTTCATTAAGAGTTTGGTATTGGCAAGGTCAATTTGGGTCATCAATATACTTTCCCTAGGGGTTGTAAGGTTGTCACTTGAGCAGAAGTGGATTCTGTTTCCTTTTTGTTTTCTTTCCGTGTTTGTATGTCCTGTTTGAATACTTTGTCTTTCGTTGTTTGAGATAGTTGAGACGTCAGATTACTGAGGAAGGCTCCGGATCCTTTTTGCTGTTTGTTGCTTACCTGGATTTGGTTTATTGAACTTTGGTTGTATGATGGTTTGAGATTGATCGAAAATACTATAGGGTTCTTTACTACTTTGTGCTAGCTCCTTCATGCTTTTTTTTTTTCTCCCTTTTTTTGCAACGGGTTATTCTGAATGATTTGGGGTTTAATGGCAGAGGTTAAATCAATTAGTTGGGCTTCTGATACTAGAATTATGTTGGTCTTTTACTTTGTCTCCGATGGGATTGTTTGGAGTCAATGTAGTTTCTTCGTATTGTGTATATGTACTTCACTTGTGGTCTGTATGTTGGTGTTTCCCTCCATTCTTGGGGGTATTTTTGTTTTGTGGACGTTCCACATGGAAATTAGGGAATCAGTAAGATGTATTTTATCAGCCCTATCGTTCCTTGCAATGTTTAAGCGTAATTGCCATGAGGCAATGTTGAGACGTTCTTGTATATTAATAATGCGTACTTCAAGAATTTTTTGCTTTGAGTATATGGACGCTAGTATGGATACCTGTTCTTGTGATGCTTGTATGTTCGCTTCATGTAAGGTATTATCGTCTGCGTGGTTACAGCAATCGGCATGTTCTGCAAATCCAGCATCATTGTTGGGATGGATTTGTGCTGTGGAAATTCTTTGGACTGGCATGAGCAGAGGGTGCTCCTGGAAGGTTCTTGTAGTTCTCAATGTGCAGGGATTTGTGTAGTGTCTGTTTCTCCATTTGAAGTTGTAGACATTGTAGGTGACAATTGTAATAGGCCCAATGTGAAACGGTTTTTGAGGTGAAGGAACAGAGGGAATTTCAAAGTCTGTTTTGGTTCATTTTTTTTTTTCCTTACTCTTCGTTTCTTGCAGCTCCATGACTGCCTCTATTTATGTAAGGTCTAGCGATAATCTTTCTAGATGTTTATTGGTCGAAGATTTTGGTGCAAAATCATATCCCTCTGATCTTATTCATCGTCCATATTGGATTTTCCATTGCTCTTTTGCTCTTCTGCTCTTGCTATTTTGGCTTTGTCTTTTTGTGTAGAGATTGGTTGTGTCCCTACTATGTTGTTTTCTTGTTCTTTTGAATGTAATTTTATGTTTCAGTGTTTGAAGAATGATGTATGATTATGGTCGTCTCTACCGGAGGTCATCTGGGGATCATTGGAAAGTGATACAGAAGCTTCTTTCTCAAAGTTTGGCTCCATAGTATTGAGTTGGTTTATTACTTTTGGCTTGTCTGCGCTATTAATCTTTGTTTCTGGTTGGGTTTCTGGGTTTTGGCTTTCTTTCAAATTAGATGTTTGTTAGTGAACGTTTTGAGTTCTAAAAAGTAACGTAGCCTTTGTTTCCTTTTCGGGAGGGGATTTTTCGTTCTTCTCCTGTTGCTCTGGGTGATCAGGGGCAATATCAGGGTATTGTAAGGTTTGCTCAATGGACTCCAAGTTCTGTTTGATGGAGCTATTTAAACTAGTGACTCCCCATTGATAGCTTGTGAGCTGGTGGGGTTTCTTTGTACTAGTTCAAGAGGCTGGATGATTTTATTTTGCTCTGTTACTTATTCCACCTTGAAATTCCATGGTAAGCTGTGTGGATGGGGCCAACGCTTTTATTTGAGGCTTGTTCTCTTCAAGAGGTGCATGGTTGTTGCACCCAGTTGCATTAGATGTTGCTTTATGGCGAGTCAGGGGTCCAATTACAGGATCAGGCTTAGTCTTGCTGGGTTGCCATGTTTATTTGCTTACTCGCTCAGCGTCTTTCCGCGAAGGGGGATTCCGAGATCTGTTCGTCGCGAGCAGATCAAGAATGCTCCTATTTGAATCAGACCTTATTTTCCAGGCGCCAAGGTATACACGCCGGATCCTGTCCTCCTATGCTGCTACTCACTCGTCGCTGCACATCTTCCGCGCTGGCTCAGGGCAATCTGCTGCCGGTGTTGGAGTCTGGAGAGCGAGGCTCCGGTTCTCTAGACGGCGTGACGGTGAGCCAGCCAGGGGTAAGATGACACCAGGGTATTCTAAGGTCTCTAGTATACGCAGGTTGTGTAGCGTCTGAATGTTTAGAGCTTTGTAATTTGGGGGCAGAGTGGTGCTCAGCAGTTCATTAACCTGCCGAGCTTCACCAGGTGGGTCAAAGGAATAATCCTGCAGTCCCCACACGGTGTCTCAATCGAATCACGGGGTTCGATCAAGTGTGTCGAAGAAGGA
Organism: Ambystoma mexicanum; assembly: GCF_040938575.1. Lineage (NCBI taxonomy): Eukaryota > Metazoa > Chordata > Amphibia > Caudata > Ambystomatidae > Ambystoma > Ambystoma mexicanum. Next base: position 269,707,614 of record NC_090932.1, on the reverse strand, counting down.
ATCCCACAGTCACCACACCTCGTATTGGTTGAGTCTGGTGTATATTAAATCTAGCAGGCCCGGAGAGGTCTCTGTACAGAGGGTTAAGCGGGGCTGAATTCAGTGTTCAGTTTATGTTTACCTGTCTCCGATTCCACTTCAGGCTTGAGTCTTGTGCTTGCAGTCCTCACATGGACTGCAGTGACTGCACACTCGTCTGCCACACTCCGCGGCCCGCACCACGGCTGGTGTGAGTGTTGAAGTCTGCTCTGCCTCCAAAGGGTAAACACTGCCAAGAGACTGCAGTGACTGCACACTCCAGTCTACTTAGTGTCTACTGCTGTACACCAGTAAGGTCTCTCCCACCACCCAGCTGTTCCCAAATCCAGGTGCCACTGCATTCAACCATTCATTGTCACCCCAGCTCAAAATCCAGATTCTAAAACTCCTTACTTTCTACTTTAGTACCCTTTGTTCGGCATGCCCCCTCCTTTGCTTTTGCAAAGGCGCTCCACAACAGTTTGCCCTCACTGTTGTCCTCTTCCCCCCCCCCCCTATCATTGTCCTCCGCCCCATGCCACGCCCCTTCCAGGACTTGCCCTGCTGCTCATACTTTCGCTCCAGAGAGGCCACGAATAGCGAGTCCATGCCGTCCGCATTGGGCAAAGAAAAAACGCTGCAGCTGAACTACACCAAAGTATACAGTATGTATACCTTACACCACGTCCGTGGACACATGCCGCAGGCACATCCATCAATGGACTATAGAATACAGCTATGGCGATGTTCTTCCGGTCAAGCAGCGCACATAGCCGTCCACACTGAAACCCCTGACATACCTTAACACCTGCCAATAGCATACAGCGACTACCAACGAAAATAACATTCGGTTGGCCCGGCACACATTGAATCTTCAGCAGTAGCACTCTATTCTAAACCACCCACATGCCCGGCCTCTGGGCTGCTTACTGGAGCCTAGTCAGCCACTTAAGTCCTAAGCCGGCAAAAATGTGCACAAGCATCTCTTAATCTAAACGCTTAGAACCTTCTACACCTTGACTGCGGTCACCGGGGGCGTTCCAACCACAAAGCGCATTGAGACCATACAAATGGGGAAAGAGCGCTACATAAATAACGAATACAATACAAGATGCTCACCAGTTTGCAGCCAGAACCGCGCCCAGCAATACGATGCACAGCAGCGGTGCCAGAGGTCCCAGGGTATTTGGATTTTGCAGGCCTGGAAGGTCGCAGCCCTTCGTGGGATGGCTCAAACTGCAGACTGGGGAAGGGAGGAAGTCATCCGGTCTGGATCTTCCTTGTCGCACAGACGATTGGGCTGAAGCAGCAGTGTTCACTCAGCAGTTGGCAGTTGCTGGAGGTAGCTGCAGAAGTCTACGTTCTTCACGGTTCTTCCATTCGTCTGCTCTGGCTTCGGCATCAAAACAATTGTTTTTTATGCAGGAACCCAGCAAATCAAAACGTGGCTAATCTTTGCCTAATCTGGACTCTCATCTCCCGACTGGGATCACCTACCACATATTTTCCATCAAGTGTAACCCATTGCAACAGTGCCCCGATGCCCCAGGGATTGGGGGGCTTTACAACTGTAAAAATTCTGCATGCATGCAACATGCAAACCTCGGCTGGTGGCTGTCCCAAGGGGGCAACCAGGCACCCTTTTGGAACTGGATCCAAGCAGACACACTGGAGGGCAAATACCTGAGGAAATTTCGGTGTCCTCCCAGCTTCCTGACCTCCCAGACACATTGGCGCCTCTGTGTAGCCTTCCCAATGGGAGCCTATTGAAGACAAAGGAGTGAGCAGTACTTGCTCCGCCCCACCCCCTCACACCTCCCTATGTTAGCAGATGAAGGCTCAAGAAGGGGCAAGTCATCGTGAGTTGGCAATCAACGACTGGCACCTTTTTTAGGTCAATTGTGACCAATGTGTCTTACTGCAGCTGCCATGGCAGCCTGCTTGTGAAAATCAGTCGGTAGAAAATATCCACTGCTACCAGCCACTTTGACTTGAGTCCGTAGTTGTGCGCTACTTAAGTTACTTTTCTACCAATATTCTCTTGTTTGCAATAATTGGACTGCTGATTGCTGGAGCTTCAGTGGCTGGTCCTGGCCTCTGAACCAGATGTCTTCTCTGCCAACAGGCTTCGGCCTACACCTGGCTTCTGCCAAAAACCAGTAGGGAGAGTGGGGAGGTGGGGGGATGACAGATCCTTTCCTTTGGAGAATGCATAACCCCGTTGCCTGCCCCTACTATTTTCATCTTGCTGCCTCTGTCCACCCTCCATTATGGAGCGTACTCACTTTACGTTTTGCACCAAGTGTAACCGGAAATTCCCATGGGTAGAATAAGTTAGTAACCACTGCCTTCCTCGTGGTCATCTTGAGTCCCGTTGTGCTGCATGTAAGGTCTTTAGGCCCTAAAGCAGCGCAGAACCAAAAGGTGCGCGGCATACGCCATGTCGGCAGAGTCCGAGGCCGTCGCCAGGATCTTTCAGTCCTACCCAGAAGGCCAAGGCAGCTGAGACTCTGACTCTGAGCTTGAAGACACTACTACGGAACCCTCCAGTTCTCACACCTGTTCCCAGCCTCACTAGGCAGTTGCAGCACACTGAGGAAGACCTGTGGTGACACTGGTGACACTGGTCTACACACACACCTTCCCATAAGCACACCCCCAAGCCATACCTAGACGACTGTCGACTGAGGGCCGTACACCGTTATTTGGCGCCTCCTTGAATACCGACATCATGCTGACCGTGCCCGCTGTGGCTCTGCTGACGCATTTACCACATGGCGATCATACTAACTCAGGTAAGGGTGTGCATAAACACTGCTCGAGGGTTGAGGCAGACACACCTGTCGAAGGCTAAAATCAGTCTCGCTCAGTAAAACATCAGGAGCACTCTGCTCACCATAAACCAGCCTCTTGGACCACTGAAGAATATGTAGACAAATCCTCACCTCTAGATTATACCTTCAACATGCACCCTAGGGAGAGTCTCAAGGACATAGCCAGTGCCCCTTGTCAGAAAGAAGCTCCTGCCAGAGGTCACCCCTGTAGCACATCCTCCATTCTGTCTTCCACATTCTCGACTCGTCAGTTTCCAGACACTATGGGAAAGATCTAATTCTTTGGACTTTTTCAGCAAGCTGCCCAGTCTGACAAAGCCTATTGAGCAGCCTCCTGCTCCTCCTACAGTGCCAGTGGCACCTCGCCTTCCTGCCCCAGCCCTGCCAACCATGGAGCCCTCACATGGACATCTGGATAGATTAAGACGACCCCGGGCAGGATGTTGACTATTCCTACTTAGGGGGGCTTAAATGATCCTGAACGGCAGCACCGTGTACTGAAAATGGTGCAACATGTTGAACTGCAGAAACTGGCTGCACTGCCTGCATGTCCAACAGCTTCAGGAACTCACTCCGGCTCCCCTGCCCTACTATATGCAGCAGTGGTGGTGAAGAGGGGAGGCAAGGGGGAAACTCAGCCCCAACTAAACAATGGAGAGGAGCAAAGGGTTTAGAACTTGCGCTTCCACGCCTCAATGTGCAAAGTTAGACGCCCCTGAATAAGAGTACTGTGGTTCCCGACCACAACTTCATTGCTTCTTCCCGTCTGATGCAGGGGCAGAGGAAGGGCAGTGGAAAAAGCCCCTTGTGGTGGGTTACTGCTTTAGTCCGAGTGTATTGGCACCCTGCCAGACTGTTCGGTTTTTCTTTCCTGAAAGCTCAAAAATCCCCCAAACGACAGTGGCTTATGGTCAGATCTGGCCTGGCTGAACTCGGCTTTTCTTTCTGGAAATCGCTGATCTCCCTCCACAGTTTGATTAGTGGCAGACAGAAGTGCATCCATGTTTGCTTATTGAAGGTGAAGTCAGCATTAAGGTAAGCCTTTCTGCCAAAGACCCCTAGTAATGTGTCCTCCTTTGAAAGGCAACTGGTCACAGAAGAGTACCCGGAAGGCTTAGAGTATAAGGAGGCCGCCACCACAAAGGCATCTGAGGGTGCTCATAGAGCAGCACAGGATCCTTCTCAATAGGTCAAACTACCTTCAAGCCGCTTGTTCATTTGCAAATTGGCACCTGATTCTCCCAGACCTTCAAGGCGACTGAAAGGACATCCTTTTGGAGACCAAGCTGGATCTTGCTGGTTTGAGGGCAAAACCTCAGCCAACAAACCTGGTTCCTGTTGAGACTTCTCTGGTTGAGGGAGCCCAAATCTGCCAGCCCTTGAAGTCTAGCATGGAAAGCCTCATCTGTGGCAGAGGCTTGGGACTCTGAGTTTTCCTTGGTCATCCTGAGAGGGGACATCACACCGTTGATCAATTAACGAGACTCCCTACAGGCTTGTGTCCTGAAACGGAGGGAGCCAGTGGCAACAAGCCAGAGGGAGTGGCAGCAGCCAAAGCAACACCACAGGTGCTGGGTCTAGGGCAGCTGCAGGCTGTGGGAGGCCTTGGAGGAAGCATCTGGAGCACCATGTCCTGGATAAGGTCCTTAAGGAAACACACCATCTGAGCATTGGGAACTGCTTGCAAAAGCAGTTCTCACATGCTGCACGGCCCAGCGCAGTTGCAGGGCTGAAGCTGCCCTGCGCGGCCCACTCTGATGGCGACTGTGGCACCCAGGGGTGGCCATCAGGGCCCAAATCCAGCCTTGCTGGTTCTGCTGTGGTCCTGGAAGACGTCCTGGTACCCTCAGTTGAATGACTGGTAGTCCACTTGTCTTGACCCTTGACCTCGTGAGATGGCTCTGCAGTCAGTGCTAGAACTGTTAGGCGATGTGCTTGAAGTCTGCCCTCTTAATGGAGCTAGAGCCCGAAGGCCGTTTGCACCCTGGTGCGGTCACAGAGCTAGGGAGCCCCCTCAGAGGCAGACCCGGGAGGGTACCTGAGCCTGTCCTCATGTGCTCCCGGAGCCATCACCGCCTCGGGTCTACCTCTGTTAGCAGAGCCTGAAAGGCCCCTCCCTTGGCAGTGATCCTGAGAAGGAATCGCTGTGCTGGAGTGCCTAGGTAAAATGTATCGATTAGAATAATTCGGAATATTCATTCTGAATGGATTGTGTCCTCCCACCTATTCCTCATCTTATGATATTCGTATCTCGCCAGCTTTGCTGCTCCGGAAAAAATATTCTCGGCAGAGGGCACTGTGCACGAGGTCATGGCGTTGATGGCCCTCGATGGGCTCCGTACCGTGTCGACATCAGCATAAGTAGCTTGTGCAGCGTCCGTTGGCTTCCCTTTTTCCTGATGGCTTTGCTCTCGAGTTAACGGCACGCTTCCAATTTTCTTAGAAAAAATGTCGTTGTCTACCCCTTGGACCCCCAAAACGCGGTTCAAAAAATGTCGACTGTCTTTGGTGCCTGGGTTCGGACCATCGGATCGGCGACTGTGGCTCCTGTCGGTTGATGACGGAGAAAGCTCTTAGTGAGAGAAAAGGTAAACTGGCGGTGGGGCGGGGAGCTTCCAAGGCTTCTTCGAAGGCGTTGTCAAAAAAAGTCTGGCGGATCCACGGATTTGGATCGGTGTAAACATTCTAAGAGGTCTCGATCACGTAGTAGATCGAGACGTTCATCTTCAAAGATGAAGAGGAGACACACTTCTCCCTCCTTCTGACACATCTGCCAAATTGGTAAGATCCGACTTAGTCGGGCATTCCCCCAAGGAAATGGGATGAATTTAGAAAGCAAGTGGTCTTTGAGAATGAGGCCCGACCCCCTCAAAGAAACCCTGAAAGAGTCTGACCCCGATAGCTCCGTTGGACGACGCAGGAGAGTCAACTACTGTGGGCAGAACCAGTAGTAAGGGTGATCTCGGCCCAACGTCAAATCGTCGAAGGTTTCTCGAATCGAGTGATTCCCGACACTGATGAAGAAAGCGAATTCATGGAAGCTCTCGATGACTTCGTCGGCGCCGAAGGCTTCAACACCGAACCCGATGGAGGTTTTGACACCTTTGAAGACATCGACGATTTCAAAGAATCCTTCAATTCCCTCGAGACCAACTCGGACACAGGAAAGGAGATTTACTCCCTTACCTAAATCAGACTTTTAAGTCCATGTCCTCCATCTTTGAAGAGGAGAGTGCCTCAGAGGAATAAGTTTCTCCTTTTGGGGTACAGTTTTTGTACCAGAGCGGTACCAGGGGAGTTAATCGCTCCAGAATTGAAAATGAGACATGTGACACCCTTCAATCTGCTAGTGGCATTAATGCGTCACCAGAGCTAGAATTTACAAAACCTGATCCTGCAGAACATGCAGACTCAGGGTACAGGAGTTTGAGGAATAGGGTCGTTGAATACATGGGCTGGGGTAGAGCCTCACCCACATTTGATCAGGATGATATGACGGATATTCTGGACCAGGGCGCCCAGAAGGACCCAGTTCGCCCCTTTGATAGGGCCTTCAGAGGTCAGTGGAAAATAACTGGGAGGCTCCTGATACTGTTTCTGCAGTTAACAGTAATTTTTCTAAAAAGTCCAGAGCTGCTAGTTGTGACCCTGATTACTTAAAGAGGCATCCCACGCCTGAGAATCTGGTGTTTCAGACAGCGACTTCAAGGCAAACAGCCTATCCATCTATTTCCCCCCCCCCCCCCTGTTAGAGAGAATAAGAAAGTGGATGCTCGGGCCCGTAAGGGCTTTACCTTGGGTAGCATGGCTCTCAAGTCAGCAAATGTCACTTGTACTCTGGCCAGGTTCACCCATACCCTGTTGGACTGCATTAAGGGGGCGGCTGATCATATTCTGGAAGGCGAGGAAAGGGAAGGTTTCCTGAATATTATAAAAGATGGCAAGGAAACAATGGGTTGGAATGTCTCCAATCTGGTCTGGATACTGCTGATCGCATCAGCAGATCCATGGCTGCAAGCACAGTGCTAATCAGATTTGCGTGGTTGAAGTCTGGGTTTGCACCCGATGTGCAGGCCAGGCTGCTCAACATGCCGTTTAATGGCTTGAGGCTGTTTGGCAGTAAAGCTGATGAAAGCTTAGAAGAACTGCAGGCCTCCAAAGCAGCGCTAAATCTCTTAGCACCTCTATGCTACAGCCTCAGAAACCTTATTGGGGCCAGTCTTCCTGAAGAAGTCGTTCTTTTCGATACTACTCTTTTGGTAGAGGAAGAGGACCGGCTGTACAAAGAGTTAAAAGAAAAATATCCCTCATGGTAATGAGTAAGCGGTGCGAAACCAGCCTCAGGAACGGCATCTTTCCCCTCAGCTGCTCCTGCAGCCGCCAAGTGACTCTGAGGGCTTATCACATAAGACCCCGGTGGGAGGCAGAATCTCACAGCATCTGAACGAATGGCGGGGCATTACTTCAGATGCTGGGGTTACTGCTTTCCTTTCCTAAAAAGGCCTCCGGACCATCCGCCTCGAGCCAACTGTCAAAATTTCAGATCTGCTCTTTGTGCAGGAAATTTTAACCCTGCTAGAGAAAGGTGCGATAGAACATGTACCTATAGCAGAGAGGAACAAGGGTTGGTACTCCCCCCTTACTTTCTCATTCCAAAGATTGACGGCGTTCTGAGACCCATCTTGGATTTAAGGAAGGAAGTCAGCGTGGGAGGAAACCAGCATATTCCGGTGATCCGGAACATGCCTGGAACGCTGCACTTGATGTCTGATGTGAACCGGGCTTTTCACTCTTTCTACGCTGCACTCTACGCACCCTCCAATGGGAGGACTGTCTGTGAGGTTGCATCTTTCCTTGAGGGTCTGCAACTCTGCATTCTGTCCAAGGCAAAGGACACGGAGTGTCCGTTGTCCAGAGATGGGAGGCTGTGCTATAGATGCTCTCCCGTCCAGTAAAGCACTGGGCCCTGACAGTCTGACAATGGAGTTTTATGAACACTTCAAATCTCGTCTGGTCTCAACTGGCCGTCCTATGGGAGGAATCCTGTGCATTGGGGGTTCTCCCTCCTACACTACGAGTGGCAGTCATTGTATTGCTCAAACCTGATAAGTCGCCGACAAGCTGCGCCTCCGATCGGCCTCGTTCTCTGTTAACTTAATCAGGAGGTTGAGAAAGTTCAGCAGAACCATGATCCTAATTGCCCCGGATTGGGCCAGGAGGACGTGGTACCCGGACCTTCTAGACATGTCCATCTGCCCTCCAATATGTCTTCCGCAAAGAGGATCTTCTCTCGCAAGCTGAGGGTCCTGTTCTCCATCCAGAGGTCAAGACACTCAACCTTCACGCATGGTTTCTGAGAGGTTGAGATACAAGGATTGGGATCTTCCGGATGACGTAATGGAAATGCTGCTTATGGCCAGAAGGCCAGCAACCAAATCCCTGTACTGGAGGTGTTGGAATAAATCCAGCATCCGGTGCAGGGATAAGGATGGTGAACCCTTTTCAATGTGGCACCCCAATGGTGTTTTTTTTTCTTATTGCATCTAGCCAATCTTGGGCTCCAGATCGGAACAATTAAAGGATATCTGGCTGCGCTGTCCATTTTCAAGCACTCCTTGGAGGAGGTTTCCTACTTCAAAATTCCATTAATTACTCCATTCCTGAAAGGGCTCACAAATGTGTACCCTCCGGTCCCTTTTCATGTCCCGACTTGGGAATTAAATTATGTACTTAAGTTCCTATCTGCATTCCTGCCCATGAAGGCTTCTAACATTAAAAACGGTCCTTGTGGCCTTAACATCAGCCTGCAGGGTTAGTGAGTTGCAGGCTCTCATGCAAACCTCTGTACACTACTTTTTACAAGTACAGTACTTAAGGTTAAACCTTTATTACCAGAAGTAGTTTGACTTTCACTTGTCACAAAAGATCATACTACCAACGTTCTACCCTCCTCCTCCTCATTTGGGAATAGAGGAGGTTTCATAGACTGGACCCAAAAAAGGCGCTCAGTTTTTATATTTCAAGAATGTCAAAATTACGTCAGGATGACCAACTTTTTGTAGGTTATATTGGCCATAAATTGAGTGCTACATATTGGCAGGAAAGGACCCACTAGGGGTATGGCTACTTCTGCGTCTCTGAAGAGGGAGTCCCTACAGCAGATATTTGTTCACCTGCAACATGGCATCAATGCATACCTTCATCATGCATAGCTGCTTAGATGCTTCTTCCAGTGAAGGTTTATTTGCTAAGGCGGTACTCCCGTGCATGAGAAATAATTAGTACTCCCACCTTCAAAATTACCACTGCTATGGGAGTCTATCATAAAATGAGGAATACGTGGGAGGACACAATCCATTCGAAGAACAAGTTACTTACCAACTGTAACGTTCTTTCGACTGGATGTTCCTCCCACGTATTCCTCATCGCCCCTCCCATCCTACCCTGCAGTACAGCTCACGTTTGTTACTTCTCTCTCACAAAGAGTTTTTCAGTCATGAGGCATGCCTCGGTGTTCTTCAAATATTTCCTCAAAAATAGAACTGAAGCCATCGGGCGCGGCACAAGCTACTTATACGGATGGTGACGTTGACATGGTACGGAGCCCGTCGAGGGACATAGACGCCATGACCTTGTGCACAGCGCCGTCTGAAAAGGAAAAAAAATTCCGAAGCAACGAAGCTGGCGAGATACGAATATCATAAGATGAGGAATACGTGGGAGGAACATCCAGTCGAAAGAATGTTACAACTGGTAATTAACTTGTTCATCTAGGCGGGTTAAGTGTGAAGTAATTACCATAGGCCGCTAGGGGCACAGTTGTTGAGTAGCTAGGATGCAGTGCGCCATGGTTGGACCAGTTAAAGGAACTAACGCAGTTTAGGCGGGGTTGAACGAACCACGATAGTTTGACTAGGCTTGGTTGCAATCCGTACTATATATGTCAATGTTAAAGGACATTTGTACCGTGCACTATCACCACTGGAGTGGCCCCCTGGTGCTCTGAAAGAGGGAGAGAGGGAGGGAGGGAGGGAGGGAGGGGAAAGAGTATTTTAGTGGGAGAAGGCTGGAAAAGTGCAGAAGTGCAGTGCTGTGGGTCCGTTGGCTGGGCCTGGGGTGTTTGCAGCCGGTAGTCGTGTACTGTTAGTCTGTGTTTTTGTTTTGTTGTTGCAGTGAAGTTTGTTGTGCTGTAGCTTTGTGGATGTGTTTGGTTTGGAGTTTGAGAGGTGTATGCAGAGGGGGAAATTGTTAGTGGAATTGGTTAGTTGGCATCTCTATCCTGAGTTGAAGAGTTGGGCTTGCGTAATCTCTCCAGATGGGGTGCGTGGGCACCCTGTACCTCTGGTTAGGTCTGGGCCCGTTCTGCATTCGAGGCCCCTTTTCACATCTCGCTGCCACCTCCACCTGCCTCCCCAACTCCACATGTCCCTCACTCCCACTTACATGGCCAGTGCACCTGTCAGTGGCCATACCTCAGTTATCGTGGTGATTGGTAGAATCTCGACTGTCCTACCTCGCAGTGGTACCTAGTAGCAGTTAAGGGGTGGTTGAAGATGTTGGTTGGGTTTGGCTGGGGTTGTTGACTACGCCTCATTGGGTGTCGCCTGTGTTTCACTCTGCCCAGCGTCACCTCTACAGGTGCTGTGGGTTCTTCTCAGTTGGTTCTGGGAGCTTGTCAGTGTCCTTTCCGGTTTAGTCACTTTCCTTTCTGTTTCGGTTTAGTCTGGTATTGAAGAGCCAGGTTTTTGGTGATTTTCTGAATTTTAGGTGATCTTTGGTGTTTATTTCTTTTGGGATGTTGTTCCAGGTTTTTGCGACTAAATGGTAGAAGGCGGTGCCTCTGTTTTTTCTTGATGTATGGTTTTAGTTCCAGGCGGATTTCGTTGCTTGACCTGAGGGGTCTCGTTGGTTTGTAGATTGTCTTTTGTAGGAATTTTGCTCCTTGTCCACAGATTGCCCTGTTCATTATGCATTGTTTTGAAGGTGATGCAATGTTTTACTGGGAGCCAGTGTGGTGTATTTAGGACAGGGGTGATGTGGTCTCTTCTGGAAATTTTGAGGAGTAGTCTGGCTGCTGTATTTTGGATCAGTTGAAGTTGCTTCAGGTGGTATTCTGGTATTCCCAGGTAGAGGCTGTTAGCAGAGTCGATTCTTGACTTGGGGGCGACGATAGTGAGTTTTGTGTGAGGAGAGGTAGGATTCTTCTTGCCGTGTGGAGGAGGAAGAAGCATTTCTTGACTGTTGGATTTATTTGCAGTTCTAAGGTTAGGGTGTTGTCCATCAGGACTCAAGTTTTTTACTACTTGTGATGATGCGGTTCCCATTTCCGTTGGCCACAGGATGGCGGTTTCTTTCTCTTGGTCTTTGGAGATGATCATGATTTCTGTTTTTCCTGGTTGATTTTCAGGTTTTTGGCATTCATCCATTTGAAAACTTCTTTTAGACAGGTGGTTACGTTTGAATGTTCGGCTTTGGTGTCTTTGATTTTGTAGATTTGAGTATCCTCTGCGTAGTGGTAGCATATAATGTAATGTTAAAGATTCTGATAACTGGGGTTTGGTAGATGTTGAAGTACAGTGGTGATAGTGAGGATCCTTGTGGCACTACACAGTAGTTAACTCGTGGGGTGGATTTGAAGGGTTTGTAACATACGGTTTCTGTTCTGTCTGCTAGGAATGATTTAGTCCAGCGTAGTGATGTCTATTATGCCTATGTCTTCTAGTCTTTTGGTTAGGGTGTAATGACAAACTATGTCAAAGGCTGCTGAGAGGTCGAGCAAAATCAGGGCTGAGGTTGTGTTGGAGTCTGCATTTGTTTTTAGGACGCCCCAGATGGGTAGTAGTGCTGTTTCTGTTGCTCTTACGGGTCAGAAGCGGACTTGAGCTTGGTCTAGCAGGTGGTGTTTTTCAACGTGTTCTTGGGTTAGTTTGTACACATAGGTTTTGAGGAGTTTTGCCGGGTAGGGGATGTTAGAGATCGGTCTGTAGTTGGAGAGGTTGTCTACGTCGCTGCTTGTTTTTTCAGAAGTAGTTTTATGTAAGCTGATTTGAAGATACTCAGTACGGTTCCTGTTGCTAGTGATAGATTTAGGTTTCTGTAATATTCTGATGGCGTTCCAAGGATTGATTTGTAGATGTCCAGGGGACAGGGATCATGGGTGAACCAGCTTTCTTGCTGTGTTTAACCAGCATTGCGAATGCCTCTGCTGATATTGCAGGAAAGTGTTCGAGTTTGTGCTGCGGTTCCGAGTTAGGTTTTTGGCTGTATCTTGCTGTTAGTTGGCCTCTGTTGAATGGTTTGTCGAATGTCGTAAGTGGTCTGCCAGGTCGTTGCAGAGTTTCTCGGAGGAGGTTGGGGTGTTGTCACAGCCTGGTGGGTTTCTCATTTCTTTAATGATGTACATTTCTTTCTGTGTGTTGGTGGCGTATGTGATTCCGTCATAACGCCTTCTCTTTGCCTTTTGAATTTCCTTCTTGTATGCACGGATTTGTTTCTGGAACAGTTTTTTGAATTTGCCTTTTGAATTTCCTTCTTGTATGCATGGATTTGTTTCTGGAACAGTTTATTTTTTTTTTCCTTTTTCATGGTGCTTAATAGTGGGGTGAACCATTTTGGTGAAAATTTCTTCCAGTGTGTCCTGCAGAGTGTGTTGCCCCTTTTACTAGTCTCATGGTGGTGAGCTGTTCAATCAGTGAGTTTTGGGAGTTCGCATGACTGTCTTCGAACCAGATGTTGAAGTCCACCAGGATGTTTAGGTGTTCGTGGTTGATGGCTATGTTGGTAATGGCTTCTATGAAGTTGTCGACGAAGGATGCGTCATAAGTTGGAGGTCTGTACACCAAGATGAATGTGATGTTGGTTTTTGCGCTCGCTGTTAGGTGTATGACCATGGATTCACAGTTGAGGATGTTGAGTGGTTCGTCTTCTTATTTTTAGGTGTTCTTTGAATGCTATTGCGGTGCCTCCTCCCCTTTTTGTTTTTCCCTGTTTATTTGAAGGCATTTGAAGTTTGCTGGAAGAAAGCTTTGCAGTGTGATTTTGTAGTAATCAGCCATGTTTCTGTGATCAATCGGATGTCAATGCCGTTGTCATCAAGTAGGTTGAAGATCTCTGTAGTGTTTTGACATGGATCTTGCGTTAATTAGATTGCAGTGCAGTTTGGTGGTCTAGTTTAGTTTGGCTTTTCTTGTTGGGGCTGTCTTCTGATCTTGTTGATGTGTAGGTTTCGGGTTGTCTACGTCCTCGAATAGTTTAGGTTTTGTCTTGGGTTTTTGTTTTCGTTGGGTTCATCTTCCAGGAGTAGGTAGTCGATTGGACGTTTTTCTAGCTTTGGTGATGTAAGGTGTTATCGCTTCGGTTGTGTTTGTTGTTTCTGGTGTTCATCATTCTTCGTGATTTTGTAAGGTTGTTTAATGTCGCTGCTTCTAGTGTTGCGTTGGTTCGGTCTGGTGAGCAGTTCTCAGCGAGTTATTGAGTTAGGTAGAGGGATTTTTCTCTTCTCAGTGTTGGTTTGATTTATTTTTTTTTTATCCTGTCAGTGGGTGTGTTCGGTTGTTGCGTTTCTTAGTGGTAGTTTCGGAGTGTTCCTTTTTTTTTTTCTCTTTCCCTCGCGATGGGTCGTTTGTGTGGCATTAAAAGATTGAGTTGTTTAGTCTTTGTTTGCTGATGTGCAGTTGGTTCTGTTTTGGTCTGGTTGTCTTGTGGTGTAGTACTTGGTGTGGGTGCTGTCCGCTACCGGTTTTAGTTTTTGTCTGTAGGTGATATTTCCGGCTGATGTTGCCTATTTGTCCAGTTGCTGTCTTTGCGGGACAGAGAGGGGGAATAGGAGGTGGTTAAGGGTTATATAGTTTGGTGTTAACGGCGGCTCACTTTAGTCTTTCTCCCTGAACGTAATTCACTGCAGTGAGTTGGCCATGTGGGTTTATGATGGACATGCACTGGTTGAGGTGTGACTTTGAGGGGTGCAGCTAAGACTTCCTCCCTTGATGCAATCTGGACACAGAAGCTCTGCTAGATTTGAGAGACCGGTCTATCAATGCAATCTGATTATCATACAATGTAACTTGGAGACAGAACCCTACAGGGCTTGGGAGAACTGTATAGTGGGGGAGAGGCCTATCAATGCAGTCTAAATATTGCTTAATGCAGTCTGGATACAATGGCCCTGGTAGATTTGAGACCGGCCTATCAATGCAGTCTAAATATCATACAGTGCAACTTAGACCCAAACCCTACTAGATTTGAGAGACCTGTATAGTGGGAGAGGCGCCCATCAATGCAGTCTGAATATTGCTTAATATAGGTGATTGTCTCCCAGCCTAAGTGGGCACACCCTGCTGTTATGCTTTGCAGGGTCAAAATCCGCCATGAAAAGAATAAAAAGCAGCGGTGCTAGGGGGCAGCCAAGTTTTATCCCATGTTTGAATCTAAGAATTCAGTGTTGTCCCCTTTCCCCCATGACTGACTGAAATCATAGCCAATGTTCCTTAAATTATTTGTTTCCAAGTGCAGGAATGGTTGGCTTGTGTGTACACATTATTTTACATGTGCGCAACTGATTTTGTGAGTGCCTACTAAGTGAGCCATCCCCGAAAAGTTTGGACAGAAATTTCCCATTCACAACCACTGCATTACAAACCAGTGTACAACACTTTTCCATACATAAAGCGCAAAAAAGCAAATTTAGATTTTTTATTTAAAAATATATATTTTTTGTTTTACAAAGAGTGCTCATCCACCAGTCTGACTTCCAACATCTGCCATAGTATCTACCAAAAGCATGTATGTACATAAAAGCATTGCATGCTCAGTATAAATTGGTTTAGTTATGGTTTTGTCAACACGGTCCAGAAAAAATGCAGAAAGGTTTTTTATGCCATTGGAGAAAACAAAACTCGTGATTTACCTAAAGCAAATATTGCTTATCACTGATGTGGCTGTCAGAAAATTCAAAACACAATATTTGCAGGTCGAAAGTCCGCTAAATGGGTTGTCAGAAAACAATACGCTAGAGCATGCCTTTCATAATTGGTGGAAGGGTGATGCTTGCATCAGAATAATTGCACAGCAGAATATAATCAGAATTCTTGGACATCTGCTTAATATCCACATTATGTTGTCCTGTGAGTTGTGACATTTACTGAAAACCAGCCTTACAGCCGAGAGGCGTATTCAATATCAATGTTTACACCCGAAAACCAGGAAAGTGTGCCGAAACAAACTCTAAACAATTCACATAGGAGCCCCCTGCTACTACCCAGAATGAGTTAATGGTTAATGAGTCACCCACACGGTTCCTTTTCCCCGGTTATGACATGTGATTGTGTTATGTGCCCTGAGGCCTATGGGCATGTGGTGCTCTACAAAAATAAAAACCTCCCCAGATATTTTTTCAAATCTGTGCCCAGCAGCAGTACTGGTAGAGGAAGGCATTTTCATATTACTCGAAGGGGAAAGAACACGTTTTAAAAAAAAAAGTTTCATTATTTTCAATATTACATTGAACATTAACAACATAACAAACATCCTCATGCCCCACCAGAGGTTTTGTCCGCTGCTTATCCATTTAGCTAGCTCCTTGGAGTTCATAGGACATCCAGTATTCTTATTCTGTGTTGGCACCACTGCCATTGGGCCCCATTCCTGTTTGAATCTCCCTTGGTCTCCTTGAAGTTTGTAAGTTACACCTTCCAGTGCCACAAAGCTCCAAACTTTATGCAACCAGTCCTGTATTTTTTGGGGGGTGGGGTGTTTCTAGGTTTGTGCCATCACCAGCAATGCTGTTATCAATCGGGTTATCATGCCCCGCTTCTGAGTCTTAGAGGGTATCTTCGCTTTTGGTTCCCACATGCCAGACATCCAGAATTTCCTCCCAGTTGAGATGAGCCCTGGTAAATTTCCTTCATTTGTTTCTCGACACCCCCAAAATTTTTGTAGCTTTGGGCAATTTCTCCAAATGTTCTTCCAGTCACCTAGCGTTTTGCATACTCTCCAGCATTGATAGGAAGCTTTGATTGTACATGTGTACGAGCACGATATAAATAAAATATCAATAAGATTGTGTGGATTCTTTCCTGCGTGTAGTGCCATTGCAATGTCACTTTAATCCACATCTCCCTGAGTTGGATAGATCTAATTAGTTTGGTTATCATACCCCACAGGTGTTCCCATTGTTTTCTAGGAATAGGTTCTCCTATTTCCCCCCCATTTCCCTCATGTAATTCCACTGACCTAGTTCTTGGTCATTCAGATACTTGTAAAGATGGAGAGTAGGCTTTTCGATCCTGTTATGTATTGTCCAAAGGGCATCGGTTGTCTTTTGGCTGCCGCTTTTATTATTGGTATGCTTAGCCAATGTGTCAGTTGATTGCATTTAAATCTGTCATTTTCCTCTAAGCTGATGTCTTAAGCGCATTCCTCGAAAGATCTAAGATTTTGCCTTTAGTACATGTCTTATTTTTTGGCAGCCTGCTATTTCCCATATCCGGAACACTTAATTGTCCATCCCCAGTCGAAATTCTGGCTTTCCAAACAAAGGGCGGAATGGTGAAGGCTTCGTCGATAATACTCCCCGCCTGGTTTTTATCTCACTAATACTTGTGGTCGGATGCCTTGTCCTTTTTTCTAGCCGCATAAATCCCTGAAGGGGTGAAACCGTGACCACACCGCCCTGTCGTGCCCATGTTTTATGTTGGTCTCCCCTTAGACATTCTCGCATGACCCTTAATTGTGCAGCCTTGTAGAATCTGAGGAAAATGCCAGCCCCCCTTTTTTCCTTGGGGCAGTGAGTGTTGCCATTTCTACCCTGGGAGGTGGTTTCTTCCATATGTATGCATTTATGGCCTTATTTGGGGAGTTGCTGAAGGACCATGGGACTCTCATTGGTGGGGCTTGGAAGTAGTACATTACTCTTGGAAGGGTCACCATTTTTGTCATTCTTCCCCACCACGTTACCATTAACAGGTTCCATTTTGTCAAGTCTTTTCTGCGAATTCTTTTTCCCCAGTAGTTGAGGATAGTTTGCTCCATATAGTTCTACTTTTTTGTGTTATGCTTAGGTATTTTATGCCCTGGCCTGCTTCAGTTGTCGTCCGCTCAAGTCTTACTCCGAGTCCGTAGTCACCTTTCCTCCATGCTTTTGGGACATTCCGTCCAGTGGGACGGGACCAGAGCACTTTTATAAAAAAAAAGCATCAAATTGAAAAATGTGTCCTTTTTATGCGGGGTACCGCATGTGGCCGTATCCCTGCCCTCCTGAGCTCCGCCCCATGCTTCGCCCTTCAGTGCTTTTCTCTGCGCGGTCTGGGCAGGACGCACTTGAATCACCGGGAAGACCTTGTTCTTGTTGTCCTTCTCTTCTGCTCCAGTTCTGCAGTCGCATAGTCCTCAGTCTATGCCGGATCTATTGGGATTTGTCTTTTGTTCCTCTTGCGAATGTTGCTTCGCTAGGGCGTATCCCCATTCTTTCTGTTTGGCGTGTCTGGGACCAGATCACTGTTGGGACTCGTGTTTCTACTGTGACTCCCTTTTGGTCCGGGCACTTCAGCGTCTTCGTTGGTGGGAGATGATCTTCCAGCGAGTTCCTCCCCTGCATTTTCAACTCTTCACAGACGAAAAGAGACGCAAGTAAGTTCCTTACTTTTAGGGCACCCCGGCCGGGAACTTCTTCCCGGGGTCCTCCAGGTCCGGGAGGGGCTTCAAGAGCTCTGCTACCAGGGTTTGCCCTGAGGTGCTTCGCAGGCCTAATGGGCGTACCAGGGGTTTTCTCAAAGGGTTCCCACACAGGATTACGATCCGAGGTTCACCTATCAGGTGCTAATAGCCAGCCCAGTTGTGCTGTGGCTTTGGGTACCGGAGTTCGCTTCGAGGTCTCCTTGTCTGGAGCTTCCCAGACACAGGGGTGCGCCCTGAGGCCTCCGTTTAGGCTTTCTGTACCGAACCACAGTTCGAGGCCCATTTCGGGGGAGCTATACAGTCCTCTCATTGAGGCTAAGGTGTGTACCGACAGACCTGTTAAGGTCTTGTCTGAGGTGGATGCCTCAACATTCCCGCGCTCGCAGTGATGCCTGTTCTGTTGAGGGGGCACAGGGAGAGGACGCTGACCGTATCTCCTCTGTTACCAGCTTTGCCGAGGTTCCTCTTGAGGCTAATTCAAGGGGCCCCTTCAGGATGTTCAGTAAACAAGGCCCCACAGTACCGGCTCTGCCGAGGATCCTTGTGTCAAGCCTAAAGTTTCGATCAAGTCCCCCTGACCATCCTGTAGCGTTAACTGCCTCATCCACACATGTGACGCGGTTCTCTTCAGGTGTGAAAAAATGGCAGGCCTTTCCTGGTCTACAGCAGCCATTTTGGATTGTTCCCTTACACCCACACTATCGACGACGGGTGCTGGCAACCTTCTTTTTGTTGAACCGTTTCCAGGGGTCGGTGCTAATCCGTTCCGCCCTCCTTATGACTGCCTTGCTCGGATGCCACTATCGCATACGGTCTCACTTCCTGGCAGCCTTCCTCATTACATTCATGGGTATATGCCCCTTATGGGCAGCCTCTGCCCACCCGAGTGTCTAAATCTTCGTTGGAGGGTTCCTTTTTTGGGAAGTTTCAGAGACTTATGCACTCTGACCCCATGAGGGAGTACTTTAAGGGCCTTGTTCATTGCTCTGTCACCAGGTTTTCCCCCTGAGGTGCCCCGAGGGCCTAACGGGCGTAACAGATTCCTGAGGATCCTGACAGACCTGCCAGTACCGGACATTGTTCCGAGGTTCACCATCACGGTGCTAAAGTCAAGCCCAGTTCGGCTGGGTGCTGTTATACCAGGGTTCACCCTGAGGTCTGTTTCTGGAACTTTCCCCGCTGTAACCAGGTTGAAACCTGAGGGTCCTCTTGTGGAGGCTTAAGTCTATATTGACAGATCTAAGAGGCCTTCTCACAGGCTCTTGTTGGTGAGGTATTGTCCTCAACCGTCACACACTCGGGGTTGTGGTGATAACGGTTCTGTCGGGTGGGGGGAGGGGCAAAGAGGGAGATCACAGACCACATTCCCTCTGGTAGCGGCTTGTTATAGGCTAATTTTGAGACTGCTTCAAAGATGTAGACTCATCCGAGACTACCCAGTACCGGCTCTGCTGAGGATCCTGTAATGCAAGTGTTAAGTCCCCCGACTCTCCTGACAAGGCAATTGCCCCAGCTAAGTATGAGTCGCAGTTCTCTTCAGATGGCAACAAAATGGTGGCCCAACCTATGTGGCCTACAGCGGCCATTTTGGATACCCCCCTTACACCTATGTTCGCAACGTCTGGTGCTGGGAGCATTCCTTTCGGCAATAGTAACCCGTTCTGCCCTTTTGACTGGCGTGCGCGGGCTCCGCTGCCTCATACTGTCTTGCTCCCTCATGCTTTTGCTTCACTGATCTATGTGGGCCTGGCTGGTGGTGGACCCTCTTGGCAATCATCCTCCTTGTGTTGAGGGGGTGGGGGATTGTGCCCCTTACGAGCACTTGCTTCCTCTTCCACACATAAGCCATCGGCTGAGGAGGAGTTTTTTGGGAAGTTTCAGATGCTCATGCACTCTGACCCTATGAGGATGTATTTCCAGCGTCTTTTCACTCCTGGTCCACCCCGGCTGCTACAATTCATATTTCCTCTTAAAACCTGAGGCGGTAGGTGTGGAGAACAAGTCTTCTGTTCCTGCCTCGTTGGGATGTGCTTTATGCGGATGAGGACAGCGATGAGCAGCCCCGCTCGGTGCGAGCATTACATGACCGGGAGGGGCTTGTGTAGCTCTATTACCATGGATTCCCCGAGGTGCCTCAAAGGCCTAATAGGCGCACCAGAGTGTTCTCTGAGGGTCCCTCAGGGGACCTGCCAAAACCAGACGTGGCCCTGAGGTTCACCATTTTGGGTGATAAGGTTCTGCTCAGTTAGTCTGTGGCTCTGGATACCGGGGTTTACCCTGACGTCTCCTTTTCTGGCGCTTGTCACACCGAGCCACGGCTCGAAGCCCCTCTTGAGGGAGCTATATGTCCTGGGTTTAAAACCCAAGGTTCCTCTAAATAGTCGACTGTCCCACGCTCAGGGTTGTGGTGGTAGCGATTCTGTCGAGGGGGCAAAGAAGGTGGTCAACAGCCTTACAGTACCGGCTCTGCTGAGGTTCCTCCATTGGAGGCTAATTCTGGGTCAGTTTCTAGGTTGTCCACTAAACCTAGACCTGCCAGGACCGGCTCAGCCGAGGATCCATGTTTCAAGGCTAATTGTTGCGTACCTGACTCCCCTGAGGGAACAGTTGCCTCATTTTCTCCTATAGCGCAGTTCTCTTCAGGTGTTGACTAAATGGCATCCCAATCTCCTTGGTCCACGGCAGCCATTTTGGATGCCTCCCTTACACCAACTTTCATGACAACTGGTGCTGGGAGCATTCCTTCTGGGGCTGAGCAGCTTTTCCACGATATGTGGTCAACAAAGACTGTTTGTCGGTCCTGGCGACTGCTTCAGCTAAGGCCCCTTGTACACAGAAGTCAGGGTCCCGGACTTGGTCCTTCTCTGGGATCTAGGTCACCATGCATGGCAATCTGAAACTCCTGTTGATAGCCCTGCCTTAAGCAGCTGCAGCAAGGTGGTTGGTTTTTCTCTCAGCCATCAGCCTCCTCTACAGGGACAAGTAATCTCCCTGCCGACAAATCACCAAATTATCTTTGTCGGTCACACTACACTTCGGTGGGAGGACGAATCTCGTTTCATCTGGAGGCGTGGCAAACAATCACCTAAGACTGGTGGGGTTTATCCATCATTTAGGCCGGGTTTCGCTTGCTTTTTCATCCTACCCCCGTCCTTCAAACCTCTCCAATAGATCGGGATGTCCTCCGTCAGAGCAGAGGTACAGAAACCACTATACCTCAGAGCGGTGGAACCTGTTCCCCTCATGGAGCATGGGAGGGGCTAGTACTGCTGTCCTTTCACAGTGCTCAATCAGGCTTGCCTGCAAACCATCTTCAGTCTTTCCGAGAGATCAAGTTAATCACACCCTGCCAAATAAAGTCCTCGCTTCGGAAGGGCGGTTGGCTCAGTGTGGTGGTCTTCCAGGATGCATAAATGCACATTCTGACTTTGAGCCCGCATATGAAATATCTGCAGTTCTCCGTGGGAGCAGAACACTTTTTAGATTCGGGTACTCCTTTTGGTCTCGACTCAGCGAGACGCACAAGAAACTCCTCTGAAGGCCCTTGCAGCGGTCTCCCAATACCAGATCTTCCAAGGTGCCCCATGTCTGCTGTGGCTCTGGATACCGGGGTTCGCCATGAGGCTTTTCCATCTGGAGCGAACTGTACTGAGTCTTGGCTCGAGGCCCCTCTCGAGGTGGCTATAAGGACAGGGTTAAACCAGAGGTTCCCCCTGCTTGGGGCTTAAATCGGTCACCATAATTAAGTCCATCGAGGGTCCTGGCTGTAAGGTATCCCTAAGACTATCTGTGCGCGTGGCTGTGGTGATACCAGGTCTGTTGAGGCAGTGAAAGAAGGGGGATCATGCACCACAGACCTTCCAGTACCAACTCTGATGAGGACCCTCCACTAGAGGCTAATTATGGGGAAGCCCCTGACATGTAGAGTAAACACCCTAGATCTGGCAGTACCGGCTCTACCGAAGTTCCTTGTTTCAAGGCTAGGATGGCACGCAGGGCTCATGACTCCTCTGGGGAGACTATTGCTCTACTTGCTCCTGTGACGCAGTTCGCCCTTAGTGTGGTGATAATAATAATTTAGCATTTATATAGCGCTACAAACCCTCAGGCATCTTTGAGCGCTGCTTATTATTGCCCAGTGTTTGGTGCTCATTTATCGACCCGGGATTCAAACCTGCGTCAACAGGCTCTGCACAGATGTCAAAGCGAGCACTCTATTGGACCAGCTAATGGCGGCCCAACCTCCACGGGCCACGGCGGCAATTTTAAATACCTCCCTTTTAAAGCGAGGTTTTACATAAACAAGCAGGGTGATGTAGCCTCTCCTCTCCTTGTGGATCTTGCCATACAAATTTGGCCTGGGCCCTTCAGTATATGGTTTGGCTCCAGGCTCCACACATCCCAGGTCACCTCAATGTGAAAGCAGATTAATTCAGTCGCCATCGGTTGAACAGCAATATCATCTCCAACTTTGCCCAGCAATGGGGGACGCGAGAGGTGGTCCTCTCTGCAGCTTGTGGGTCAACATGAAAGCTTATGCTTTCCCTTCATTGCCTCCTCTACATTGGTCGCTCTGTAAGCACATTGAACCGTTGCCAAAGCAGCTACGTGGGTTTTCAATCAGTTTTTGATGTGCATTACTGCTTAGACCTGTGCTCCATAGCCAATGCTCAATTCGGTAAGGCTGTTCTTAAGAACCTCTTTCAGTAAGGGAGTTCCATCCACCCATTTTTCCTGTGAGGAGTGCTTGATAATCTCCCAAAAGTATGGAGGAAAGGGGACGGGACATTGGAGTATAACAAAGTTGCTCACCTAGTCCATAGTCCCTTTTCCTCCATACGCACGCTCGCCTTACCCTCGATTATTGCTTAAAAGGTCTCAGACCTAGTGATAGAAAAGGACTGAAGGGCGATGCGCAGGGCAGTGCTCAGGAGGGCGGGGTTATGGCCACATGCAGTACCCCGTGTAAAGAGGACACATTTTTCAATTTGCTTGTTTTACAAAAGTGGTCCGGTCCCATCCCACTGGACGGAATGTCCCAAAAGTATGGAGGAAAGGGGAACTATGGACTAGGAGTAAGATGGTCACTACGGTGACTACCTTTGTTAATTTCCGGGTTTGCTAACAGATTCAACATTTACTTATTTTCAGTCCTGAAATCTCCCCAAAGTCTTCAAGTTCTTTTAATATGGCCGGCAGTGATTGTTCCGGGTTTGGTAGGGCGAGTAACATATCGTCTGCGAATGCCATAATTTTGTGTTTTATTTATTTTATTTTTTCCCGCCCTTTCTATTCCCGGCCGTCTGGTTGATTCTCATATCCTCGCTAGCAGCGGTTTGAAGTAGATCCCTTAAGGGAGAGGGGGGGGGGGGATAGTGCAACCTTGTTTTAGTTCCCCGTCCCAGGACGGGCTTGTCTGTTACTATGCCATTGATCGAGATGCGTATACAGTGTTTCAAAGTTTGCTCTTATGTAAATATAATTCGCCCCAAACCCCATTTTTACCTCGTCCTGAACATCCTTGTCCATTCGACCATGTTGAATGCTTCTTGTGCAACAAGTGTTATTAGGATCGCTTGGTGTTAGGCAGTTTGCATGCAGTGCCCTCTGGGACCACTACACACAACTATGACTACAGGTGTAAGCAAAACCAACCTTTGGTATAAGTCTGTACCATACAGTTTTTTGGTAGCGAGCTGAGCAGCCAGGCCGATCTCAAGAGGGAATGTGAGCTTGTAAGGGTGTTACACAAAGGTCTACAATGAAAAGTATTAAGATAGACACTTGGACTTAAGGTTTCTTGGTAAAAAACACTTCTTAATTTATTACACAATCATTTGTAAAACATTCACTAAATGAGGCAACCAATATCACATAAGTTATACTACTATAGTGAATACTAGGCAGTCGAGCTCCCTTGAAGTAGGAGCAAAATAGCTTTGAAGTAGGAGCAAAAAGGCATAAAATGGTAAAATGAATATTAGATGCTCTAAAACAGTGCTAATAGTTTGAGTTCACCAGAGGAGTTGATTCAATGCAATAGCTAGGCCAAAGTCATAAGACTAATGTCTTATATAGGTGAAAAAGATGCAGCTGAAACTTCTGTTCTCGGCAGTTCTTGCAGACCTCGCTGAGCCTGAGCCTCAGTCGTGGGGACAAGAGGGAGGACGTCGGACACATAGCTGGCAAATGGCAATTCTTCAATTCCGGTTGCTGTTCCTTCAAGCACACAAGCTGGTGTCCTTCCTCCTGGTTAATCCTAACCAGCTCTGAGAATGGTATCCATTTGGCTTACGAGTTGATTGGTCCAACCAATTCAAAGGAAGAAGTCGTCCTTGAAGGGGCTTCTCTGTTGAGGTGAACTTGGCGAGTCGGACCTGCAGCAGGGCTCCACCGCGCAAACCAATGGTCCAGTAGTTGCAGCAGCCGTCCTCTTTCAGCTCGTCTTCGGTTCATTAGTTCCAGTGGTAGACTCTGCCTTTCAGTCCAAGAGACTTGCCTTTTAAACAGTTTTCTCCCATTCATTCCAGCCTAGCTGCCACTCACCCAGCAGAGTGGCTGTCCTTGCCGTATAACCAGCCAATCATGCCAGAGTGCATTTGGGTCTCCTAGAAGACTAAGCACAGGGAGTGTAGGGCACCACCCTCACTTCCTGCCCACCCCAGACACTCAGGCACCAGAAGACGGTCTTCAGTCCTGAAGTCCGCCAAAGGCGTAGGAAAAAAGGGACCAAACTTGGTTTGACGCGCAGAGACACTCTTGAAGGACCTTTCCAAAAAGAAATGGCGAAAGAAGACTGGGACCGGTTTAAACAAAGGGGCTTAAGGTGCCATCTTGAAAAACATGGCTCCCGCGATTTTTAGCTACCGGTGTTCACGGTCGGGAAAAATCATGGTAGTTCATTGTAAAACCACTGCCACCAGCCATTCCGATAAAAAAAGGGTAGCATTTGACTGCTACATGAGTTTCTAGACACGGGACACTAGGCATCCCCTCCAGCACATTATAGGAAGATGGTGTGTGCTGGGCCTAGGAATTTAAAGACTAGTGAAGTCAATTTAACTTTGCATTCTCTGGGAGACAGTAGTTTATCCCAGAGAAGCTATTTAAATCTTGACAGCCTAAAAGGCTTCTCCGTGTCACTACAGAGGGTGCTGTGTAACGCATGAAAAGATGATGCCTATGGAGTTGTCCCAAAGGTCCGTAAAAGAGCTTGGTGTCTAAGGTAGAGAGGAATTGGCACATTTATGAGAATACTTCCCAACACTGGGTTGTTTTGTTCCTGTTTTTTCTGAGGTGGCAGATTCTGCGGGTATTGTCTAAAGTTTGCATGGCAGGTATGAAACCTGATTGGTCCTGTCCTATTTTCGGTAGGATATGAATTAATCTATTGGCGAGTATCTCGGTATAAATTTAAGCATCCAGGTTTATTAGCGCTATAGGTCTGTATGAACCTGGAATTTCTGGGTCTTTGCCTTGTTTATGGAACCCTATTAGCTTTGCTTAGTTAATTGATGGCGTGATATTTTTGTTTTTGAATGTATTATACTGCTTCGTGAGGATTGGGGTCAGAATATTTCTATATATTTTTTTTTTTTTGAGGATCGCAGTGTATCCATCTGGCGCTTTATTCTTTGGCATTTCCTTTATCACTTTTTGGACTTCCTCTTCCCTTATTTCCCCCTTCTAGGTCTGCCTGTTCCTCTTCTGTTTGTGGAATAGGGAGGCCTTTTAGATATTATTCTTGTTTGTCCTGTGATGGGTTGTCTGTGTGTCTGATAGAAGTCACTAAATATTTCTCCCATACCGTCATTTGTCTTCTCCTGCCCCAGATTATTTTTAAGCTTCATGATAGTTTGTGATCCTTTTTTTCCTTTTTCTGGCTAGGTGTCTGTCGCCTTTGTTGGCCTTCACGTAGTGCCATTGCTTTAAGTGTTTTAGTAATGCTGTCTCTGCTTTCCTTGTCCTGAGTGTCTCGAGTTGTGCCTTGATATGTCAGCGCTTTCCTTAGTTTGTTACTAGGGAGTTTGCCATTTCTGTCACTCAATTTCACCTCCAATTCTTTTTCCCACTGCCGTCTCTGCTTGGCCTTTGCCGCCTTTGGAGCTATTAAGTACCCCCCTCGTCACTGCCTTAAAGGCATCCCATATTGTTTCTTGCGAGACCTCATTTGACTTGTCTCTAAAATATTGTATCAGCTGTTCTCCTATTAGTTCACTTTGTATTGGATCGGTTTGTATTGGATTGTGGAGGTCGGTGGGGGAATTTCCACTTCCAGTCCCCCCCTTCATTTTTCCTACCCTCATGGTGATCCATAATGGGGCATGGTCCGATAATGAAATTCTATTTCTCACCTTCCCCACAAGTCCTGTGGAGGCCCAGTTGTAGTCTATCCGTGACATTGAGAGTATATGGGAGTAATGTGTGGACACCTGTTCCTGCCCCCTTTTTGATCCTCCATGTATCATGGAGGGCCTGTTAGGCAAGATTGGATGAAGTGACCCTGTGGAAGACTACACCAGCCTTTTCGTCTTGGTAATAGGTAACCCACCTATTTGGTATAGGTCTGTACTAGATAAGTTGGTAGTGTGACTGAGCAGCTAGGCTTGTCTCAAGAGGGGTAAATGTGAGCTGTAGAGGTGCAACGCTGAGATTCACAATTACAAGTATCCAAATAACACTTGGTTTTCTAGTAAAATAATTATTTTACGGTACTTTTTAAATAAGCCTTCTTTAGAAAGGGCAATAACAATACACTTCATAGCACTTCCTCGGAATTGAGATGAGCAAGTAGATACCCTTTTGGGATACCTCACACACATTTTACACCCTGGGGTGACTTCAATTACTTAGGAAAATGTTTGGCATTAATATATCATTTTTTTACTGAGGATGTGGACAAGAAAAGAAGGTTGGGGAAGGAAAAGGTTAATTCTCATAGCAGGTGAATACTTTTCAATCTCCCAATGAAGTCTAGATTAGATGTTTCCCAGCAATACAAGTTAAACTTGCATACCGTCTGAGTGACAGTTTGAACCAAAGTCAATGGGTCAGAAGAGTTTGCAAAGAGCCAGGACAGCCAAAGTCAACTCTGCAAAAGCTACAGACACGAGGTAAAGTACCCCTTTAGTCAAGACAGTACCTTAGGTTGGAAGAAGAGGATCCAGCTGGCTTCTGTTCTGGTTGCCGTTTGCAGACCCTGGGTTAGTGGGCCCCAGTCGTGGGGAGAAGAGGGGGAACGTCTGGAGAACTCCTGCACTGCAGCTTGAAGGTCAGCCACGGCTACAGGCTCTTTCCAATTCAGCGGCACTAAGCGGTGTCAGCTACCGGTCAATAGCACCTCTGCGGTTATTGGACACTGGGGCTTCCCTTGATTCTGGGGTCCAGCACTCTGGTGAGGTAGGTCAGGCTTGGGTTGTCCTGCTTTGGGAGGGTCCTCAGGATCTTCATGGAGCTCTGGTCTGGTTTAAAGAAAATGCACTTGATTTTGGTTTTCCTGAGCCCTGGCACTCTGAAGCAGCACCAGCAAAGTATAGTCAGCAGGGAGTTTTTCCAGCAACTTTTGTCTTTGGGTCAGTTGGTCCTACCAACCCAAGGGAAGAAGTAATCTATTCCGGGCTTATCTAATAGATACGAAATTGGAGCTTCACCACTGCAGCATGGCTTCACCGGGCAGTTGCTCAGTCCAGGAGTGTGTAGCATGCATCTTTTCCAGTTTTCTTTGGGGGGTTTCGTCCAGTGGTTTACTCTACCTTCTGCTCAAGATGTAATGAGGGTAACAACATTTTTACAGGCGTAGGAAAAGGGGCTACTAAGTAACCCCCAGTACTTCCACATAAGATGTGGTGTATTGGACCTACATAGGAAAACAGGTAGGTACAGTCAATTCCACTTTACTACTCTTGGGAACAGTAGTTTACCCAAGAGAAGGTATTTAAACCTTATGAGAATCTGAAGGTGCTGTCACAATACAAAAGGTAGATGCCTATGGAGTTTGTCAGACTCCAAAACCAAAGAAACAGAGTCCAAATCAGATCAAAAATACACGAGGAGTGCGAAAAAGGTCTCGCTCCAGGATAATTTCTTTTAAAAAAAAATCCTAAAGTCCAGTAAGGACAGGGCCAATGTGGTAATCTTCAGTTTGAGTGCTTTGGTGGATGTTTGTGTGCCCTGTGTTATTCCCCCTCCTATCCTGTCCCGGGACCCAGGCTATGGTAGTCTCCGGCCAGAATCTCCCCCTTGGCAAACGTTTCTAATTGTGATAGTATTCCCCTAATGTATCCATCTTCCCTTGTGTTTGAGACCTATGTTGATGCGACCGTCGGCGCTCGGCCCCCATTTTCTGTGTTTAGAAATACATATCTACCTTCCATGTCCGATTCAAGGCCTTGACTTGTGCTCCCAGTCTATCATGTAGTGCAATTGGCTTGGTAGATTTGTGTAATCCTTTTATTTTGTGCTTCCATTTATCTTGTTTTCTAATGTGTTTCTTGGTACATGAGTATGTCAAAATTCCCCTCACCCTGAGGTCTACTTTTCTCCTTTTGAATGGGGGTGTTCTGCCCCTTGACATTGAACGTCAGCATTTTCATTCATCCTGGTTCTATCCATCTCTTCCTTCCCTTTGTTACACTCCTCCTGTTGATGCCGTTCCCCTTCCCCTCCCCCCAACTTCCCCAACCATAACTCCTCTTCAACTCCCTAACTCCCTGTGGATGGTCCAGTTTCCTATGTGTGCTCGAACGGAGCGTACGTCGCACCCAACCCTTTTTCTTCCCAGAGAGAACTACGTGGGGACTCCTAGACCCCACTCGAACTTCAAAGATGCGTCCCACTCTCATTGGACCGTGTTCTTAAAATACGGGTCATTGTCTTACTCACTTCCTGGGTGTCTTTAGTCCCCTTCTTTTCTTTTTCCCCATCAGAGATTTTTTTTCTATCCCTTTTCTTCTCATGTTTTGCCTCCTCCTTTCCCTTTTCTTGGGACTGTTTTCCATTGCCATGATTTCCTACGATGTGTTGCTCCACCTCGTCTTTCGTCTGTAGACTCATCCTCCTCGCTTTGAGTTCAATATCCGCTCACCTTCCTCGCACGTGTTTATTCTGTGGTTTTGTCCCTCCCATGTGAATAGAAGGCTGAACGGGAACGTCCATTTGTACCTTATCTTTTTAGTTACCAAAAATGTCACCACTGGCCCCATAAGTTTCTTTTTTGGAGGGTTTTTTGTTCTAGGTCTTGTGCACCTCGTCACTGTTGATTCCCACTTACCCTGCCTGCCATGCTCTACTGAAGGATTTGCTTTTTCTGGTTGTAGGACGTCATTGCTACTAACAAGTCTCTTGGGCGGGTGCCTGGCTCTCCTATCCTCTTTAGGCCTACTCAATGGATTCTGTCCATTAGGATTTGTTCCTCCTTGTCCACCGTTAGTATGTCTGTGAATAGTTGTTGCGCCTTGCAGTTCAGGTCTTTGTCCTCTACTGCCTCTGATAGATTTGTTTTTCGTATATTCTCACACCTTGAGCGATTTCTTTTTTTTCATTTATTTTTCTTGTGTCCTCGCACTGGATTTAAGGTTTTTGTGATAGGCGTGCCAAGTGTTCCACCATTTCGTCCTTCATGTCTTCCATGTTCTGAGCAATTTTTCTAGCGTGTCCGATCTCTCTTCTAACTTGGCTAAATGTGTTCGTAGTTCCTGCAGCGATTGCTTCATTTCGTCTTTCAGTGAGTCGAACTGTGATTGAAAGGATGACATGAATTGATTGTGGAATTCTTTAAACCAGCCCTGCATGTCTTCGTTACTTTCCATTGTTCCTTCTGTGTGCTGGTGTGGCCTGCTTTGGGCTGTATCACCTTTCTTGGGGGCTATAATGTTTCCTGTCGTCTGCAAAGGTCTTAGGTTTAGCTCTTGCCTTGCCTGGGGGCTCTGTTGGGTTGGTGATGCCGCCTTTGCTCTTGTCTTTGACATGTCGGTGCTGCTGGGTCCTCTTGCCGTGTGCCCCTTTTTTGTTGAGCGTTCACTTTTCTTTCGCCCCTGCCACTGTCTTTTCTATGTTCACTGAGGTCCCCTGTTCACGTTTCCTTTACCCCTTCTGCTTTTGAGGGGGCGGGGGGGGATCTTCAAATCTTCCTTGTTTACGACCCTCTCAGCTGTTGCATTACGGTTTTGCCCCGTCCCTCTACTGCTTTATTCTCCATTGATGCTGGGTATGTTGGGGGGAGGGGCTTGTCTTCCATGCTCTATTTGTTTGCCCCACTCCTGGTGTCTGGTAGGTCTTTCTCCTCTCCACTGTCCACCCCTTTTTCAATTCTTCCACTGGCTTCTCTCCTGTTATGGAGTGCCTCCTGATGTGTGTAGTAGCTTGTTACCCACCTTTCACCGCCTGGCGTGAGGCGTACCAGCTTTGTTGCTTCCACTGCTATCCTCCACCTGTTTACCTTGTATTGTGGGGCTAATCGGTCGCGCCCCCCCTCTGCTGTTCCTGTCTCTTGTTGAATCTGCTGGGTTTCTTCCTGAGGGTTGTTTTTTGGTTCACCCTCTCCCAGTGTTCGGGGTGCCATCCTCGTAGCTGCCACTCCTCCCCTCTTCTTCGCCTTCTATGTGGGTTCTGGAGGGCTTATCTTGCCCCTCTCCGCTGTCCCCCCCGTCCCTAAACTCCCTCTTGTTGCTCTCCCTGGGCTCTCTGCTGGGGTGGGTTATAAAGCATTGTTGCTTCCGTGCCATTGTTCACTGTGTATTTAGGGCCCTCGGGCACTATAATCCTTCCTGTTCACCTGGTGTCCCCATCGTGGTGTTCTCCGGTGCTCCCCACCTCCTCCCCTGGGCTTGCGCCTGCGTAGTCTCCTCGCCTTCCTCTGGTCGCTGCTGTGTTCTTGGGGGCGGGGGGGGGGGGGAAGAGAGACCAGGGTAGTGCTCCCGGCCCGCTTTGTAGGCTTCATTCCTCCTTGCTCCAGCCCACCCTAGGTGTTTCCTCACCTTCTACCGGCTTCTTGGGACTGTTTTCCATTGCCATGATTTCCTACGATGTGTTGCTCCACCTAGTCTTTCCACTGGCTGCTTGTGTTCAGGGGGGGTGAGGGTGGTCAGGGGGGGTGGCCCTTATCTGCTTCTCAGTCCCTCCGGCTCAGCTGCTTACTGCTAGGTTGCCCCACTTGCTGCTCCAGTCAGGGACGGCCGGGAACTCTCCTCTTTCATGGTGGCACCCAGGATACCTCGCCCTGTTTCTCTCCCTCGTTTCCGTGGTCACCTCCGTAGCGCGGCCCGTCTCTGCCTGGGTCTTGCTGCTGCGTTTCACTGTGATCTGCCTCCTGTGGCCTCCGCATTTCAGAGAGGCACAGTGGGTAGTTCGTCTCCTATATGGATTGTGCCGGAGATGTATTTAGTGACATCCACGTTGCTTAATTATTTTGCATTTTGATGCGACCCGGTGGGGAGAGACGCTCGCGCACGTTGTCCTCTGCCGGCTGCCATCTTGAAATCGAAAGAACATGTTTTAATAAGCATTAAGTATCCCTACTTGCAAAGCCAATTACTTTTCACTCCCTGAAAAGATTTTACTCCCCACTTGGAAAGAAATTATTTATAAGTCCTACTTGTAACCCTTTTTCTAGAGAATGGGTACTTCCAATTTTTTGATATCAGGAGTAGGGGGTCGACTCTATCGATCGGAGACTAATATAGCAACAAAAAAGTGATAGGTCGACTACCCCTTCCTTGAGTCCCTGAGACGTTTACAGACTAAGTCCAAGATAATCTAGTTGAATCAAAGATTAATCAAACCACAATTTCATCAATTAGAAAAAATATATTCATTTATTTATGTGCATTTTATGCAAAACTTAAGAGGACTATTACAAAATCCTATGCATAACAAACTAAAACTACCAAATCTGTGCTAACCGCTTTCAATCCAAATAGTGTGGTGGCACCAAACCTTTTTTAATGAATAGGAACAAAACAGAGTAAACACAAGGTTATTCATAAAAACGGGAAAGAAGTAAAAAACTGAGGGCACAAATTAGTTATTTACCAATTCTGGGATCAATGGTCTTGATCCCTCCTGCATACATACATATCCCAGAGTTATATTGGATCAGTTGTTCGTTATTTTAGTATGCCTATTTTACAACCACTCTATTATTCTCAAGGCCTATCAAAGGTATAAAAGTGTATATTCTACAAGCACCTCTTTGTTGAAGGATAGATGTAAAATTGAGAGATAGGAAAAAGATACAAATTTCCTAATGTAAAGTCTACATATGTTTCGGCCTTATAACTCATACGATGCACTCTCTCGGTGCCGTTAGTTTTGTTGGTAATGGCTGTCTTCAGGACAGGATAACTAATTTGTTCAAATAGGTAATGAATACTTTCCCAGGTGCTCCTATTGCGATCGATGAAAGAATAAAAAAAACGTTTTAAAAAGACGCTACTTGAAGCAGCTTAGGTAAAAATTGTGGTAATGGACTGTCATGGTTCTGCCATAGCATGGACTCACCTGTATTGCCTCAGATTTCTTTGGGACGTTTTAGGAGCAATCTTAATAGAAAGGTTCTAACCGCACTTGGCTCCTTGAAGGATGCTCTCTTCACAAGGTGTATTCAATTCACTGTGCCTATAAGTATATATACTTTTGTCATCTTCACTTTCATTGAGGATAGATGATACATTGTCTAATATACTGTGTAACAATTGACCAAGAATATAGATGGATACCTTAGATGTTTATCGGGGGGGGCAGTCGTTCATGTACTGTCTGCACATCGGGCCTCTGATTAGTAGGCTTTAATTTGATCAATGCATTGTAGGTTGCATCTTTTGGTATATGAATACACCAGCTAGTAAGGAAAAATGACAAAGACCTTTCATTCTCGTCTCCATCTAGTCTGTAGTGCCTTAATACATCTACATAACATGAGGTAATTTAACTGGCCCGTTCGAGCCATTCAAAGGTGTATTGGCTGCGGCTGGCTCAGGGTGGTATTTTATCGTTTCGCAGTTTATTTTTTTTCACTGTTATTACCCACCATATGGCTTGTAACTACACAAATTCATTTGTATATGCGTCTAATATTTGTTGTGGAAATATGCATATAGGCAGTGGTGTGAGCCCCCAGTGTTACATATCGCAACGCCTAGTTTGATGGAGAGCCAACACTTGAAACGTCTTCTGGACGGCTGTACGCCAGACCGTGTCAACTTTCGTGACATTAGTGCATAGCTTTCGTAACAATAGTGCAGCGCGTCCATTAAACAGTTTTTAACAAGGTGCATTAATAGCCCTTACCTCTAAAAATGCTGTACTCACAAGTGCTAGTTGTCTTCTACACTGGTAGTGTGGGTGGGACCATTCAAACACTTAGTTATACAATGGAAATGATACTCGCACTCATGTGAATTTGCGTCATGTGAGCGTTTTGGTATGCATCGACTACATAGCTGATGGGATATGTAGTTCATTGGTATCGTTCAGACAGAATTTATCTAGAATTCAACTTGCTTGCTATACATAAGTAATAGGGATGTGATGTTGGGGGGTCATACTGCTTTATTGTGTTACTCCGTGACAACAGTGACAACTTTGGAACTATTGGTCACCGTATCAGTGCGTGGGTGTGTATATATATATATATATATATCCGCCATGCCTCATATGATATGAAGTTCTTTGCAGTCACAGCCAAGTGTGTGGTACGTGTTGAATATAGGCAAGTGAGCCGAATGTGTGCCAGTCAAATCTTAGAGATCCAAAATAAAGATTTTGAAAAGGCACCACATTATTAGTGTGCACCCACAGATATTGTGGAGAACCTTTGCTAAGGCTGAAGAGTTAGACCACGACTTTATCTCCGTATTCTCATGGATGTAAGAAGCCATAAGCTCTCCATGCACAATTGGCATTTGTTTTTGATTTTGAACAAATGCGGTCCAGCTGTGTTCATGTAAAGACTGTGTTTTGTAATTGTATTAACAAAAATAGTCCAACTGTGGTAGTTCAAAAACAGCTGCTGCATTACTTCGCTGTTATGCAGTATAAAGAAGGTCATGGTGATACATAGACTTTCTCAGGATGTAACGGGAGGATATGTTTCATAGAAAGATGTTCCATTTGACCGCCACATTAAGGCCTTGCTTGAACTAATTGGTATTGTAGATCCATCTTTGCTCACATTGTGTCAAGGCTAAGTCACAGTTACCACCTCTCGGGGCCTGTTCGACAACTTGTAAAACACACCAAAGCATACCTGTGAATTTATGCTGTTTCTTCACATAATGTGCTACCAGGGGTTTGTTGGTCTGATTTCTGATGCACGATTTGTGCTCACATATTCTGTCTCACCTGGCGCTTCGTTTTACCAATGCAGGCTAAATTACATGGGCAGATGATAACATATACTGCCCAGGTGGTGGTGCAATTGGTGAACTCCCGCAGGGGGACAACTCGAGTGCCTAAGGTGATGGTTTTCATCTCCTTAGTTCGTGGACAAACTGAACAATGGCCGCATTTATGGTGACCTGTTACAGGAGGTAAGCCCCATAGCGTATTTTGTATTTGTCATGGTATGGATGGTAAAGGATAGGTGTGCACTAAGTTGTCCTTTAGATTTCTTTTCCTTTTGAAGGCGAACTGTGGTTTGGAAGGATTGAAGTCTTCCGTTTTGATCATGTTCCAATGTTTAAGAATGATTTTACGTAAAGGAGCACTGATGGGGCTGAAAGTTCTAACACATGTGAACTTATCCAAGCGAGTTTTCTGTGCAGTGTGTAAGCATGTCTCCCTGGTCATGTGCTGAGCTCTTATAAGCTCTTTGTATAGTAGGCTTCGGGTAGCCTTTATCTTTCAGTCTAGTTTTCAGAACTAGGCCATGAGTTTTATAATCAGTGATCTGCAAGCAATTTATATAAATACGTAGAAATTGACCAAACGGAAGACCTTTTTAAACTTTTGGGATAGAAGCTGGAGCCAAACGCGGTTATTAAGATTGCTCCTAAAACGTCCCGAAGCAATCTGATGCAAATACAGGTGAGTCCATGCTATGGCAGAACCATGACAGTCCATTATCATAATTTTTAGCTAATATTCTTCACGGAGCGTCTTTTTAAAACTTTTCTTAAAATTTTCATTGATCGCAATAGGAGCACCTGGGAAAGTATTCATTACCTATAACTGCACCGAGAGGGTGCACCGTATGAGTTATAAGGCTGAAACATGTCGACTTTACATTAGGAAATTTGTATCTTTTTCCTATCTCTTAATTTTACATCTAGCCTTCAACAAAGGGGTGCTTGTAGAATATACACTTGTATAACTTTGATTGGCCTTGAGAATAAAAGTGGTTGTAAAATAGGCATACTAAATAAATAACGAACAACTGCGCCATTAGAACTCTGGGATATGTATGTATGCAGGAGGGATCCCAGAGTTGGTAAATTTGTGGCATCAGTTTTTTACTTCTTTCCAGTTTTTCTGAATTATCTTTTGTTTACTGTTTTGTTCCTATTCATTAAAGGTTTGGTGCCACCACACCATTTAGATTGTAAGTGGGTAGCACAGATTTGGTGGTTTTAATTTGTTATGCATAGGACTTTGGGATAGTCCTCTTTTACGTTTTGCATGAGATGCACATAAATAAATGAATACATTTTTTCTATTTGATGAAATTGTGGTATAATCTTTGCTTCAACTAGATTATCTTGGACTTAGTCTGGAAGTGTCTCAGGGACTCAAAGAAGGGGTAGTCTACCTATCACTGTTTTTTGTTGCTACTTGTAACCCTGACATAGAAAGTGTAATGACTGAGCACAAAACACAGCCTGTAGTTTTGCCCACTGTAAGGAAAGCATGGTATCGGGAGCACGGCAGACGCAAGGAATGTAGTTCAAGGGTTTTTATTGAACTTGGCATGGGTTGGAAAAATGCCTATTCTAAACCTAATTGCGAACGATAAGATCAAGCTACAACCATTAAAATAAAGAAAACCATATCCTAGTCATGTTGTGTCAAAATAAAGATGGCCTATACTAAAAAATTAACTATTGCCAAACTATACACTATATAACAAAAGAGCGTGGGATGATGTTTAACAAAATGAAAAGGTCCAATTGATTTGGTTTTTTAGGACTGCTGAACTGTAGCGTCCCCTTCCCCACATTTCAGCACGGGACAAGGCGGAACAGGAGTTGAGTTTGGAGTACACTCCAAGCTTGTGGTACCCCGAAGAAGTCCTTTACACATGGCAGGCTCTTCCTAAGCAAAGTCTTTTTCAGTGTTTATCAAGAGTCGCTCCACTGGGAAATCCTGCCACTGGGAAATCCTGCTGTACGGTTCACATGCTAAATGTTACAAACAATGAATACTTCAGGCCCCCTTCCGTCGGGCTCAGACCTTTCTCTTTTCCTTTTGATGTGGACTTGCCTCAGCCGGGCTCAAGTCAATGTGCTTTCTCACAAATGGCTCACAAGTAAAGGCTCCCCTTGATTGGGCGCAAGCCTCTTCACCTTAATCAAGAAGTTTGAAGCCTCTCCGTTATGTAAAGGGTTTTTGCTGTAACCTTTGCATGACCACTTTGAATTTAGTTCATTCAGTTCTGCACTTTTGTTTTCACTCGGACGTCCTGTCGTCGACCTTCAACTGGGCTCCCCAGGTGCCGGACCACACTGCAGTAGCTTATCCTTGAGGCTGTTTCTGTATTTTGGAAAATCCCTCTTGCCTCTTAGCCTTCTCTTGCATCTCTCAATATGTGCCTTCAAAAAGCTGTTCACGTTGCAACAATCTTGCCGCTCGCATCCTTCACGTTAAAGTACACCGGTATCTCTGTTCCCTCCAGCTCACCTGTTACACAAAGCTGTTTCAGCGGCTTCGCTCATCGAGCCAAGGACGATACTCTGGCGGCTGTAACTCCTCTCGGCCTCAAGCAGACCTGCAGGAGGGCCACGGATATTGTGTACAGATTTCAAAGCTTTGCTTCGTATTCCTGCTAGGTTTTGCTTGTGCTGTTCGCCAACCATTCGGAGATAGTTGGCCACCATTCGATGGGGTAAAGGTACTCTACCGTCACTCCCCCGTTCGGGTCTGCCACTCATTTTGCGATACTGCTGGCACCATGGAGGTTTTTGCTCGTCCGTGCCTTTCGCCTCGCTCTGTGTACGCTCATGCTCCGCCTTGTATCCCATTGGGGAAGTGTAATGGCATTCAGTTGCGAGTCGTTTTAGGCAGTGCTGATTCTGCCTGACTGTCGGGACATGTAAAACAGACTGGCTGGGGTTGAGTGTCTTCCCCCCCCGAGCGCTCCGTCCGTGTCCGTGAAAGTTCCTGGGTAATGTGATTGGGAATCGGGGAAACAAGAGCGGGGATACCATGTCTCACCTTTGGATGCACCACTCCTATTCCCCAGGACCCCTCACACAGGTGATTCTCCCGCATTGGTCCACCCCCAGGAACTGGATCCAAAAGCGATGGCCATGTCCTGGCTACCTGGATAACAGATTCCAAGGGACTAACACCATTAGGTTTCTCACACCACCCTTCCTCGCCACAGCCTAGACAGCATTCTACAAGAACGCTAAGCGAAATACCCAGTATTCAAAATATACCATTTCTATATTCGATCATATACATTATGTGAGCGACCTTAATAAAAGGCTGCTTTGCTCAATTGACATTCAACAGTAGCCTTACTTAGGTTTCTTATGGTACCCTTTTGAAGCAAATCATCTATATTTGCCATTTAAGTTAATAGCAGCAATGCTCAGATGCAACAGATTAAGTCCTCCTTTTAGAGCAATGCAATTGACTTAACGATTAAAGATGTGGTTGCTAAAGGGAATACATGCAGAACACATGATTATATTGAAAAGCCCTCAATAGTTGAACATAGAAAGAAAGAGAAGGTGCGGCTTCCTACAATCTTTTGTACTGCCGAAAATGTCTCAATTAGTTTTTGAAAGTTGCTGATTTGTTCTTCACCCCGAAGGAGTGTTCTCCTGTACCCTTTGGCATACCCCCTCCCCCTGTGTTTACTTCCAATACAAGTTGACGGGGCTCTAAAAACAGAGGGGTTGAAGCAGTAACACTCACTGGGATATTTGCATGCCCACAATACCTTACAATCAAAACCTATTTAAATATTTACCATGATAGTATGTGAAAATGTAAATTCTGCATGTGCACAATTATTTAAGTGTTTACAAGATTGTTTGCAACACTCAAAACCCTTAGGTTGTTGAGTAGGATTATACAAGTGCTCGTTGAAACCGTATTTGCATACCAGCGAGTTACCATATAATTTAAGGTCTATGCCCCACGGAACTTTGAGAACTCGGAAAGGCTACAGATTGTGAGAAACACATTCTAACCTTCTGCCCTAATACAATATCCGAAAATGCCAGATTAATATGCCAGGCACAGTCCATACCTATTATCCCTTGCAGTACAAGTAAATGATGTCGCAATGTTGCTGTACACTTATAAGGTAATGTAAGCAATGCTGAAATAGAAGACGTGGAGCATGACATTTAGCTACTCATCCTTGGAGGACAAATTAATTGACTTTTATAATGCGTTAACTTGTAAGGTGACGGTTTCAGAGTGCTTGTGACACATGTACAAAGAATAGCATGCACGGGAGGAGATTGCATCCAAGTAGCTTGCTTACTTAGTATCTGATATTTGAGCTGACAGTTGGGTTACCTTGTGTGGTAGATGTTTTTGCTAAGGCACCATGAGTAACAAATTATTGTACTTGAACGTTATTCATAATTTAACAAACCTATACAAGTCATGCGCGCAGCCTAGAGGAAACATTGGTCCCAATCCATCTTGCTCTACCCAAATAGTCATACTTGCTCTAAATCACTTGCCTGCATCTGAGCTCTTTAGCCTCTCAACTCTGAATTCTTCCCTGCCTCCTTCAAATCTGCAACTCTTACCCCTATTGAACCCACCCTTTGCTGACCAAAACGTCCCAGCAAACTATTGCTCAATTTAGCTCCTTACCCATTATTCAAATTCCCTGATCACAAAGTACCCTGAGGATAATTGTCTTGGAGATCCACTTCAATCTGGTTTCCTTAGAAAGTACACCACTGAGACTGAACTCATGCAAGTCGCAAACTTTCTCCTACGCTCGTCACTACAAACTCTTCTGTACTCATCCTTTTACGCCTTTCTGATGTTTGACACTGTTGATCACTCCCTCTCTCCACTTTCCAGGGCCTTGGGTTTCAGAGATCTGCTCTTACCTGGAAGGACACTCCTTTAAAATCTCTTGCAACTTGTGAACCTCTAACCCCATACCTCTCCCTGGGGGCCATCCCCAAAGGATCAGTCATAGGACCCCCTGTTCTTCACCCTCTACCTCTGCCATAGAAAGACTTCTCATCGTTTGGCTTGCATGATCACCTTTTTTGCTGATGACACTCAAATATCTCACCCTTTTCACC
The DNA here is from genome assembly GCF_040938575.1 of Ambystoma mexicanum. Classification (NCBI taxonomy): domain Eukaryota; kingdom Metazoa; phylum Chordata; class Amphibia; order Caudata; family Ambystomatidae; genus Ambystoma; species Ambystoma mexicanum. The sequence continues at coordinate 269,668,649 of NC_090932.1, read as the reverse complement.
CCTGCCATCTTGGACCAGGTTAAACTGTCTGAGTGCAATTAGTTGCTGGATAGCTCTGTTGCTTCCTGGCCAACCCTCTCAAAAAGAAGTCTTTTCTCCCAGGCTCCAATACCTCCTACCATTCCTCCAATGCCGATCTTCCTTAAGCTCAACTTCCTTGCTCCCTCAACTGAGGCTCGCTATCTTGGGCTTCTGATAGACCTACTACAGCACCATCTCCTCACTGGCACTCCAGTTAACTGCCTCCAACATTCAATAAAATCGTCCTTTTCTTACCACTCTAATCTCCACTCAAACTAGACTACTGCTCGATCCTACTCGTTGGCCTTCCTCTCTACTACTTTCTCCCTCTAGACAAAGTTCTTAACTTTGCTACGCATACTGTACAACCTGCCATGATCCTACCCACTACCGACTGACATGCTGGTTGGCTCTCCGTCCACAACTGCTCTTCAAGTTCCTTCTAGTCTACAACACTAGAAATGGTCTGTCGCCTCAGTACTGGTCTGGTTGTATGTCAGTTTATTCACCACCTGGTTCCCTCCGGCCCTCTTTATTGAACATCACTGCCCAATACCCTCCCTCAGATTTCTCTTGCTCCTTTCTCCCTGCTCTCAGTGCTCCACTGGAACCCACGATCCAGCCTACTGTGGATCTCTTCAAAGCTATGCTTATACTTCACTTGATTGCTACAGAAGGAGAAGCCCAGCTTGCTACCCCCATTCTCATTACCTGACCCCACCACTGCCTCCAGTGATGCTTAATGTAACTTTGTACCTTTAATTACTACTCTTTAGTTTGAAGTGCTTGCCCCCGTAGGTAATACCTTTTGTAAGTCACCTTTTTTCTTATATAAAGTATGTGTTATTGTCTCTGGTATATTTCCTATTTTTCTTTTCTCCCTCATAAACTGGCTCACTGCTTAGCATCTGTATGCTGTTGTACAGGCGCCATTTGTGGGAAATGCTTCCATCTGTAAATGTTGTAAGTAGTTTCTGATGGAAATTGACATTCCTGTTCAAATAAATACAAAAGGGATAACATTTTAAATCACAGATTTGGACTTTTTCCCCTAATAGTCATGTTGGGCTGAGGGGAAGGGTGCGAAAGAGCATTAATCACCCCTGCTCAGAAGTGCGAACGAGTTAAGACTCTAGGTCTTTAAATCTGTTTTCTGCTAAGACTGCCAACAAATTAAATGACTGGTTTTTTAAATAGTTTTCTCTCAGATGGTCTGGTAGTGTTCGATTTAAAAGTCTCACGGCTTGTAACTACACTAGTGTGAATTCTGACTGCTAAGGGCGAGATCAGGCTTTCTGTCCAGACAACGATTGATGATCACCCTGTGGAGTCTGCCGACAAGTGCATATAATTACAAATTACTCACTGTAGTGACGTCCTCCTAGTCTGTTCTTTGTCTTGCTAGGGACGTGAATGGAACCTTTTTCACTTGAAGGACTTTGCCCTTTAAATTTAGATGCATGTGGAGGCGTGGTACCAGGAGCGTGCACTCCGATGCCACACCTCAGTCCCCTTTTATGCATCAGTCTAATAAGCTACTGATCTACATTTTTAGGGAGGAGGATGGAGGGTCTATGGACTAGGAGTAAGTTAGTCACTAAGATGAGTAATGTGTAATTACTCCTACGTTCCATCCCTTTTCCTCCAAACTGCATGCGTGATTGCAACTGATGTTTAGCTCTCAGGGAGGAGCGATAACTACAGTACTGCCCAAATGCTGTGGCTGGCAACACAAAGCTTTAAAAAGCGGATTGTGGTGCCCATGCCACCGACTTGCTAATGACCTGCGAATGAACTTGCCTTTGGAAAGCCACTGCAGTAGCCTTTGCCCTTATTAGATGGGCATGTAGGTTTTCTGGAAACTCCTTGTTCTGCCCTTTCTAGGCCACCTGGATAGCTGCAACCATCCATCTTGCTAATGGAGTCTTTTGAGGCCTGACAGGCTGGCTTTGACTCACCAAAGGTGATAAAGCATCAGAATTTTGAAACTCCTTTGCTCTGTTGAGTTAGAACTTTAGTGTTTGAACATCTAGACGATGCAGGACCCTCTGTCGTGTCGGAGATTGCATTGCGAATGAACGTTGGATGAGTAATCTTTTTCAAATGCAACACCAGCTTTAAGAATGACTACTGGGTGTGCAGCACCTCTATCCCTGTGGAACACAGTGTATGATTCTGAGGTCACCAGGGTCTGAATTTCACTGTGCTGACGTGAGCCCCACTAAAAGCGCTGCTTTGTTGGTGACCAGTCGATCTGTTGTAGCCATGGGCTAGAGTGGCTTATGCGCTAGCGCGTTTAATGCCACATTGAGATCCCAGACCGCGAGCGGGCGCTTGACTGGCGGGTATAGCCCTTTTTTAGTACACTGCAATGCCTCTCGACCACCGGATTGGAAGCGGACTAGGACATGGCATTGAGTTTTTGTATGCTCCTACAGCTGCCAGATCTGTGCGGCACTTGTCCACCTGACTTTGTAAGGTGCGCTGAAAGAGAACATGGTCGAGGGTGCAAGCCTTGGGGTGTATCCCCCTTTTCTTTTGTCCAAAAACCAAACCTTGTCCACTAACTCCTTGTTTTCTGGATATGTAAATTCTCCACATCTGCTGCAAATGCTGCAGTATCCTGTTATCAGGAACCACACTGCCAGGGTTGGCTTCTCCAGAGCTGGGTGTACCCGCCACCATGCTGTATGAGATGCAGGGGCTCCCTAGATCAGAAGAGGAATAAGTCCCTGTACCGCCATGCCCACTAGAGCCGAATGCCAGACCCTAATTGGCCACTGTGGTGCCACTAGAATGAGACGACCTGCGCCTCCCTGATCTTGGGCATGACATCAGTGGAGTTGGTGGAAAGACACATGCCCAAAGGTGGCTCCATGGGAGATGAATATCCCTCCTCCCTGACCTTGTCCCTGCATGATCACAGGCCCTGGTCCGAATGGCTGCCCAGGGTGGCCCCCCAGAGATCAATCGGTTGTGATAGTCAATGAAGCCGTTGACTGTAGAAACGGCATACCTATGGATTGTTTCTCTCATGCTTCCACCCTAAGATCTTGGCAGAGGTCTGCCGGGATGGGATTGTGGTGGACTGAGTTCATCTCCTGGTTCCATGAGCTAGTCTGGTGCAACTGAATGATCTTGAGCCCGGCAAATGGGACTGTCAGGAGGCAAGCAGCCATAATCCCCAACAATTGTTTTTTAACCACCAATCAGTTGTAGCAGCTCTGCTGAGGAAGTGACCAATGGCAGTACTCAACCAATCTTTTCTGGTGTTGAAAAACATCCTTTATTTCTGCATGTCCCGTAGGTCCAGGAAGACCCCCGATTCTGTCAATTGCAGCTAAGATTTGTGCTGGTTGATGGTGAACCCCAACTTGTACAGAATGTCCATGACCTGTTGGGCCGTAACTTGGACCACACCTGGCGACATAGCTCTGATCAGCAAGTCTAGGTACAGGTAAACCTGGTGACCTTCGGCCCTTAGAATGGAATCTACTGCATTAATTAGCCTGGTAAAAACCTGAGGGGCTGAATTCAACCCTGTACTGGAACTGGCGGCCCATAACCGTGAATCTGAAGCTCAATCGGGTTGCCAAATCGGGATGTGGAAATAAGCATCCTTGAGGTTCAGGGAGCACGTGCAATCTCCCCTATGCAGAGACTTAACGATCAGCGCTGGCGTAACCATCTTGAATTTTTGAAGGGGTAGGTATAGGTTGAGAAACAATAGAGCACGAACCACTCTTGGGCTTGTCTGGTGGTTCTTCTGAATTTTGAAAACTTGTGAATAGAAGCCTGATCCTTTGAGAGGCGGGGACCTCGTCCGCTGATCTGCTGCTGATGAGCTGGGATTTCCGCTGGTATAGTGAGTCCCAATCTGTGTGGGGGTGGGGGAAGAGGAAGAAGTGGAGGGACAGAGGGGAAAGGTTGCCGGAATTCATTAGAAACCACTGTTGGGTAAGAATTGATGCAGTCACACAATGTAAATACAAGTAGCTAAGTAACACTTACACTTAAGGTTTCAGTTATAAATATTTATTTAACATACATTTTTAAAAAGGCATTCTTTAAAAAGGCAATTCACGTAGCAATGCACACATGCTTGAAAATTACTTTTCAGAACAAGTTGGTAGATAATCTTTGGATATGCTCCTTACACAATTCCTACACCCGGAGGTGACTTCATTCAGAAGGACAATGCCAGTTATGTATCTCGCTAGTTACACTTTGTAGATTGTGAGATTGCAGAAAGGAAAGGTTTAGGGAAGGAAAAGGAGAATTCTCAGAAATTTGCTAATTCCTCTCTACCTTAGAGATCCACAGCAACTTTGCTGGATTTTGAGGACTGGATTTCTTTACCTGGAGAGTGAGACCCTTTTTCACCACTCCCTCGTGTATTTTAATGTGAGTTTGAACTCTGTTTCTTGTGGTTGTGGCGTCTGACAAACTCCATAGGCATCTTTTACATTGTCACACTGCACCTTCAGTGCTGTGGCACAGCGAAGTCTTTCAGATTTTCCGAAGGTTTCCATACCTTTTCTTGGCTAAACTGTTTCCAAGAGCAGTAAAGTGAAATTGACTTTGCTTAAAGTTGTAATTTTCTAGACCCAGCACACACAATCTTACAGTAGGATGCTGCAAGGGGTACTTAGTTTCCCCTTTGTTTAGCTTCTCATGTAAGAAAATTGTTACCCTTTCCTCGCTGAATGGCTGGTGGCAATGGTTTACTTTTAACTACTGTGGTGTCCATTTACAGCGGGCTGAGTTCGCAGCTGAAGTAAACCCCCCAATGCTGCCATTTTTGTCAAAATGGGCCTGGGCTTCTTTTTTTGCCATTTCTTTGTGGAAAGGTCCTTTTTGAGATTTAATCTGCGCGCCAAACCAGATTTAGTCCCTTTGTTCATTTTGCCTTTGGCAGGATTCATGGTGAATCCTGCCTCTGGCTCCAGGGTGTCTGGTGGGGCCTGGAAGCGAGGGAGGTGCCTAAAACTCCCTTGGTCTCCTAAGAGATTGGAATGCACTCTTAGGTAATAGGCCGGCTGGCTGTTCGGCATGGAAAGCCACCCTGCTGGGTGACTGACAGCTAGGCTGGAATGAATGGGAGGAACCAGCATAAAAGGCGAAGCTTTTTGGCTGTTGACCACTGGACGAAGGAATCCGAAGAAGAACTTGGAAGAGACGCCTGCTGCAACTCCTGGATCGTTGGTTTGCTTGGAGAAGCCCTGCTGCTGTGCTGAAACTCCAAATTCGTATAGAGAGAAGCCTCGTCTCGGAGCTGGTTGAATTTTCACTGCAGTTGCTGCTGAAACCCAATAGCCAGGGAGAGGAACACCCATTTGTGTGCATTGCTTTTAAGCTGGCCAAGAGCTCCAAGAAGATCCTGCGACTCCCAGGAAGCTGGACTGACCGAGCCTGAGCCCCCTCAACAAAGTGCGGCACCCCAGATGCAAGGAAAGCCCATCTCGACACCCTGGAACCGTGGTGTTGCTATTTGCGTTAGACTTGAGGAGCTGAAACACTGATGAGCCACTTGTTTGAAGTTTGCCGGTTGCGAGTGCTGACCGTCCCATTTCAGTGCAGGAGTCCCCAGAAGTCCTCCCTCTTGTCCCCACGACTGAGGCCCAGGAACACCAGGATCTGCAGAGCTGCAGTGGAACAGAAGTAATCTGCTGCAATTTTCTTCAACCTAAAGGTACTGTTAAGTCCGAGAACTTACCTTTTGTTGTGCCACCTTGCTGGTACTTGTCTGTTGCCTCTGTAGACTTAACAGCTTTACCTCACAAGCCTAATCAGCTTGTGGTCCTACTTTGAATGTCGTCTTATCCTACAAAGACTTCTAAAACATTGTGCAAGACTTTTTACTTCTCCAGCATGGGGGTCTGGCATGGATTCACATGCTCATGAATATTCCCCGTCAGGCAGGGAATCCTCGGTATAGAAAAAATCAGTATCAGTTTCGTTTCTGACCTGTCTTTCTTATCAGTAACCAATCACTGGTCTCTGGGTCATACTGTCCCCAGCCAATGACTGCACTCTCCCTAAGCCCCGCCTCTGGCAGCCATCCTCAGATTTTTACTGCACGTTCAAGTGTTGGGAGTCCTCATTCTGTAGCTCTCGAGCTTTTGCTGCGTTTTCACGCTTTTTCAGGAGATTTTTCTCATTTTTCGGTTAAATGGAGCCTCGTGCTCCACTGTTTCTACATCGGATCAACAGGGACCCGTTTCGGAGTTTTCTACGCCCCTCAAGGGTGAAGATTTTGTCGAGTTATGCTTTTGGAGGATTCCAGAAGTTGCGAGGCCTACCCCGGACATGGCCCAGGAGAAAGGAAGCTCGACGCCCGGGAAGCTGTTCAGAACCTGCCCTGGATGCCAGCTTCAGAATGTGTTCAAGGAGGACGAGCATTCGTTATGCCTCTACTGTCTCCATGAGGACAAGACGCACATGGAGAAGGACTGCGTTTTGTGGGAACATGTCGGAGCGGACCATGAAGGATCGTTACCTCCGTCTCGCCAACTGGCTAGAAGGGAAGAGCCCGTCAGGCAAGAAAAAGTCTGAGCGGTCTTCTAAGTCCTGTGAGGACGGGGGCCCAACAAAAGGCCAAGAACCGTGAGTGCCGAACGGTCGGGCTCCTTGGCTGCCAGGCAAGGCGCATCCTCCCCGGCGCCATCAACCACGAGCCAACGCTCTGGCTTGGGTAAGAGGAAGTCAGAGAACCCGGCGAAGCTTCTGGAGAGGCCCCGGTCGATGTCCAAGATTCCGGCAGAGGGGGAGCGATGCTCGGACCCTCCCCCCAAGGTGAAGGCCCCAGGCGTACAGAAGGTGACGATGGCCTTAATTCACCCTGCTAAGGGGATGGTGTCTTTCAGGCCCATCGAGAAGACCCCCACGAAGTCCCCATTTGAAAAGGAGGGGGAGGGGCATGCGGCCATCGTGGATACGGACACGACCTCTGAAGAAGAGCTCATCGAAGTCGTGGACGAGGCCCAGCCCATCTGGAGGGATCCCGACTAGGGCGATGACTAGAGCGACGGTGTCGCTGACGAGGTTCCTCAAGAGCCCTTGCGCCCGTCGTTTCTGGTGCCGCAGGACACTTCGGTGGCCATTTTATCAGCGATTCAGTCCTTATGCTCGGAGATGAGGACAAGGTTGCCCCCCTCTCCCCACGGAGGTACCTGACCCAGACCCGACGGGGGAACTGGAGCCAGGACCTTCGGAAAGTCCACCGCATAAGAGGATGCATCCTCCGCCACCTCTCCCACCTCTGCGGCCTGCTCTGCCTTCCCCCCCCGGTCTACTACCCACTGGGATGATACAGGCACGGACACGGCTACGACAGGTACAGATGACGGAGGCGACGACTGGATGTGTCCCCCGTCGCCCCCTGCTTGGGCGTCCCCGCCCGACGAGATTGGATCCTTCCATGCCATGATTTCCAGGGCATCAAGCTCTTCCAGCTTTGCCCCGAAGAGAAGGAAGGGTTCCTTTAACAACGGCGCGAGGCTAAAAGGAAGACGGTCCTCGTCGTACCACTTCTTGATGACATGTGGGATGAGGGGCTTGCCCTCCTCGAACCCTGCCACGGCTGCAAAGAGGGACCGGCACGAGAAGAAGTACCGGGTCTCTGATGCGGCCCCCTTGTGCCTTCGGGCGCAACCTACCCCGGATTCGGTCGTCTCGGCGTCGGCAAAGAAGAAAGCTGGGGGGCATCGGCCTGGACACGATGGGACGGGTCATCTCATCCGCAGCGACGACTATCAAGGCAGCCAACGCCCTGGCTATCGTAGCCCGCTAGGACGGCGTTGTGGTTCAAAATCGCACCTCTATTGGACTTCCTTCCAGACGCCAAAAGGGCTGGGGCCCTTGAAATCTTACAGGAATGTGAGATTGCTTTGGACCACGCCATCACGGTGGCAACAAACCTCGCCGACACCGGTTTCCGTCCGTTGGGCAACAGCGTTTGCGTGAGACGAGGATGGCTCAAGGCGACGGATTTCTGCCAGGACGTACAAACCAAAGTTTTGGACATGCCCTTCGACAGGAACAACCTGTTTGGGAAGGCGGTTGATGAGTCCCTTCAGGCTATCAAGACAGACACGGAGACTGCCCGGGCACTGGGAGTGCAACGACGACGGCTGTCCTTTCGGAGCTTCGCAGGCAGACAAGGTGCCTCCAAGGGATCCGGCAGTGGCTCCTCGACGTACTGCCAAGCGGCAAGATCTTCGTCTCAGGAGGCCTACAGGGGATGTGGCAAATCAGGTGGTGCCCGTTGTCGTCGACAGGGAGGTCAAGGAGGCAAGGCGGCCTCCAAACAGGATTGAACCGACTGTGGGGTCGGGCCCCCGCCGAAGCACCCCAGTGGGAGGCTGGCTGACGAGGTTCGTCAGCGTGTGGGAGTCCATCTCCACTGACCGTTGGGTGCTGGACGCCCTGGCCCAAGGGCACACCCTCGAGTTCCACCCGTGGCCAGGAAGGAAAATCGCGTCCCTCAACTACTGTTGGAAGTAGGGCGATGCTCAAGAGTGCCATCGAGCTTGTCCCAAAGAGGCTTCGGGGCTCCAGAGTTTACTCAAGGTACTTCCTCGTAAAGAAGACGGGAGGATGGCGCCCCATCCTGGACCTGCGACGACTGAACAAGTACATCAAGGCACAGAAGTTCCGGATGGTCACCCTCCAGCACGTGCTGGGACAGCTGGAGGAGGGCGATTTCCTGTCGTCTGACTTGGAGGATGCGTATTTCCACATCCACATCCCCATTCTAAAAAGACACCGAAAGTTCCTCAGGTTTGTGGTCCAAGGGCGGCACTACCATTTCAAGGCCCTCCCGTTCGGATTGAAGTCGGCACCCAGGGTGTTCACCAAGTGCCTTGCAACGGTGGCGGCGCGGCTGCTCCTGCAGGGGATCCACGTCGACCTGGGGTTCTCCATCAACTTTCCAAAATCCCACCTGGTCCCGTCGCAAGTCGCGCTGTTTCTGGGAGCCAAGCTCGACACAGTGGCGCGGCTGTCCTCGCCGTCGGAGGAAAGGACCAGGACCATCCTGGGCAAGGTGCAGCGTCTGCTGGCCACGGACATGGCCATGGTAAGATCTATCAAGTCCCTCCTCGGGATGATGTCTGCCTGCATTTATCTGGTGCGCCTTTGCAGGCTCTGTATGCGCCCCTTACAAGAGTTCCTCGAAGCTCGCTGGGTCCAGTCGATGGGCAGCTTCGAGGACAGGATCCCACTCAACCAGATGTTCCGTCAGGCGATCTGGTGGTGGGGTACCTACTCATCTGTCAGCAGGCACAGACTTTCAGACCACAGCTCACCAGGTGACGACGGATGCCTCCCTGGAAGGTTGGGGAGCGCACTCCGGAGATCTTCACGCGAGAGGCCTTTGACTCCTGGAGGAGAAGTCACTCCACATTAACATCTTTGAGCTCCGCGCAGTGTTCTGGGCCCTCGGGTCTTTTCTTGTTGCCATCAAGGGCAAGGTGGTGAGGATCTTCACCGACAACACCACCACAATGTTCTACATCCGGAAGCAGGGCGGAACCAGATCCCCTACCCTATCCAAGGAAGCCCAGGACCTCTGGCATTGGGCCGTCGCCCAAGGGATGTTTCTGGTGCCTTTTCATCTGGCAGGAATAAAAAACACCATCGCCGACTCTCTCAGCAGAGAGCTGCGCTCGTGCCACGAGTGGGAACTACGCCAGGATCAAGTGGATCGACTCTTCCGACGTTGGGGCGAACCCCAGATCGATCTCTTCGCGACGGCGACTAACTCCAAGTGCCAGAGGTTCGCCAGCAGGTTCCCCCAGCCGAGGAGCATGGGCGAGGCTTTCTCGTTCCCCTGGGACGCCCTATATCTTTATGCGTTCCCTCTGTTGCTGCTCCGGCTCGAGGTTCCCGGTGCAGGATGATTCTCGTCACACCAGCGTGGTTGAGACCGATCTGGTTCCTGGACCTTCTGGACTTGTCAGCGTCCACACCAGTCAAGCTGCCGACGGATGCGGATCTTCTCTCCAGAGAAGGAGGCGCCATTCTTCATATCAACCCAGAGTCACTGAACTTGCAGGCCTGGCTCCTGCAGTACTAGAGTTTGGAGGGTACGACATCCCAGCCGACTGCAGAGAGGTTCTTGCAAAGGCCAGGGTGTCCTCAACTCTCAAGTGCTACGGACATACATGGAAGAGGTTCTCTGTCTGGTGCCGTGCACAGAAGATTAACCCTCTGCGGATTACGGCCCCTCAAGTATTGCCGTACCTACTGTCATTGGCCAAGGCTGGACTAGCTCACGCTTCCATCAAGATACATCTGGCCGCCATCTCACGATACACCAGAACTACGGGACGGGCGTCCTTGTGGTCTCATCGGCTGGTGAAGGAATTTATGAAAGGATTGTTCCGATCATTCCTGCCGGTGAAGGCCCCTGCCCCGGCATGGGAGCTCAACGTGGTGCTGACCAGGCTCATTGGGGAGGGGGGGGGGGAGACATTCCAGCCTATGCATTCGGCACCGTTGAAGTTTGTCATGGAAGACAGCTTTTCTCGTGGCCATCACCTCCGCCCGTCGAGTGAGAGAGATCCAGGCCCTATCTTGCAAGCCACCATACTTGACTTTTCATGACACGAGGGTGGTGCTGAGGACGAACCCCTCCTTCATGCCCAAGGTGCCGTGGGACTTCCACCTCAACGAACCCTTGGTGTTGGCAGTTTCTTCCCGTCGCCTTCGCTGCCGGCTGCGAGGACTCTGCACTCGCTGGACGTAGCTAGAGCGCTGAAGTTCTACGTGGACCACACAAAGCGTTTTCGGAAGACATCACAGCTGTTTGTAAACGTTGGACCTGTGAATGAAGGGAAAGCTCTCTCGAAGGCTTCCATTTCCAGATGACTCTCCGGCTGCATCATGCACTTTCACCGGTTAGCAAACCGACAGCTGCCCGGCCATCTGAGAGCCTACTCGACCAGAGCGATCGCTGCTACCACGGCGTTCCTATCTGTTGTGCCCCTGCTCGACATCTGCAGGGCTGCGACATGGAGGTCGACACACACCTTCACGAGATTCTACTGCGTCGATCGAGACTCCGGGGAGGAGTTCAGGGTCGGCCAAGCAGTGCTGCGCAACCTGTTCACTTAAGGTGAGCCTGGTGAGGAGGTAAGAGATGCTTAATGTTGAGCCTGTTGCCACCTCCCGTGGTTGTGCATGTGTATACTGCTATGTATTCTTATATTCATGAGCATGTGAATCCATGCCAGACCCATGCTGGAGAAGGAACAAGTTACTTGACTCGAACTGTTGTTCTCCAGCATGGGTCTGGCATGGATTCACATGCGAACCCTCTGCGGCTCTTCACTTGGTCATACTGCCACTTTACGTGCTACCAAATCTGTGAATCTAACTAGCTCACATTGACCCCGCTTGAGATGAGCCTGGCTGCTCAACACGCTACCAACTTGTGTAGTACAGGCTTATACCAAAGGTTGGGTTCCTATTGCCAGGAGGTCAGGTTTGTTGTAGTGCACCCAAAGGGTACTGCATACAATCTTGCCTAAGAAAGGTTTAAACAGGTTCTCAGTAATTGTGAAGACAACTAAATCTCCCAATGAAATTTAGACAAGCCTTTTCCAGCAGTACAAGTTACCAGCTATGAGGGACAAACAAAATCAAAGTCAATGGACTAGAGTCTTCAGGGAGCCAGGACAGCCAAAGTCAATTTGAAATAGTCTGTAGAGCTGAAGCACTTCTTAGAATCAAAGTCTTGCACAAAGTTTGTTAGAAAATCACTTGTAGGGCTACTAGCTGTTAAGGCTGTGAGAAAGAGTTGGACTCCACTCTAAAAGTAAGCTAATGCAATTCCCAACTGAGAAAAGCACATTTAAAAGGCAATGAGGTAAGTACCCCAAACCTAAACAGTACCTCTGGTTTGAAGAGTGGTCCAGCTGTATTCTGTCTTGCTGCAGCAGTGCAGACCACTTTTCATGATCCTTGGTTGTGGGGACAAGAGATGACGTCTAGAGGGCTCCAGCTGTGGCACTTGGGAGCTCATCTGCAGCTATGGGCTCTTTTTAGTCCAGCAGCATTTCGCGGTTTCAGCGCTTAGCAAATGGCACGATTGCAGATCTCAGATACCAGTTGGACTTCCTTCACTCCTTGGGTCCTGCACTCTGGTTAGGGGACTTGAGCTCTGGTCCTGCTTCTGGAGGTTACTTTGGAGTCTGCTGGAGCTTATGGACGGATTTGTTACTGCTTCATACGTTTTATTACACCCCTGGCATTTAGTTCTTCAAGCAACGAATAAGTACAGGTAGTCCAGGTAGATGGTCCATTTGAGTTGGTCTTGGTTAGTTGCTCCCACTAACCGAAGGGGAGAAGTTGTCTCTTTCGGAGCATCTGTCGAATTGAAAAAGGAGTTTCTGCACAGCAGCAGCGCTTCTTCGGGCAATTCGAAGGTCCAGGAGGATGCACCAAGCTTCGTTCATGGTCTATTCGTCTGGTGTTTCTGCCAGTGGTAGACTCTTTCTAGTCCCAAAGCCCCTGCCTTTTAAGAGCAGGTTTCTCCTTTTCTTGCACAGCTTACGCTGTCAATCACACAGCAGGGTGGCTGTCCTGAAAGGCCAGCCAGCCAATCAGGACTGGTTGCATTCAGGCATTCCTAGAGACAAAGGACAGGGAGGTTTTGGGACCCTCCCGCACATCCTGTTCTTCCAGACACACTGGTGCCATAGGCGGGCTTCATGGCTGAAGCCCGCCAAATGCAAAACAAAGGGCTTGAATCTGTTTTGATGCAGAGTAAAACCCAAGAAAGACCCCATAAACGGAAAATCCCAAAAAGGTCTGGGGAGGGGCATTTTGACAAAATACTGCAGCTTGAGGGTTCAGCCTGCGGTAGAAAAACACAATGGTAGGAAACATAAACCACTGCCACCAGCCATTTGAAGTAGGGAGGGTAACATAAAAATGTTACTTGAGGATGTAGGATAAGGGCTATGAAGTAATCCCCCAGCACTCCACATAAGATGGTGTGTGCTGGACCTACAAAGATAAAAGGTAAGTAAAGTCAATTTCACTTTACTATTCTTGAACTAGTTCACACAAGAAAAGTTATTAAACCTCTCAAGATAAATGTTTATCGCATCGAAACAGCCTGCAGGCATCAGGGCGCTCACATTGGAGACAGACATACATGATAGACAGGACCTCAGTTGCTACCGATTTCCTAATAAGAGTCTTAAAGGAGTTCTGTCAGTGCACTGAAGGTGCTGTGTGTCACTATACAAAACGTAGATGCCTATGGAGTTTCAGACTCCCAACAGTGAACACGGAATCCACAACAGGTCAAAACACATCGGTGAGAAAATGGTCTCTCTCCCGGGTTATTAGAAAGTCGAGAGGTGGCGGTCTCCATGGTTGAAGGGAATTAGTATAGAAATGAGAAGTCTCCCTAACCACCACCATGATTCACGGGTCCACAAAGTGTGAAAGACAAGTCTCCTCCCCCCCCCACCACAGCCCCTCCCCCCCCCCCCCCGTGGGCCCGGATGCCCTCTTCATGTTTTCTGTCTGAGGCTTGTGCTTGAAAGGGGGACTGGGAAAAAACCTTGTTTGAGTTCTGCTGCTGCTTGTCTATGCAGGCTGGGTGACCATTCGGGCTGCTGCATTCTGTGCTCTTAAAAGCCCCCGAATCCCCCCCCAATTCTCCCTCTCGCTGTGCTTGCGCCGGACCAATTGTCTTTAGAGCTGTCTTGGCAAGTATTTCTATGGATTTAGCTATTTGAGAGTTGGCTTTCTTAAGTTCCTCATCCGTCAAGGAGTGGAATAAGGCCACCACCTCAAAAGGAAGGACCAGAATGTTTATCAATATCAGTATTGAACTTGGTGGCCCTCATCCAGGCTGAACGCTACATGTCCATGGCAATGCAGATAGCCCTTACAACAGTGTCTATATGTGCCTTTGCTACCTCAGTGATATCCTGTGCTGCCTCGGTTTCTTTTGGTTGTGGAGTCTGACAAACTCCATAGGCATAATCTTTTACATTTTGTGTCACAGCACCTTCAATGCAGTGACACAGGGAAGTCTTCCAGATTTCCCAAACGTGTAACTACCTTCTCTGGGATAAACTACTGTTTCCCAGAGCAGTAAAGTGGAATTGACTTTACTTGCCATTGTAAGTTGCTAGACCCAGCACACTCTATTTTACAATAGAGTGCTGGAGGGGATACCTAGTATCCCCTTTGTCTCGCTTCTCATGTAACATTTCTGTTACCCTTTTCTCATAGACTGGCTGGTGGCAGTGGTTTAGTTTAAACTACCATGGTCTGCATTTACCGCAGGCTGTGTTCACAGCTGCTCTAAAGCAACCACGGGAGCCATCTTTGTCAAAATTGCGCCCGGTCTTCTTTCACCATTTCTTTATGGAAAGGTCCTTATAGAGATTTTCTCTGCGCGCCAAACCAAGGTGGTTCTGTTAATTTTGCCGTTGGAGTTTCCATGTGAAACCCGCCTCTGGCTCCAGAGTGTCTGGGGCAGGCAGGAAGTGAGGGAGGTGCCGGAAACTCCCTGTGCTTTGTCTCCTACGAGACCCAAATGCACTCTGTGGTGATTGGCTGGCCGACTGACCAGCAATGAAAGCCACCCTGCTGGGTGAGTGGCAGCTAGGCTGCAATTAATGGGAGAGAATTGAATAGTCTCTTGGCTTGGAAGGCAGAGTCGACCACTGGACGAAGGAACTGAAGAGCTTGAAGAGGACGGCTGCTGCAACTTCTGGACCGTTGGTTTACCCGGTGAAGCCCTGCTGCAGTGCTGAAACGCCAAGTTTGCATCGACAGAGAAGCCCCTGCAAGGACGACTGCTCACTTTCTTTGTGGGACCAATCCACTCCAAAGTAAGCCACCTGGACATCCATCTCGGAGCTGGTTGTGTTTCCAAAGTTGCTGCTGGAAACCGTATAGCCAGGGAGAGGAATACCAGATTGTGTGCGTTGCTTTTAAGCGGGCCTAGAGCTTTTGGAAGATCCTCCGGACTCCCAAGAAGCAGAACAGACCAAGCCCGAACCTCCAACAGTGCGGGACCCCAGAAGCAAGGAAAGTCCATCTCAACAGCCTGGAACCACTGTGTTGCTATTTGAGGTAGACGCAAGGAGCTGAAACACTAAACAGCCACTGAAAGTGAAGTTTGCTTGTTGCAAGTTTTGGCCGTCCCAGTGCATTTCTGGAGTCCCCCAACGTCCTTCCTCTTGTCCCCACGACTGAGGCCCAGGAACGGTGAGATCTGCAGAGCTGCACAATGACAGAAGTCGTCAGCTGCATCTTTTCATTTCTATGGTACTGTAAAACAAGGCCAAGAACTACCTCTTACTGTAGAATTGCTTGAAACTTGTACAACTCACAAGTCTGATCAGCTGGTGGCCCTACATTTGATTCATCTTTTCATCAAAGACTCCTAAGAACTTGTGCAAAGACTTTTCCATTTACTCGCCAGAAGTGCTTCATCCTATACAAGACTTTTACCTATTGACTTTGGCTTAGCCTATTGAATGATGTGACTCTTCTTGGAGGATCCAAAAGTATTTGCCTGCTTAAGAATGTGTGTTCTAATAACCTTTTCGTTTTACCAATTCCTAAAAGTATTGTAAATGCCCCAGAACCCTAGCTATTGAAGTCACCTGAGGGTGTAGGTTGTCTGTGGGCCATCCCAAAAGGGTCTTTACTGATTTAGAAACTAAGAGTATACAGTATTGAAGTGTATTTGTTACTATTATATTGTTCCCTTCTAAAGAAGGCTTTATAACTGACTGATAAATAGAAACCTTAGTGTGAGTTTATTTGAATACCTGTAACTGTGAATCTTTGTGTACTTCCACTACAGCTCACATTTACCCCTCTTGAGATGAGCTTGGCTGCTCAACACGCTACCAAAACTGTGTAGTACAAGCTTATACCAAAGGTTGGGTTGCCTATACCTGTAGTCATAGTTGTGTGTAGTGGTCCCAGAGGGTACTGCATACAAACTTAGCCTAACACCGTAACCGCTGGTTGGCTCCTCAAAGCATGGCATTTGCATGTCTAAGGTGTAGCCTGGCATTCAAGTAGATCTTTTCACTGTAGGCCTACAGTGTCGTGTAATCCTTTGCTAACATTGCTGTGGTTGTGCTAGAGTAAGTAGAGACCCGGGTCTTCCAGTATGTAGGCTAGGTCTTTGAGTTTACCAACATGTTTCAAATTGCGTGGCCTGGTAAATCCCCCCAGCATGCACGCCCATAAGGATTCCACCTCCAGTTTGATATGCCCAGAACATATGGATCATCCCAGCGTCCACCTCCCTGCACTTTGGGCATTTCTGCTCTTCAGTACCTCTGAAGCTGGCGATCTTACAGGGGGTCAAGTATGCCCTGTGGGTGACGTACAGCTGAATCTGCTACAGCCTCTCGTTTCTGGACACCTTTTTATGGTATGTCTGAGCCCTTTTCCCACTGCCTGTCTTGCATAGGGTCTCTCGCCTCCTCCTAGTCCCGTCTCAATTGGGGCAGCTCCTTACTCACTCTAGACATCACCAGTTCGTAAATCCGGGATATTTCATGCACCCTCCCCTCTCCAAGATGTCATACAGCATTTCTATGGCAGTGTCGGGCTGTTCTACCAGCACTGATTTGGGCCAAGTTTCCTTCACCCTTTTAAATATTCTATTATATGTGATGTATCGCCCCGTGTGTACTCCAGTTTCGTCCACCATTTTTTGGGAAGTCTAATGCTTTCCCATCTTGCCATATATCTCCCAGGGTCGCTAGGTCTACCTGCTCCCAATGTTTTCGAATCCCTTTTCTCAGTTGTTCATCCACCTTGCACATCGCCACGAGTGGTGCCTTTGGCGAGCATGGAGCTGGATTTCCCGTGACTCAACAGGCTTTGTGAGGCTGAGTGTTAACACCTCAGACAGTATTCCAGTCTCAAGTTTCTCTTGCTAGGGATGTGGGATGTCCAGGTATTCCACTAACCCAGCCAGTGCGACGTAGATGCCTCTGCGTTGTCATCCTCTTCTGTATCTGCTTTGGAGGGGATTGTGTCCTCAGACGTATTACACATCTATGAATGACAGGTAATATCCACAGCTGTGCTGCTTTGGAAAATTTTCGGCGGAGGGCGTCCTGCATGGATGGTGTCAATCCATTGTCCCTCAAGACCCACTGTCGAGGGTCGACGTCAGCGGATGTTATATCCGTAGCCTCAGTTCTATTTTTTCTGCAAACGTGTTTGCTTCGGAATCTCGGCGCGCTCGATCGTGTTCAAAGTCTTAATCTTCTACTACCCTGGGTTTTAAAAAAATGTCGGGACTGCGGTTCGAAGATGTCCATCATGGACCCGCACAATATCTGCCTCTGGTGCCTCGGTGAAAGCCACGCCACCGAATTCGATGACTGCCAGTCCCTGCCGTCTAAGGCCTTGGTAAGGGGAAATTGAAGGTAGGTAGGTTGTCTAAGCCCCATAAATCGAAGTCCGCTGGGCTTTCCAGCAATGACTTGAGGGGCGACTCTCTGCGTCAGTAAAAATCTCGGTCTAGGAGTGGTTCCCGCCATTCCTCTGCCTCGTTGAGGCATTCTAGGAAGTGCCATCACCAGTCGCCGCCTTCGTCGGAGGACGACTCTGCCAGACGGTTGACTTGTCCCACCAAGATTTCGTCGCTGGCTGAATGGGATTCATTCCGCCAGCAGATGTTAGTGATTTTTCAGTTGTAAGGTACTGTTCAGTCCGTGCCTTCAAAAGAAGCCGGCAGGGAACGGGCTCGGTCCACTATGCGCATGCCTTCGGGCTCGGGTGGTTGGCGCGATCGGGAGCCGTCACGGTCCAGATTGGACAAGGACGATCGCCATAGCCGTGCCAGGTCCAGTTGCTGGTCCTCAATGCAGTCGAGACTGTCAACCTGTGAAGCCTTCGAAGAAGGCGTCGGCACCGTGCCCGTCGAAGGACTCTTTCGGGGATCCGCCCTCTAAGGTCGGCGCCTCGGTCGACACAGATTCCATCAGCGCCCTCGATACTGTTTGTGAAGGTTTTGCCAGAGGTGCCCCTGAGGGCTGTGGAACCTCCGAGGAAGGCTACCAGTAAGTATGGGGCCTGTTTTTGAGCCCTATTTGGTTACTCCTCCTAGATTGGAGTTTTTCCAACCTTTACAGGATATTTCAGAGGTTGAGTAACTGTCTGAGGAGATGGCCTTGTCTGTGCCTCCTGAATTCCCTGATTTTGTCTGGGCATAGTCAGATGGAGGAACTCAGTCAGTCATTGCATGACGCCAGTGGCCTTGACACCTCTCCGGAGGCGAGGTTAGCCGACCTGAGCCTGGGGCGCATGTGGACCCCTCTCGGCGTCTCATGTCAAGGGTGACAGAGTACTTGGGGTGGTCTGTGCCGATTTTGCTCAGGATGATTTAACGGACATCCTGGATCAGGGTCCACCCACTGACCAGGTATTGCCGTTTCACATGGCTTTGCAGAAGAGGCTGGCGGCGGCTTGGACTGCTCCGGAGATTCTACCAGCAGTTAATAAGTAGCTTCCTAAGAAATACCGCCCATCCAATAGTGACCTCTGCTACTTATCGACACACCCTACTCCGGAGAGTTTGGTGCAGGCGGCTACAGCTACCTCGCAGCAGGCTGCATACCCTACCATCCCTCCTGATGGGGATGATAAGCGCTTTGATGGTTTGGCGAAGACTGTATTTTTGGCTGGGGGTATGGCGCTGAAGTCGGCCAACTCCACTTGTGCCTTAGCGATATTCTCACACACACTGTGGAACTGTTCGTCTTCGACGGGTGAGCATATTCGCGAAGCGGAAGAAAGGGATGGTTTTCTAGCCCTCGTGCAAGATGGCAAGGATGCCATTTGCGAATCCCTTCAGTCGGGTTTGGACACGGCAGACCGTGACAGTCGGTCCATGGCTGCAAGCACCATGATACGCAGGTTTGCATGGTTGCAGAAGTCGGGGTTTGCTCCGGATGTGCAGGCCCGTCTTCTGAACATGCCCTTTGATGGTGTTCATCTGTTCGGCAGCAAGGCTGACAGGAGCCTTCAGAGGTTGCAGACCTCCAAAGCTGCGGCGAAGTCTTTTAGTGCTGCGGTACGTCAACCTCTGCTTTTTTTGTTCTAGGGGAACAGCAATGAAGGGGAGGTTCCTTTCGGTACTACTCTTCCTTTGGTAGGTCGAGAGAAGCTGCCAGTCAAAGGGGTCACCGTAGGAGTACTCGGGTGGAAAGCAAGGTACTCTGGGTGCCAAAGCTGCTCCGGCAGTTGCCTCTTTGCCCTCAGGCACTGCTGCAGTCGTGTCGGCTCAGTCATGAGGCCATGTCCCATGGTTCGTCGGTTGGGGGCAGACTTGCACTGCATCTTGGAGAATGACGGGCCATTACTTCAGATGTTTGGGTTCTGGAGTTCATAGCCCACAGCTACTGTCTTCCCTTCCGGCATAGGCCTCAGGACAATCCACCGGGGAAGCTCTCTGTCTCTGAAGCATCTGGATCCGCTCCTTGCACAGGAAATCCTATCCCTGCTGGAGAAGTGCGCCATAGAACTGGTGCCTGTAGCGGAGAGGAATAAGGGATGGTGTTCACCCCTTTTTTGATCCCGAAAAAAGACTGGGGATTGAAACCCATCATGGACTTGCGTTGGTTGAACAAGCTTCTCAGGAAGGACAAGTTCAAGATAACTCATTCTCAAGTCCTCCAGGCCCTTCAACTTCAGGATTGGTTGGTGTCTTTAGACCTCAAGGATGCTTACTTTCATGTGCCGATTCATCCCAAGCACAGGAAATACCGGAGGTTTGCGGTTGGCGACTCCCATTTTCAGTTCCGGGTCCTGACATTCGGATTTACCTCCGCCCCGAGGGTCTTTACCAAGCTGATGGTGGTGGTGGCAGCGTATCTCAGGAAAGGGGATCCACGTCTACCGCTACCTGGAAGATGTTGATCAGGGCGTGCTCTGCCGAGCAAGCCCTGGATCTGTCAGTCACCTGCCACTCCCTTCACAAGCTGGGCTTCTCCCTCAATTTAAAGTCACATTTGACACCTACCCAGCGGCTCCAATACATCAGAGCAGTGCTCGACACATCTCTAGGGCAGTGTTCGCCTCCCCAGGTGAGGGCTCATCACATTCTGAAGATGGTGGACAAGTTTCAATGTGCCCAGAGTCTCCCGACATTAGAATTCTTGAGGTTGGCATTCTGCATTTACCTGGTGCCAGAGGCCAGGCTGCGGATGAGATCCCTGCAGTGGGCTCTCAAGATGCAGTGTTCGCAGTCCTCTGGCAGGATGTCTGATCCCGTTCAGATTCAGACCTCGGTCGCCCAGGATCTTCTATGGTGGGCCGACGAAGGCAGTCTGATGAAGGGAGCACCATTTTGGCAACCATGGCCGGAGGTGACTATAGTGATGGACGCATGCCTCACAGGTTGGGGCTCTCATGCCAACGAGTTGACAGCCAGCAGATGTTGGTTTCCGGAGAGCTAAGTGCCGTCAGGCTAGCCCTGAATGCTTTTCTGCCATCTGTGCGGGGGAAGAATGTCCCGATTATGACGGACAATACAGTGGCCATGCACTACCTCAAAGGGGGGGGGGGGCAGGGTCACGCCCATTGTGCAGGGAGGCGATGCAGCTCTGGTTCTGGGCCATCCAGCAGGAAACTTCAATTTCGACAGCTCCTCTGGCCGGAGACGGATATGTGGTGGCGGACGCTTTGAGCAGGCAGAGCACGGTCGCTCACGAGTTGGAGCTGGCTAAGGAAGTTCTTTTGGAGATCTTCGCCCTTTGGGGAACCCCACAAGTGGATCTCTTCGCCACCAGTGTCAACCGGAAGTGCGATAGATTCTACTCGCAGGAATTTCCCCCAAGAGGAGCCTTAGGGGACGCGTTAGTAGTGGAGTGGTCCTTCCCACTGCTGTATGCGTTTCCACCAGTCCCCATCATTCCGCAAATGTTGCGGAGGTTAGAGGTTCGGTGCCCGAATGATCCTCATTGCTACGGCATGGGCCAGGAGAGCGTGGTACCCGGACCTTCTAGACATGTCCATCTGCCCATCACGTCGTCTTCCCTACCGAGACGATCTGCTCTCACGGGAGGGGGGGTCGGGTTCTCCAGTTTCTAAAAGGGCTAACTAATGTGTTTCCACTGTCGCCTTTCCAAGTGCCGGTATGGGATTTGAATTTGGTTTTCAAGTTCCTAGTGGGAGCTCCGTTTGAGCCCTTGCATTCTTGTCCATTGCGACTGTGTGCTTTAAAACTGTTGAAGTTGCGGTTACTTCGGCACGCAGAGTGAGTTGCAGGCACTCTCCACCAAGCCACCCTTTACTGTTTTCCAGAAGGACGGGGTTGTCCTGCGGGTGCGGCCGCCTTTGCTTTCGAAGGTTGTCAGAACTCCATTTTAGCCAGGTGATTCTTCCGGCGTTTTATCCTCCTCCACATCCTAAGGAAGAGGAGAGGCTCCATAGGTTGGATCATAGGAGAGCTTTGAGTTTCTATCTCACAGATGTCCCGGGTCAGAGTGGACGATCAGCTCTTTGTTGGTTATGCTGGAATGCGCTTGGTTCAGGCCGTTTCCAAACGGACCTTGTCCAGATAGATCATTTTGACAATCTGAGTGTTACCGTTGGGCGGGAAAGGACCCTCCAGTAGGCTTACGGGCTCACTCTACTAGGGGTGTGGCTGCCTCCACTGCTCTACAGAGGGGTGTTCCTATTTGCAAAACAGCCACATGGGTCTCTGTCCATACTTTTGTGAGACACTATTCCGTGGACTCCATCAATGGGCAGGATTTGGCCTTTGGTAAGGCAGTCCTTTATTCAGCAATTTGATTGCAAATTCTAAAATTCTTAAATTGTAAATTCTTTTCTCACCTAAATAAGTTGGTACTGCTTTGGGAGTCTGTCATAGATGTGGAATACGTCTGAGGACACAATCCCCTCGAAGAACAAGTTTACTTGCCATATCTGGTAATGTTCTTTCGATGGGATGTTCCTCCGATGTATTCCACATCGCCCTCCCAGCCTGCCCCTCTACTGAATTTCCTATGCAATTGCAGTTTACGTTTCCGCATCTGCGGTCATACTGGCAGGAGATTGGTGCCACACGTTCTGGGAAAAACTACAACTGATGCGAAGGGTGCCGTGTCCTATATATAACATCCAGTGTAGGCCCTTGGAGGCCCTTGAGGGACAACAGATTGTTGCCATCGACGCAGGACGCCCTCTTCCGAAAATCCTCCGAAGCAGCACAGCTATGGACATTACCTGTTATAGATGTGGAATACGTCGGAGGAACATCCCATCGAAAGAACGTTACCAGAAATGGTAAGTAACTTGTTCATCTATGGCATAGGGGGGGTGGGGGGGGGGGCCGGAGTCTGCCACAGCCTTGGAATCTGAGGCATGATCGGCGTTGTCCCCTTGTGGGATTAAGAGGGGGCCTTTGGAACCTACTGCAGGCCAGTGTCTGTCCTGAACTGCTGCTGGAAGCGGCACTGGAAGTGGTGCTGGAGGCGGTTGAAGTTGTACCAGGTTCGGCGGTTGTACAGGTATTGGTGGCTGTACTGGTGTGGGTGGCATAGGAGGCATCTCCTTAATGAGGCCATTTAGATTTCCAGCCACCTGCTGGGACTTCATGAGGCTCATGAATTTGTCAAAGAACTGCTTCACATGCTGGTGTGGAGCAGTATGGAGCCACTGTGGGCTGGGCCCTTCTGGACTTCTCTGGACCCCTCTCTAGCGTACCGATAATGATATCGGGTAAGCTGTGCACCGCATCAGTTTGTGTTTGTGCATGGGCGACTACTCTACCCTAGGGTCGAATTCTTGCCTTGGTGCGAAGGGCATACTGCCCTTTGTGGTCACGGTTTGGGGCGTGTGTGCTTCTTGCCCTGGTTCCATATTGTACTTGTTTGGCAGAGCAGGCAGGCACTGGAACTCGGACTTACCTGCACGAGCAGACAGTGGTTTGCCCTTTAACGGTTGCTCAGTAGTAGTCTGCCCCTTCGGTGTGTACCTGGGAGGCTTGTCCCCCTCTGGCTTGCGTGCGATAGTGCTTTTGCATAAAGCACCCCCAGTGATGGCGCAATGCCCCTTCAATCTTCTTGGTATCAAACTTGCGGTTCCTCAGCCTGGGGCCCATAAGGGTCCTTTGGTCCAAAGACCTATACCTTGGGGAGCCTCTGCCTTGTGACTGTTAAGAGGATCTGTATAATCCTTTCCACTCAACGTCTTCCCGGAAAAGTAATCACCATCGGGGTGCTTTGTTGAATAAGGTTCTTAGCTTAGGCCTCGCCTCCTGCATATGTATTCCTTTAAGCGTTCTGGCATTAATCTAGAGAATAGCTCCCTCCACTTGGCGACACGATTCTTCAATGACTTTGGGGTGAGCCATCGCACTAGGAACAACCAACCTTCCCAGCCGTTATCTTCACCAAGGCATTGGAGGCAGAGAGTGTAGATCTGACGCCGGGAACGAACCGTCACAGGAAGAGCACCGACTGAATCCCACCTGAACCGACCTGTTCCAGGGATGTGAGGCACCGGAGACGGGTGGAATTTTCGAAACGCAAGAAAAATATGGAAAGTAAGTTTTCAGTGGAGCGCACGCTCCTGGTACCACACCTCTCCGTGCATCTAAATCTAATGGGGGAAAGACTTTGTGAAAAAGGTTCCTTTCCCTAGCGGGATGGGATTTAAGAGTGTAACAGTTGCTCAATCTGAGCCGCTGGAGATGAAGGAAATGACAGTGCGCGGTATAAGTCAACATAACGGTCTGCAGACACGCTTGGTTTTCATACACCAAGCTTTTTATGGCATTGCATGTGCATTTTTGAATGCGAGCTATAGCACAGAGTAAAGACTCCGCAGGAGGCTGCCATCTTCCCTCGCCGGGAATCTGGTAAGTGTGATCCGTCCCCTCCCTCACCCCCGTTTCCACATCTTCAACACCCCCACTTACCATGCACTGCTGCATCCCTCGTAGGCATATGTACAAAGAAGGAAAAGGGGTTACAACATTCAAAGCATAATATACAGGTGACTACCTATAATTCTCCAGCATGGATTCACATGCTCATGAATATTCCCCATCAGGCTGGGAATCCTTGGTAAAAGAAATGTTTTGCTTTATTTTATAAACTGTCTTTCTCCTATAAACCAATCACTGAGCTCTGGGTCATAAATCCCCCAGACAATGACTGCCCTCTCCCTACGACCCTCCTCTGACAGACATCTTCAGATTTTTACTGCACGTTGAAGTATTGGTAGTCCTCATGTTTTGCTTTTCAAGCTTTCTGCGTTTTGTGCTTTTTGATTAGGAAACCCTATTTTTTTTTTTCTTTTCAATCTAGCCTGTGTGCTCCATCGTTTTCTTCATCTGATAAACTGATCTGTTTTTAGGAATCTTTCATTGCCCCTCAAGGGCAGAATCGTTGAGTGTTACTACTTGGAAGTTTCGCCAAGGCCATCTGGCCTACCCAGCGCACCAGATCTTGTCAAAGGACGGGGCTTCACTTTTCAAACTCTGCACTAGCTGTGGTTTGCAGAATGTTTTCATCGAGGACAAGCATTCCCAGTGACTTCTATGATCGTCACCCGATGCACAAGGAGAATTGCGAGGTCTGTCATGGCTTTACCAAGTGCACTATGAAAAATCAGCACGTCAGACTGGCGGTGTGGCTCAAGGCCTCTAACCAGTGTGGTTCACAGGGGCATGCCTCATCCGGATCCAGCCTGCCAGAGTAGGATTCTAAGTCCTTTGAACGCGCTCCAACCTTGGGGGCGACAGACAAGGCCAAGCACCACGAGTCAGCGTCTGTCGGTCGCTGCGCAAGCGGGTCCCGCAACAGCCAGGTCACGTTTATCATCCCCATTGGCCTCCATCTCCAGCTATCGCTCCAGTTCTACATCTACCCCGGCGAAGCTGCAGGAGAAACCAGAGAAGGCTAAGCAACAAGACAAGTTGTCCGACCTGTCCGTGAAGGCCCAGGTTAAGTCTTCATCCATCGAGCTGGTGGCGGCTGCCCCATTCGAAAGACAAAGGGGCTGACCCTGTCCAAAGTACCCCTATGACGGCCAGGGTTGCTCTTCCTCCCAGGCTGGAGGCTTCAGCAAAACCAGTGGAAAAGACCACGGAAAAGAGGATGCCTTCCCTTAGTCCGAGACCGACCCCTCAGGACCCAAAAATTGGGAGGTGGGGGGGATGGGGGGGGGGAGGCTGGAAGTACTCGGGGCAAGGGTCGTTCTTCTTCCGACGTGGAGGATGAGGCTTCTGTCCACACCATCCTAGAAGACGTTGGGGATGAGAACATCAAAGATATAGTCGCTGCAGGAGGGGATGGCGGTGATGCCATCGGCGGGGGCAACGATATAGGCGCTGTGCCCAGAAACCCTACTCCCCAGGCACCTCCCAGAGATCTGTCGGAGATGCAGAAGAGTATGCCAACGGCACCACTGGCGACGACCCTGTTAACACGGCCACCACCACCGCCGAAGAAAAGGAGGCAGCCTACAACTCCGCTACTGCTGCCTCTGCCCCCCTGCGCACCCCCCCCCCCCCAATAGGGACAGGGATGGACATGACAATTAAGGACACAGAGCGGGATCTCTCCGCCTCCAATGACTTCTCCGCCGGACGAAGTGGGTTCCTTCCACTCCATGATCACCCGCGCATTGGAACCTTTCCAGCTCATGCCGGAATAGACGGAGGGCTTCATGTATCAATCCGGGAGGCAAAAAGGAATACCATTCTGTTGGTGCCACTCGTGGAGAACGTCTGGCATGAGGGCCTGGCTCTTCTGAAGAACCCTGCCTCTGCCCTGTCGAAAAGAGACCGGCTAGAAAAGAGATACTGGGTGCTGGAGTCTGCACCCAAATGTCTGTGGTCAGTGGTCTCGGCAGCTGCTTGGAAGAAGTCGTCCAGCTCGTCCTCCGCCTCGGCTCTCCCGGACAGTGAGGGGAAGAAGTTGGACTCTGTGGGTAGAAAGGGCATCTACTCAGCGGCGACAACGGTCAAGGCAGCGAACGCTTTAGCCATCCTGGCAGGTACGATCGGGAGTTATGGTAGTTATGGTAAAAGATGGCCCCGATTCTGTATTTCCTTCCTGAAGACAAACTGGTCGAGGCCATGGAGATCCTTCAGGATGGCGAGATTGGGTTGGACCACGCCATCACCGTGGCCCTGGATATTTTGCGGATACAGGCTTCCGCCAGATGGGGAAACAGGGTTTGCCTCTGTCGTGACTGGCTGAAGGCCACCAACTTCAGACAAGAGATTCAGACCAGAGTGCTGGACATGCAGTTCGACTGAGACAATCTCCGGGAAGGCTGTCTTTGAATCTCTTCAGGCACAGATGGCCAGTGCCCTAGGCACAATGCAACAGCTTCGTACTTTCGTTCCTCAGGAGGGAAGTCGGGCAGATCGAGTTTTGGCGGCGGATTGTCCTCTTACCCCATCTCTCCCGTTCCACGACCCAGGAAGCCTACAGGGGTCGCTCCAAGGCCATTGGAGGTGACAATTGTCGTCAAGCCTCCCAAGGCAGTGCGCTAGCCTCTAAGCTGGACTCAACCGGCCAAGACGTCGGGACCACACCCCAGTGGGAGGCCGGCTGGCGAACTTTGTCAGCGTGTGGGAAAACATCTCCACCAATCGATGGATGCGGTATGCTCTCGTCCACGGACACACTTTGGAGTTTCAGCAAAGTGTCTGCAAATACCGCCTGGCAGGAACGCCTCCATCAGCTGCTGCTGGAGTTTCAGGCCATGTTAAAAAAAAAAGGGGGGCCATCGAGCTGGTTCCAAAGCGACTCTAGAGCTCTGGAGTTTACTCCATTTACTTTCTAGTAAGAGACTAGTGGGTGGAGGCCCATTCTCGAACTAGGACTAGAGTACGTAAAGTCCCAAAAATTCAGGATGGTCACATTACAACACATGCTCGGCCAACTGGAGGAGGGAGACTGTCATCGTTGAATCTAGCAGACTCGTACTTCCACATCCCCATTCAAGAAAAATATTGCAAATTACTATGCTTTGTCGTACAAGGGAAGCACTACCATTTCAAGGCTCTCCCTATTGGACTGAAGTCAGCTCCCAGAGTCTTTACGAAGTGCCTGGCTTCGGTGGGGGCCCATCTGCCCCTATGGGCATATATGTGTCCCCGTACCTCGATGCCTGGCATGTCCGGGCAAAGGACATCACCATCAATCACACGGAGAGGACCGTCTGGCTTCTGACAGATCGGGGCTTCAGTGAACTATGCGAAGTCCTGCTTGACTCCGTCGCAGGGCGTGCCATTCCTGGGGGGGCCAGGCTCAGTGTACTGCCTGGCGGCCCCCTTGGAGGAGAAAATAGCAGCCATTTTGGGCAAGGTGCAACGGCTGTTGGCACTGAAGATTGCCACAGTGAGGACCATTAAGTTGCTGCTCAGCATATCATCGTCCTGTATCTACCTGATCCGGCTCTGCAGGTTGCGGATATGACCACTCCAGGAATTCCTGTACGCCCTTTGGATCCAGGTTCCTGGAAGCTTCAAAGACAGGATTGTGCTCGACGAGGAGTTTTGTTGAGCAATGGTGGGGTGCATGCTCTAACATCGCCAGGGGGAGAGGGCAGACTTCCAGAACCCCTGTACCAGGAGACGGTCACGGCAACGCTTCCCTGGAGGGCTGACGAGCCCACACCTAATGTCTCCATGCCAGAGGCCTTTGGCTGCCGGAGGAGAAGACGCCACACATAAACATCCTGGAACTCTGGGCAGTGTTTTGGGCTCGCAAGTAATTTCTTGCATCCCTCAAGGGCAAGGTAGTGAGGGTCTTCACGGACAACACTACCACAATGTTCTACATCCAGATGCAGGGGGGCACCAGAGCCCGGCGCTCTCCAGAGAGGTGCAGGAATTGTGGCACTGGGCCGTCTCCCAGGGGATATTTCTCATCCCGTTTCACCTGGCGGGAGTCACACTGTTGCCGACTCCCTCACTTGCGACGAGTGGGAGCTTTGGCAGGATCAATTGGACAACCTCTTCCTCAGGTGGGGCAGACCCCTGATCAATCTTTTTGCGACTGCAACAAACACCAAGTGCCAGAGGTTCGCCAGCACATTCCCTCCGTTGCCTCTACCACTACGAGTCGTCGGTCAACTCGGTGTCGGTGCAGGATGATCCTCATTGCACCAGCGTGGCTGAGGCAGATCTGGTACCCAGACCTCAGCATGTCAGCGTCGTCTCCAGTCAAGCTACCATTGGTCGTGGATCTGCTTGCCAGGGAAGGTGGCACAATCCTGTACCACAACCCAGGAACGCAGAACATGAAGGCCTGTCTCCTGCAGCATTAGAGTTCGGTAGTTACAAGCTGCCGGCGGACTGCAGGGAGGTACTTGCAAGGGCCAGGGCGTTGTCGACTCTTAAATGCTACGGCAGAAATGGAAGGGTTTTTTGACTTGGTGCCGGTTGCAGAATATTAACCCTCTGAGGGTCGCAGCCCCACAAGTCCTTTCGTTCTTGTCGCGAAAACGGGACTGGCGCACTCCTCCAAAGTACATATGGCGGCTATCTCCCACTATACCAGATCTCCGGGGCGGTATTCTCTTTGCTCTACCGTCTAGTCAAGGAGTTCATTAAAGGACTGATAGTTCCCGCTGGTGAAGGCGTCTGCCCTGATGTGGGAACTCAATGTGGTGTTGACTGGAGTCCTGGGGGCCGCTTTGAAGCCTATGCATCAAGCTCCTCTCAAGTTCCTTTCTTGGAAGACAGCTGTTCTCGTGGCCATCAACTCTGCTAGGACAGTGGGTGAGATCCAGGCCCTGTCCTGCAAGCAGCCCTATTTGACTTTCCACAAGATGAGGGTGGTGCTGCAGACATACCCTCTCCTTCATGCCCAAGGTTCCGTTGAATTTAATCTCCACAAACCCTTGGTGTTGCCTGCGTCTGAAAGGACTTTCACTCGCTGGATGTGACTCGAACACTGAAGTTTTATGTGTCCTGCATGAAGAGTTTCCGGAAGACCTCAGCTTTTTGTGAACTTTAATCCTGTGAACCATGGGAAGGCATTGATCAAGGCTTCCATCTCCAGTTGGCTCTCGGGCTGCATAACTCCTTGTCAACAGTGGGCAAACCGACCGCTGCCTGGACATCGGAGAGCCCATTCTACCAGAGTGATGGCTGCTACGACACTGTTCCTGTCTGGCGTGCCCCTGTGGACATCTGCAGGGCTGCAAGGTGGTCTGTGCACCTTTACGAAGTTCTGTTGTGTCGACAGGGATTCTGGAGAGGAGTCCAAAGTCACCCAAGCAGTGCTACGCCACCTATTCGCTTGAAGGTGTGCCTGGTGATGAGTTAAGCGTAAGTGCTTCTGTTGAGCCTTGACACCTCCCGTGGTTGTGTTTATATGTACTGCTATGTATTTATTCATGGGTATGTGAATCCATGCCAGACCCCATGCTGGAGAAGGAACAAGGTACTTACCTGTAATGGTTCTCCAGCATGGGTCTGGCATGGATTCACATGTGAACCCTCCCTCCTGCTCCTCTGCTCCTCTGCGCCTCTTCTTGGTCATACTGCCACTTTGTGTTACCAAATCTGAAGATGGCTGCCAGAGGGGCCTAGGGAGAGGGCAGTCATTGGCTGGGGGCAGTATGACGCATAGCTCAGTATTTGGTTTATTGGAGAAAGACGGTTTGTAAACGAAAGTGAGTTTTTTCTTTTACTGCCGATTCCTATCCTGACGGGGAATATTCATGAGCATGTGAATCCATGCCATACCCATGCTGGAGAACAAGTTACAGGTAAGCTAAATGTTAATGGTATTTATATTGCGCAGAGTCGCCAACGGAGTTAGTCCCCAGGCACTCTGGCGGATCTGTAAACAAGAAGGCGGGCGGGGTTGGATTAGTCAGGGATGGCACTGAAGGTGTTTGTCCTCCACAAACACATTCTGCAGTCCACCGCTGGAGCAGAGCTTGAAAAGGGAGCTTCCCTCTTGACATGGTCCGGAGTGCAGAGTAGGCCCGATGGCCTTCTGGAACTTTCGACAAAAACTTGATGATCCTTGCGCTTGTGGGGTGCCGAAGTTCACTGACAAATGGATCCATGCTTGTCAGCCTATGGAGAGAAAAAGCAGGCAGGCTGATTCACAAAAATAGGACTTTCTCGAAAAAGCGCAAAAACATCAATAATACCTCCAAGAGCAAAACTTAAGGACTCCCAACACTTGAACGTGCAGTAAAATCCTGGGATGGCTGCCGGAGGATGGGCTTGGGGAGAGGGTGGTCGTTGGCTGGGGGCAGTGTGGCCCAGAGTGCAGTGATTGGTTTGGAGGAGAGGTGCAGTTTGTGATTGAGGGTGAAACTGTTTTTTCTTTGCTGCAGATTCCTGGCCTGACGGAGAATTCATGAGCATGTGCATCCCTGCTGGACCCCATGCTGGAGAATAAATGTAACAGTAGTTTTGTATCCTGAAATGTTACATTCACATACTGTCCGATCCTGCCATCTGTTTGGGTTAGGAGTATGTGGTTTGAGAAAAATTGAATATTTGTCGCTATTCATCTAGATCAGTGATGTGTGATCATATGCTTATATTTGTAACACGTCATCCCTTGGAATTGTAGCACATGCATCAATAGAAGAATTAATGCTCTTACAGGTAATTGGCACACTGGGAGGCGGCACCAGCCAAACGAAATGCAAGGAAGGCAGGCGTACGGAGTGATTTGATTGTATGTGGATGAATGAGTAATGGAGAGTTTGGAGTGTTAGATTCAGTTTACATGCATATTTGCACAGCACATGACACTTTAACGACACCACTGACACTTTAGGTCAATTGATTCACAACTTTTGTCCTATTTTACTGTCTAAAAATAGCACTGTCCTTATTGACCCATTTTGTGTTGTCTGAAGATTAATGTGCAACTATCTTATTACTACGGTGACCACTTGTGGTACTGCTTAGATATTTCTATGTGAATAAAGTTTATTTGAAGTTATACCTGTTTGTGCTTCATGATTTTAATGCACTGTAAGACCTAACATGTGTTGAAGGTCCAAAGGGAGCACAATGATGTATTACTTTTCCCTTTCACAATCTTAATCCTAGACTTTCATGCTGTGAACGCGTTTTGAAGAAAGTTAGGAGGGCTCTGATTAAATAGTTGCAAAATAGTATTAAATCCTCATGGCGAGGTTACTCTTCTGTATAGATGTAAAATGCCATTTCCGTGCATCATGTGCAGCTAAAGGGAGAAGGTATGAGCTCATACGGTCTTCCTTTAGCCATTCAGTGGAAACGGGAAAAGTAAAGCTTTTCGAGGGGATTGTGTCCTGGTGTATTCCACATCTGACAGGTAATTACCACAGCTGTGCTGCTTCGGAAAATTCTCCGGCGTAGGCGTCCTACGTCGATACATTGCCCCTCCAGGCCCTCTGTAGAGGGTCGACGTCACCGAATGTTATAGGACACATGGCACCCGTAACCTCAGTTCCGTTTTTTCAGGACTGCAGTTCAAAAATGTCCATCACGGACCCGCACATCTGCCTCTGGTGCCTCCCCGAAAGCCACGCCATAGACTGCGATGACTGCCAGTCCCTGACATCGAAGGCCTTGCAGGAGCGGAAGAAGAAATTAACGGTAGGTAGCGTGTCTAAGCCCCATAAGTCGAAATCTGCTGGGTTTTCGACCGACGACTCGAGGGGCGACTCTGCATCGGCAAAAGTCCAGGGGGTCTCGGTGTGGTTCCCGCCATTCATCTGCCTCTTTGAGGCTTTCTCGGAAGCGCCATCTTACTCGTCGGAGGACTCCTCCAGACGGCGGTTGACTTGTCCCACCAAGTCTTTGTCGCGGGCTGAATGGGATACATTCTGCTAGCAGATGATGGTGATTTTCGAATTGCAAGGCACAGTTCCGACCGTGCCTTCGAAACAAGCCGGCAGGGAACGGGCTTGGTCCACCACTCACTCCTTCGGCATCAGGCAGTCGGCGCGATCATCGGGAGCCCTCGAGGTCGCGACAAGGGAAGATCGTCATAGCCGTGCCAGGTCCTTGACGCAATAGAGACCCTTGGAACCTGTGAAGACTTCAAGGAAGGCATCGGCGCCGTGTCCGTCGAAGGACGCTCTCGGGCTCCGCCCTCAAGGAAGTTGTCGATGCTGTTGGCGCCTCGTTAAACGCTGATGCCCTCGGCACCTTTCGTGGAGGATTTGCCAGAGGTGCCCAGGAGGGCTGCGGAAGCTGTGAGGAAGGCTCTCAGTAAATCTGTGAGGCCTGTTTTTGAGCCCTACTGTTCCTCCCAGATTGGATTTGTTCCAACCTTTGGAGTATATCTCAGAGGTGGAGGAAGGGTCTGATGAGGAGTTGGTTGTGCCTCCTGAGGTCCCGATGACCTTTTGTCTGGTCAGTCAGATGGAAGACCTCTGTCAGTCCTTGCATGCCAGTGGTCTTGACACCTCTATGGAGGTGGAGTTTGGCAGGCCTGAGCCTGGAACACATGCCGAATTCTCCTATAGGCGTCTCATGTCCAGGGTGACAGAATACTTGGGTTGGTCTGATCCACCTGTTTTTTGATCAGGATGATCTGACTGGCATCCTGGACCAAGGTCCACCCACTGACCCAGTGTTGCCATTTCACATGACTTTGCAAAGAAGGGTAGCGGCGGCTTGGACTGCTCCAGAGAGTCTCCAGGCAGTTGGTAAGACGCTTCTGGAAAAAATACCGCCCAGCCAGTAGTGACCCCTGCTACTGGTCGACGCACCCTACTCAGGAGAGTTTAGTGGTGCAGGCGGCTATGGCTCCAGCGAAGCAGGCGGCATACCCTACCATCCCTCCTGATGGGGACGAGCGTTTTGATGGTTGGGTGAAAAAGGTATTTTCTTCTGGGGGTATGGCTTTGAAGGCCGCCGACTCCGTTTGTGCCTTGGCAAGATTCACTCACACACTGTGGCATTGTGCATCTTTGACGGCTGAGCATATTCACGAAGGGGAATAACGGGATGGTTTTCTAGCCCTCGTACAAGACGGCAAGGATGCCATGTGTGAATCTGTTCAGTCGGGTCTGGACATGGCAGACTGTCAGCCGGTCCATGGCTGCGAGCACTGTGATGCGCAGGTTTGTGTGGTTGCAGAAGTCGGGGTTTGCTCCTGATGTGCAATCCCGGCTTCTCAACATGCCCTTTGATGGTGTCCATCTGTTTGGCAGCAAGGCTGACGAGAGCCTTGAGAGGTTGCAGACCTCCAAAGCTGCAGCAAAGTCTTTGAGCGCTGCAGTATGTCAACCTCCACCTTTTTCGTCCTAGGGGACAGCAATGGAGGCTAGGTTCCTTTTCCTTTCGGTACTACTCTACCTTTGGTAGATCGAGAGGAGCTGCAAGTCAAAGGGGCCACCGTAGGAGTACCAGAGATGGAAAGCAAGGTACTCGAGGTGCCAAGACACCTGGGCAGTTGCCTCTTTGTCCTCAGGCGCTGCCACAGCCGCATCGGCTCACTCATGAGGCCATGTCCCATGGTTCGCCGGTTGGGGACGGACTTGTGCAGCAACTTGGAGAATGTGCGAGCCATTACTTCAGATGTGTGTTCTGGAGATCATAACCCATGGCTACTGTCTGCCCTTCGGCAGAGGCCTCACGACAACCCACCGGGGAAGCACTTTGAAGCTTCCGGATCCGCTCCTTGCGCAGGAAATCCTATCCCTGCTCGAGAAAATCCTATCCCTGCCATAGAACTGGTGCCTGTAGTGGAGAGGAACAAGGGATGGTATTCCCCTTATTTATTGATCCCCAAAAAAGACGGCTTGAGACCCATCATAGACTTGCGTTGGCTGAACAAGCTCCTCAGGAAGGAAAGACAAAGATTCTAACTTTCTCAAGTCCTCCGGGCCCTTCAACTTGAGGATTGGTTGGTGTCTCTCGACCTCAAGGATGCTTACTTTCATGTGCTGATTCATCCCAAGCACAGGAAGTACCTGAGGTTTGTGGTTGGCGACTCGCATTTTCAATTTCGGGTCCTGCCGCTCGGATTGACCTCCGCCCGAGGGTCTCCACCAAGCTGATGGTGGTGGTGGCAGCTTATCTCAGGAAGGGGGATTCACGTCTACCCCTACCTGGACGATTGGTTGATCAGGGCCCGCTCTCCCGGTTAAGCCCTAGATCTGTCCACCTGCCACTCCCTTTACAAGCTGGGCTTCTCCCTCAATTTAAAGTCCCATTTTACACCTACTTCTTGAGGTTGCTCGGCCTCATGGCATCCTGCATTTTCCTGGTGCCAGAGGCCAGGCTACGGATGAGATCTCTGCAGTGGGCTATCAAGATGTAGTGGTCACAGTTCTCCGGCAGGATGTCTGATCCCTTTCAGATTCTGCCCTCGGTCGCACAGGATCTTCTGTGGTGGGCCATCGAAGGCAATCTGATGAAGGCTGCACCAGTTTGGCAACCTTGGCCATAGGTGAGAATCGTGACGGTCGCATCCCTCACAGGTTGGCGCTCTCATGCCAACGAGTTGACAGCCAGCAGATGTTGGTCTCCGTCGGAGTCCAGACTCCACATCAATCTGTTAGAGCTGAGTGCCATCAGGCTAGCTCTGAAGGCTTTTCTGCTCTCTGTGCTGGGGAAGAATGTCCTGATTATGACAGACAATAGTGGCCATGCACTAACTCAACAATAAAGGGGGGGGGGCGGGCGGCAGGGTCACTCCCGTTGTGTAGGGGAGGCGATGTAGCTCTGGTTCTGGGCCATCCAGCAGGAAATTTTTATCTCGGCAGTTCATCTGGCCGGAGACCAACGCGGCGGTGGACTCTCTGAGCAGGCAGAAAACGGTCTTGCACGAGTTTGAGCTGGCTCAGGAAGTTCTGTTGGAGATCTTTGGGGAAACCGCACAAGTGGATCTCTTCGCCAACAGTGTCAACCAGAAGTGCGAAAGATTCTGTTCACGGGAATTCCCTTTAAGAGGAGCCTTAGGGGACGTGTTCGTAGTGGAGTGGTCCTTCCACTGCTGAACGCGTTTCCTCCAGTCCCCGTCATTCTGCAAATGTTGCGGAGGTTCGGTTCCCGGATGATCCTCATCCTCCGGCATGGGCCAGGAGAGCGTGGTACCTGGACCTTCTAGACATGTCCATCTGTCCTCCACGCTGTCTTCCCTACCAAGACGATCTGCTCTCACGTGGGCGGTCGGATTCTCCTTCCAGAGGTCCAGTCTCTCAGACTTCATGCTTGGTATCTGAAAGGTTGAGGTATAAGGATTGGGACGTGATGGAGGTGTTTCTTTCGGCCAGAAGACCTGCAACAAAGTCCCAGTACTGTTGCCGTTGGAAAAAGTTCTGCGACTGGTGCAGTGCACAGTGTGGATCCTTTCCAATGTTCTATTCCTTTGGTTTTGTCTTTTTGCTTTCTTTAGCCAACAAGGGCCTACAAGTGGGTACAATTAAGGGTTACCTGGCGGCGCTGTCTATATTTAAGGGCTCGTCTGAGGAATGTTCTTCTTTTAGAAACTGAAATCAAAGGAATCTTAAAATAACTGTGTCCTCGGTCGCCTTTCCAGGTGCTGGGATGGGATTTGAATTTGGTTTTAAAGTTCCTGATCGGAGCTCCATTTGAGTCCTTACCACCTTGTCCGTTGAAACTGTTACCCTTTTAAAAGTGTTTTTTATTTTTATTTTTTTTTAGTTGCGGTTTCTTCCGTGCTGGGTGTGAGTTGCAGGCACTTTCCACCAAGCCACCCTTCACTGTGTTCCATAAGGACAGGGTTATCCTTGGTGTGCGGCTTTCTTTTCTTCCGAAGGTTGTCGGAATTCCACTTGAGCCAGAATGTAATTCTTCCGGCATTTTATCCTCCTCCACATCCCAGTAAAGAGGAGCGGTTGGATCCGAGGAGAACTTTGAGATTCTATCTCTCACGGATGTCCCGGGTCAGAGTGGACGATCAGCTCTTTGTTGGTTATGCTTGAAGGCATTTAGGCCAGGCTGTTTCCAAGCAGACTTTGTCCAGATGGATAATTTTGACGATCTGAGTGTTATCGTTTGGCGGGAAAGGACCCTCCAGTAGGCTTACGGGCTCACTCTACTAGGGGTGTGGCTGCCTCTACGGCTCTACAGAGGGGCATTCCGATTCACAATATTTGCAAAGCAGGCACATGGGCCTCTGTCCATACTTTTGTGAGACACTATTCCTTGGACTCCATCCATGGGCAGGATGTGGTCTTTGATAAGGCAGTCTTCTATTCAGCAATTTGATTGGGCATTCTAAAATTATGAAATTGTAAATTCTTTTCTGATGCTTGTTAATCTGCTGAGAATCACATGCTGTGCATATGATCCTACATCCAGTGGTAACTGCAGATTATTGCATCTTGTCTTTCGGAGACTGAAAAGGGACGTCGGCATAGGCGTGTCTGTAACACTATCCCTATCGTGACGTGTAGTACCCAAAATCCCTTCTGCACTGAGGTCCCTCAGATTGTTTTTTTCCGCGCAGATAACTGGTCGCCCTATAGCGGAGCTCTTACTAGAGACATTGTTTATCTTACCGAATTTTCGGTTTATTCCCCGTTAAGTCGGTTCGTTATAGGAACATCTTTCGACGAAGAATACGGGGGAATAAGTCTACGGCTGTGGATTTCGGCACCTAAGTTCCGGCGGCCAGATTTTTCCACGTGGTTGGGCCCTCTGCCGACCTATACAGTAGGGAGAGTGGGCTTGGGGTGGCCATATTGTTTACTATGCCTTTCCTCCTTTTCCCTTCTTTTCCCTTTTCGGTCTGGTCATCTTTCTCTTTTGCTATGGAAAGGACTCCTTTTAGAATCTGCCCTAATGGTAGGGTCAGATATCCTTGGAAGGACGAACACAGGACGTGTGACGCCTGTCTCCGCCTAGAGCACGACGAGAAGCGGTGTGCAGCGTGCAAACTCCTTCGGCCCAAGACCCTTAAGGAGAGCACTGTGTATTCGGTGGGCCATGTACGGCATGTCACGCGTGGAGCCTCCCTCCCCCATCGCCACGCCAGCCGAAAGTGACGGAGGTACTTCGGATGACCAAACGTCCGAACACTGATGTTAGACCTTGAAGCGGACACTTCTAGGTCCGCCACGCCTGCCCCCGATTCTCCCAGGCTCGACTCTGGTCTTGCTACAGGGACTACACCTGCGACAGGGGCGTACAAGCGCATCACACTAAGCACACAACCCCTATGCCAATTTCGACGCCTTTTTCGAAAAAAGGCGAAAGCGCCTATGGGTCGCCGAAAACTTTGCTGGTTCCCTCAGATCGTTCAGATCCAAAGCCTTCCTCGCATCTGCAGCAGCATATTGCGACTGGGCAATCAAAACAAACCAAGGGCGCTATGCCTAAATCTACACGCGTCGAAGTCCGGGAGCCGGACGCTTCGGCGATTTCCAAGGCTTCAGTAGGGCGGAAAACTACGACTAGGCCTCTACTCTTAAAATCTGCCTCTTGGTGCCACAGACGGTATTTCTACTGCTGACAAATCATCGGAGCCTTTGTCTCACGATGATTCGATGACTATCCAAAGTATCATCGGAAGAATTGCAGCGGCGGTGGGCCTTATTCCGGTTCCGCCTAAAGTGATGGGCGAAGCCGCGGAAAAGATATCTGCAGATTTGGTCCGCGATTCCGATGGCACTTACGTAGATAGCCAAGAGCCTCTCCGACACTGAGAGGTTCCTTACGACGCCACAGTGCGGATAACATCGTTTTTTCTCGCCTAGGCCCGTTTGGGTCCTCTAAATGGACTACAGAAAAGTTTGAGGGTTATGTGGATCGGCTGGAGCAGATTATGGCTTCTTCTGATCATCCTCCCCCCGAAAAGGGCTCGGGTAGACCCTAACCCCCAAATTCAAGAAGTCCAGTCTCTTGTTTTCCAACAAGATGTGGTCCATATGGACACATATATAGAGACCCCTATAAAGAAGCTTCTTTTCTAAAATTATGAGGAAAATCAACGGGATATGACGGACAACTATGAGGAAACCCAGCAGGCAGGTCAAGACCCTCGGACACCGCGAGATCAAGACACTGATATTTTGTGCCTACTCTCTCCTCCGTCCACCCCAGCTCGCCAGGTCTCCCTTGTGGATGACCAAATGGTTTCAATTCCATGTTGAAAAAGCAGCTGAATACTTCAAAATTGCCACTCAAGAGGCGGTACCTGAGCACGATTTCGTGGAGGATATTATCAAGGAAAAACCTCAGGCGAGTCAATCCATTCCTCTCCTTAATTCTGTTAAGAGACGGGTAGCTCCCTCATTGGTCACACCTGCTCAGACACGGGCTGTGAACCCGAGAGTCGAAAAATTATTTCGCCCTTCTCCCTCTGACCCTCTATCTAAAAGGGCATGCCATCCCAGACTCACTGGTAGTGACTACCCCTCGAAAGAGGGCAAGGGTATCCCTTACCATGGGAGAATCACCACCGGACAAGGAGTCTAAAAGGTTGCATGCCCTGGGCAAACGTGTGACATCAGCAGCTGCATACAGCATTCGGGTTGCTAATACTACGCTGTTAGCAAGCTATGCTGATGCCCAATGGAACTTGCTCCAAGAAGGCCTTCAGTAGGTTCCTGAACCCGCCAGGACAAAGCTTCTCGCCATTGTTGCTGAGGGAAGACTTATTAACCAGAATGTGGTGAAGAACACCCTGAACACTGCAGAAACAGTAGGCAGGTGTCTTGCACAAGGGACTCTTCTGAAAAGACACGCATGGCTGCGTACATCGGGATTTAGACCTGAGACTCGGGCCTCCCTCATTAATAAACCCATTGAGGAGACTAACCTCTTCGGGAAAGCAGTGGATGAATCGTTGGAGACTGCCAAGGAGGAGCATGAGACTAGAAGGTCTCTGCACAAATTACACAAACCCTCCTCCGAGAGGGGTAATAACGCTCGGCGATCCTTTCCAGGACAAGCCCGTGCTGGTCAAAACTACGGCACAGGTAACCTCAACACAAAACATCTGGAAGCCCCACTTACTGCGTTTCTGACCCCTTGAGGGGTAGTAAGGGTAAAGGCAGAGGCCCCAATCCCAGAGGAGCCACAGCCTCTGGTCTGAAATGACCACCAAGTCCAGGTCCCCTCCCATGTCTCCCCGGTCAGGGGGCGATTGACATCTTTCCTCAAAGCATGGGAGGGGATAACTTCCGACCAGTGGGTCTTAAAGACGGTCGCCCACGGTTATTGCGTGGAATTCGCCCGACCTCCACAGTTCAGACCGCCGCGCTCATGGCACCTTTCAACGGACCATCTGGAGATCCTGATCCAAGAGGTGGAAGCACTGCTGGGAAAGATTGCCATATAAGTCTCTATTCTTCAGGTAAAGAAGGGTATTTATTCAGTGTACTTCCTTGTACCCAAAAAAGATCTCACCATGCGTCCTGTTTTAGATCTGCGGCCGGGGACTTCATGGCAACATTGGACATGAAAGATGCATACTTTCATATTTCAATGTTGCCTGCGCACAGAAAATACCCAAGGTTCATGATACAGGACAAACACTACCAATTTAAGGACTCCCCTTCGGCATCGCCTCGGCGCCAAGGGTGTTTACCAAAGTCATGGCAGCAGCACACCTGGGCAGACTATCAGTCCCAGTTTACCCTTACCTCTACAACTGGCTCATTACGAGAGACTTGTTCAACGCTTGTTTTTTGAACACCCAAAAAACAGTAGATCTCTTCAGTCTGGGTTTTTCAATCAACCGAAAGAAATCCAGCTTAGTTCCCAGCCAAGTAAAACAATTTCTGGGAGCGCTAATTCGGACCGAAGACTCTTGTCTTTCCCTCCAGCGAGAGGGTTCAGAACATGCTCTCAGATTCCTCAATATGTAGCCAGTCAGGAGGTGACGGTACGCGAAATACTTGGTTCCCCACGCGCGGCTGCGCATGCGTCCCATGCAAGAGTGGCTCAACAGCCAGTGGTGTCGGGCCAGTGGACAATGGGAAGATCTGGTAGTTCTCACCAGCCCTCGTTCTCTCTCTGCAGTGGTGGTCAAGAGAGAACCTCTTGAAAGGGAAGACCTTCACCACCGCTGCAGTGGAAGCCACTCTCGCGACAGACGCATCTCTCACAGGGTGGCGGGCTCACCTGCTTCAGCAGACAGCACACAGAGTGTGGTCCCCTCAAGTAGCGTTAAACCATATAAACTTACTGGAGCTATTAGCAGTGTTCAAAGCATTGAAAGCCTTTCGGGTGCAACTGCAAGGGAAGACATTGCTGATCCTAACCGACAGCACTACAGCAATGTATTACCTGAACGAACGGGGGCACTCACTCTTCAGGGCTATCCAAGCTGTCCCAAAACATTTGGATATGGGCTCTCAAACACAATGTTTTTGTTGTCCCAACATGTTCCAGGGGAACTCCATCTTCTGGTTGACTTACTCAGCAGAGATTTTCCTCTGCCAGAAGAATATGAATGTTAGGAAAGATTTCATATTGGAATGTAATTTTCCCTCCATGTGTCAACCCCCAAAACTTTTGCTGCTGTTCTACACCCTGATCTAACTTTTGCCAGAGAAGCGCAGCCCTCAGCCGCACTCCTCTGGGCTTTCGCTCACTTTTTATGGGGCAACTGACATGCCCTTAA
This sequence comes from Ambystoma mexicanum, assembly GCF_040938575.1. NCBI lineage: Eukaryota > Metazoa > Chordata > Amphibia > Caudata > Ambystomatidae > Ambystoma > Ambystoma mexicanum. The sequence goes on along the minus strand of NC_090932.1, from coordinate 269,628,072 downwards.
GACAGTCAGTACTGGCAGACTTGGTTTCCCTTAGTCCTTTCCTCGTGTTGCAGCTTTTGTGCAACATGTAACAAGAGTGCAATGTAACTTACTTTACCGTACCCTTGGGTCTCTAGTCATTTCCAAGGACCTAGAAACTCTCGCTGGACATCTTATGAACTGGTCCAATGTGTCACGGACGGGACTGGTGGCAGCTATAGTTTTGCCATATTATCTGCGCTTACCGCGTTTCGCACGAATAGGTTGCCTGGCTCCAAAATGCAACAAGGTTCTTTGTCCTGTCCTTTGGCCATCTTGCCCCTTCACCTTCCCCAGGTCAAGCCGACCCTGGTCAGTCCTTATTTGGTCATGCACTTTCCCACGAAACCCACAAGCTTTCGCGGGCTTCTGCATGCCTTGTGTGTGTGCCTCCAGGATGTGGGCTGGGATGTCTGTTCCCAATACACATCATGGGTGCCAGAGTCTGGAGTGTCCTGAATGCCTGGGACCACTGCGGTCCGTGATTGGTCCACGTATGGAGTGAGTGTTTGTGAGCAGATCTCCCATTGGGTCTTCTCCGTTTTGGCGCGAAGGGAACTTTGGATAAGAGGTCGTCGAAAACTCCACTACCATGTCGATCTCCTGAGTTCACACGAACAAAGGTTAAGGAGCCAAGTATCCTGCAACAAGAAGCAGAGTCGAGGAACCGCTGGTGACCCGCTGGAAGGTTTGGCACCCTGGGCCTGCTGTCGTCCTGCGAGACCCCTCTGCATCTGATCATCCTAGAAGTTCTGCGAAGGCGCTTCAACCCATTGGAATAGTGGGACCAACTATTCTCGGCACCTTCATCAAACCCTGCAAGTAAGCCTCTTCGGAAGTGTCCCTGGGCCAACCAGTGGGCTGACCAGCTTACGCTGGGCGTTTGCTCTGTCACCGCTGCGGTTTCGAGGAAGCCCTGGAAACTTCGTATATTGCTTGCTCTGTGTCCACAGCACCTTCACATCGAATTTCGTACACTTGGCATTCCCAGGTCTGAAGTGAGACAAGTGCGCCCGGACCGGCGTAAACGCTGTTACCGTGTTGCCCTGATGTGGCAACGACCTGTGCAAGTTCGCCGCACTTGTGACCCCCTTGACCCTGAAGCCTGCTACCATGGAAACTACCCGTTGTTGAGTCGTCCTGATTGTTGCATTCAAACCTGCCAGCGAAGTGGACTGAACTGGGGAAGACTGGGTCTGCCTGCGTCGGGGGACCAGGGAGTAGTCCATTCCCCAACCTGTGGCCCTTAGTGCACGAACCCATTTCAATGCACGAAGTGGCCCCCGAGGGCCCCTTTCCACCGCTATTGCGAAATAGCGAATATCCCTCACTCTCAACCTGCCTCTGCCTGCAGGTGGAGGTCCTGCTTGAATAGTGGGGACTTGTTCTTCATCGACCTTATCCACCTTCCTGAGCTGCTAGTGACCCTTGAAGAGACCTATTTTGTCCCTTGGCACAAGCGCGTGCATGTACTATTGAGCATAAGGCTCCTCTCTTCGTAGGGCTTAAACTGCCACTTAGGTGTATTCTTGATGTAGAACTGGGTCTAAAGATTACTTGCACTGCCTGTTTCCTCCCCATCTAGGTGGTCTACATATTTCGTGCTTCTTAATCTGTTAGACCCCTGTGGTCTTGTGTGTATATATATATATATTTCTGATGTTTGTTAATCTGCTTAGAATCACATGCTGTGCATAGGTCCGACATCCAGTGGTCACTGTGGAGTATTGCATTTTGTTTTTCGTAGTCGAAAAGGGGGCGTCGACAAGGCGTGTCTGAAACACTATCCCTATAGTGACGTGCGTTGTACCCACAATCCCTCACGCGTTGAGGTCCCTCAGATTGTTTTTTTCCGCCCAGCTACTGGTCGCCTTTACGCAGAGCTCCTCGAGAGACATTGCAGATTTCATCTCCTCGACCTTTGGTCGCTTTCCTATTAATATGTAACACATAGATCCCTCCCTCGACGCAGTTGTGAAGCTGTTTCTCCGCCGAGCAAGATCTTCGACTGAGGGGACGAGCGGAGGAGATCCTTCAGCGTCGCCGAACACGTGGCCTGGCCTCGCAGGCCAAATACAGTAGGGAGAGTGGGGTCGGGGGACATCTGTTTCCTTTCTGAGAATGCCTTTCCTTTTCCCCTTCCTTTCCCTTGGGGTCGTTATCACGATTTATTGCCTCAGCTATGGAGAGGACACCCTTTAGGTTTTGCCCGCGTTGCAAGGGCAAGTTCACTTGGAAGGACAAGCATTCACGGTGTAACCGCTGCTTGCCCCTCGATCACAAGGAGGAGGGTTGCACGGCTTGTCGGCTTCTTAAGCCAAAGACTCTAAAAGACCGTAGGGTCAAGAGGTGGGCGGCCTACGCTATGTTGAAGGCAGATTCCTCACCCGCCGCTGCTACCACCGACAGTGACGAGGAACGTGATAACACGACCTCCGCTACGGAAGTCGTAGACCCCTCTAAAGAGCGCTCGCGCTCTTCGTCTGTCCCCGGCCCCGACGGGCTCGGTTCACGCCCTACTTATGGGGATGAACACCCCGGCGACACTGACACACACGATACCACACATAAGCACACAACCCACGGCTCTTCTTCGTCGAAGACGAAGAAAGCATCAGCGCCCAAGGAGACGCAGGTTTCACGGCGGCCTCCTCGGACCGTTCAGGTTCGAAGCCCCTCTCGCAGCCGCGACCAGCGACTGGGCTTTGGGCAAATAAGGGCGCCGCCCCCAAACCATCGGCCGGCGCGCACCAGCAGAGAGCGCACGCCGCCGTAGAACGATCGACACCCGTAACGTCAACCACAGCCGCCCTCTGACAAACGAGTCGCAGAGAGCTTGGCGAGGATCGTTGTAGCCGACGCCCAGAAGCGTACGCCGAAAGACACGTCGAGCGCTACGCAAAGGTCGAAAGACATGCCGAAAAAGCCTGAAGAAAGACGGGGACTACCCCCTTCAGTCGGGGGGACCCCCAGCACACCGGAAGGCTTTTCTGAAGGCGACGGGACACTTTCCTCGAAGTTATGGGAGAGGTTGAGCCGTTTTCAGGCGGAAGACACTAATTTTCCCCCGCTAGACCGCTCAGGGGTACCCCATGAGACCATGGAAAGGCTCATCTCTGCATGGAGAGGTTTATGAAGACCCAGAACCCTCTGTCATGATCTCTGCTTCCAAAAGGTCAGGACTTGCCCGACTCCCTTGGAAGCAGACCCATAACCCCGGTTCAGAGTGCCAGCCAGTCCCAATTGGGACCTTTTGGACCCTGTCCTGGCGCCAGTGGCACCAGGCTCATAAAGATGCCCAGTCTCCCAGCGCTGGAAGCGCCGGGCTCATAATGCTTGGGTGGACTTACCTGCAGCAGACCATGCTGCTTACTTACCTGCCAGTTGAACCCCTGATCCTCTTCTGTTTGGGACTACTTTTCCTGTTGGGTGGGGCAGGAGCCACTCCCTAGGTTCAGAACACTGGAACTCTTCTGGAAAGCAGGAACTCTTTTCTTACCTAGGCATGGCTGTGGAAGGAGACACCTAAGCACTACAGGAGGCTATTTAAACCACACCCGATGGATGAATCTTGCTTTGTGTTATTCTGCATTCTCTGCAGCAGAACGCTCATCGTGTCTTCTGATCCTGGGCCTAAGGGAACAAAGGCCATCCTGGAATCCAGTCTTCAGCAGCACCTGTAAAGACAAAGAAAGAACAGGTTAGCACTACGGTCTTCAGTGGCAGCGCATCTCTTACCTGGTCCATCGGCTGTCACCAACGCCTCGCGCTGCATTCTGGCATCTGAAAGACAAAGGCTTACCTACTCTTCGCATGCTCCGGAGGTCTTCGCACTGCATTCCGGCATCTGAAAGACAAAAGCTTACCAGCTCTTCGCACGCTCCGGAGGCCTTCGGCGCTGCATCCCGCATCTGAAAGACAAAAGAAGGTGCGTTTAAAGACATTGGGCAACTTTATTACTCACGTGCCATTACTCCGTCCCACGCCGAATCCAGTGGGTATTCCAGCACCCTTCAGCTTCTCTAAAGCTCCGAACTTGTACCTGCAAGATAAAAGGGACAGTTAGTGCGCATCGTGAAGCAGGCTACAAGCGCTTACTTACGTGCTTCCAGGCGCTTCTATTCCTCACGCGGGTTCGATCCTCAACTCATCAGCCCGCCATCCGCCATCGCCGGAACCCTGCAAAAGAAGAGATATCATTACAAAAGACGTTTAAGACATTTGAAGTGCCCAGAACTTACCGTTCGTGCAGTTAACGATGGACAGCAGTCCTCTGAGGTCAAGAGGCCTGCACCCTTATCCAGTGAAGAAACTGGTTACGGCACCCTGCCCCGAGGCAGATGGAGAGCTCGGCGTTCACTTACCTAAGGTGAGGGCGTTAACATTTGGGGTTCTACAGGAGAAGAGAAAGGGAAGAGGAGAGAGGCACCCAATAACCCCAGTTCATTAATCCCATATTTTCTATCTGCAGACATCTTACTCTTCGAGTCAGACATACAGTGCACAGAGGTCCAGCCCAAAGAGCCAACCGTGTGTTACACATCACCTTTGAAGATACGGCATTCACCCAGTCAAGACCGGCGTGTCTGCGGGAATCAGGTGAGCGTTACACCCTCCCACTCCTAAGAGAACAAGAGAAGGGCCTCAGGAGGACCCCAGGGCTAAATATCCGAGACTATTCAATCCCTCCCAGCAGGTCACAGCCTCAGATTTCCATAATGTGTATGACCTCACGGGTGAGGAACAATACTTGGAGGAGGATGAATTTGTGGACGATGAAGAGGGACAGAACCAGGAGGAAGGTCTGGAAGACAGCCCAGACATGGTAGGAGAAGGCTTCGGAGAACATCCTGAAGGGCCTTCACATCCCTGGCAATCCCCATCAGTATATTCGGACACTGGTGTCCTGAACCTAAATCCTCCTGACAATTCACCTGTTAGGAACACGTCTCCCATGGACGATCAGCCCACATTCAATGCCCTGTTGCGCAGAGCAGCAGCACATTTCGAACTGGACACTGGGGAGATCTCTCCTGAAATAGACTTTGTGGAAAGAGTAATTAAGGAGAAACCCCCGGTCAGCCAGACCATTCCCCTCCTCGCTTCAGTGAAGAGAAGAATCATCCCTTCGCTATCCATGCCCGCACTAATCAGGAGTTAATCCAAGAATTGAAAAACTTTTCACTCCTTCGCCCTCAGACCCGCTGTACATCAGGGGACATTCTATTCCTGACTCCCTTGTAGTAACCAATACAAGGAAGAGGGCAGGGGTGCCGCTGTCCACCAGCGAGGCACCACCTGACAAGGAGGGCAAGAGATTATATGCCCTTGGAAAGAGAGTCACATCCTCGGCTGCCTTTTCTGCAAGAATTGCGAACAACAATTCCTTGCTAGCTAGCTACGCGGACGCGATGTGGGCCAAACTGCGCAAAGACGCTGAAGAAGCGCCGGAACCGCTACGGACACGCCTGCTATCAACTATTGGCGAAGGAACCCAGGTCAACCAGAGCATTGTGAAGAACTCTCTGGATGCTGCAGAGACAGCGGGACGTTCCCTGGTTCAGGGAATACTCCTAAAACGCCATGTATGGCTGCGGAACTCTGGGTTCAAACCGGAGACACAGGCGTCTTTAATAAATAAACCTATTGAAGACTCAAACCTCTTCGGGAAAGCGGTGGATGAGGCTCTGGAGATGGCTAAAAAAGAGTTCGATACTATCAAAACTCTTGACCAGATCTCTAAGTTTCGTGGCCAACGCCAACAACAGAATCAGCAGCAACAGTACCCTGCCACCAATTACCAGACCAATAGTGGGCAGTACAGCCAAAGAGGCCAGCGCCGTGGCAAAGGGAGAGGTCGGGGGTCCACCCCCAGAGGCTCCCAAGCCCCCAACAACACCAAATGACGCGAAGATTCACGGCCCCTCCCATGCAACACCGGTCGGGGGCCGGCTAACATCCTTTCTTCCAGCATGGGAGGGAATAACATCAGACCGCTGGGTACTTTCTACCGTAGCCCACGGATACTGCATCGAATTCAACGGTTCCCCAACATACAGACCCCCGAGGGGACGACGCATGACACCAGAACACCTTGCCATCCTTCTCCAAGAAGTAGAACTGCTGGAAAAAGGAGCCATAGAGGTTGTGCCTCTATCTCAGGTAACGGAAGGTATTTATTCAGTGTACTTCCTTGTACCCAAAAAGGATCTAACCATGCGCCCTGTATTAGATCTGCGCCCAGCAAACAAGTTTGTCAAACCCCAAAAGTTTCATATGGTGACCTTACAGGAAGTGATCAACCTGCTATCACAAGGAGATTACATGACAACACTAGACATGAAAGATGCATACTTTCATATTTTAATGTTGCCAGCGCACAGAAAATACCTCAGGTTCATGATAGAGGGCAAACACTACCAGTTTAGAGTGCTACCCTTCGGCATAGCATCTGCACCAAGGGTATTCACGAAGGTACTGGCAGTGGCAGCGGCCCACTTGCGCAGGTTGTCCATCCCAGTTTACCCTTACCTCGACGACTGGCTCATAACGGGGGATTCTTACGAAACATGCTTCTCCAATACCCAAAAGACTGTAGACCTTTTGTTCCAGCTGGGCTTCTCCATCAACGAAAAGAAGTCCAGCCTAGACCCCAGCCAAATCAAACAATTCCTAGGGGCTCTAATTCGAACAAAGGACGGCCTCGTCTTCCCCTCCAACGTGAGGGTCCAAAACATGCTGTTTCAGATCCCTCAATATGTTGCCGGTTGAGAGGTGACGGTACGCAAAGCAATGCGCTTGCTTGGAATGATGGCGTTGTGTATTTATTTGGTACCTCACGCGCCTGCGCCCAATGCAAGAGTGGCTCAACAGCCAGTGGTGTCAGGCCAGCGGACTATGGGACGATCTAGTGGTGGTCTTGCAGGCCTTGGTTCTCTCGCTACAGTGGTGGACAAAGGAAAACCTGGTAAGAGGGAAACCCTTTGCCACACCCGCGGCGGAAGCCTCTCTAACCACAGACGCATCCCTCACAGGATGGGGGGCTCACCTATCCCATCAGACTGCTCACGGAGTGTGGACGCCGAACGTAGCATCCAAAAACATAAATCTACTGGAGCTACTAGCTGTGTTCAAGGCGCTAAAAGCCTTCCAGGAACACCTACAAGGCAAGACAGTGATGGTCCTTACAGACAGCACCACAGCCATGTACTACATCAACAAGCAGGGGGGCACCCACTCTCCAGGACTGTCCAAACTGGCCCAAAATATATGGAAGTGGGCTCTCAAACAAAACATGTTCCTACTGTCACATGTACCAGGGGAACTCAATCTGCTGGCAGACAAACTCAGCAGAGATTTCCCCCTGCCCGAAGAGTACGAATGGCAACTGCACGAAGACATCGTCTTCGACGTCTTCACGCAATGGAGTTTCCCAGAAATAGACCTGTTCGCAACCCAGGAGAACTCACAATGCCAAAGTTACGCCTCCAGGTACCCCCAGAACCAATCCAAGGGGAACGGTCTGTCGATTCAATGGTCAGGGAAATTTGTTTACGCTTTTTCCCCCCCCGACTCCCCTTCTCAACAAAGTGGTGCACAAGATGCACCAGGAACAAGTGACCATGATACTGGTGGCCCCAGTGTGGGCCAGACAGTCATGGTGCGCTCACTTGATGGAGATGTCTCTATCTCCCCCAGTGAAACTCCCCTGCCCGTACAACATGCTGTCACAAGACAAGGGCAGGACTCTGCATCCATGCCCCCAGAACATGAACTTAGCAGCCTGGCTCCTGAGATCATAGAATTTGGACATCTACAGCTCCCGCAGAGATGCATGGACATCCTCAGGGAAGCCAGAAAACCTAACACTCGCCACTGCTATTCTAGCAAGTGGAAGAGATTTGTCATCTGGTGCAGAGTAAAGAGCATCAACCTGATTGACTGCTCTCCCACACATATTGTTCTATACCTGACCCATTTATTGGACTCCGGTCTAGTGTTCAATTCCATTAAGTCCACCTAGCGGCACTTTCTGCATACACCACTTCCCAACTCAGTTTTGTGGTGGAAGATCCCTGTTATAAAGGCCTTCATGGAGGGAGTAAAGAGAATACACCCCCCGATAGCTGACCCAGCTCCCGGATGGGACCTTAACGTGGTACTTACCAGACTCATGGGCTCACCATTTGAACCCATGCACAAAGCATCTCTTAAACACCTCACTCTTAAGACTGCTTTTCTAATAGCTATCACCTCCATCAGGAGAGTAAGTTCTGTTCTAGACCCCTTCGTTACAGTTCACAGAGATAGTGGTTCTACGCATGCACCCAAGGTTTGCTCCGAAATTCATATCGAAATTCCACATAAACCAGTCTATAGAACTACCAACGTTCTTTCAAAATCCTTCCAACTTGGGAGAAAAAAGTCTGCACACACTAGATGTGCGCAGAGCGGTCATGTTCTACATGGAAAGAACCAGACCACTGAGGAAGACTAATCAGTTCTTCGTCTCGGTGGCAGCAGGAAGAGAAGGGGATGCAGTTTCAAAGGCCACCATTTCTAGATGGATTGTTCAATGCATCACTCTCTGCTATACTCTTGCTAAGAGAGAACTGCCCTTTAAGACATCTCTTCTCTACTGTTCCTTCTCACAACTCACCTCCAACTCCGGGTACTGCTTGCTAGTCTATGCACAGCATGTGATTCTAAGCAGATTAACAAGCATCAGAAGACATGCATTACTTACCGTAATAGCATTTCTGATGATTGTATCTGCTTAGATTCACCTGCGCCCTCCCTACCTCCCCGCTCTGGTGGAAGGACCATAGACGTCTTACTACTTTCTCTCTTTATGTACTCGTTCACTATAGCCGTGGGCTCCCTCATGGCAGAAAAATTACAATCAGAGGGACCTCGGCGCGTGAGAGATTTTGGGTACTACACACGTCATGATAGGGAGAGTGTTACAGACACGCCTATGCCAACGTCCCCTTTCGGTCCTCGAAAGACGACATGCAATACTCTGCGGTTACCACTGGATGTTGGACCATATGCACAGCATGTGAATCTAGGCAGATACAATCATCAGAAATGCTGTTAAGGTGAGTAATGCATGTCTTCCCACCTCATACATTGGTACTGCTTTGGGAGTCTGTCACAGATGTGGAATACATCTGAGGACACAATCTCCTCGAACAAGTTACTTACCCTATCTGGTAATGTTCTTTCGATGGGATGTTCCTCCGACGTATTCCACATTGAACCCTCCCAGCCTGCCCCTCAACAGAATTTCTTATGCGATTGCAGCTTAAGTTTCCCTAAGGCTTTCTGCAGTCATACTGGCAGGAGATTGTTGCCACACGTTCTGGGGAAAAAACTACAACTGAGGCTACGGGTGCCGTGCGTCCTATATGCAACATCTGGTGACGTCGACCCTCGACAGAGGCCCTCCAGGGACAATGTATCAACGCAGGACACATACGCCGAAAAATTTTCTGTAGCAGCACAGCTGTGGTCATTACCTGTCATAGATGTGGAATACGTCTTAGGAACACCCCATCGAAAGAACGTTACCAGATAGTAATTTGTTCTTCTCTGAGATTGAGCATTTGGTCCCTGCTTCCCCATGTCTGTGGGAAGCCACTATTGCGTCTTTCTTTGTGTGATGTTGAAGTCCAAAATCCATGACCTTATACTTGGTCTTTTCACATTAATTGGGCAACTCATGCGCATCCTGCCACTACTATAGCACAGCAAGCTAAGTGTCTGCTTATGACCTACCCACAAGCTTCCAACTATTCAGTAAATCCACTAATGGCTTGGCTTATTGATATTTTTTTTATTTTTAATTGGCGTGTTGCACTCTAGTGTCATAGAAACCCAGCTAATACAATCGTCTTTGGATAGCCACAAGGTCAGACAGCTTTTTCTTGCAAGGCCACTACCAACATCATGTCAGTTCTACTGGAGCAACCTAGACCCCGCCAGCCCCCTCCTTACACAAAAACAAATCTAGGACCATTCTGGAAAAGTAAACTGCAATATTATAATTGGAGAAGACTTTTCCCTACAATGTCCAGTTAAGATGAGCCGGAAAGTCGGTTGTCGAAATAGATGGTTCCTAAATCACCATCCCTGTATCTTCTTGGAAGATCCCGCTGGCTGGAATTGCCATCTTTCCCCACTACATGTACTAGTAGTCTTCCATTATTGTATCCTCAAATCCAATTGCAAGTTGTTCTGCACCACTTGACCTCAGGCAGTCAATAGTCTTTTGCTAATTCTCAAGTTCAAATTGCATAATTCAGACAGGTTTGCAATGTATTGGGCATTATGTTTCAAATCGCATAATTCAGACAGGTTTGCAATGCATTGGGCATTATGTATTGCAGTGAATATAACCGTCTTATTTTAAGAATTGCTTCTCAACAAATTATTCTTTCTACTGCGAGCGGCAAAGAGGATCCTACCCTTCCTATCATTGGCCAATAAAGCAACCACGATAATCGCCCTTGTCATGTCTAGAGTAGACTACGCCAATAGCCTATACTTAGGAATGCCTGAAAGACTTTAAAAAAAACTACAACTCATACAAAATGCGGCGGCCAGACTGCTTCTGAAACGACCCCGAAGAGAACACACCATGCCAGCACTGAAAACACTACATTAGCTACCAATAAAACGACGAATAAAATTCAAAACCAAGCATCACGCATCGAGCAGTACACAACCAAGGCGCAGAGTTCCATGGAGACATACTGTGTCTACATCAACCAACAAGAATGCTCAGATCAAGCATCGACATCCGCCTGGAACCGAACCCTACGACAAAAGAAAACTAGTAGGCTCTTCCTTCTCTCACCAAGCGCCAAAAACCTGGAACGACCTTTCAAAGCGCATATGTAACACAAGAGAACCACCTACTGTTCAGGAAATTACTCAAAACTTGGCTCTTCACGTCATAACTAGACTGGCCTCAGGAGCACCCTCACAACTAAAACATCGATGAACAAAGAGACAGACCCAAATCCACACCAAGCAATCTACAGAAAAACCCTGAGGAAGAATCCCAAGACATACCAAACGACTAACAGAGAGCCGTATTAAGACCAAAGACAGAATACATAGCAAGACGAAAATAGAAACATCAGGGAAACTCGTCAATAGGATCCTTACCCTAAACTATAGCTATTCCCACTAGACCTAATCATAGCAGACAGCTAGGAACAGGAAACCCATACCATTAGCCCAATCCAGAGGGTGAGAAGCAGAATAAGCACCCACTTGACCCAATGCTTACCCAGATATAGCGGGAAGCACAATGCGCCATCACACATAAAATACAACTTGAGAATAGCCCTAAGGAAGTCACCCCACGAAAACCAAAGAACTAACAGAAAGATGGTCATGATGGGAGGACACTAATGACGGAATACACAGGATGACCAAGACGGACGCACTATGATGCCTCAACAGGATTCTGACCCTGAACCATTCAAAGCGTCCACTGACCAGTGTCACACTAGATAAGAGAATATAGCACCAACCCAGTTCCACACCTGAAGAAATGGTTGACACACCTACCACCACATACAAGACTCACTAAATGTCACAGCTGGATACACGCAGCACCATCACAGCAAGTTCCCATAAGGTACCAGCAACAGCCCCACCCACAGGGATACAGCTCAAACGGAACCATAAGTACCTGAACCAGGATACAGACCCCACTAACCCAACCCTCAATTTTCTGCATACTGAAGCCACACAAGTGTCACAACCACTTCTCTCCCAGCAATCCGCACGCACTTTACCACACTGCATCAACACATAGACAGCACCTATAGCACACGAGGCCTTGTCCGGTCAGATACTTGCACCAAAGCCCAGCATCTAGTGTACACCGAGCCGAAGCTGCCAACAGTGCACCATCTCTCCTACTCCCCTCCTCATGACTAACCCTACCCGCCCTCCTTCCTGTTTACAGAGCTGCAAGAGTGCAAGTGGACTAATTCCGTGGGTGATGGTGCGCTATGTAAGTACCTTTAACATAACAAGAGGGATTAGGAGAGAAGTGGTGTGCTGTTGGCGGCTTCAGTTCGGTATACACCGTGCGCTGAGCTTTGGTGTAAGTGTTGAATTGGGGCGAGACATCATGTGCTGTTGGTGCTGTTTGTGGTGTAAGTAACTTGTTCCTTCATTCCGAATGCTTAGTCCTGCATAAATGGATCCAGTTACATGGACATATTACAATACCAATTTTATTACAATTCGGATTTCAATTTCATATAAATCTCAAACCATTCAGTAAAAAACCTATAGTCTTCCAAGTACAAGTACAACAATCACAAAAACGTCTGACCATACCTCACTTTCATCCATCCTGCCCCCACTGTATATATGAACTTACTGCCTTCGCTATATTCATGTATGTCACACTTATCTATGCCACACATTGTATATTCTCTTTTGATTTACCTGTTTCATTATGTACAGCATTGTAACCGTAGCTGTAACTATCTTTGTATACCCTGCAACCTAAGATTAACAACCCTCTTTTGCTTTCACGCCCGAATACCCCTGTCTGGTGCGCAATACAAATAATAAAACAAACCTATCAACCACAATAGGACAAAAAAGAACTTCAAGTGATCTAGTTTGTGTCTCAAAAATCATCGTGCCAACATGTTTCTGTCCCTAAAACCAATTTGGTTGGACATTCATCAGGGGCTGTCCACTGAAGATCTTTTGTAGAGCTTTTAATTCTAGTGTTGTGGATGTTGTTCACGAAGTCTTTCTGACACTGCACCCCTGAGACAAAAAAAGGGGAAGAAGAAAAGGAAAGGTCATTAAGGTTCTTGGCAGATATGAATTAATCTATATACACCTAGAGAACCATTTCAAGTTTCATCTGATAATTTTGTACACCAACAAACTAAACACAAAAGGGTATGTGCTCATTTATGCATGGTCACGCCTGTACTCTGTACATTGATTCCTCAATCCTACTTCATAGGACTCAATCGTTGGAGCATGGCCTCCATTGACCTCAGCAAACCACTGCAAAAACAAATACACCACATGTGGGCCAGTCACCAGAATGAGACACACCTGTTCAACTTACACCCAAGACCACTCTATCCAACCTACACATGGTATCCATCGTTCTATCACCCACATACCTCTCATGTGGACACAAAGTGCTCTCTATCTCTTATGTTGGCCACAGGGTCACTGGGCCATCGTATCAAGTGTTCCAGAAACCACTAAAAGGATTGTGGGTTTGTCCCTTTATGAACAAAGAAAATCGCCAAATAAGGCACACCATAAATGTGAAAACCCTGAATACACAAGTCTCACCACCACAATGGTGTGCCAACATCTTTAACACCACTCATCACATGCATTTATTATTGTTACAATGAAAAAAGTAGCGTTGCGACCATAATAGGATTTATGGGAGTTAGCACCATGATGGTATGCCAGCCAGTCAATCGCGCAGGTAACATTTTAAAAAAAAGGGGCTGCCAAGTAGATGCAAGCTTCATCAAAAACAATGTATTGCGCCTTACCTCTCAATCCGTGTGCATGTAGCAGATCTACAGACCCTAACGTTCCGCCCTGTGCGGCAAACTGCTCCTGCACGCTGTTAAAAGCTCAGCGGCATGTACAGGAAGCACAAACTGTCCGCAGTACTGCCTTTCAGATTCCTACATATGCAAGATTGTCATGGCGGCCATCTTTACCAGGTTCACCTAGTTACAGTATCTCCAATCCACTCTGCAATGCCAAAGGTCCCAAAAAGAACAGACCTCTGATAGGGAGCATTTTCATGTCTGTGCCAAGTCCCTTGAACCGTAGAGACCCCCAGCTCTTTTGCTGGACTTGGGGCTTTTTAATTTGTACTTCCGAGGTGAGTTTTTTATCTTGTTGTCCTGTGTTCCTTACTGTTTTATGGCGTATGATAACATCCATAGACACCTGCTTTTGCATTGTGAAACACTGCACCTTTTTTGTGCAGTGCCACTGAGAAGTCCCTTGGGCTTTTGTTAATGTGGATCTACATTTTCTTGTGTGAACTACTGTTCCCAAGAGTAGTAAGATGACCCCTGTCTGTCTTAACCTTTTATTTTATAGGTCTATCACAACCACCCTATGTGGAGTACTGGGGGCAGGCAGGTTACATAGTAACTAATTTAGCCCATTCTTCATGTAACTTTTTGTTACACTAACTCGAGCAGCTTGTGGCAGTGGTTTCTTTACTACGTAGTGACCTGTATCTGCTGGCTGATGCCTCAGCTGCACCAAAGGGTGACCATTTTCTCAGTCCCCTGTCTTTTTTCGCCTTGTTAATTTCTTCTGTGCTTTTACTCTCCATGTTCGAGTCCTTTGCGTGTGTTTTGCCTTTAGCGGACTTCAGCCCTGAAACCCGCCCAGCCTCTAGGATATCTGGAAAGGCAGGAAGTGAGGGAGGTTCCGAAACTTCCCTGTCCTTTGTCTCTAGGTGTGCCTGAGTGAACCCAGTTCCTATTGGCTGGTTGGCTGTCCTGGGGGACAGCCACCCTGCTGTGATTGACAGCCTAGGGCTGTGAATGGGAACTTGCATAAAAAGCAAGGTTTTTGAGACGAAGAGCAGAGTCGACCACTGGAGGACAAAATCTGAAGCAGAAGACGAAGATGCAGCAGAACCCTCCTGGACCGCGAAGTGCCCAGTAAAGCCCTGCAGTTGGGCTGCCCCATTTTCTATTTTTTTAAAACCTTTATTTTTTGTATTTCAACACACCATACAAATACACACCCACATTAGGCTGGATTTTAACTTTGCCCCGTTAACTAGAGCCCGAATACCCCCAATCCCCTCCCCCCCACCCGAGTCCCTCCCCTAACCCTCGCCGCTCCTCTGTATATTCCCTATTGCGCATCATTTCTGCCCCCCTGCGACCCTGTAGCAAGTATTGTCGGCCTGCGTTAAGACTGCATCAGGGTGTGTTCCCAGCGTCCAATGGTCCCTCTGAGGAGGTGTCCGCTTCACTTATCAGGAAAGATATCAGCGGGCCCCATATGTCGAGCGGGCGCGCGTGAAGAGGGAGGAGTTTTATGAAATCTGCTTCTATGTCCTGATAATAGAGTAAGTCTTTCCGCCAAGCTGAGTAGGAGGGTGGGGGGCTGCAGCCCCATGCCATGGCAACTCTCCTGCGAGCTAGTGTCAGTAGAACTCCGGTCAGTCTCCTCGACGGCGTGGATAGCAATCTTGTCATTCCCAACAAAGCTGCCGTGCATCTCGGTTGTATTGCTTCTCCCACGATTGCCGTTGTCGTGTCTAACACTCTGTTCCAGAATGGGGCTACTTCAGGGCATTCCCATGCCAAGTGTATGAAGCTTGCTGATAGAGTTCTACATCTCTTGCATTCGGCCTGGATGTCGGGGTGGTGTTAGCTTTTTCAGGTGTATGATAAGTTTGGTGGAGGAAATTAAAATGGATAAGTTTGAGCCGGGAGTTAAGTGCAATTTTATGGGTCTGATTCAGAATGTAGCCCCAATCAACCTCTGATATACTTGCATTTAGCGCTCGTTCCCATCTAGTTTTCGCTCCAGTGTTGACGGGGGTTTGGGGGAGTGTTCCGGTGGTTAGTGCTTTGTAAATTTGCAACACTAGCCTGCCTTCCCCCTGTGCTTGAATGACATCGTGCAGTAACTGCCAGGTCGGTGGCTGACTCGGGGAAACCAGGCAGGTGGGGTCTGCATAGTGTATCGAGTTCGGAAGTAGAGGAACACGTCCAGAGCTGTGTTGCCCCCTTTCTGTTTGGCTTGGTCAGGGGTCAGGAAGCCCTCCTCCGTGAATAGGTCTCCTAGGGGATTGTATGTGTAGCTTGTCCACCCACTGGTGAAACACTTTCTCTGTTAGGGGGATTCCAGGAATACACTTTACCAGCAAGAGGGGAAGAGTACCTTATCTGCTTCCCTTGCTTATTTGCTAGCGACTTCCAGACCTTGTATGTTGTGAGCATCAAGTTCATTGTGCGGTTGGGAACGGGAAGTCGGCCGAAAACCATTGCAGTCAGGAAGTTGGGAGTTGCCAAGGCCCTCTCCACCTGTACCGGAGGGCGAATCGTTTGCGTTGCATACCAGTGGCTGAGGTACTGTGCTTGAGCTGCCGAGAAATATTTTTCCATGTCGGGGAGGGCCAGACCACCGTTGGACACGGGAAGCGTCAATATTGTGTATGCCACTCTGGCTGGTCTGCCTGCCCACAGTAAATCTAGGACCAAGCTTTTCAGCCCTTTCAAGGAGGATTGTGGTAGTAGCAGCGGGATATTGTTGAAGAGGTACAATAATTTTGGAAACATTACCATTTTGACTAAGGAGGTTTTGCCCCAGAGTGTCAGCGTCTTCCAGCGCGCAACCTTGTCCTTTAGGGACTTGAACACCTCCTCATAGTTGTCCCGGAATACCTCTTGTGGGTCCAGTGACGGCTGGATTCCAAGGTAGCGAACCCTGGAGGTTCTCCACTTGAGTCTGAAGTCTTCGGCAAATTGTTTCGTGTCTTGGGTCAGTGGGAAGACGACTGATTTTGAGTGATTGGTTTTCAATCCGGAGGCCGCCCCGAATCTGAGGACTTCCCGCATGACCGGGTTCAGGTCGACTTCTGGGTCCCTTATGAATAGTGCCAAGTCGTCGTCGGCGTATAAGGATACGATGAGTTTGTGTGGGTCGATGGTGAGTCCCATTTGTTGGCGTAGTTCCCGCAGGTTGGAGGCTAGTGGCGCCATTACCAGAGCGAATATTAGTGCTGACGGGGGGCATCCTTGTCTCGTACCACGCTGCATGTTTATTGATGCTGATTTTGCCTTGCCCACTATATTAGCTTGTGGATTGGTGTAAAGGAGAGAGACGTTTGATAAAGCGGGCCGCCAGCCCCATTCTGGTGAGAACCATGAACATAAACGGCCACTCCACCGAGTCAAATGCTTTTTCTGCATCAAGCAGGACCGCGATTGCCTGGCCTGTAGGGTCTAAAGTCTTGATGATTCCAAACATTCTTCGGATGCCAAAGGTCGTATTGCGACCAGGTAGGAAACCTGCCTGGTCTGCCAGCACCAGGGGCATCAATCTGTTAGCCAGGATCTTGGCCAGAATTTTATTGTTCAGATTGAACAGGGAGATCGGGCGATACGAGGCGCATTCGTCTGGTGGTTTTCCTTATTTGTGTAAAAGAATGACATTGGCCTCTTGAAGAGTGAGGGAGGGTCCCAAGCTCTAGCGCTTCCTCGTACACCGCTGCCAGCAATGGAGCCAGAGGTTCTGCAAAGGCCTTATAAAATTCTCCCGTTAGGCCGTCAGGGCCTGGTTCTTTGGAGGGTGGTAGGGTCTTTATGGCTGCTTTAATCTCTTCCTGTGAGATTAGTTCGTTTAGAGCAGGCTTGTCCAACCTTTTTGAATGTGGGGCCGAAGCATGAACTTTTTGTCACCCGGAGGGCCGGCGAGCCAAAAGTCAACACCCTCACCCAAAGCAGTATATTCAAAATCGATGGTGTGTGACCTTTGACACAATTGCATCACAGGCAGTGATAGCCATGCAGTCCCAAAGATGTCTCAGGGACAGTGATCAAAGGTTAGTTTGTTGCGATTTCTTCCACCAGTTTGTGATATTCTACTGAAACGGTGGGGACGACCGAGCGTAGCGAGGGAGATATAACGATTTTGGGGGGGTTCCCCGCAAGATTTTTTTTCCAAATATGGGGATGAAATGGTGCATTTTACAGCAGGAAAAGTGGCCAAAAAGCCATAAGTTTACAATCAGTTCTAAAGGGGAACATGTACATTCCATTTCACCAACAGCAGACAAGAACATTGTAGAACACCACATTTTAATGATCAATGTTTCCTCCGTGTAAGACAGCACTGTCACTGATGTAACACATTGGCATGCTGGTTGTGGCCAAAATATGCCTCTGTAGCAACATGTCTATGCTAGTTGTTCCCAATTTAGGACAGCATTGTCCTGTACAAAGCATGATTGATGCTGCCTGAGCATGTGCAGTGTGCCCAATACATATGGCAGCTTATCTCTGTAATAAACGTTCATTACTTCTGTGGTAATGAAAGAAGCATAATCCCATTCAAAAGATAAACTGTTGAAAATTGATCACCCAAAGGTGAACCCAATTTTGAAGAAACGCGATGCGAGCCCAATCTAAAAGTATGAAGGACTTTTTTTTTATTGCATGATTAGTCACTTGTAAAGCTTTCAGCACAGTTAAGAATAATTCTAACACTGAGCATATTTTCAGTGTGACACCTGGCATTGTTTTTGCTTGCACAAATGCTCAATATCCGCTGGCACACTTGATGTGGCAATGCGGAGTATTCCAGATAGGTGTCCATCTGTCAAGTGATCTTGATTTTGTTTTTATGCTCTTCAATTTTTAGAAATGCTGTTCACAGCAATACGTGCTGCCAAAAAGTGCAATGAACCGAAGTGCATGATTAGACCGATTTGGGAAAGAGTCCCATGTAATGTATTTACTATAAAATGTATGTAGGGTATGTTAAGAAAAGGCTCTCTTCAGGTCACCATTACTTTGCATGTCACTTCCATTTGAAACATGTCAGGAGCATTGGTGACATTAGTACCAAACGGATCTGCAAAAATCTTCAGCTCATCACTGTGCTCCCTGAAATCTGAAAATCGGTTTTTAAATTCATTCAAAAGATTCCCAACCAGTGCCGAATACTTGTCATGGTTGATGCTGTGAGCATATCTAGTCATCAGTACTGTGAAATGAGTAGCATTTTTTTCATTCAGCTGTTTCTGAAACAATTCCAGCTTATGAACAAAGGATTGGATGTGCTCATACAGCTTGTTCACAAACTGTTCCTTCCCTTGCAGTTTTATATTCCGGTCTGAAAGATATTTTATGTCAACAAGGAATGCCAAGTCATTCAACCAGCTCGCATCATCCAAGAAGGTGACATCTTTCCCTTTGTTCATCATGAATGTTTTAATTTCATTAAGCAGTGACCAGAATCTGGATAGTGTGGCTGCCCTGCTAAGTCAACAAACTTGGCAAAAGTAGATCACATCATCATGGTCTGCTCCCATCTCCGCAAGAAATGCTTGGAACTGTCTATGGTTAAGCCCTTTTGCCCTTATGAAATTCACTGTAGAAACAACCTTTTCCATCACATGCGTCATCTTCAAGGCCTTTGCGCACAGTTGTTCCTGGTGAATGATGCAGTGATGCGTGATGACATTCTGGGAACTGACTTTGCCATTAAACTGACAAATCCATTGTGTTTGCCGATCATAGTAGGGGCCCCATCAGTTGTCAGACCAGAGTTTGTCCTCTGGCAGATTGAATTTCAACAAGACACGTTTCACTTCATTGAAAATGTCTTGTCCTGTTGTTTTTGCCTTTCATTGAACATAGGTCAAGTAGCTCCTCAACAATTAGGAATTCTTTGGTCACTCCTCGTACAAAGATTGCGAGTTGGCCGGTATTGCTCACATCTGTGCTTTCATCCACCACTAAGCTGTAAAACTGACAGGCACCCAATCTTTTCGTCAGTGAGTCTGCAATGTTTGATGATAGGTCATCTACTCTAGCAATTGTCTGAGACTGATTTTCTCCACCATTGCTTGTTTGTCAGGGAATGCCACAGATGTCAATATTCCCAAGCAATCTTTGACAAATTCCATCGGTCAATGGTTTCCCTCTCCTCGCTATGGCCTCGGATATCAAGTAACTTATCTTGGTTGCTGCTTCAGAGTTCTGTCTGCCAGCTTTGAAGAACGACTGCTGCCCGGTCAGGGCCTGCTTCAGCGAGTTTGCCCGATCAATCCTAATCTGGCCAATCAGGTTGTCAAATTCAGTGGCATGTTTTGTAGTATAATGCCGCTTGACATTGTATTCCTTGTAGACAGCTACTTTTTCCTGGCAAATCAGACACAAGATGTTCCCCTTTTGTTCACACACAAAGAAATCCTTGGCCCAACTATCCTTGAAAACACGACATTCAGCATCAATCTTTCTTTTCTTCTGATTCGCCATCTATTGAGAGTTTGGTAGGTTTTAGTCATATGAAAGCTACATTGTCACAGGCCCATTAAAATAAAATCAATTCAAACTTACTTGTATTACTAAGTAATAATGTGGTTTTAATATAGGCAGAACATTGGGCCACACTGTATGGCATGATTAAAAAAGCCTCACTCATAGTATTGTCCCACAAATCTATAACTGCCTGTAGAGAAGCAGTGTTTGGCATGTGATATACAAGTCAGTTGGGGTGTGTGCGGACACAGGCTCTGGCACCCTTGTGATGCTACTTAAATATGAATTAATGCAAAGGAATGCTCTTATTCTCATGTGGCAGGCAGCCAGAGGAAGATAAAACACTAAAATGCCACTGAAAAAATAGTAATTGCTCTGTCAGCTTTGTTCTAACGTAGATAAACTCAGAGAACAACATGTTTTATTTGTTACGGCGTGCTAGTTGCCAGAGTCTTCCAGCTTTGTAGTACTGCAAATTGAAGGCAAGGCTATTAACCAGTAGACATGTCATTGTATAAGTGGGAAGGCGCAATTTCTTTCACCATGCTTCTTTCCCAAAGTATATATGACCATGACCAAAGCCCATGTCCCCTACTTTTGCCTTTGGCCCCCTCTTTGCCCCTCCTAAATTTGATTCCTGATGACACCACTAGATTGACCAACTATGGCGGCTCATGAGGAGCAGGGGGCCCAATTAGTGAGCTGCAACTAGATCCATTTCAGCCTATGTCTGCTACCATAGGTGACTGATCCAGGGGGCACCATAGGCAGTAACAGTCCACAGCCACGGCCCACACATTTCCTACAAGAATGGATCACCATATGTGTCAATATCTTTGTGTATAGATCCATATTGTCAAATTACTATGAGTGGAAGCAGACGTCCAAGGGCAAATGATAATGTTATTGTATAGCACTTACAATAAAACTCTTTTTTTATAGAACAAATATGCATACAATATCACCCAACCTGTGTTGGTACTGATTTATCGAGCTACATTCTCCTAACAAAATCAGGCCTGTAACTGCCTCTGGTACCCCCTTTCCAGCAGTCTCCCATTCCATAAATAATGCATTTAATCAAAAGGGAAACACTGCACAGCGAAATGAAACAAAAACAAGTTCCAGAAGATACCCAGTCCAACACAGGCTGCTAGTAGGCTTCTGTACACCTGTCATCTCCCTGAGGCGCTGCATGGGTCTGTTTCTGAGGGCCTCCTCTCTGGCACTGGGTGGTACAAGGTACACCTTTGTGCAGTCCATGAACCAATTACTCAAGACTACCATATTATGGAAATTACCAACTACACCCACTGATTTGGTATGTGAACATTGCATGATTGGATCACTATCCTTGATACCCAGAAGGTGCATGATGGTGCCATAATGCATGTTCCATCAAGGTGTCCCACATCACGATAACGGAGCATTGGAAAACGGCGGATAGCACAGGGGCAACCTGCTGGTCTTGGAAGCAAGGCCACGCAGAGCAACAGAGGTTTAAATCCCAGATCCGCACTTAGAAACCGAACTCAGGTATTACATTTAGCTTATAAAAAACAATTAAATAAAATGCTACCATATGGAAATATGTCAGGTTGAATTGGACATGTTGGCTCAAGATTGTCCCAACTAACAAAACACATGTGACACTAAGTGGAACACTGCAACTACAAGAGTGAATATTTATCCCAATTCATATATGTTTGGGGACTTAAGGCTTCACCCTAAGGTACCCTGGCTAGTCCAGACATGGACATGGCCCAACCAACATTGCGGAAATAAATTAATCTGGTCCACGGACCCGGCAAACATTGAATAAATTAATAAATAAACTGGCCCGTGGCCTGTTACTGCCTCTGGTGCCCCCCTTACAGCGGGCACCAGAGGCAGTAACATTCCCCCACCACGGCACATAATTCGGGTCCAAGGACCCGACAAACATTGTGTTGCCTAAAATGCACTGGGCCTGTAACTGCCTCTGGTGCCCCCTGTTGCCACGGCCCACATTATTTATTAATTTATTCAATGTTTGTCGGGTCCGTGGACCCGATTAATTTATTTCCGCAATGTTGAGCCCAACCAACATTGCGGAAATAAATAAATTAATCGGGTCCACGGACCCGACAAATGTTTAACAAATAAATGAACTGGGCCGTGGCGTACGCAAAAAAAAAACAAAGAAAACTTACCAGGCCTCGCTTGGTCACCGTCGTAATGCTGGGCTGGAAAAGAACTGTGAAGGTGGTGCCAGCAGGGTATACCTTACCTTCACTCTGCCCATAAACATGACGTATGTGATTTCCATTGGCTGAGAAACAGCCAATGGAAATACTGTGACCATGCAAGGTTTTCTTTTTTTTTTTTTAATATGACGTACCTTGCATGGCAACCCATGCCGGCTTGTTTGTTTGTATTTCCTTTGTTTGTTCATCCTCGCGGGCCGCATGAAATGGCTCGGAGGGCCGCATTGTGGCCCGCTGGCCCTAGGTTGGACAACCTTGGTTTAGAGGTTCACGCAATTGATGTTCGACCCAGTAGAGTTCTGTGTCTTCCAAATATTCCAGGGGGTGGTTCGAGTCTTTCGGTAGCTTGGCACTGTAAAGGTCTTGGTAGAATAGACTGAATTCCTCTGCTATCTTTTTGCCTAGTTCTGATCCTTTCGATTAGGGACTGTTTATTGTCGGCCTTGATTAGATTTGCCAGTAAAGCTCCTGGTTTTAGGCCCTCACCGTATTGGCGGATTTGGCTGGTGCGGTGTAGAAATGTAACCCCTCGTTCCGCTGCGTTGTTGAATTTCTGCAATTCCGCCTTCAAAGCCGCTGCAGATTCCGGGTTGTCTTTGTTCGCGTTCTGGGTTTCGAGCTGTTTTAATTTATTTTTGCTGATTGCAAGCTCGCCCCTAATGAGCTTGAGAATGCCATTTTCTTTGGTGAGGCAGACTCCTCTGATAAAACGTTTAAAGGATTCCCAAATTATGCTTGCCGAGGGGACCGCACCCAGGTTGGCTTCTAAAAACACGTCAATCTCCTCTCTTAATTCGGAGGCAAAGACCTCGTCCCGCAGTGATCCCTGTTTGAAGCGCCAACGTTGTAGCGGCGGAGTGAGGCTAGCTGGCTTGAGATCAAGGAAGATTGGCGAGTGGTCTGAGAGTCTTCTCGGGTGGATGTGGCACCGGCTACACGCCAGGGGGCTGTTTGTTGAGGTAAAAAAGTAGTCGATTCGGGAGCTTGTATTTTGGACTGCAGAATTAAAGGTGTACTCGCGCCTTTCCCCATTGGAGACTCTCCGTGTTCTGTAAATCAAACGCTTTGCAGATTTCTTTTATCTGGAGACCAGCTTTGGAGGATGGTTGTTTTATGGCCGATCTATCTCTCGCAGGGTCCATAACCGTGTTCATGTCGCCGCCCCAGACAACCGTGGCCGGGTCGAGCGCGGAGAGCTGCGTCAACACCCAGCCGAAGCTCAGGGCCATTCACATGAGGAGCATATGAATTGACAAAGGTCACTTTCTGACCTGCGATGATGCCACTCACCAGTAGTGCTATGCCTTCCTCGTCCTTAGCCGTTTGCAGAAGCTGGAAACAGACGCCTGTGTATGAGGATTGCGACTCCTCTCGAGTACGTGGAGTAGGATGAAAAGTATCTGTGGCAGCCCCAGCTTTTGGCCCACTGGTGGTCTCTCCCCGGAGTAAAGTGCGTCTCTTGAATCAAGGCCACGTCTACTTCGTGACGTTTGAGATAGTGCAGAATTTTTCTAGATTTAGCCGGGATGTTACCGCCTTTTATGTTCCACGTTAAAACATTGAACGGGGCAACTTTGCTTTTATTTCGGACGCATTTCTGATTCAGCGGGCGGCCGTGGTCTGGTTGAGCCAGAGCTGCTGACTGGGTCTGTATGCGAGGGATGGGAGTCTCAATGCAATGTGTATGGCAGCGAGTAGGGAGCAGGCGGTGAGCTGGACATTCGGGATCTGGTGGCGCTGAACTTTCCCATTAACTTTGTAATATTCAAACTTCGGGCAATCCCCAACAAGCCCAAGACGTAACTCTCCCCAGGGTGGGCAACCCCGAACGTGCGCACCGGGAGGTTCCGAATTTCCCAAATTTCCCAAACCAAAAAGGCCCATGGAGTCGCCATGCCGAGACGTGAGATCGACACCTCGTCGGACAGACTCAACTTAGGCAACAGTAACTTAACGGTAGCTGTGCTGGGGGCACCTGGGGTCTCCCAAGTGTCCCAGCCCCGACTTGTGCTGCTGTAAATGATCTGGCCTACTCAATGCTGCTGTGCCGGGTCTTGTATCCAGCCATGTCAAACCATTTAAGGAGGGTTCCTGGGGTCTCTTTGCGGTCTGGGGCGAGCCTGGTTCTGATCCGGGAGACAAAGACGGTCCAGGAACAAATTTGCTTCATCTGGGGTTTGGAAAAATTGGACCTTTCCCTCGTGCTGGACTCTTAAGCGTGCTGGATAAAGCATGGAATACGGCAGTTGACTGTTGCGGAGTCAGTTTGATGCTAGCAAAAGTTTTCCTTTGTGACTGCACTGCCGGGGAGAAATCAGGGTAAAAATGGATTTTGTCCCCGTCGTGGCTCAGTTCGCCTTTTTCTCTGGCGAGGCGGAGCAAGGAGTCGCGATCTCTGTAGTTCAGCAGTCTCGCTATTATTGGTCTAGGTGGAACACCTGGAGCAGGTCTTGTCACGGGAATCCTGTGGGCTCTCTCGATTATGAATAGGTGGGATAGGGCTTTGCGGCCAAATAGAGTGGTGCATAGGGCTTCTACGAAGTCTTCCATTTTCTCCTGCGTTTGATGTTCTCTCACACCGACTACCCGTAGATTATTCCTCCTCGACCGACCTTCGAGGTCCTCGCACTTGGCAGCGGTTGCGATTCCAGCTGCGAGACTCTTATTAGTTAGAGTTGCCCAACTGTCATCGAGATTTGACACCCTCTGCTCCATCTCGTTTAGGCGTTTGGCCTGGGTGTGCATAAAGTGTTGCATGAGATCAACTTTGGACGCAAGACAATCCATTTTGTTACTCAGGCTGCCAATGCCTGCTTTTAAGTCAAGAAGGATTTCTTTGATTTCAAAGGGGTTCTCAGCCACTTCATCCTGGTGAGAGCATACAGACGATGAAGCTTGGTCTTCTAGGTGGTGAGGGGCTCTGGGGGTCGGGCCACTCTCAAAGTTTAGCTTCCTATGAGATTTATCGTTTTTCCCCATCGTGGCTGTGAATGGAAGCGTCAAATGGGTTGCAGGTGGTCTAGTTGTGCCTCGAACCCCCCCCCCCCCCGGGACCCACCCCCAGACCGGGCTGGCCACAGCTGGTTGTATGGGGTGCTTGATCAGAAATGCAGGGAGTGGGGGGGGTGCGGTTTTCGTTGTGTGCCGAGCTCTCCACTGTTAGCGCAGCCCCCTTGGTGGGTTTCAGCAGAAGATCGGCGTAGGAAGGGTGTTACCCGCCATGTGGGCTTCTTAGTGGCAGGGGTTGACTGTTGAGGAGCTTCGTTGGTACGTGTCAAAGTTGTTTACTGGGGTTTCCCGCCAGCTATTACTAACTCAGGAGGCGAAGTGTTGGTCAATTCTTTGTGCCCCTGTTTTGTAATGCAGGTCCGGGTGTTGGTCTGCGGCAAGGAGGATGCTCTTCCCAATGTGGCGGGGTTCTCCCGGCTTCTGGGGGTTCAGGTCGTCCAAGTTGATGGGGGGGGGGGGGCCCCCAGGTGCTCCGTGTGTGCGGATGCCGCACCAGACCTGGCTCAGCGGGGTGCAGGAGTGAATGGTTTGCCGGGGGGCGCTGAGCTGCTCGCCTGCCCCCGCCACTACGGGTGAGGCTGCCACTGAGTCCTGAAGGCGGGGGGGGGGGGGAGAGAAACCAACCCCGCCTGGGGAACAGCACCGTCTCCCCACCACTCCTTACCTCCCGGCACCCCCTGAACGAGTCCTCCGGGCGTCCGCCGGCCTGGTGAATGTGGACGCCGTCAGGGGGGCCCCCTGCTCACCCGCCGCGTCGCTGCAGCTCCGTGATCGCTCGCCGCCTCTGAGTGGGTGTGAGGGTTCTTGCTGGGCCGCTGGCTGTCGTCCGGGGTCTGTCGCTCCACGGCCCTCGGCCGGGAAGCCGGATGCAGGAGCAGGCCGCAGACTGCGACGGGTGGCTCTGGCGTCTTACGGCCGTCTCCTCCACTCTAGTGATGGCTCCAGGCGGGGGGACGGAGTGGGTCGGGATCCCCAAACCGCTGCCGTCTCCTTGCCAGTATACTGGGCCCCCACCTCTGGGGATGCACGGGGGGCGCGTCGGGCTCTGTAGAGAAGGAGCTCGGCTCTGGATGCGCAGAGCCGTGTGGGCCGGCCCTGCGATTCTCGGCAGCCGGGCCTCCCGGGCTGAATCTCGGGCTGGGAGCTCCGATTTTACACGAAACTTCGGGGTGGAATAGCTGGGGACATCAGCAGTTCAAGCATAGGCAGACTGGGGCACAAGTAACGCCAGGATCTGCAGGATTTTCCGGGATTGATGCAGGGCTACCAGGGAGCTCTGACCTAAGCGCCATCTTGGATGGCCCTCTAGCGCCCTCTGTCGGCTGCCCCATTTTCGAATCAGGGAAGATCCGTAAAGGACGACTTCCTCCCTTAGGCTGGTGGGACAAACTAGCCTCAACACTTTATCTCAATCCCCAACTTGCTGTGACTTTTTAAGGCTGCAGAATCGCAATACCCGGGGTACCTCGACCACCTGTGAGTGCACTGTCCTCTGAAGTGCGAATCCGGCCAAAACTTTGTGGGCATTCAGAGGACCGTACATAAGCAGGAAATCTGCGACCAGAGTCCAGGACCGATGGATCAAGGAACTTCCAACAGGCGCTGTTCCTTCTTTGGCGCTGAGAAAAAGGTGCCAAAAGCACAAAGAGCCGCTGAATCTATGGAAATCCATTGCTGCGGAGTCCCACTCTCGAGTGCTGGCGCAGGAGCCCGCCAGACCTTCTCCCTTTCGTCACCACGACCAAGCACCAGGAACAAGGGTCTGCTGCATTGCATCCAGAAGGCATCCTGCTGGAACAACTTCTTTAGTTCAGTGGTGGGGCATGGGGTATATTATCTTTTTTCCCATGTGAGTTGTTTCCTACCTTTGGGAGTGCGATTTAACCCTACTGAGTTGACCAACTAATTTGCACTGGCCTTTCAGCTTGTGCTTCTTGAAGGGGACTCCTGAGTTGCTGATTTCTTTATGAACACGGACTATTTAAGAAAATGTTTTTAAGAAGAGCATCAGAACATTTGTTGTCTGTCCTGGCTCCCTAAAAACTGCCTTCTGAACCTATTGGCTTTGGCAGTGCTTGTTCCCTTAAAGGTTTTAAATGTTGAACACTTTAATGCTGGGATAAAAGTCAACCTGCATCCCTTTGGGAGAATCTAGATTATCAGTCTGTTCTGATCTAACCCTAACCTTTCCCTGCTTAATTCAATACTGCAAAGGTGATAAAAAATAAGTGTTTTACTGACCTCAAATGAGGTCACCTTTGGGTGCTGGAACATATGTAACATATAAATGAATTGCTCACCTGCTTTAGTCACTTTTTAAATTTAATCCTAACTTGGGATTAATGTTGCTTTTATAGAATGCTTTGAATATCCTTGTGTATACATAATCTATTATATAAGTTAGAGTGTAAGTGTTAAATTGGATACTCGTATTTACTGACTTCATTGTACAGCTTCAAAACCCTCTGCATTGTCCACAAGGCCTTCTGGGGCCTGGGTCCTAAATACCTTCAACTCTCTCTTCCCAAATATCTTCCTTCCCGAGCCCTTTGCTCATCCGCCTCCAATTCCCTCAGGGTTAGCCGCTTCTCGAAGCAACGAGCTGGGGGTAGATCTCTCTCCGCGGCAGGGGCCTCCCTCTGGAACAGCCTTCCTGCCTCCCTGAAACTTGAGGAGAACCATCTCCGGTTCCGGAAGCACCTCAAAACCTTCCTCTTTGCTTCTGCTTTCTCTCTCCCTCTCCCCTGCTGAACAGCTAATTAATTTTCACTGAAACTGCACTTATCCTGCAACTGGACCACTCTAGACGGCCTCGGTCCTTGGCCCAGCCCCTCTCCTCTTGCACTGATGCCCTGGAACCCCTTTGCACTGCGGGACTGTGTCTGTATCCCTACAGCCCCCCCCCCTTCCCCAGCACTTGCTCTGCACTTACCTCGCACTTGCCACCAGCTGGCCCTATTTATTTATTTATTACTTTACGCCACTTACCTTGTACTGCACTTCCCTCGCCTCGCCTCCCCTTCCCCTTGCACTTTTCCCCCTCCCCCACCCCTGCACTTGCGCGATCTGAATGACACCTGGCCTAGTAGGATCGTTGTCTGTCTCCCCTTGTCCCTCCCCTCCCTGCCTCGTCGCGCCTTGAAACACCGGTGTATAGGCGCGTTACAAATACCATATCATATATCATAGCTCGCATTACCCCTCTTAAGATCAGCCTGGCTGCTCAGTCACACTACCAACTTGTGTAGTACAGGCCTATATTAAAAGGTGGGTTTCTGAATACCACTCGGACTGCACTAATTCTTACCCATGTCCATCTTATTCCACATTTCAAACGTGTAGCTGATAGAACAGGAACTCCTGGGATGGCTAAATCCTAATATCCCACAAACATCCTAGAATTGAAGACCACCTCCTGGGTAGCACCAGATCTAATAGAACCATATCCCAGTAGGTCAAACCTACACATCGTTGTCAAATTGAACAGGGAACTCAAAACAGACCCAATATGATAAAGCTACACCAATGGGGATCAACCACACCTTTTGTCACACCCATGGGATGCATGTATACCTCTATGGAACACTAGCCCAATGCTAAAATAGTGTAAAAGACAATTCCAGTGTTGACATCAATATTTGACATGGCATACATCTGCAAACATTTATAATTCGGTATACACATTTCCAACAAGCAGAGCAAAAGCCCATAAATAGGGGGCATTACAGATACTGATATGCATAGTGACCAGGCCATCTATCAACTAAGCTGGTAGGATAGGTTTATGAAATTGGCATTATGCCACTCGACTCCTTCATTGAGTCCATTCACATGGCTCTTGGTTTGAAGATAAATCTTTGTTCAAAAGTAAGAAGTCTCTGATGTCCTCGTTACTTGACCCCTGAATTCTTTTATGTATTACCCACTTGAAATCTTCATGGCTATGTCCCTTTTCAATAAACTTTCACCATAGGTGCCTGAATGATGCAGCTTCGATGCTAGACGCGTCTGGTTTTACATTTATTTTCTATTAGTTTTCCCTGTCTGATGTAACCCACATGGGCAACTAATCATGTATACCACATTATCACTGTTGCAGGTGGTTAAATCTTTAAGATGCCACTTTTCCTGTAAACCAATATCAACTTCACTGGTTTTGGTGGTTTATTTACACATTATGCATTGTCCACATGCAAAGTGACCCGTAACCGGGGCAAGGCCCCACAAGGTAGTCTCTTTGACCAACCCCTAATGTTTTTCTGTTATGTTATTCCTCACTAGAATATTCCTCAAATTTTGACTTCTCGTATAGGGCACAAGGGGAGACGTTTTTTGGCTACTTTACGCCGTTCTCCAATTCTTAGTGATCATGGTTTTTGATTTTGTATGGCATATTTGAAAAAGTATTGACACACTAGTCCTGTCACCTTTTTTATTTTCAGAGGAGCTTTTTCTAAACGCTTTACGATTGTTAAATGCTCCTTTAGCTGAAACTTTCAACTTCTTTGGATAACCCCTTTAGAGAATTATTTTTTTGTTCAATACATTGTCACCGTTTTCATAATACTTTTTCGTTCGTTCTATTACATTTCAGTCTGAGAAAATGGTCAAAAGGCAAGCTGGGTTTAATGTGCTTAGCATGACTGGAGAAATGTAACAGCACATTTCTGTCAGTGGCTTTGCTGCACGGTTTGACCAAAAGGATGCCTTGATGAAAAATGGTAATAGACAAAAATTGTATTTCAAAATTACTTATTTCTTTAGTGAATCAAGCTTTCGGCCTAGTCACGTTATCCTTCCCAGACAACATAGATATCTAGATATCCTAACCATTGTTTCAAATCGTTTTTGTGGGTTTTACTGTCAGTATACACGAGATTTCTCACATTTTAACATACTAGTTCGCTAAATTCCGGGCCGTGGCTGCACCCATGGCAGTACCGGCAGTACCGTCGTCTTGTTGAAAGAAACGTCCTTGGAACTGAAGTTTTTTGTAAGAATAAATTCAGTACACCAAAGGATTAACTAGATTGTCATCCATTATGCCTGACATCTCTTCAATAACATTGAGTGTAGCCCTTCACTGTATCATGGTATGCAGTGACTAAAAGTCCATGCTGATTAACAAGTGAGAATCGGGGGAGAAAGTTAAGCCTTCAATCTTCTTAATGGTATCTGTGGTGTCCCTTTTAAATAGCTTGTCATTTGTAGCACAAAAGGCCTCGGGTAGCAGTCCACATATTTGGATAAGGGCTCAGAATGGAATTAACACTCGATACTATCCTTCATAGGTGTCAGGACCACTAGTGTTCCTGGCGCATCTCCAATCTGGCAATGTCATTTTTATCTCGAGCTGATAAGCAGTAAACACGGTTCTCAACTGGAGAGAAATGCACAATTCGTACCCCCTGGTACAATGTGCTGGTGTTCTAATAGCAATATAACCCTTGCAGAAGGAGTGGGGCGCATTGCCGGTGAGGTAACTCCCTGGGGCATCAGTTACAAGCCAGAGGAAATTATTTTGCTTCCTTTTCCTACATAAGTATCCGGCGAGTGGTGTTTGGTGGCCTCCCATCCAATGAGGCGTCTCAGAATGGGGTCTTTACCACTCAGTATAGACCCTGTTCCGAGTTTCCTCAGAGTGGGAGGATGTCATCTTTCCTTGGCGGGAATTTAAGTGCACTTCCCTGTGCCCCCATCTCCCACCCCCCTTTTCCATATATTTAGACCTCCTCTATCCCTCAACCCCCCACTTAACATGTGCTTCCTTGTCCCTTGCTGGTGCTGGGAACAGTAGTGTTCCCAGCTAAGCTGACTCCCGAATGGCCACCATTGAAAGGGATAAGGGACTGACTACACATGGTGGCCATATTCTTTTGCAGTTTCTCAAGTTTGGAAACTGCTAACACACCGTTTCCCAACTTGAGAAAAATACACTATTAGTACCCCGGTACAACGTGCTGGGTTACTAATAGCAATATAACCCTCTGAAGGGGGGGGGGCATTACCAGTTAGGTACTGCCATGGGGCCTGTGCAGCAATGTTTTTAACGTAAGCCCTGGGGCATTACCTGACTGTTAAAGCCCCCCTCCCCCTTTTAAGGGTTACATTGCTTAGTGTGATCAAATATTCCTTTGTTGCACCCTGTCAATCTGTTTGCAAGGTTAGAAATGTGTTGGCACTCAGTTCAAAGTACTTGAGTTGTGGACAACCTGTGCTGTTTTTTGAGTGCCTGTTCCTTACATTGAAAGTTGTTACTTTACCCTTCTGATATCTTATCTGTTTCTTGCAGTGGACTCCTGAAGGGCGCCGCTTAGTCACTGGCGCTTCGAGTGGAGAATTCACACTGTGGAATGGCCTAACATTTAACTTTGAAACAATTTTACAGGTTAGTTCTTTTTTGTTTTGTCCAAAACCACAATTCAGCTACTCCTGTGTGGATTTTAAAGAGGTTGATTTTGCTCTATCCTTCATATGGTTAAGTTGCGGCTATTCACTAATTAGTAATACCTTGTCTTCATGAGCCTGGCGTTTCAATTATGCCCACTCTTATTTATTCATTTGTGAAGCATACTCTTGACCATAAATTCCTCTACTACATAGCTAAAAGCGATTAATTACTATTGGAGCCGCATTACACGTGGTGTGTGCATAACTGAATTACTGGAACTTTTATTGCATTCTCTTTGAGCTCAAAGTACAAAACATTGATACCCCAATTGTTGCATTTCGAAATGTATCCCAAACACCAGGCACTTTAACATTAAGTATTTTAGCAATACATGTAATCCTTTTTAAAAGTATTCTGCTGTGACCTTTTCAACACTTCTCACCTCTTCCTGTGTCCATCGTAGGCACATGACAGTCCTGTGAGAGCAATGACCTGGTCGCACAACGACATGTGGATGCTGACAGCAGATCACGGTGGATATGTGAAATACTGGCAGTCCAACATGAATAATGTGAAGATGTTCCAGGCACACAAGGAGCCGATTAGAGAGGCCAGGTTTCTACCCAATCTAACATTTTCTGTAGTGTATATTGGCCATTGTGGCCTTTGCTCCAGATGTATTTTGGGGGAGGGTGCACTGGGGAGTAATGGACAGGCCCAGCTCTGTAAAAGACAAGACTTCGCTGCTTACTGTGTAGCAGTTATGCCTCTGTCATGTTCCTGTCATGTATACATTTGCTGGATTTTAAGCTGGTTTATTGCTCTCTGCTCTGTAGAATTATTGTCTAATCAATGTTTTGCATTCTGTAAGATAGAGCATTTCATTCCAAATAAAGGATTCAGTTTTCTGGTAATCCAAATTCTGAATAAAATATACAGTATGGAAATAAACATTTTTTCAGATTAAAAACCATGCATAGATTCGCAAAATATAAACTAAATAAAGTGAAGAGCTGCATGGCAGCAAAGGCTGTTGAGAGAGGAAGTACTCTTACTGCCTTCGAGATGTACAAGAAGCTAACTGCATACATGTGGACGAATTGATTGCAGTTGAATAGAATGGACCAGAGCATCGACATGCCTGCCATCCCTGATGGCGCCAAGTCTTTTCAAGCCTTACAGTTCTAAACAAGCACTTTTTTCTGAATTTACTTTTAACATAGCATGTGGCACACTGAAGCACTTGGTAGCTTTTTACAAAAGAATGTTTATTAATGCAGTCCCTTTTTGATGCATTATCGCACCCTGATATATGGGTAAGGTGCATTTCCTACAAACCTCACCAACTATTCCAAAAGCCTAAACTGCTTTTCAGCTCGAACCCATGTTGAAATAAGCAGGCTGCAAGGACGTTTCACCCCCCCCTTATGTGCCTAACTAAGCACGTTGTAGCCCATATACACCCTACCTTTATTTTTTTTTTAAAGAAAAAAGTTTTGTTAGGAAATCCCCTGAGTTACCCACAAGTCATTTGGCCTAAGTGGAGGGATAGCTATGATCTTAAGGGACAGAGATACTTGTAATAGTGGAGCTCTTAATTTCTTGGAAGATTCTACTTGTCACTTAAAAAGCAAACTCTCCTATTGCCATCAGCAACCTAATACTTAGTAACCCCAATTATTCCCTGGTGGTTGTGCTCCATCCACTCTTTGTAGAAGCAAATAAAGTGCATCACTTCTGGGGATCCACATAGACCCCCTTAATGTCCCAATTCGGCATCGCCCCCTGCACAGCTACAAAATGACTTTCTTCAGCCCAATTTCTCAACCTCAACTGGTCTACTCCTTACCACCTCAGTTTGATGTTTCTCTGGCTCCATTTTACTATACTTCCGACAATAATACACTGCATACTACCAATATGCCATACCAGTATAACTCAAAGTAAAATCCCTAACACAAGACTCCATCTGTATTGAACACTGTTGATGCTGCTGTTAGAAGTATCCAGACTTGTGCACCTGCTTTCACTCGCACAGCTCCATGGATGTGTTTGGACCAGCAGTGCACATAGTACAGGAAGAAACTGCTATTACTGCATGATCGTAAAAAGAAAACCTGCATCTTTTAATCTGTATGTATAACTAGGTGCAAAGAATAGCTGGGGCTGCTTCCTTTCACATCACTTTGGCTTTTCCTGCTGTGCTGAAATTATCGCAATTGCGAAGCCGTGAGTTTTCTGGCACTGTCCTTCATTCAATATATCTTGGGTCCCATCTCCCATTTACAGCCTCGGATGAAGAGTCGGTTTAGACTCGAAACACGTGTCAGGCTACTTTGCAAATAAATCCATCGGACTTATAACCACATCTCTTTTCAATTACTTGCAACACATGCCTATATTGCACTCTTCGGCGCAGTGCGACTGAGAATTGCCCGTGCTCTAGGTGCAAAGAATGTTTACAAAAACATTTCCATTTCCCAGGTAAAATATATTTTTCCTCGTTTATAAAATACTCCCATTGGGAAATGGACTAAAGTCCCATTTGCCCAATGGCCGTTGAGTGCCACATAAAAACCATCTTGCTATCAAGAATATATATTGGGCTGGAGTCTGTCTCCACTGGGCTGAAATAAAAACTGAGTTAATATCGATGGGGACTTCAATCAGGCCCCTCAGTCCTTCAAGCACAATGAATGGCAGCTGCTCCAGAGATCAAACCCTTCTGCCCACACAACCAGGAAACGATGGGGCAGTCTGCTCCACTTAATGCTACTATACAAAATACGGTGCACACTGCTTCTACCTAGTGGGCACAGAGGACACAACACATTAACTCAAAATTGTAAACCAGCATCCAAAACAGTAGCTCGCTAGGGTGGTTGTGTACATTGAAATGGGCACTTCCCCCTCATAAAAAACCCTTGCCAATGCGAGGTGGAATTAACGTGGCCTGACCCCTAAATACCAGAATCCTTTGCAACTAGTTTTCAATGGTGGGTATCGTACCTGTCCCCCCGCCCCTCCCAAACTCCTCCCCACTTCACGGGGTAGTGGATCGATTTGTCCCGATTTATTATCGGACCCAAATATCATCTGAGCTGCCCCTCTATCGAGCTTGCAAGGTTTGTCAGATAAAACAAAATATCAGCGTATAGATTCTTTCCTCCTTTCCTTCCGGCCAGCAGTAGCACCTCCGTAGCAGTTCTCTTCTGAACCATTCCGCCAGTGGCTCTAATGCAATTGCAAAGAAGATGGGCGATAGATGTCAAATGTTCATTCTTTCAAATCTGTTGGGGCTAAACCCACATTGGTAATCACTCACAATTCCGGTTGTTACCTTTTGCTATCTATTCGCCAGTACAGTGGCAAATAGGTTGGTCTCACTGTTAATTGGCAAGATGGATCTATAAGACCCACACTGTTCCTTTGTCTTACCTTCCTTTGGGAGTACCACTATTGTTGCCTCAAATCTGGTGGGAGGCTCCCTTTCCTCCTTTCCTGCAAAATGTCCTCCATGGGGCCCAACGTTTAAATAGCACGCATTGCGACTGTTAATTCAGTTCCGTTTTTCCACACACTAACTTGGAGGATCCTCCTTCTCTCACCAAGCATCGAAAATCTGGATAACCTTCCAAAGTACATACCACTAAAAACCACCTATTATTTATTAGGAAATTACTCAAAACCTGGCTCTTCACAACATAACTAGAAAGACTGGCAACAGGGGCACCGACATACCAAAAAACACCAACGAACGCAGATTGAACGCGATACGCACCGATCAATCTATGGGAAAAGCTGAGGCAACTATCCAACGGCATACTAAAGGACCAAACGGGAGACACTCGCAATACGACCAAAGACAGTAAACGTAGCAAACTAAGACAGAAAAACTAGAACAAATCAAGAGGACATGGACCTAACTATGACCTTCCCCATCAGCCCTTAAAAAAAATCAGAGGGGGAAAGGAAGCACTGCATCACGGGCCCAAGGCAATGGGTGAGAAACAGAATGATTCATCACTACACACGGCCCACCAATACAAAGCAGGAAGCACAATGCCCACCACACAAACTACAACTAAACAGTCTCAAGGATGTTCGCTCCACGGAAATCAAAGAATCAGTCACGACAGAAGGATACGAACGTCTGAATACACACGCTCAGCAAGACGGACCCACTAGGACAACACTTCAACATGACCGCAACCCTGAACCACTCAAAGCCTTAACTGACCAGGGTCACACTAGATTACCCAAGAATAGATATCACCCACCCAGTCCCACACCTGAAGATTAGGCTCAGATGCACCCACCAGTCCATACTATACTGAATAGGATACAGCTGGACCAGCGCAACACCACCAAATCAAGTCGGCCACCAGGAACCAGCAACATCCGAACCCACAGCAATATCCGAACCCACAGTTATACAACTCTTAACTGAATCGTAAGTACCTGAACCTGGATACAGACCCCACTAACCCAATCCTCCAATCTTCTGCTTACTTAAACCCACACAACCATCTCTCTCCCAGCAATCCGCACGCACTTTACCACACCGCATCAACAACACATACTTCACCCACAGCACTCGAAGCCTTCATCCGATACTAGCACCAAAGCCCAGCACTCAGTGTCAACCGAGCTGAAGCTGCCAACTGCACACCACATCTCCCACTCTCCTTCTCCCCTCCTCCCGACTAACCCTACCCTCACCCTTCCCGTTTACAGATCCGCCAGAGCACCTGGGGACCAATTCCGTTGGTGACGGTGCGCTATACAAGTACCGATAACATGCGGCATGCATCAAATTGGTTTGATCGCCTCCAGAGGTTTGCGGATGTTAGGCAAAGTTTGTATGCAGTACCCTTTGGGACCACTACACACAACTAGGATTAAGTGTTAGCAGAAAAAACTTTTGGTATAAGTCTGTTTGGTAGCGTTGCTGACCAGCCAGGCTTATCTCAAGAGGGGAATGTGGGCTGTAAGGATGTTGGTCTACAATCGCAAGTATTCAAATAGACTCTTATACTCAAGGTTTCTTGGTAAAACACGTATTCATTTATTTCAGTCAGTTATAAAACATTCACTAGAAGGAGGCAATCTATATAACACAAAAATATACTTCAGTTTCTGAGGCAGTTAAACTACTTTGAAGTAGGAGCAAAAAGGCAAGAAGAAAGAGATTCATATGTTGGGTCACAAGCTGACTAGGCCTGCAAGTTGCCAAAGTTTCAAGAATTTTTGCAGTGAGAGGTAAGTTCTGTCGGGTTTTCACAGTACCTTTCAATGAAGAAAAAGATGCAGCTGAAGACGTCTGTTCCTGCAGATCTCACTGTTTCTGAGCCTCAGTCCTGGGGACAAGAGGGAGGGTGTCTGGGGGCTCCTGCACTGGGACTGGCCAAAAAGCTGGCAAAGGCAAATCTTCAATGTAGCAAGCACACAAACTAGTGTCCCTCTCCCTGGCTATTCGGTTTCCTGCAGCACTCTGAGGAAAATACAACCAGCTCCGAGAATGTTATCCAGGTGGCTTACAGGTAGAGTTGATTGGTCTCACCAACTCAAAGGGAGAAGTAGTCCTTGAAGGGCTTCTATCGAGATGAACTTGGTGATTCAGACCTGCAGCAGGGCTTCACCAGGCAAACCAACGGTCCAGGAGTTGCAGCAGCCGTCCCCTTCTAGCGCGTCTTCGGTTCTTTCGTTCCAGTGGTCGACTCTGCCTTCCAAGCCAAGAGACTCGCCTTTTAAACAGTTTGCTCCCCTTCGTTCCCGCCTAGATGCCACTCACCCAGCAGGGTGGCTGTCCTTGCCGGACAGTCAGCCAGCCAATCCCGCCAGAGTGCATTTGGCTCTCCTAGAAGATGAAGCACAGAGTTTCGGGCACCTCCCTTACTTCCTGCCCACCCCAGACACTCGGGCGCCAGAGGCGTTCTTCAGTTCTTAAGGCTGCCAAAGGCATAGGAACCAAGGGACCAAACCTGGTTTGGCGTGCAGAGACAAACTCTAGAAGGACCTTTCCAAAAAGAAATAGCGGAAAAAGGTTGGGACCTGTTTAAACAAAGGGGGCTCAGACGCCATCTTCAAAAACATGGCTCCTGCGATTTTACGCTACCGGTGTTCGCGGTCGGCGAAAAATCATGGTAGTTGTAAAACCACTGCCACCAGGGTAGCATTTGACTGCTACATGAGTTTCTATACATAGTTGATACTAAGTAACCCCTCCAGCACTCTATTGTAAGATAGGGTGTGCTGGGGCTAGGAATTTGAAAAGCCTAGTAAAGTCAATTTCACTGACGGTGCTGTTTGACACAAATGAAAAGATGCCTATGTAGTGGTTTAAAACTCCATAACCAAAGAGAACGCACAAAAAACACATTGAATTAAATAGTTAAAAGTCCCAAAGTTTAGCAAAAGAGCTGGAGGGCTCTACGGTGGGAGGAATTGGCACATTCTGAGAATTCTGCCTAACAGCGGACTGTGGATCAAAGATGTCTATTACAGATTCACACAGGATATGCCTCTGGTGGCTGTGGGTCTTTCCAGTCGATGAGCATTAAGGCTTTGACGGAGAGGAAGCTTGCCCTAGATAGGCCATCATCCAAATCTTCACCCTGTCCAAAAAGATCAGGGATTCACGACATTCGTCATCTGCTCATGAAAAATCAGAGATGCCATTGTTCCTCCTCATATGTAGCCATTGTTCCTCCTCATATGTAGGACTTCTCATCCTATAGAGTATGTTTTCAAAGCAAATTTGCTTCCAAGACTGATTGGAAGGAATTTTGCCTCCAAATGCTAGGCGTTCATGAAGGCAGCCCCTATTAGCCCTTTGATTGAAAATGGCTTCTCACCTCATCGCGCCTAGTAAGACCGGGAGTCATTGAGGACAGCCATTCACTCTTTAGAGCCCTGGCAGTGAGTCTCGGATGCATCCTTGAAGTGTCAAAAGATTTGGCGATTTGAGGGAAGTTGAAGACGCAACCTCTCTTCTGCTGTGTCGAAGGAGGCAGCGTCTAGCTGTTCAACGTCAAGGCCTTCAAAGTCCTCTTTTGAATCACCAAGTTCATCTCGACAGAAGCCCTTCAAGGACTACTTCTCCTTTTTTTTTTTTTTTTTTTTTTGGAACCCTCAATAGTTTTTCAAGATTTGTCTAGGAGTTCCATATTTGAAGAGGAGGAAAGTATTCAATTTTGGCTTGGAGTTTGGTACTACAAATGTTCTGAAGAGCTTATATCTAAGCAGTCTTAAGCTTCAGAAGCTACTGGACTGCTTAAAAGATGGCCGTGGATTGGACACTTCACTTGAAGTGGATTTGACACCACTGATTCTACAGGTCATATAGATGCTTCTTATAGGTCTGTCTTGAATAAGTTGACTTAATACTTGGGCTGGGGATCGTCCTGTTAGAAATGTTGAGCAGGATGTTCTAACAGCCATCCTGGATAAGGGTCCCCCAAGGGGTCCCATTTTGCCGTTTCATACGGCTTTCAAGCATAGAATCCTTAATTGGAGGAAGCCAGATACTATGCCAGCAGTCAATAAGGATTTGGCAAGAAAGTACAGGCCCTCAGCTATAAATGGAGTATCTATCCAAAGATCCTACTCCAAGCCTGGCTGTGCAAGTAGCTGCATCTACCTCAGGTGGCAGCCTACACAATGATCCCTCCTGATCGGGCTGATGAGAATGTGATGCCATGGGAAAGGGATTTTCTGCAGGGGCATGGCTCTGAGGTCCTAATGCTACGTGTGCTCTGGCTAAATACTTGTACACTTGTATGATTAGCACAAGCTGCAGAGCATACTCCTGAAGGGGAAATGAGGAAAAGGATTTTCAACATGTCTAGAATGGTAAGCATGTAATGTGCCAGTCATTACAATCTGGGTTAGATTCTTCCAATTGTGAGTCGTTATATGGCAGCAAGCTCAGTGGCTAGAAGGTTTGCTTGGCTGCGCAGATCTGGGTTTGCCCCAGATATTCAGGCTAGGCTACTAGACATGCTGTTTGATGGCTCTCAACTGTTTGGCTCTTGAGCCATTGAGCGTTTGGAGAAGCTGCAGGCATCCAAGGTGGCTCATTTGCTAGGAGCGTCATTTCACCAGCCTCAGCAGGGCAGTTCGACTTTGCAGTGCTGCTGACCTGAAAAGAGCCCCTGACCTCCAAATTGCTGCCGCAGGAGTGCTGCCGCAAGAGTCCTCCAGACGTCCTCCCTCTTGTCCCCACGACTGAGGCCCAGGAACCCAGCATCTGCATCGCTACACCCAGACTGAAGCCAGTTGGACCAGTCTTCTAACCTAAGGTACTGTTCTGACTTGGGGTACTTGCCTCTGTGTCAACTTTGCTCTTATCAGTTGAGACTTAGTCGCTACCTTGCTAGAGTTAATTTCAGCTCTACCCATCATGGGAATAACAGCTTGTGACCCTACAGTGATTTTTCTTCAACAAACTCTTAACTTTGTGCAATACTTTACTATCTAAGAAGTGCCTCAGCTCCATAGACTGTGCTGCAATTGACTTTGACTGTCCTGGCTCCCTGCAGACTCTTCTGTTCCATTTGACTTTACTACTTACTGTCCCTCATAGGTGATAACTTGGTATTTAACTTTTATTGTTGGAAAAGGTTTTTATCTAGACATTATTGGAAGATTTAAGTACTCCGAGAACCTGTTTAACCTTTTTCCTTCCTTTAACCTTTCTGCGAAACCTCAATCTACAAAGTGTACTAGTGATATTTAACTGCCATTACTGTCCTAGTTCGTGAAGTCTCCTCCGGGTGTAGGAAGTGTGTAAGAGGCATCTCTAAAGAGTATCTACTAGCTTTGTGTTATTCTGGAAAAGTATTTTAAAGTATATTTGATTTAGACATATTGCCCCTTTCTGAAGAATGCTGATTTAAAAACTACTGTTAAATAATTATTTTTAACAAAAACCTAGCATATAAGTGTTACTTGGCTACTTGTATTTGCGAATTTCATTGCTACAGCTCACATTTACCCCGCTTGAGATGAGCCTGGCTGCTCATTCACACTAACACCTTGAGTAGTATAGGCCTATACCAAAAGGTGGGTTACCTAATACCAAGAGGACAAGGGTTGTGTAGTCTCCCCAAGGGTTACTACATCAATTCTTACCTAGCATGCAACCCAGTCAAGCTCTCGTGCCTGTACAACATGCTCACACAACTCGAGGGAGCATCCCACGCCCACAGTGTATGAACTTGGCAGCTTTGCTTTTGAAGTCAGAGTTTTGCACTTCATTCATCCACAAGGGTTTATGGGTATCCTAAAGGAGGCATGAGAACCCAACACCAAACCCTGCTTTTTCAATAAGTGGAAGAGATTTGTGATCTGGTGCACATCACAAACACTAAACCCAACAATGTTCTCCAGCTAACATTCTACACTACATGCTTTCCCTACTGCCTGCTTCTACTCTCCGCCCTCTGCAACTTATCCATTATAGGATTGCGAGACTTGTCCTTGGCCTCAAGCCCAGGGATCGGATCTCTACAGGACTAAAATCAGTACTCTGGCTCCCAGTGGCTGCGAGGATTAAGTTCAAAACCCTCTGCGTTGTGCACAAGGCCCTCTGAGGCCTCAATACTTTCAACTCTCTTCCTAAATATCTTCCTTCTCGAGCTCTTCGCTCATCCACCTCCAACTCCCTCAGGGTCAGTCGCTTCTCCAAGCAACGATTTGGTGGTAGATCTAT
The DNA here is from genome assembly GCF_040938575.1 of Ambystoma mexicanum. Taxonomy (NCBI): domain Eukaryota; kingdom Metazoa; phylum Chordata; class Amphibia; order Caudata; family Ambystomatidae; genus Ambystoma; species Ambystoma mexicanum. The sequence goes on along the minus strand of NC_090932.1, from coordinate 269,586,639 downwards.
TTCTTCTGCTGGCGTCTCCCTTTGGAACAGCCTCCCTGCCTCCCTTAAACTTGAGGAGAACCATCTCCGGTTCCAGAAGCACCTCAAAAACCTTTCTCTTTGCTTCTGCTTTTTCTCCCCCCTCTTCTCTGCTAACCACCTGACTGTAACCCGAACTGCACTGGCTACCTGGACACCCTTGATCGCGGGCCGAGGTCCTTCCCTGCCAGCGTCACACTTCTGCACTGCCCCCTGGCAACCCCCGCACTTGGTGACTGCTTCTGTACCCCTACAGTCCCCCTACCAGCCCTTTACACTTGTTGCCTGCACTTACCCATGCACTTGCCACTTGCTGGCTGTTACTTACCTGTTACCTTTCTCCCATTTACTGCACTGTCCCTGCACCCTTCCCACGCGCTTGCACGTTCTGAATGACACCTGGCTTGGTAGGATCGTTATCCGTCCTCCCTCTGTTCCCCTCCCTTGCCTCGTCGCGCCTTGGAAAACTTGTGTATAGGCGTGTTATAAATGCCATATCATACTACTCTCCGGCCTAGTATTTAATTCCATCAAAGTACATCTTGTGGCCCTGTCGCTTACACCACTTCACAAAACAAGGTGTCCTGGTGGAAAGTTACTGTCATTAAGGCATTCATGGAAGGGATAAAGAGTCTAACTCAGTAGAAGGAAGCTTTCATACACTTGATGTGCAAAGGGCTGTCTTGTACTATGTGAACAAAATTAAACCTCTAAGGAAAACAACCAACTTTGTTTCCATAGTACCTGGTAGAGTAGGCTACCACATATCAAATAACACCATCTAAAATGGCTAGTCCAGTACATACAGCTCTACTATTCCCTATCCAAGAAAGCCTTACCTTTCACCCCAGGGCTCACTGTACCAGAGCTGCAGGAGTTGCCTTAGCTTTCATTGCAAACGTCATTCACACATTTACAAAGCTGCTACATTGAGTTCCATCCATACGTTCATACAGCATTATTGCATTGACACTCTAAAGCAGATTCATAGGTGGGACAAGCAGTCCTAAAACATCTGTGCCGCTGTACCTGCTACTTCCCACCACCTTCTCCAGATACTGCTTGCTAATCTATGCAGAGCAGGTGGTCCAAGCAGATCCACAGGCTCCAGCACTGTAATCTTATGTCTGGTACTTGTATCTGCTTAGATTCACATGCACCTTCTTTCCTCCCCTCCTGGAGTAGGTGCATAGATGTGTTCTGGGGTATCACTATTTTCTGCTTTCACATCTGTACTCCAGCTACACTTCATGCAACCTCATGTCGAAAATAAACTTTCTAATGGATTGTGTTCTCCCACGTATTCCTCATCTTTGATACTCCCATATCCAGCTTGCTGCTTCGGAATTTTCTCCAGTAGAGGGTGCTGCGCGTCTGTCGAGTTGATGTCCCTCGGAGCCTTCGGAACATAACACTGAGTTCTGTCAAGAATTCGTCTTTGTCTAAAATCCTTCGATCGAGATGGCCTCTTCATCGACTCAATCTACGCAACGATCTGGCTTTAAAAAATGCTGAGATTGTGGGGCAAAGATGTACGTGACAGACCCACACAGTCTCTGTGGTGCCTTGGGGCAGAGCATCCATGTTCTGAATGAAGTTTGTCGATGATGGCGAAAGCCTTACGAGAGCACAGAGGGAAGTTGGAGAGAGGTAAGACCCAAAAATCCATTACCCCAACTAAAGGTATCTGACAAGTCGAGACCATCGTCTCCTCGACATAAAAAGCACTCGCGTTCACCTTGCCGGAGCGGCTCGCACATTCATCCACTTCGGGCCATAATAAAAAAGGCATTCTGGATCGCCTTCCACCTCATCCTCCAGTTCACCAGAGAGTTACATGCCCCACTAAGCAGAGCTCCCCGGCTCAGTGGGAGGGTTTTCCGTAAGAAAATGTTAAAGGTGTTTGAGAACGCGGCCTTGCCCCCCCCTCAGAGGCACCTAGTGGTGATACCCCAGGAGAAATACCTGGTAAACATAAGAGCCGTGAGTCTTCTACATCAGCAAAACGGACTCCTCGAGCGTGAAAAACCCCTGAGTCGAGATAAAGCCTCTGTGACATACAAAAAGTCGTCACAATCGTCTTGCATGTCGAAGCTGAAGACTGCATCATCGAAAGAGGTCGACACCTAGAACGTTGTCCCCCCCCCCCCCCCCCCCCCGACGACTTCATCGAAGACATCAATGTCAGTTGATTATGTCGACTACCTCAAAGCCAATCGCGAATCCATCAAGGCCAATGACGTCTACGATTACTAGAATTTCTCCACCTGTAGTGACTGCTATTGCCCCTTCATTAGAAAGAAACTACATTCCTCTATCCCGCTCAGATTATTTTAAAACCTTATCCTCAATTTATGAGGGAGAGGATTCTGATGCCGAAAGAACCTTTGGTCTGGAGTGTATGAGGCCTTTCATACCTGAAGAATATGTCTCGGAAGAGGCCAGATTGAAAGACCTGAAAGAGTCCTTACAGGAAGCAAGTGGGATTAATACCTCCCCAGAGATTGATTTCAATAAGCCTGAACCAGGGGATCATGCAGACAGTAATTACCGGACACTTATGACTAGGGTGATGGAATATATGGGGTGTTCTAGGCCCACACCTGTATACGAACAAGATGACCTCACCGACCTACTTGATAAAGGACCACAAGAAGATCCAATCATCCCCTTTCACAAGGCCTTACAAAAGGTGTTTACAAACTGGGAAATGCCAGAGGTGATCCCTGCAATCAGCAAAAGACCGACGGCAAAATATAGGGCATCAGCTGCAGATCCCCTATACTTATCAAAGCACCCGACCCCTGAAAGCTTAGTTGTTCAAGCTGCCACTTCGTCAGGTAAACGGACTGCATACCCTACAATCCCGCAGGATTGTGATGATACATATTGATGCCCTGGCCAAGAGTTTTCTCGGCTTGTAGCGTGGCCCTATAGTCTACTAATGCCACATCCACGCTGGCAAGATTTAGCCAGTGCTTCAATGGTGGCTGACCATCTCCCTGAAGGGGAGGAGAGAATGTTTCTTGAAATGTATCAAGGACGGAAAGGATGCTATGCGAGTCCCTCCAGACCGATCCTGTCTCAGTTGACCGCATCAGCAGATGGTGGGTAGTACGACAATCCGCAGATGTGTGGTTGCGGGAGTCTGGGTTTGCTCCTGATGTACAGTCCAGACTTCTGAATATGCCCTTTGATGGCACTCAACTATTTGACAAAGCAGATGACAGTTTGGAGAAGTTGCATACTTCCAAGGCAGCAGCCAAATCCCTTGGAGCTACAATAAAACTCTGAACCGCCACACAGGTGCACCCTGGAGGGGTAGGTCCTTCTGCTATTATTCCGCATTCAGAAAAGGCAGAGGACAGCCAGCTCAGAGGCCAGACACTGTCCCCCCCCCCTGCCCCTGGTGGTGGATGGGGTAAAGGTACTAAGACCGCAACAGCAGGTGCTGCTTTACCATCGGCATCTGCGTCAGCCGCTCCAAAACCTGAGGTCTTAACATCACAGCATCAGTAGGAGGCAGGTTAACTCAACATCTGACAGAATGGCAGGCTATTGTCCAGGGTTACTGCCTGCCTTTCCTATGCACGCCTCCGTCATCCACCGGGGAACAACTCTTTGATGGTTCCAGATCCGCTCTTTATGCAGGAGATTCTGGACGTGCTAGAGAAAGGTGCTATAGAACAGATACCTGCAGCAGAGAGGAACAAAGGGTTGGTACTCTCAATATTTTAATTCTGAAAAATGTCAGAGCAGTGAGACCCTTCTTGGACTGTGAGAATTGAACAAATTCCTCAGGAAAGAAGAGTTCAAGATGGTTACACTTTCTCAAATCCTTCAGGCCCTGCCAACTTCAGGATTGGTTGGTATCTCTGGACCTTCTGGATGCTTGCTTTCATGTGCCAATATGTCTCAAGCACAGAAAGTACCTGAGGTTCCCCATTGGTAACTCTCACTATCGGTTTCGGATTCTGGCGTTTGTGCTAACCTCCGCCCTGAGGGTTTTCACCAAGCTAATTCCAGTTGTGGCAGTGAGTCTCAGGAGAGGGGGAATTCACGTCTACCCCTACCTGGATGATTGAGCAGGGCGGGTTCCCAGGAACAAGCTCTGGATCATCTAAACTGTTTGCCAATCCCTCCACAGGCTGGGCTTCTCCCTCAACTTCAAGAAGTCCCAAATGATGCCATCACAAAGACTCCAGTTTATTGGAGCAGTCCTGGACACATCCCTGGGGAAAAGCCTCGCTACCAGAGGAGATGGCTCAGAACATTCTTCAGATGGTGACGAAATTACAGAATACCCAGCATTTCCCAGCCTTCGATTTTGAGGTTGCTCTGCCTCATGGCATCCTGCATTTTTCTGGTGCCAGAGGCTCATCATGAGATCTCTCCAATGGGCTCTCTGGACCCAGTGGTCACAGTTCTCGGGAAGGATGTCAGATCTCCTACAAATCCCAAACAGTCTCACTGGACCTTCAGTGCTGGACCTGTCGGGGAAAATAACTTGAAAGGAGAACCTATTTGGCAACCCTGGCCAGAGCTAATAGTGACGGTTGCCTCACTCACGGGTGTGGAGCTCGTACCAACAATTTGACAATCGGCTGTGATTTGTCTCCATCTGAGTCCAAACTACATATTAACCTTTTAGCGCTGAGGGCAATCAGACTAGCGCTGAAGGCCTTTCTGCTATCTGTACAGGGAAAGAATGTCCTGATAATGACAGACAACATGGGGGCCATGTACTACCTCAACAAGAGAGGTGGTTTAGGTCGCTACCACTGTGCAAGGGAGGCAAGGAAGCTCTGGTTCTGGGCAATACAAGAAGGAATCTGTGTCGGCAGTTCATCTAGACGGAGAGAATAACACAATGGCAGACGCTCTGAGCAGGCAGAGTGCAGTGTCCCACGAGTGGGAACTAGCTCAGGGAGTCCTTCACCCTTTGTGTAACCCCTTAAGTGGATCTGGTTGCGACCAATGCCAACAGGAAGTGTGAACTGTGCTGCTCCAGGGAATTTCCTCTTAGACGGGCTCTAGGAGACGCGTTTGTGGTGGAGTGGGAATTTCCACTTCTCTACAGGTTTCCTCCAGTCCCTGTCATTCCTCATGTAATGAAGAGGTTCAGGAAAACCATGATCCTAATTGGCCCAGATTGGGCTCTGAGAACGTGGCACCCGGACCTTCTAGACATGGCCATCTGTCCTCTGATTCCTCTTCCACAAAGAGGATCTACTCTTGCGAACAGGGGGTGGAGGGGGTCAGGTTCTCCATCCGGATATCAGGACACTCAGCCTTCACACATGGTTACTGAAAGGCTGAGGTACAAAGATTGGGACCTCCCAGATGACGTAATGGAGGTGTTGCTTTCTGACAGAAGACCAGCGACCAAATCCTTATACCGCTGCCATTCGAACAAGTTCTGCAGCGACAAAAATGTTGGCCCTTTTTCATGTAATACACCTTTGGTGTTGTCTTTCCTTTCGCACTTATCAAATCTAGGGCTCCAGGTCGGCACAATTAAGGGTTACCTTGCAGAACTATATCTTCAAGCGCACCGGTGAGGAACCCTCATCCTTTAAAATGCCTTTGGTAATTCAATTCTTGAAGGGGTTGGCCAATGTTTACCCCCAACTCCTTTTCAAGTTCCTCTGTGGGACCTAGATTTAGTCTTAATTTATAATGGGTACTCCTGAAACCCTGCATTCATGCCCGTTGAGATTTCTTACCTTCGAAACTGTCTTTTTGGTGGCAATAACCTCTGCCAGAAGGGTGAGTGAGTTACAGGCCCTTATCCTGCAAACCTCCTCACACTGTCTTTCATAAAGATAGTTCTGCAAGTGAAGCCCAATTTCTTCCCAGAGGTTGTTTCAGAATTTCATATCCCACAGAAAATAATCTTGCATGCCTTCTACCCTCCTCATCCGTGATTAGAGGAAGAAAGGCTGTACAGACTTGACCAAAGCGGGCTTTGGGTTTCTATTAACTAGACTAGAAAAAAAAAAGACAAACTGACAATTGTTTATGGGATACACAGGTCATAGAATGGGCCTAGCCATCACCAAGCAAACCATTTCTAGATGGATTATTTGAGATATAGTAGAATGTTACAAATTGGCAGGTAAACCCCCACCCTCCCCTCCTCTCCCCCGAGCATCTGAGGGCTCATTCAACCAAGGGTATTGCAGCTTCATCAGCTTTTCAAAGGGGAGTTCCAGTAAGATATTTGTGCAGCTGCCACCTGGTCGTCTGCACACTTTTACAAGGTTCTATAGCTTGGATTCCTCCACTAGCCGAGAAACTAAATCCGGGAAGGCAGTATTGCATTCTGTGCATTCTTAAAGAATAAATGTTTACTCCTTCCTCCTATATACATTACTGCTTTGGGAGTTCTCCAGCATGGGGTCTGGCATGGATTCACATGCTCATGAATATTCCCCGTCGTCGAGCTGGGAATCCTCGGTAAAGAAAAAATCAGTATCAGTATCGGTTTCTGATCTGTCTTTCTTAGTGACCAATCGCTGATCTCTGGGTCATACTGCCCCCAGCCAATGACTGCCCTCTCCCTAAGCCCCGCCTCTGGCAGCCATCCTCAGATTTTTACCGCACGCTCAAGTGTTGGGAGGCCTCGTGCTTTAGCTCGAGTTTTTGCTGTGTTTTCGTGCTTTCAGGAAATGTTCTCATTTTTCGGTTTAATCGAGCCTCCAGCTCCACCGTTTCTACTTCCGATAACGGGGACCCGTTTTGGATTTCTTCTACGCCCCTCAAGGGTGGAGTTCTCGTCGAGTTTACGCTTCTTGGAGGATTCCGGAAGATCTGCGGCCTACCTCAACGGACATGGCCCAGGACAAGGGAAGCTAGACGATCCAAGCTGTTCAGGTGCTGCCCTGGATGCGGAAAAACAAACACTTTCAAGGAGGATGAGCATTCGCAATGTCTCTACTGCCTTCGTGAGGACAAGACGCACGTGGAGAAGGACTGTGCGTTCTGCAAGAACCTTTCGGAACGGACCAAACAAGATCGTTGTTCCCGCCTCGCCGCCTGGCTGGAGAAGGGCACAGCAGGTGAGAAGGCGAAGAAAGTCTCACCGGGCTTCTAAGTCCTGTGAGGGCGCCCTGGCGATTGGGGGCCCAACAGAAGGCCAAGCACCGCGAGTCAGCGGGCATCGGGAGCGCAGAAAGGTCGGGCTCTTCGGCTGCCAGGCAGGGTGCAACTTCCCCGGCACGTTCAACCACGAGCCAGCGCTCTGGTTCGGTGAAGAGGAAGCCCGGCAACCCGGGTAAACTGCTGGAGCGGCCCCAGTCGATCTCGAAGGGAACCGAAGGAGAGCAAGGCGCTGACCTCCCCCCAAGGCGAAGGCCCAGGACGCACCTAAGGTGGTGGGGGCTTTGATCTAGCCGGCAAAGGCCTCTATCGAAGTGGTCGCTGCGACCCTGGCGAAGCCGGCTGAGACTACGCCAGTGGAAACTGCCTCTGGGCCCAGAGTATCCCTGCCACCGTGGAGGGAATCCTCTTTCCAGCCCATCGTTAAGACCCCTGTGAAGCCCCCGGCGGAAAGAGGGGTGGGGGCGGTGGCCATTACAGACTTGGAATCAGCCTCTGAGGAGGATCTGGTGGAAACCGGGAAGGGCCTCAACAAGAGGTTCATAGGCCTCAACGAGAAGTTTGAGAAGGTTCGATCCCAGTGGAGCGGCCATCCCGTCCGTCGCAGCCATTACCCGAGCCCCAGGATGGCTCGGCGGCCATTTTGTTGGCGATCCAATCCTTATGTACTGAGATGGACGAGATTTCCACAGACTCAACGGAGGATCCAGAACGAGGCCCATCCGGAAGCCCTCTGAACAAGCGGAGGAAAGTCCACACTGCTCCTCCCTTCGTGCCTGCGAGGCCTGTGGACACCCTCACCACCCCCCCCCCCCCCCCTCGCCAGACCCTAGAGGATATGGCGACGGACGATGACGGCAGCGATGACGCAACAGACTCGGCTACCCGCTCCTCAGGAGGCCTACAGAGGTCGCGGCAAGCAAGGGGGATTCCGCCGCCGTCAAGGCTGCAAGGCCTCCTCCAAGCAAGACTGACCCGGCCGTGGCGTCGGGCCCCCACCGAACCTCCCCGGTGGGAGGCTGGCTGACGAAGTTCGTCAGCGTGTGGGAGTCCATCTCCACCGACCGTTGGGTGCTGGACACCCTGACCAACGGGCACTCGCTGGAATTCCAAAAGAAGTGTCCTCGCATTCCTCCTGTGGCCAGGAAGGAGAATCACGTCCCTCAACTGCTGTTGGAGGTAAGGGCGATGCTCAAGAAAGGTGCCATCGAGCTCGTCCCCAGGAGGCTCCGGGGCATACTCAAGGTACTTCCTCATCAGAAAGAAGACAGGTGGTTGGCACCCCATCCTGGACCTGCGTCGGTTAAACAAATTCAAGGCGCAGAAATTCAGGATGGTCACCCTCCAGCACGTGCTGGGACAGCTGGAGGAGGGCGGCTTCCTATTGTCGTTGGATCTGGAGGATGCTTACTTCCACATCCCCATTCTAAAAGGACACAAAGTTTCTCAGGTTCATGGTTCAGGGACGCCACTACCAATTCAGAGCCCTGCCGTTCGGATTAACGTCGGCACCCAGGGTATTCACCAAGTGCCTGGCACCAGTGGCGGCGCGGCTGCGCCTGCAGGGGATCCACGTCTACCTGGACGACTGGCTGATCCGGGCAAGGACAAGAGAACTCGCCGTCGAACACACAGCGAGGACCGTCCGGCTGCTCACGGAACTGGGATTCGCCATCAACTACCTAAAGTCCCACCTAGTTCCGTCGCAGGTATCACTGTTTCTGGGAGCGAAGCTCGATACAGTGGGGCAATTGGCCTCCCCGTCGGAGAGGACGAAGGCCATTCTGGGCAAGGTGCGACACCTGCTAGCCACGGACGTGTCCAGGGTGAGGTCCATCAAGTCCCTCCTTGGGATGATGTCCTCATGCATCTATCTTGTACCCCTTTGCACACTTCGGATGCGTCCGCTTCAGGAGTTCCTCGACGCCCGCTGGTTTCAGGCGACGGGCTGCTTCGAAGACAGGATCCCTCTTGACGAGGAGTTCCGTCGGGCGATCCTATGGTGGGGTACCCGTGCGCACCTCACTACAGACACGGACTTTCAGACCCTGGCGTTTCATGAGACGGTGACGACAGATGCCTCTCTGGAGGGTTGGGGTCCCACACCGGAGATCCCCATGCAAGAGGCCTTTGGCTCCCGGAGGAGCGGTCCCTCCACATAACATTCTGGAGCTCCGAGCAGTGTTCTGGGCGCTCAAGTCGTTCCTTCCGTCCCTCAAGGACAAAGTTTTGAGGATCTTCACCGACAACACCACCACGATGTTCTACATACAGAAGCAGGGAGGCACCAGATCCCCAGCCCTATCCAAGGAGGCCCAGGATCTGTGGCACTGGGCCGTCGCCCAGGGGAGGTTTCTGGTGCCCTTTCATCTGGCAGGGATAAAAAACACCATCGCCGACTCACTCAGCTGCGCTCGTGCCACGAGTGGGAACTATGTCGGGACCAGGTGGATCGCTCTTTTGACGATGGGGCGAAGCCCGGATCGACCTTTTTGCGGCGGCGGCGGCAACGAACTCAAAGTGCCAGAGGTTCGCCAGCAGGTTCCCGCAGCCGAGCAGCATGGGCGATGCTTTCTCGTTCACTTGGGACAGCCTGTTTCTATATGCGTTGCCGTTGCTGCTCCGCCTCATCAACCAACTCAAGAAGTCCAGGTGCAGAATGATCCTCGTCGCACCGGCGTGGCCGAGGCAGATCTGGTTCCCAGACCTTCTGGACTTAACGTCCACACCAGTCAAGCTGCCGGCGGACGCGGATCTTTTCTCCAAAGAAGGAGGCGCCATTCTTCATCGCGACCCAGAGTCGCTGAACTTGCAGGCCTGGCTCCTGCAGCACTAGAGTTTGGAGGGTACGATATCCCGGCTGACTGCAGAGAGGTTCTTGCAAAAGCCAGGGTGTCCTCAACTCTCAAGTGTTACTGTCATAAGTGGAAGAGGTTCTCTGTCTGGTGCTGTGCACAGAAGATTAACCTTCTGCGTATTACGGCCCCTCAAGTACTGCCGTACAACTGTCGCTGGCCAAAGCTGGACTGGCTCACGCCTGCATCAAAATTCATCTGGCTGCCATCTCCCGATATACCAGGACTATGGGACGGGCGTCCTTGTGGTCTCATCGCCCGGTGAAGGAATTTATGAAGGGACTATTCCGATCGTTCCCGCCTGTGAAGGCTCCTGCCCCGGCATGGGAGCTTGATGTGGTGCTGACCAGGCTCATGGGGGGGGGGGCCCATTCGAGCCTATGCATTCGGCGCCTATGAAGTTCCTGTCATGGAAGACAGTGTTCCTCGTGGCCATCACCTCCGCACGACGAGTGGGAGAGATCCAGGCCCTATCTTGCAAGCCTCCATACTTGACTTTTCATGACACGAGGGTGGTGCTGAGGACGCACCCCTCCTTCATGCCCAAGGTGCTGTTGGACTTCCACCTCAACGAGCCCTTGGTGTTACCAGTTTTCTTCCTGTCTCCTTCGACGCCGGCCGAGAGGACTTTGCACTAGCTGGATGTAGCTAGAGCGCTGAAGTTCTACGTGGACCGCACAAAGTTTTCGGAAGACGTCACAGCTGTTTGTGAACTTTGGGTCTGTGAATCAAGGGAAGGCTCTCTCGAAGACTTCCATTTCCAGATGGCTCTCGGCTGCATCATGCACTGTGACCGGTTGGCAAACCGACAGCTGCCCGGCCGTCCGAGAGCCCATTCGACCAGAGCGATCGCTGCTACCATGGCGTTCCTGTCTGGTGTGCCCCTGCTGTACATCTGCAGTGCTGCTACGTGGAGGTCGACGCACACCTTCACAAGATTCTACTGCGTCGATCGGGACTCCAGGGAGGAGTCCAGGGTCGGCCAAGAAGTGCTGTGCAACCTGTTCGCCTAAGGTGAGCCTGGTGAGGAGGTAAGAATTGCTTAATGTTGAGTTTTTGGATGTAATGCTTAATGTTAAGCCTTTGCCACCTCCCGTGGTTGTGCATGTGTATACTGCTATGCATTCTTTTATTCATGAGCATGTGAATCCATGCCAGACCCAATGCTGGAGAAGGAACAAGTTACTTACCTGTAACTGTTGTTCTCCAGCATGGGTCTGGCATGGATTCACATGCAAATCCTCCCGCCTACCCCTCTGCGGCTCTTCACTTGGTCATCCTGCCACTTTGCGTGCTACCAAATCTGAGGATGGCTGCCAGAGGCGGGGCTTAGGGAGAGGGCATTCATTGGCTGGGGGCAGTATGACCCAGAGACCAGTGATTGGTTGCTACTAAGAAAGACAGATCAGAAACAAAACTGATACTGATTTTTTTCTTTACCAAGGATTCCCAGCCTGACGACTGGGAATATTCATGAGCATGTGAATCCATGACAGACCCATGCTGGAGAACAGTTGCAGGTAAGTAACTTGTTCCTTACTTACCCATGGTAACGTTTCGACTGGATGTTCCTCCCACGTATTCCTGATCGCCCCTCCCATGCTTCCCTGCAGTAAAACTTCCCGTGTAATTGCAGTCTGCGCTCTCTCAAGGGTAGTAACCGTCTCATCCTGGACAATGCCTAACACTTCAAAGCGGAACTGAGCAACGGACGCTGCGCACGACTACTTGCACCTGTGATGACGTCATAGAGATGGAGGCCTCCGAGGGACATCGACTCGACACACGTCGATGCACAGTGCCCTCTACTGGAAAAAGTCAGAAGCAGCAAGCTGGATATGGGAATATCAAAGATGAGGAATACGTGGGAGGAACATCCAGTCGAAAGAACGTTACCATGGGTAAGTAACTTGTTGTTCCGAGGGACCTTGATGCGTGAAGGACCATGGGTGCAGTACACGTCACACTGGGATAGTATTACTAACAAGCCCTGTCTTTGTCAGTTTTCGAGTTTCGAAAACCAATCTTGTAATACATTGCAACTTCCACTAGATGTTGAGTTCCACTAGATGTAGGACTATGCAGAGCATGTGAATCTAAGCAGATAAAAGCACCAGAAATACAATTATGGTGAATAATGTATCCAATACTATACTTTAAGTGTTTAAGTGTTTACTTGGATGCCTGTATTTACTGATTTCATTGTACAGCTCTACGGCACCCCTCTTAAGATGAGCCTGGCTGCTCAGTCACACTACCAACTTGTGCAGTACAGGCCTATATTAAAAGGTGGGTTATCGAATACCAAGGTTTGTCCTGTGTAGTCCCACATCAGTTGGACTGCATCAATTCTTACTTAAGTTAGGTTTTCATTTATGTGCCACATTGCCTTCACATATGAGACCCAAGCACCTTTTGCTGGACTTTAGGGTTCTTTTTCTATATTCCCGATTTCCATAGCTTATTTTTAAATCTATACTTTCCTAAAACTTTTTGGGCATCTACATTTTATTATTGCTGTACATGGCACTATCTGTGCACTGGTGCTGGGTTGCCCCTTGGGCTTTCCTTTTTATTTTCTCTTGGCTTACCTTGCAGAACACATGTTCTCAAGGGTAGAAAGGTTTTTTCTTCCCCTCTACATTTTACATTGAGACCAGCACACACCACCTTATGTGGAGTGATGGGAAGATGCCTATTATCACTTTTCTCATTGCTCCTGCAACATTTGTTAGTGACAAGCTTACTATTATGGTTGGTGTCAGTGGATCTTCTTTACTGATTTTTGGTTAATTTTTACTCGCGAGCTGTCCAACCAGCCATGGTAATGCACTGAAGGGTCACCATTCTGCTAGAATGGTGGCTTCTTTTCTTTCATCCTTTATAGCATGCTTGCCCTTCCTTGGTCCTCCTTTTGCCATCCTGGGTGGGGGAGGTCCTGGTTGTACTTTTGTCCTGGGGCGGGAAACCTTTGTGTAGACCACCAAGGCTCCTGAGTGCCGGAAGTGGGGGACATTTCTGAAACTCTGCTTACCTTTGTCTTCTGGTGTTCACGAGAGAATCCAGTCCCCGCTTGGGATGGAGATGGAGGGAGGGGGGTTTGGATGTCCTGATTGGACAGCCACCCCGCCTCTTTCTGTAATGTAAACTGCAGGGAGAGTTTGCAGAGGATGTGTGGGGGTTCCTGTATATCTGGCCTGGATCTGGAAGCTGAAGACGTCGACCACTGGAGCGAAGTCCAATGAAGGGGACTGCTGAAGCTACTTCCAGCAACCGCCCATGCCTGCTGTGGAACCTCTGCCTGTGATCCAAACAAAGACTGATCATATAAAATGTTCAGATTCTAGGATTTTCCAAATGTAGTAGCCCTATGGCTCATGTATATGGTTTCTTGGGTACTAATGTGGCAAAGAGGCTACGGTGTGGTGTAGCCAAACGTAAGCTGTCTAGCTGCAAACAACCTACACCACACTTTCTCCATGAGAAAACACGCCCGGGGAAAATGCAGTGCTCAAAGAGCACAGTTGTCAACTTTGTCATGTGAACTACCACTGCAGGGGGACCTCATATGTTCTGAAAGCAGTGAGTCAAGAAAACCAAAAAGCCAGGGTGCCTACCAGAGCTGGCAAAGCAGTCAATTTCATTTTCACCTAAACAAATACTGTTCTTTTGCCCCCCCGAGACTGAGGGGAAATTTGGTCAGAACTCTGGTAAAAGGGCGCACGATTTTTCAGTACAATTGCATCCATTTCTTTACTAATTTATGACCCCCTGTAAGGAGCTGTGCTGCCGATGGTAAACCCTTCAGAGCTGTGCAGCACCCTTTGGTGGCTATGCGTCCCCACCAGACACACCTGGAGGTGTGCTGCAATTGGAATCTGTAGGAAGCTAGGTCAGTCGTAATGAACATTTCTTGAAAATCAGTCATTTGTTAATTAGTAGGAAATTGTGCATCAAAGGTTGATCATCCATAGGACATGGGAAGTGAGAACTTATTGCCCTGTCCTTAAATCAACTTCATGTACAGGTTTGTCCAACTTCCAAATTCTGCTTCATATCCAAGCTTCAGTACAAAAAGCAAACCCAGTCTTTCAGGCTATCTCAATATGTTGGGGCTAGACTGCATCTAGAGCAGCATATCCCGACAATTTCACACATTTCTGCTCCTCCTGCCCCCTATTATGGCCCACCCCACAAATTGGCCCCAGAAGGATATGTGCACCAGAAAAAGACCAAGCAATTTAACAATACAAATGTTGAATGGTTTCTACACTGTAAACTCACTCTTATGGTACATTTTGCTTGAGCACATTTTCTCACAAACATTGTGCTCTGTACTCATTGTTAATAAAATTAAGTAAAAACTAAGGGACTGTATTGTTATTGTCAAGTCTTTGCCTCACTTTGATATGGAGAAGGCTCAATGAGTTTTGTATTGTCAGTCCAGTAAATCAAAACAAAAAGCTGTCCCCCTGTATATAATCTTAATTGATGGAACTTCAGTAAATTAGCACCTACCCAGAGGTTACTAATTCCTGGATTCACTTTCACCCCACCCGATGCTCCCCTTTACTGGTGGGAACAGATGTTTTTTCACTGCATGAAGTAGAGCAAAAGGTAATCCTAAATCCTAGGCACATGGATGCCTGCAGTCCTGGCTGTGCCTGATGACTTCTCCAGTCGTTTCAGATCGAAATTGATCAAAACTACAAAGCTTGCATTGGACTCCCTTGGAAAACATTTTATAGTCGTGTATTCTCCTTCCTGCCCTATTCCTATTGGTTCCCTGCTTATACTTTTTTTGTACATTACCACCCTGAAGGAGAGTGAAGTTTGCCAGTACCAGTTCCTAGGTACTGAACATTTGTTGTACTTTGAGTGCATGGGTCCCAAACAACCCTATTTGATTATGCTCCGTGTGGACATTTTCATCCAGAACCCTTAACAAAACTGCTGTACCAGTGACTCACACTTAAGAATTTCCACGGTGGTGTTCCTGGACATGGTACTTTCCGAAGCAGAAGGTAAGGACTTGTTTTTACAAAGGCATGCTTTCCCAGTGATCAGTTTTTCACTAAAGAGTTTTGATTTCAGGGCTCCTAATGCCTGAGGGCGTAACGTTTTGTGTGCGCTCCAGTGGTCTCTAAACCAGTGTTTGTCTGCAGTAGGCAGCCATACTCCCTAATAGCAGAATATACAAGGTGTTGCTATTGTGATGGGTGAGGCCTATTCTGATGTGGTCTTTAGCCGGTCTGTCCCCAGGAAAGTTGCTCAGTCATACTAACTTCATTCTGTTTGCACACCCTATGCTCAAACCCACAACACCCCACCCCTACACAATTCCACAGGTCCAAGTGTTGGCTCTTACAGCAGACCAATTTTGCACCTTGTCATGGACTGAGTCTAGGCCTTCTGAGGTGATTTTATGAAAAATAATTCTGCCCTAGAAAATCACTTGCTTTTGGTTAGTTGCACTTGAATTGTTTACTCCTACATCCTGTCCCCTTTCCTCCATACTTGTGGGACATCTCTCCGTCCTGTGGGACGGGACCGGAGCACTTTGTAAAAGGCATCCCCTTTTTTTTTCAAAAATGTGTCCCTCTTTCCTGCGCAGGGCCCGGCACGCGGCCGTAACCCCGGCCACCTTGGCTCTGCCCGCGCATCGCCCCTCAGTCCTTTTCTCTGCTCGATCGGGTCCGGACGCACTTGCATCCTCCGAAGGTTTTCTTCCCTTTTTTCCTCTCTGGCTCTCGCTGGCGTTTGTTTACTAGTCTGTCTTTCAAATTAGACTTTCCAGATTGTTCATCTTGTCACCGTCTCTTCGCAAGGGCGGATCCTCATCCTCTTTGTTTAGAGTGTTTGGGTCCGGAACACCGTTGGGACTCCTGTTTTTACTGTGACTCCCTTTCGGTCCGGGCACTAACGTTGGTTGGAGCGGTGGGAGGTGTTGTTCCGACGAACTCCTCCTTCGCATTTTCAGGCGTTCATCGATGAGAAGAAAAAATGCCCGGTAAGTTTTTACTTTTCAGAGCACCCCGACCGGGGGATACCTTCCCGGGTTCCTCTCGGTCCGGGAGGGGCGTTGATCGCTCTGAGGTGCCCGTTGGCCATAATAATTCTACCAGAGTTTTCTCCGAGGGTCTCCGTAAGGGGCCTGTGGACACCGGAGTACGCTCCGAGGCCTCTCCTGTGGGGGCTGTTTGTAGATCCAGTTCTACTGAGTCGTGGGGTACCAGAGTTCGCTTTGAGGCCTCTGTCGGCTTCCCTCAAAAACAAAACTGGGGTGCGCCCCGAGGCCTTGGCTGGGCTTGTAGTTACCGAACAGATGTTCGAGGCCCGCGCAAAAAAGGCTGTTACCGGGCCTGGGTCCGAGGTCCCACGTACAGAGGCTAAAGCTACCAACAGTTCTGAGAGGCCGGTCAAGGCTTTGTCGGTGAAAGCGCACCGTTCCCGCTCTTGTGGTGACACCAGATCTGTTGAGTGGGCAAAGAAGCAAAGGTCTTCTTTTACCTGCAGTGCCGAGGTCCTTCCTTCGAAGGCTCAGTTGACGGTTGGTCACAAAAACATTCCAGGCCCCATAGTACCGGCTTGGCCGAGGTTCCTTAAGTTAAGGCTAAGATTAAGACCCCCTGATCCATCGACGGGGGGGCCCCTGCCTCACTTCCTCACATGCAGCAGTTCCCCTCAAATGAGGACAAAATGACGCCCGTTCCCGCCACAGCGGCCATTTTAGGTGCTACCCCCTACAACTACGCCATCGGCTTCTGGTGTAGGGCTCGGTCTCTTGGGTGAACCTAAGGTCCCTTGTGCGCATCCTTACCGGCCGGTTTGATTGGAATGCCCGGATGCCTCTTCCGCACAATGTTTCGTTGCCCGCGGGGGCGGCTCCTTTGATATATGTGCATATATGCGGAGGGGCCGGTGAGGCACCCTTCCCCGTTACATCCCTGGATTTGTCCACTTCATGAGAGGCCGCCTCAGGTCCCAAAATAATCTCCTGAGGATGCCTTTTTCTGTAAATTTCAAGCGCTTATGCGCACCGACCACATGAGGGAATATTTCAAAGGGCTTTTCAAGGAGATATGTCCTCCGGCTCCACCTGTTCCTCCGGTGGTACTGCCGGCACCTCCCTTGCCCGTGGTGCCCCCCACCCCCTGCTCTCCCGCCTTTGCCTCCATTGTCCCCAGTGGACAAGGCAGTGCCTGACACGACTCAGCAGGATCCTGACCTGTCAGATGACCCTCAAGGCGATCAGGACAACAAGGACCTTCCCCGCTCTATCTGAGCTTTTCATGACTAGGTACTGGACATGATGAGTTTCTTAGATGTTCCGGTGCCCGAGGCACCCGCTCCGCAGGAGGGCGTGCTTTCTGGGGATTTCACCCGGTCTCCCTTGGAGCGTACCGGCCTGTTCCTGCAGAAGGACGTTCTGGCCGTGGTCTGAAGAGTCTGGGAAAAGCCACACTCAGGACTTTTTGTCAATAAAAAGATTGACGCGAGGTAGAGGCTGCATTCTTCTGAAGAGGTGGCCCTGTCGTCTTGTCCGCCTCCCTCCTCCACAGTGTGGCTGCGGCCACTTTGCAGTCCAGGCCTGCAGCATCCTCTTCCATGACGGCTACTCAGGTTCTGGGAAAGGAGGACCAGCTCCTCGACTCCCTCGGGAGGAGAATCTTCGCCAACTCTACCTTGCAGCTCAGGCAGGCCAACGCCGAATTGATATTGGCGGGAGCTAACATGCGGATGTGGCGGATGTGGCGAGGTCTGTCTGAGTTTGAGGAGCACATCCCGGTCGAGGTTGGAAGATTTCAAAGGATCTCCTGGAGGCTGCGGCTCATCACGTAGACACCTCGGCTCGGGGCCTGATGCTTGGGGCTGATACCTCACGGCAGGCGTGGCTGTATGCCACTAAATTTTCTAAGCAAGTGCAAGACAAGATGTTGGACCTTCCATTCGATGGTAAGGAGCTTTTTCATTCTACTGATGTAGAGCTCACCAAAACCAAGGATAGCACTCAGACGGCTAGATCATTGTCTGTTCTGGTTAAAGCTCCTTTCAAATCCCAGAGACGGTTGTCGCAAAGTCACCTTACTCTGGGTTTAGGGGCTTCATCTACCGCAAATCTCGCAGAGTGGCTACTCCTGCGGGGAATAACCGCCGTAGACAACAGCGTACACGTTTTTTCTCCCGCTCCTCAGCCTCCTCATCAGGTTCAGGTGGCACGGCCACCGATAACCCTGCCAAATGAGGGTTTTCTACGCTCGCACGAGACCCCGGTGGGAGGACGCATTGCGTCTCATTGGGAGGCGTGGCAGACCATCACAGAAAACAGATGGGGTCTTGTCAGTCGCTCGAGCGGGCTTCCGCTTACCTTTACCCCCTACCACACCCCTCAACCCTCCTTTTCAGCTGTCGGGCTCACCCTCCCTCAAGTCCGAGGTTCAGAAACTTCTGGACCTCAGAGCTGTGGAACCCTTTCCCCTTGGGGAGGGAGGGGAGGGCTTCTACTCCCGGCTGTTTACGGTGCCCAAACCCAACCAGGCTGGCCTGCGCACCATCCTAGACCTTTCCCAGTTCAATCGTTTCCTACCCCAAGAGAAATTCAAGATGATCACGCCCGGCCAGATTCGCTCCTCTTTGCAGATGGGCGATTGGCTCAGCGTGGTGGATCTTCAGGATGCGTACATGCATATCCTGATTTGGAATCCACACAGGAGATACATCTGCTTCTCTTTGGGAGAGGAGCACTTCCAGTTTCGGGTGCTTCCTTTTGGCCTCAGCTCGGCGCTGCGTGTCTTCACAAAGATGATGTTGGTGATTGCGGCCTAACTTTGTTTCCAGGGTATGCATGTGTATCCTTATTTGGACGACTGGCTCTTACGCAGCCCTTGTCTGTTGGCAGCAGCGGGCAACCTCCAGTCTCTCCTTCAGCTCCTGCTCCATCTTGGGCTGTCGGTGAACTGAGGGAAATCCTCCATGACTGTCTCACAGGACCTGATCTTCTTGGGTTTTCGTTGAAACACGATCGACTGCAGAGTGTATCTGACCGGGGACAGAACGGCGGATCTGTTGGCCACTTGTCAGATGTTTGCACAGTCGGAAAGAATGTCAGCCTGGTGGTTCCTGAGGCTTCTGGGCCTCATGGCCTTGTGTGTACTGGCTCTTCCTCTTGCTCGTCTCAAAATGAGACGGACCCAGATGGCTCTTCGAATTCATGGCGTCAGGCAGTGGATCCGGATTCCATGCGGATGATTCTGGATTCCATGAGTGGACCTGGATTGATGGTCATCTCTCAGCAATCTGTCTGGGGGCGTGGGGTTTCAGGACCCGGTCCCCATGGTGACAATCACAACGGACTCCTCCCTCCTCGGGTGGGGTGCGACGTTAGATCATCTTCAGGTCTCGACCTCTGGTCGCATCAGGACAAGCTCCTGCACATGAATCATTTGGAGCTTCTGGCGATCTTCCTAGCGCTCAGGGAGTTCAGACCGCTCATTGTCAACAAGGTGGTCCGCTTAAGAACGGACAATGTGGTATCAATGTATTACATAAACAAGCAAGGGTGAACTGTTCCCTTCTACTGATAGCCCCATGGTGGCCGGCCAGGTTTTGGTTCTCAGAACTTCCACACCTGTCTGTGTATCCGCCGATCAGGTTACTAGTAACTCCCGATCTTCTTCACCAAGGGGAACAACAGATGTGGCACCCCTCCCCACAATCGCTCAGCTTGGCATGGTACCGGAGTTCAAGTCTTTAGAGCATCTGAGTTTGTCTGCTGATAACATGCGCATTATCCAGGCAGCCAGGAAACCCTCGACCAGATCTCAATACAGGAGTAAATGGCTCAGGTTCCGTCTTTGGTGTTTGGAGAAGAAGTTGGTTCCGCGGGTGGCCACGATTGACACGGTGCTGTCCTTCGTGTCCTCCCTAGCAGAGTCAGGGGTTCCTGTTCTGTCATGCAGGACTTATCTCTCAGCGGTTTCCGCTTACCTTTCTATAGACCTGTGTTCTTATTCTCTAACCCAGTGGTGAAGAGGCATTTTGCTGGCTTGACACGCCTCTACCCTCTGGTTCGTAACCCGCACCCGCCATGGGACCTAAATGTAGTCCTGACGGCCCTGTGCCATAAACCCTTTGAGCCAATGGCTACGGTAGACCTCAAGTACTTGTCTTGGGAAGTGTCCTTTCTGGTCGCCGTTACGTCAGCGAGGAGAGTAAGCGAGCTCCAGGCATTGTCGGTGGAGCATCCTTTCTTGGTCTTTCATAAGGACAAGGTAGTCCTTTGGACAAACCTGGCTTTCCTACCGAAGGTAGTGACCGAATTCCATCTGATTCAGTCGATCTCTCTTCCGGTCTTTTTTGAGAACCCTGCCTCAGAGGCTGAAAGAGTGCTGCACTGTCATGATGTCCGAAGAGCTCTTAAGTTCTGCCTGGACAGAACTTCCGAGTTTAGGAGTTCTTGTCAACTTTTTGTGACCTTTGGTAACCCTCGGGGCAAGTCGGTGTCCAAGACAACTATTTCCAGGTGGATTGCCGCCTGCATCGGTCTCTTTCACCGTCCAAAGGCTGAAACCACCTAAAGGTATTCATGCAGACCTGGTGCTGGGCAAGGCAGCCGAGGTTGCTTTTCAGAAATGTTCCCTGGGCGTCCATCTCTAGGGCAGCTACTTGGGCCTCCCCATCTGCTTTCTATAAGCATTACTGTCTCGACATGAGCTCTAGAGCTGACGCTCAGTTTGGTCAGGCTGTGCTGAAGAACCTGTTTCAGTAAGGGGTATTTCCATCCACCCGTAGTTCCTCTAAGGAGTGCTTGGGAATCTCCCACAAGTATGGATGAAAGGGGATGGGACGTACGAGTATTACCAGGTTACTCACCGTAGTGACCACCTTACTCCTAGTCCCTTTCCTCCATACGCCCGCCCGCCGTCCCCTCTAATAAGGTTCCTCTGTAATTGCTAATGGGTCTTTGACCCGGAGATAGAAAAGGACTGATGGGCGATGCGCAGGGCAGAGCCAAGGTGGGCGGGGTTATAGCCGCGTGCCGGGCCCCGCGCAGGAAAGAGAGGGACACATTTTAGAAAAAAATGGTGATGCTTTTTACAAGTGCTCCGGTCCCGTCCGACAGGACGGAGAGATGTCCCACAAGTATGGAGGAAAGGGGACTATGGACTAGGAGTAAGGTGGTCACTACAGTTAGTAGCCTGGTAATTCTGAACCTCTTGGACGCCTTAATTTTGAGTTTCATCATTGCTTAATTCTATTTCAAAATTTATATTTGAACTATTTACTGGGAATTGTGAAACATTCTTGCTGGTTTCTAGTGTCTCGCGCTAGTGTCCTAAGTGGTTTTCCTGGTTTTCCTCGCCCATTCCCGAAATGGTAGCTCTTTCTGACTTGAACTCTAAATCTTCACTGAGTAACTAGATGCCAAGAACACACATGCCTGGTCTGCTCTGAGCTGGTTCATTTCTGTGGCATTCCTCTGGTGCCTCCTTTTGCTACCGCTTTGCATCGGTTTTCCTTTTAGGCTGGTTAGTTATGCTGTTCAGATGGTAGCAATGGCATCTATGTTCATTGCTAATAATCTTAATTGCTCAGTACTAGTTTGGAAAAAAGAATCTCATCTCATCACCCTTTGATAAATGGGAAACTGCAAATACCAAAGTATTATCCATGGTGTAAACGTATCAATATTGGATAATTTGTTCAAAGCATTACATTTTAGGTTGATGGTCATCAATGGCATTCATGCAAAGCAAGGAAGTAAAAAGAATATATACGCAATGTCTAACAGATTTTTCAAAGGGGTTGTGTCCTCCGACGTATTCCACATCTGTCATGTAATGCCCACGGCTGTGTGCATTTTGAAAACTTTTTGGCTGAGAGCGTCCTGCGTCGATGACATCGAGCCGATGTCCCTTGAGGGTCGACGTCACCGAATGTTATATATATAGGATGCACGGCGCCCGTTGCCTCGTTTCAGTTTTTTCCGACAGCAAACGTATATAGCTTTGTGAAACTCGGCACGCCTCATGGATTCATCGATCTTTGAGGTCTATTTCTTCTACGTCCCCCCCACCCCCCGACTCCAAGGTCCGGGTTCAAGATTTGCCCGGACCGCAAGTCCCAGATGTCGTTGACCGATCCGCACCATATTTGTTTATGGTGTCTGGGTGAGTCGCACGACAGACTGCTGCTCCAAATGCCAGTCTCTAACAGCTAAGGCCTTGCATCAAAGGAAGGGGAAGCTACGTTTAGGTAAGCCCTCGAAGTCCCTTAAGTCCGGATCGAAGTCTAGGTTTTCCACTTACGACTCAAGGGGTGAGTCTCCGCGCCAGGAGGTTGCTCGAGGTTCTTGGTCCCGGAGTGGTTCCCACCTTTCCTCGTCCTCGTGGCACTCTCTTAAGCGCTGGCACCAGTTGCCTTCCCCGTCCTCTTCAGAGGATGGCGCTGTGCGTAAGGTAGCCTGTCCCACAAAGTCCTTGACTCCAGAGGAGTGGGCGGCTTTTAAAGAGAAAATGATGGCGATTTTTCCAGTCGCAAGGCACGGTTCCTGTTGCACCTTCTTACGAAGCTCATTGAACACTCTCTGCGGCTAGCACGCCTTCGGGCTCAGGCTTGCGCCGCGGCTCGCACCAGGGGCCCTCGAGGTCCCATGCGGACAAGAGCAGTCGCAAGAGACGTGCGTCCAGGTCTCAGTCCTCGTCCCCAGCGAGACCGTTGCAGCCTGTGGAGGTATCGGCTCGTTCGGTGGCGGGCCAGTCTGACTCGGACGATGCTTTATCGTCCTATCAGCCCACGCCTGTAGCAGCATCGACGCCAAAGGTCTCAGCGTCGACTCCTGTGGTGAAGATCCCGGCGTCGAGGCCATTGGCGCCCTCGACATCGAGGCCGTCAACGGCCTCAGCGTTATTTGGGCGTGGTGTGTCGGGGGTTCCCTAATGAGGTGGATCGGCCCTGGATGGCTGCCCCTACATCTGGGAGGCCTGTATTGGGCCCATGCTCTCCGTCACGTTGGCTTGGTTTTCCAGACATTTGGCTGGCATTTTTGAAGAGGAAAGTTCGGAGATTGAAGACCCTGCTTCTCAGGATGAGGCTTTACGATTGTTGGGTGACAGTCTCTTGGCGTTGAGGCAGACCCTCCATGATGCCAGTGGCCTGGACACTTCTCCGGAAGTTGAGTTTGGTAGTCCTGAGCCCGGGGGCTCATGCAGACTTTCTACAGGTGGCTCATGTCTAGGGTCTCCGAATACCTGGGGTGGTCCAGTCCTCCTGAGGATTTTATTTAGTATGACCTTACTGTCATCTTGGACCAAGAGCCCCCCTCCAACCCGGTATTGCTTTCTTACATTGCAGAAAGGGTGTCATCGGCTTGGCAGGTGCCGGAATCGCTTCCGGCAGTCAATAAGAATTTGTCAAAGTACCACCCATCTGTTAGCAGCCCCAGCTATTTGTCGACTCCCCCCACTCCTGAGTTTGGTGCTTCAGGTCGCTACGGACACCTCGAGGCAGCAGGCGTACCCTACCATCCCTCCGGATAGGGACGACAATCGCTTCGACGGATGGGCTCGGAAGGTCTTTTCTCCAGGGAGCATGGCACTGAAAGCTGTCAACTCCACATGTCTTGACAAGATTTACACACACACTGTGGAATTGTGCTTCCTTAGCGGCTGAGCATATTCCTGAGGGGGAGGAAAGTGATGGCTTCTTAGCCCTTGTGCGTGACGGCAAGGATGCTATGTGTGAATCCCTTCAGTCGGGTTTGGACACAGCAGACTGTCAGCCGGTCCATGGCTGTAAGCACCGTCCTACGCAGGTTTGCGCAGTTGCAGAAGTCAGGGTTTGTTCCTAATGTGCAAGCCCGTCTTCTGAACATGCCCTCTGATGGCGTTCATTTATTTGCGGGCAAGGCTGACGAGAGGTTGCAGACCTCCAAAGCTGCAGCGAAGTCTTTGAGCGCTGCAGTATGTCAACCTCCGCCTTTTCATCCTAGTGGACAGCAATGGAGGGGAGGTTCCTTTCATTTCTACTCATCTTTTGGTAGATCGAGAGGAGCTGCCAGTCAAAGGGGCCACCGTAAGGGTACCCGTGGTGGACTGAGTACTCAGGGTGTCAAAGCCGCTCGGGCAGTTGCCTCTTTGCCCTCAGGCACTGCCGCAGCACCTCCAGCTCAGTCATGAGGCCATGTCCCATGGTTCGCCGGTTGGGGGCAGACTTGCGCAGCATCTTGGAGAATGGCGTGCCACTACTTCAGATGCGTGGGTTCTGGTTATCATTCTTCAGCGGCCTCACGACAATCCACCGGGGAAGCTCTTTGAAGAGTCTGGATCCGCTCCTTGTGCAGGAAATCCTATCCCTGCTGGAGAAAGGCCCCTTAGAACTGGTGCCTGTAGCGGAGAGGAAGAAGGGATGGTATTCCCCCTTATTTTTTTTATCCCAAAGATAGACAGCGGATTGAGACCCATCATGGACTTGCGTTGGTTTAATAAGCTTCTCAGGAAGGACAAGTTCAAGTCCTCCAGGCTCTTCAACTTCAGGCTTGGTTCGTGTCTCTGGACCTCAAGGGTGCTTACTTTCATGTGCCGATTCATCCCAAGCACACGAAGTACCATAGGTTTGTGGCTGGCGACTCGCACTTTCAGATTTGGGTCCTGCCATTCGGATTGACCTCCGCTCCGAGGGTCTTCACCAAGCTGGTGGTGGCAGTGTACCTCAGGAGAGGGGAATTCACGTCTACCCCTAGCTGGACGACTGGCTGATCAGGGTGCATTGTCCCGAGTAAGCCCTGGATCATCTATCCGTCACCTGCCATTCCCTTCACAAGCTGGGCTTCTCCCTAAATTTAAAGAAGTCCCATTTGACACCTTCCACACGTCCCTTGCACAGTGTTCGCCTCCCCAGGTGCGGGCTCATCGCATTCTGCCGATGGTGGACAAGTTTCAAAGTGCCCAAAGTCTCCCGGCTTTCATATTCTTAAGGTTGCTTGGCCTCATGGCGTCCTGCATTCTTCTGGTGCCGGAGGCCAGACTGCGGATGAGATCCCTGCAGTGGGCTCTCAAGATGCAGTGGTCGCAGTTTTCCGGCAGGATATCGGATCCCGTTCAGATTCTGCTCTCGGTTGTCCAGGATATTCTATGGTGGGCCGACGAAAGAAATCTGATGAAGAGGGCACCATTTTGGCAACCAACGCTGGAGGTGATGATCGTGATGGATGCCACCCTCACAGGATGGGGCGCTCATCCCAACGATTTGACAGCAGCGGCCGTTGGTCTCTGTCAGAGTCCAGACTCCACATCATTTAGTGCTGAGAGCCATCGGGCTGGCCCTGAAGGATTTTCGCCGTCTGTGCGGGGGAAGACTGTCCTGATTATGATGGACAATACAGTGGCCATAGATTACCTCAACCAAAAAAGGGGGGGGGGCAGGGGCACTCCCGTTGTGCTGAGGCGCTGCAGCTCTGGTTCTGGGCCATCCAACAGGAAATCTCGATCTTGGCAGTTCATCTGATTGGAGACACAAATGCGGCGGCGGACGCTCTGAGCAGATAGAGCACAGTCTGTCATGAGTGGGAGTTGGCTCAGGAAGTCCTTTTTGGAGGTTTTCGCCCTTTGGGGAAGCCCACAACTGGATTTCTTCACCACCAGTGTCAACCGGAAGTGCAAGAGATTCTGCTCGCGGGAATGTCCCCCAAGAGGAGCCTTGGGGGACACGTTCATAGTGGAGTGGTCTTTACCACTGCTGTACGCGTTTCCTCCAGTCCCCGTCATTCCTCAAGTGTTGCGTATGTTCGGTTCCCGAATGATCCTCATTGCTCCAGATTGGGCCAGGAGAGCGTGGTACCCGGACCTTCTCGACATGTCCATCTGCCCTCCATGCCGTCTTGCCTACCAAGACGATCTACTCTCAAAGGAGTGGGGGGCTGGGGGGGGTGGAGATCAGGTTCTCATCCAGAGGTCAGGTCCCTCAACCTTCATGCATGGTATCTGAAAGGTTGAGGTACAAGGATTGGGACCTCCCGGATGGCGTGATGGAGGTGTTGCTTTCAGCCCGGCGGCCCTCAACAAAATCCCTGTACCTTTTGGCGGAAGTTCTGCGACTGGTCCAGGTATTATAAAGTGGATCCTTTCCAATGTTCCATTCCTATGTTGTTGTCGTTTCTGCTTTCTTTAGCCCGCAAGGGCCTTAAAGTGGGTACCATTAAGGGTTACCTGGCGGCAGTGTCCATATTTAAGCGCTCCTCTCAAGAGTGTTCTTTAAGATTCCTTCAATTTGACCGTTTCTGAAAGGACTGTCTAATGGGTTTCCCTCGTCCCCTTTCCAGGTACCGGGTTGGGATTTGAATTTGGTTTTAAAGTTTCTGATGGGAGCTCCATTTTAGCCCTTATGCTCTTGTACGCTGAGGCTGTTGTCTTTTAAAACTGTTTTTAGTTGAGGTTACTTCCGCACGCAGAGAGTGAATTGCAGGCACTTTCTGACAAACCACCCTTTACTGTTTTCCATAAGGACAGGGTTGTCCTGCGGGTACGACCTTCTTTTCTTCCGAAGGTTGTGTCTGAATTTAATTTGAGCTAGAAGGTGATTGTTCCGGCATTTTATGCTCCTCCGCATCCTGGTAAGGAAGAGGAGAGGGTCCATAGGCTGGATCGTAGGAGAGCTTTGAGCTTTTATCTTTCACCGATGTCCCGGGTCAGAGTGGACGATCAGCTCTTTGTTGGTTATGCTGGACACCGCTTGGGTCAGGCTGTTTCCAAGCAGACCTTGTCCAGATGGATTGTTTTGACGATCACTGAGTGCTACCATTTGGCGAGGAAGGACCCTACGTTGTGCTTACGAGCTCACTCTACTAGGGGTGTGGCTGCCTCCACTGCTCTACAAAGGGGTGTTCCTATTCGGAATATTTGTGAAGCAGCCACATGGGCTTCTGTCCATACTTTTGTTAAACACTATTCCCTGGATTCCATTCATGGACAGGATTTGGCAGCCATTTGATTGAGTACTCTAAATTTTACATTCTAAATTCTTTCCCTCTATAGTGTGGTACTGCTTTGGGTGTCTGTCATAGATGTGGAATACGTCGGACACAATCCCTTTGAAGAACAAGTTACTTACCAAACTTTAATGTTCTTTCCATGGGATGTTCCTCCGACGTATTCCACATCGCCCTCCCAGCCTGCCCCTCTGGAGAATTTCCTTTTACAGCTTCCATTTCCGCAAGGCTGTAGGCAATTATACTGGCAGGAGACTGGTGTTGCATGTTCTGGGGGAAAAACTAAACTGAGTCAATGGGCGCTGTGTGTCCTATATATATAATATACGGTGACAACCCTCGACTGAGGCCCTCGAGGGACATCGACTCGATGCCAATGACACAGGATGCCCTCTGCTGAAAAGTTTCAGAAGTGGACACAGCTGTGGACATTAGAGGTCATAGATGGGGGGGGGGGGGGAATACGTCAGAGGAACATCCCATCGATGGAACGTTACCGGTTTGGTAAGTAACTTGTTCATCTGAGCCTTTCCACATTTCACAAATTCAACCGTGCTATACCCATAAAATAACTCTAAAAACAAAGGTCTCCCTTGATTTACTTTTGCTGATGCCCCTCTGCAGGTGCCAATCCTTTAACAGGTTAGTTTGTTGCCAACATCCCCATTGCCAGCAGGAAGTCAACCAGTTTTGATGCAACCGCACTAATTTGAGGCTTTGTATTAGTCTGGATAATAAATAAACCTAACACACCGTGCAATCCATAAGATGACTCCTGCTTTTTTTAAATTGTATATTTTTTAAATGTATTTACAGCTTCTCCAGCATGGGGGTCTGGCATGGATTCACATGCTCATGAATATTCGCAGCCAGGCTGGGAATCCTCAGTAAAAGAAAATGTTCACTTTAAAACTGTATTTCGAATGGATTGTGTCCTCCCACGTATTCCTCATCTTATGATAATTCGTTATCTCCAGCTTTGCAAAAAAATGTTCTCGGCAGAGGGCGCTGTGCTCGAGGTTGTGGCGTCGATTGTCCCTCGACGGTCTCCGTACGGTGTCGACTTCACTGATGGTATAAGTAGCTCGAGCCGCGCCCGTTGCTCTAGTTCCGTTCTTCCGATCGCTTTGCTATCATGAACGGCGCGCTCTGAGATTTTCTTTGTGAAAATGTCGTCATCTTCGACTCCTTCGACACCCAAGACTGGGTTCAAGAAGTGTATCGATTGTGGATCGAAAATGTCGATCACGGAGCCTCACCGAGTTTGTCTCGGTTCTAGTCACCGAACCAACGACTGTGGTTCCTGCCAGTCCATGACTGAGAAGGCCCTTCATGAGAGGAGAGGTAAACTGCCGGTGGGGAGGGAAGCCTCTAAGAAGGCTGTGTCCAAAAAGCATAAAGCGACCGATTTGAAAGAATCGGATCGACATAGACACTCCAAGAGATCTCGATCTAGGAGTAGATCGAGACACTCCTCTTTCTCAAAAAAACTGAAGAGACATAGATCTCGCTCATCGTCATCTTCTGAGTCGACCGAAGAAATTCTGTCCGACAAAATCGGATTCCCCCAGAAAAGGGGAGGAATTCCGTAAAAAGATGATGGAGGTTTTCGAGAATGCGGCCCCGACCCCCTCGACAGAACCTCGGAAGAGCCATTCCTCTAAGGTCGCTCCATTGGACGACAAAGAGGTCGAGAACTACCTTGGTAAAAGCCAGTAGTATCGAA
The DNA here is from genome assembly GCF_040938575.1 of Ambystoma mexicanum. Classification (NCBI taxonomy): domain Eukaryota; kingdom Metazoa; phylum Chordata; class Amphibia; order Caudata; family Ambystomatidae; genus Ambystoma; species Ambystoma mexicanum. The sequence goes on along the minus strand of NC_090932.1, from coordinate 269,557,955 downwards.
GATGCTCGAGTCGACGCCAAGTCGTCGAAGGCTCCTCGTGAGTCGAAGACTCCTCGAGAGTCGAGCACATCTCCGGTGCCTCATAAAAAGCTCAAGTCATCGAAGGCTTCGGCTTCATCAACGCCATCGGCGTCGACTGCTTCAGCATCGAATCCAAGAGCGTCTTCGACACCTGTATCAAAGTCTTCTTCGAAGTTCCCGTCGACAACCTCGAAGGATTTTTCTATTCCTTTGAAGGAAATTGTTGAGGAAGAAAGGAGATTTAGTCTGTTGCCCAGAACAGACTTTTTTAAAGCTATGTCCTCAATTTATGAGGAATCTGGCTCGGAGGAAGACCGTCACTCCCTTTGGAGTTTCATATGGCACAAGACAAGTTCCTAAGGAACTCATTGATCAGGAATCTAGAATGAGAGACCTGAGTGATACTCTACACTCTGCTAGTGGAATTGACACCACCCCAGAGTTAGAATTTGCCAAACCTGACCCTGCAGAACATGCAGACTCTGGGTACAGAGGTCTTATGAACAGGGTAGTAGAATCTATGGGTTGGGGTAACACTTCACCCGTGTTTGAACAGGACGACATGACAGATATAATTGTCAAAGGTCCCCAAAAAGACCCAGTTCTCCCCTTTCATAGGGCTCTTCAGAGAACAGTAGAAAAAAATGGGGAAAATCCTGATAGCATTGCTGCTACAAATAGTAATTTCCCAAAGAAATACACACCAGCTGGTACGGATCCTGAATATTTAAACAGGCATCCGACTCCAGAAAGTCTGGTTATTCAGGCTGCATCCACAGCAAAAAAAACTGCATATCCCACTATTCCTCCGGATAGAGAGGACAAGAAAGTTGATGCCTGGGCCCGTAAAGTTTTCACTTCAGCTAGCATGGCCCTGAAATCGACAAATGTCACCTGTACCCTGGCCAGGTTTACCCATACCCTGTGGGACTGTATTTCGGCAGCGGCTGAGCATATTCCGGAAGGCGAGGAAAGGGAATGCTTCCTGAATATAGTCGAAAGACGGAAAGGAGGCAATGGGGGAATGTCTCCAGTCTGGACTGGATACTGCTGATAGCATCAGCAGATCCATGGCTACAAGCACTGTGTTGCGCAGATTTGCGTGGTTGAAGTGGGGTTTGCACATGATGTGCAATCCAGACTCCTTAACATGCCCTTTGATGGCTCGAGGCTATTTGGCAGGAAGGCTGACGAAAGCTTAGAAAAACTCCAGACCTCGATAGCGGCAGCTAAATCTTAGTGCCTCCATGCACCAGCCTCAGAAAACCTATTCAGGATCATCTTCCTGGAGATGTCGTTCTTTTCTCTACTACTCATTTGGTAGAGGAAGAGGACAGGCTTCTCGGAGGCAGAAAAAACTTCCCTCGTGGTGGACGAGGAAGAGGTGCGAAATCAGCCTCAGGAGCGGCATCTTTGCCCTCAGCCACTCCTGCAGCCGCCTCCAAATCTCTGAGACCTTGCTCCACAAGACCCCAGTGGGAGGCAGATCTCTCAACATCTGAAGGAATGGCGAGGCATTACCTCAGATGTTTGGGCACTGGAAACAGTAGCTCAAGGTTACTGTCTCCCCTTTCTAAAAAAGGCCTCAATCATCCACCGGGAGCCAACTCCGTAAAAATTCCAGACCCGCTCCTGTTGCAGGAAATTTTAACCCTGCTAGAGAAATTTGCCGTAGTATAGGTACCTGTAGCGGAGAGGAACGGGGGTTGGTACTCCCCATACTTTCTCATCCCAAAAAAGGACGGAGGATTGAGACCCATCTTGGACTTAAGAAACTTGAACAAGTTCCTCGGGAAGGACAAGTTTAAGATGGTGACCCTTTCTCAGATCCTTCAGGCTCTACAACTCCAAGACTGGTTGGTATCATTGGACCTTCAGGATGCTTACTTTCATGTGCCAATCCATCCAGGGCACAAAGTACCTGAGGTTCGCGATTGGCAATTCTCATCATCAGTTACGAGTTCTGCCATTCGGGTTTACCTCCGCCCCGAGGGTTTTTACCAAACTGTTGGCGGTTGTGGCAGCAAGTCTCAGGAGAGGAGGTATTCACATATATCCCTACCTGGACGACTGGTTGATCAGAGCAAGTTCTCCAGAACAAGTTCAGGAACATCTTTCGATCACCTGCCACTTACTCTACAAACTGGGCTTCTCCCTCAATTTCAAGAAGTCCCACATGATACCAACCCAGAAACTCCAGTTTATCGGAGCAGTCTTGGACACTTCATCGGGAAAAGCCTTGCCTCCCGAAGTGAGAGCTTGCCACATCCAGCAGATGGTAACGAAGTTTCAGAATGCCCAACATCTACCGGCCTTCGATTTTCTCAGGTTGCTCGGCCTCATGGCATCCTGCATTTTCCTAATTCCAGAGGTCAGGTTGAGAATGAGATCCCTTCAATGGGCACTCAGAACTCAGTGGTCCCAGTTCTCAGGAAATATGTCGGATCTTCTGCAAGTCCCGAGTGCAGTTGCTCAGGATCTACTATGGTGGGCTTGCAACGACATTCTCAAGGGAGAATCCTTTTGGCAACCATGGCCGGAGATAACAGTAGTGATGGACGCCTCACTCACGGGGTGGGGAGCACACACACCAACGATCTGACAATCAGCGGTCGTTGGTCTCCATCGGAGTCCAAACCACACATCAACCCATTGGAGCTGAGGGCAATCACACTAGCGCTGAAGGCCTTTCTGCCCTCTGTACAGGGAAAGAATGTCCTGATAATGACAGACAACACAGTGGCCATGTACTACCTCAACAAGAGAGGAGGAGTAGGGTCACTACCACTGTGCAGAGAGGCAATGCAGCTCTGGTTCTGGGCAATACGAGAAGGAATCTCTCTATCAGCAATTCACCTAGCCGGAGAGCAAAACACGGCGGCAGACGCTCTGAGCAGGCAGAGCACAGTCTCCCACGAGTGGGAGCTAGCTCAGGAAGTCCTTCAAGAGATCTTCGCCCTTTGGGGAACCCCTCAAGTGGATCTGTTCGCCACTGTGATCAATCGGAAGTGCGAGCAGTACTGCTCAAGGGGAGACACATTCGTAGTGGAGTGGAAGTTTCCACTGCTGTACGCGTTTCCCCCAGTCCCTGTGATTCCTCAAGTAATCAGGAGGTTGAGAAAGTTCAGGAAAACCATGATGCGAATTGCCCCAGATTGGGCCAGGAGGACGTGGTACCCGGACCTTCTAGACATGTCCATCTGCCCTCAAATACGTCTTCCGCAAAGAGGATCTTCTCTCGAAAGAGGAAGGTCTGGTTCTCCATCCAGAGGTCAAGACACTCAACCTTCACGCATGGTTTCTGAGGGGTTGAGATACAAGGATTGGGATCTTCCGGATGACGTAATGGAGATCTTACTTTCGGCCAGAAGGCCAGCAACAAAATCTTTATACCGTTGTCGCTGGAACAAGTTCAGTAACTGGTGCAAAGATAAGAATGTGGACCCTTTTCAATGTGGCACCCCAATGGTGCTTTCTTTCCTACTGCATCTAGCCGGTCTGGGGCTCCAGATAGGGACAATTAAAGGATACCTTGCTGTGCTGTCTATTTTCAAGCGCACCTCAGAAGAGGTTTCAGATTTCAAAATTCCATTGATCATTCAATTCTTAAAGGGGCTTACTAATGTATACCCCCCCAGTACCTTTTTATGTCCCAATTTGGGACTTAAATCTAGTACTACAATTATTGACTTGTATACCTTTTTGAGCCTATGCACTCCTGCCCATTAGGGCTCCTTACATTGAAAACTGTACTACTTGTGGCCTTGTCATCAGCCCGCAGGGTTGGCGAACTTCAGGCTCTCTCATGCAAACTGCCATTTACTACTTTTTATAAGGTTAAACCTTCCTTTTTACCAAAGGTAGTTTCAGACTTCCATTTGTTGCAAAAGATAATATTACCAACTTTTTATCCTCCTCCTCAATTGGGAAAGGAAGAGGAGAGATTGCACAGACTAGATCCCAAGAGGGCTCTTACTTTCTATATCTCAAGAATGGCTAAATTGAGGCAAGATGACCAACTATTTGTGGGTTATACTGGTCATAAACTAGGATTATCTGTAACACCGACCATATCCCGCTGGATCATCTTAGCCATAACTGAATGCTACAGGTTAGCAGGAAAAGACCCACCAGATGGGCTTCGTGCCCATTCTACAAGGGGTATGGCTACTTCTACGGCTCTAAAGAGGAGTCCCGGCAGCAGATATTTGTTCAGCTGCTACTTGGAAAACAATACACACTTTTGTAAAACATTACTGTTTGGATACTGCCTCCTCTAATGAGGGTTTATTTGCGAAGGCAGTTCTGCATTCTTTCCATGAAACCTGAAAACTAATACTCCCACCTCCAAAATTACTACTGCTATGGGAGTCTATCATAAGATGAGGAATACGTGGGAGGACCCAATCCATTCGAAGAACAAGTTACTTACCAACTAACGTTCTTTCGACTGGATGTTCCTCCCATGTATTCCTCATCGACCCTCCCATCCTACCCCGCAGTACAGTTTACGTTTTCTTACTTTCCTCTCACAAAGTGTGCATCAGTCATGGGGCATGCCTGGGTGTTCCTATGTTTTAATTGAAAAAACAGAACTGGAGCAACGGGCGCGCCTTTAGCTACTTATACCATCAGTGGCGTCGACACGTTATGGAGACCGTCGAGGGACAATCAACGCCACGACCTCGAGCACAGCACCCTCTGCAGAGAAACATTTTTTCCGAAGCAGCGAAGCTGGAGATAACAAATTATCATAAGATGAGGAATACGTGGGAGGAACATCCAGACGAAAGAACGTTAGTTGGTAAGTAACTTGTTCTTCTTCTCTAAACCAATCACTGTCCTTTGTTTCGTGTTTTTTTAATTTTTTGACGAACATAGTTAGAATTTTGACCACTTTTTTGTTTTTTCTTGATCATCTTTGATAAGGACAGAGACCGGCAGTTGGGATCTGCTACCGGCAAAGATCTTCATTCACTGTCGGATCGTCATCGAAGTTTCGAGAAGACACGGCCTTGGGCCTACTTCGCGACTTTCAGTCATGACCGAGGAGAAGGAAGGTCGAAGCCTCTTCAAATTCTGCATGAAGTGTGGATTAAGAAACGTCTTTGTGGAAGATCGGCATCAAAAATGCTTATTGTCTGCACCTGGACCACGATGAAGGGTGCGAAATGTGCTGTGGTTCCTCAAAGAAAACAAAAAAGACTGCTGCAGCAGACTTTCGGCGTGCCTCGTTGATCAACGCCAATGACTCAGCTGCTGGGCAGGGTCCAGACTCATCTAGGACTGGCCGGTCCGAGGAGCAAACTTCCTCTGGGAGGAGGTTGAGATCCTTTGAGGATCGCGGGGGTCCAAGAGAAGGCCAACTCAGTGCTGGCAGTGCTGCTGCGGGTCCCCTTCAGTCTCCACAGTGAGCCTACCAACGAAGGGGGGCCGCTTCGAAGAGTCCCTAATCCCATCCAAACTGTCTGTGGATAAGCAGAGGGACAAGTCTGCAGAGGACCAATCAAAGCTGGTTAAGACCTTGCAGCATGCCAGGTCAACTGAGTAAACGACGGCGCCGTAGACTAAAGCAACGACAAGCACATCAACAAAGTCAACGGCGTCCACAACGTTGGAGTGTCTGCGACGGAACTGTCAACCGCTTCACGGGTGTCCTTAAACCGGAGGTGAGATACGGCTGCGGAGGCAGCGACTAAGAGGGCAGCCACTGCGGGATCAGGGAAAGACCCAGCAAACTCCTGAGAAGGAAATAGAAAGACTGTCCCTCGCCCCCCGGCCCCATCAGTGGATCTTCCCCGGTATGCGGACCAGCAGGCTGCTCCGGACAGGCAGGAGCAGATCTACTGGAGTACCGGCTAAGGGTCCCCTGTTCACAAGAGGCGCGTCAGTCCAGACCCTACACTGCTGGCTCTGTTCATCCCTAGACCTAGTGACGTGTCACTGGACCTTCTAACCACCCTGCGCACACTGGTCACTGAAATCCAGCAGAGGATACCTCCAGGACCTACGCCTTCACGGGATACACAAGAGCCTCTGAGGCAAAGCTTGCCCCTGCAAAAGAGCGACCAAAGGGGGCACTGGTCCTCACCATCATCCGACTCCACCCCCACCTCGTGTGAAAAGACCCCAGCCCCGCACACGGACACAACTACCGATGGTCACCGACGAGGACAAAGACTTCATTGCGGCTGACAGGGAGACGCTGCATGCAGACGAGCCCCATAGGGCCTCCCCACCTGACCAAGTTGGAGCCTTTCATGCCGTCATATCAAGGGCCTCTGAACTGTTCCAGTTAGTCCATGAGGAGGCCAAGAAAGAAGGCTTCCTATACCAACAATGCGAGTTAAGACCATGTCTCTTCCCTTCCTGGATGACATCTGGGATAAAGGTCTGGCTCTGAGCAACCAGAGTACGACCCGACCAAGCGGGACAAGTTGGAGAATTACAAGGTTCCGGATTCAGCTCCCAGGTGCTTAATGTCTCGGCACTCGCCCGATTCGGTGGTCTCGGGCTGCTGCCAGGAAGCACTCGGTGAAGTAGCCATGGTACCTGCGAACCAGGAGGGGAAGAAGCTTGATGCAATGGGCAAGAAGATAATTTATACAACAACCTCTACCATTAAGGGAGTTACCGCCCTAGTAATTTTGTCCTGATATGACCGGGAACTATGGTTCAAGTTGGGTCCTATTCTGGACTTCCTGCCCGAAGACCAGTGGTTCGAGGCACTAGACCTCTCTCTCTCTCTCTCTCTCTCTCGAGGAGGGGGGGGGGAGTGGCCTCTGATCACGCCATTGCGATGGCAGTGGACATCTCACACACAGGTTTCCGCCACATGGGGAACAGGGTGTCCCTGCGTCAAGGTTGGTTGAAGGCAACAAACTTTCTGCCGGACTTTCAGACGAAGGTGCTGGATATGCTGTTCGAAGGGGAGAGTCTCTTCGGAAAGGCAGTCGACAAGTCTTTGCAGCATTGATGGCAGTCCTCTTTTACTCTTCCAGAGGAAAACCAGGTAGATCTTCCAAGGGTTATAATACACTGTACCAACAACCTTCACGCTCCTCCACTCAAGCGTACAGGGTTTGCTCTCAAGATCCCTCCCACCCCCTCACAGGCGTGAACCGGCTGTGGCATTGGGCCCCCACTCATGCACCCTGGTGGGAGGACAGCTGGCCAAGTTTGTCAGCACGTGGGAAAAGATCATCACAAACAGATGGGTGCTGGATGCTCTCGGACACGGGCACACCTTTTGAGTTCCAACACAGGTGTCCTCTTATTCTGCCGATTCAGCGACCAGAACAGACCACAGCTTATGCAGGAGGTGTGGTCCATGTTACAGACGGGGGCAATGGAACCCTGTCCCGCAGCATCTCCGTGGCGTGAGTATTATTCAGATACTTTCTGGTTCAAATGAAAATGGGGGAAGGGGGGGCGTGATGGAGGCTGATCTTGGATCTTCGTCTCAAAAGCTCTGGAAGGTCACGTTGCAATACATACTCTGCCAGCTGGAGCAACATTTTCCAACGTAGTTGGATGTGGAGGATGCCTATGTCCACATACAACATACCCATTCACAAGAAACACCTTGTTACTACGATTCGTAGTTCAAGGTCTCATTACCAGTTCAAGGGTGTTTACGAAGGTTCTGGTCCCGCTGTCGGCACATCTTCAGGTTATCCTCGTATAACCCTACCTGGATGACTGGTTGGTGCATTCCCGCTCGCACGCTCTGGCATGCGAACACACATCGAAGATTGTACGTCTGCTGATAGAATTGGGGTGCTCCATAAACTATCCAAAGTTTTGCTTGACGCCATCACAGAACGAGCTGTTTCTCGGTGGCTGACTCAACCTGGTGATGTGGTTGGCGTCGCCATCGGAGGAGAGGGTGAGAACCATACAAGGCAAAGTACAAGCACTGCAGTGGTATGTACTTCGGTCCACCAAGTCGCTGCTGATCATGATGTCCTCCTGCATTAGCCTTGTTCGCCTGTGCAGACTTCACATGATACCTCTCCAGGAGTTCCTGGATGCAGGTGTTGGAACTTTGGACAAGATTTTGCTCAACGAGGAATTCTGTTGTACAATTCAGTGGTGGGGCATATGGCCACATCTAGTCAGGGAGCTTGGTTTCAGGTTTCTCCTTACCAGGAGGCGATGGTCACTACGGAAGCCTATCTAGATGGATGGGCAGACCACATCCCGGACAGTGGTACATCATGTAACTTCATGCTGTATTCTGGGTCCTAAAGTCTTTTGTGCTGTCGTTGAAGGGCAAGGCAGTGAGAATCTTCAAATACCAAAATACTGCCATATTCTATATCTGGAAACGGGGGGGGGGGGGGCATTCTCATCAGCACTTTCCAAGGAAGCCCAGGATCTGTGGCACTCGGCCGTTCTTCAAGGCATGGTCTTTGTCCCGATTCACGTAGCAGGAGTCAGGAACACTATTGTGGACTCACTTGGCAGGGAATTGCGTGCTTGCCTCGAGTGGTAACTTCACCAGGACCAAGTGGATTTTCTGTTGGGCAAACCGGGCCAGCCCCAGATCTCTCTTCGCGATGGCGGCGAACAAAAGTGCCAAACGTTTGCCAGCATGTTCCCTCAACCGAAGAGAATGGGGGGGGGGGAGGGAAGTGTTCTTGTTCCCGGGGGACGTTTCTTGTACACCTTGCCTTCGTTTCCACTTACGTGTGATCAACACACTGACAGTGCCATTGCAGAATAAGACTTGCTCGGGCGTATCTGAGGCAAATCTTGGATCCAGACTTACCAAGTCTGTCAGTGGCCCTGTCCATCCGGCTGCCGTTCCCCCCCCCCCCCCCCCCCGAACCTTCAAGCCAGATGTGGGGGGGAGGGAATTCTGCATCTAGACCTGGAGTTTCTGATCCTGAGGGCATGGCTCCTACAGCCCTAGAGTTTGTGGAGGTTATGCTTTACCCGCAGAATGCAAGGACATCCGGGTTAGAGCCTCGTCAATGTTGTAAGTGCTACGAACTTAAATGGAAACTCTTCTGTGTGGTGCCTGACTCAGAAGATTATCCCTCTGTCACGGCTCCACAACTTCTACCATACTTGCTTTCCTTGGCCAAAGCAGGACTGGCTCATGCCTCTATCAAGGTGCATCTCGTTTACTTATCCAGGTACACCAGGTCCCAAGGCAGACCTTCTGTGGTCTCACCGGCTTGGCAAGGAGTTCCTCAAAGGACTCTTCATGACGTTCCTGCCACTGAACCGTCTTGGGAGTGCAGTGTTGTGCTAACTAAGCTCATGGGCGCGCCCTTCAAACCTATCCATCAGGCACCGCTCCAGTTTCACTCATGGAATACTGGTTTCCCCCGGGGCCAGGCTGGTCAGGGAGATTCAGGCCCTTTCTTTACAAGCAGCCTAACTTGTCTTTCCATGCTTCGAAGGAGGTACTGTATACATACACCCAACCTTTATGCCAAAGGTACTGTTGGAACTCCACCTCAATGAACCTTTGGTGTTACCTGGCTTCGTTCCTAATCTGTCGTCAGTAGCTGAAAGGGCCTTGCATTCGCTGAGTGTTGCTTGTGCATTGAGGTTCTCTGTGGCACGAATGAAGATTTATTTTTCAGACGACTTCTCATTTGTTTTTCAACTTTGGACCTGTAAATCAAGCCAAGGGTTTGTCGAAGGCTTCCATCTCCCAGGTGGCTCTCCGGCTTAGTCATGCATGGTCGACTGGTTAGCAGGCTGCTACCAAGCCAGCAGAGAGCCCACTCCAACATGGCCATCACAGCAACAATGGTGTTTCTTTCTGTTGTGCCCCTGCTCGACATTTGCAGGGCTGCTACGTGGAGGTCCACGCACACAATCACGAGGTTCTACTGCGTCAACAGGGATTCCAGGGAGGAGTCACTAGTTGGCTATGCTACCTGTTTGAGATGACTCTTTTCCATAGGTGAGGGTTTATTGCTTCTGTTGTGCCTTGCCACCTCCCGTGGTTGTGTATATGTACTGCTGTGTAATAGTTTATCATGGGAATCCATACCAGACCCATGCTGGAGAAGGTTTAATTTACTTACCTCGAACTATTCTCCAGCATGGGTCTGCCATGGATTCACATGAGAACCCTCCCTCCTGCTACTCTGGCTCTTCTTGGTTCATACTGGCACTTTACATGCTTACCAAATCTGAAGATGGCCACCAGGGTTGGAGCTAAGTGAGAGGACTGTGATTTGTTTGGGGGCAGTATGACCCAGAGGACAGTGATTGGTTTAGAGGAGAAATACAGCTTTAAAATGAAACTTCTTTTAAAAAGGATTCTCAGCATGACGGGCAATATTCATTAGCATGTGAATCCATGCCAGACCCATGCTGGAGAACAATGGATACAGGTAAGTAACTTAAACCTTACTTGGACTGTTATTTCATACCTCTCAGCAATCTTATGCTGACCCTGCAAGATGAAACCGCGTGCTAAGCGCTTTGGCTTAAAGCGCTATATAAATTCAATAAACAAACATAAATCTGCACACTAGATTGCCTGTGTGCAGCACACTTCAACTGCTGGGCACCCAGCACCTGCCTACCAAATGATTAGACATTAAGCAGACTGTTAATTTCGAGCCAATTTGTAGACTGTTCCCTTAGTAAAAAGTTAGTCTGATTTCTCGTCCATGCTTTGTCCGATAATTAGACTGAATCTGAAAATAAACTGCCAAAAAGCATACCTACATGACTTTGTTGAAATAGGAAATTATTTAGTCATGCTTGACGCGTCCTTGTCGCTGTTAATGTCAAGGACTGCAGTCTCCTGCGTAAAGTTGTTTAGTTGGGCCATGAAGTAAAGACTGAATGTTTATACATTTCTGCTCAATCTGTGCTTCTTACCAAAAATGAAAATGGGAAAGTGCAATGCTAAATTTAAATGATCCAAAGTTAACCAGGATTTAAAAGGGCTAGTAACCTAAGATTGACATCAATTGTAGTTTTGCTAGTTTGATGAGATGTTCACATTTAGCAGCAATACATTGAAATACACGTTTTTAAGTAGTAGGGTGCATGAGAAAAACATTCTCTAATACTTAATCATACCCCCATAAGTACTTATGCACCTTAAATTAGCCTCATTTCGCAGTTCCTCTCGCTCATTCCATTTCCTGTGGATTTCAAATTGTACATCATCCAAATCTGTTCCTGAACTTCAGGTATTCTTTCAAGTTGTTCTGTATCATAACATGCTTTAGCACCAACCAAAAGTCATCACAGGTATGTGCATCTTCCAGAAAGTGTGACGTTAAAGATGCTGTGCATTTTCCTGTTTGGATTCTTGAATAAGGTAGCCAGTTATAATATAGAAGAAAAAAGTTGAATGCTAAAATGTCGAAAAAAAAAATTAGACTTTTTTTTGTATGTTTTTTGGGTTTAGGTAGTAAAAATAAACAGGGGATGGGGGAACCCCCATTAAAAAAAAATTAAAACTTTCAAATTTTTTTCTCCATTTTTGCAGTCGACTTTTTGACTATAAACCCTGAATAATGCTCTTTGAGCCATTCTTTCACCTTATTCTATGTATTTCCCACATAAATCAATTCATTTGGACATTACATTGGATAAATCACGTTTTGAATGTGGCAGGTTTTCGCACTCCTTAGTTCCAAAGTTGTTCCTCACTACTCACATGTGACATAGCTATGTGAGCCCTTTCTCTGACAATTTCTGCTACATAACAAAAATCGTCACTGGTTTATTCTGAACGCTGGCCTCACTAGTTTCTCAAGTACTTTCCTGTGTGTGATAGAAATAGTGGTTTCTCAAATTCACCATCTATCTCTTGCAGCAGATATCAATTCTGCAATATTTGTCCATCAATCTCATTACTGAATTTTCAATCTGTGGTGTTGGGCAAGATTTTCCTTTTTGCTGCTGGAATGTACCATATAGTCTAAAATGGCCGTGCCCTGAGATTTTCATCTGTTTTGTGATATTTTCTATTAGGTTATCCTTTGGCCATTTTGTGTTTTGGGCTTCTTCCTGTCCTCTCCAGGCAGGATTTACCAGGGGAAGGTCCAGCCCTCCCAGTAAAGTGGCTGTGTGCGTTTGTGGCTGGTTGTGGGGGCTGGGGACTGTCTGGTCCAAGTTTGCAGTCATACCTAAGTGTCAGTTGCTAGGCAAATGTGGTGACTGGAGGATCTGATTTGTCAGCGCCTGCCAGTTTGAATGATGCAGATCCTTAATTTTAGTGGGCTTGGGGTATACTCCGGCTTGAATCTTAGATTTAAGCATTACCTTTACGGCCATTCAACAGATGTGGGAGCCAAGACCCCCAAGAAGAGGAGCACGCCACTTAAGACTTGGAACTCGTCTGTGCAGCCATTCACCATTGTCTTCAGCAAAGAAGCAGGATTTCGCCGGAACAGATGAACTCCAGAAGGCTTTAATCAGTGATTCAACCCCTGCTTGAGGATCCATCAATCGGAAGCCTTCGGAAGTGTTTCAGAACCATCCAGTTGGCTGATATGCAGCAAGATAAACCACGAGGAAGCCTATGTGGGCGATTGTGCTGCATCAGCCATTCAGAGTTCCCATGAATTGTGAAACAAGGCCACCTCCTGCTGTTGTATCTCCCCAGCACGAAGATGGGGCCTTGCAGGCCTCTCTGCTTCCACCACAAAGGTCCATCTTCCCCCATTTCTTCAAAGCAGCCATTTCTATTCTCCAGCTGCATCGTTTCTGGAGGTCCTCTGAGGTAGTCTACAACATGGCAGTCATTTTTTTCATGCTATGGTCGTCCTTCTCTCTGGTCCCAGGCAACAGTCTTGCCAGAGCATGGAACCACTAATTAGCTGCACCAAAATACCCACTGAGGGTCACCTCTGCACCAGTAATCCTTGGACTGCTTTCCCTGTAATCCGCACACCACAGAGCATGGGGGCGCAGCGATTTCCAGAGTTGCCAAAGTGGTCCTTTGGTGATTCGGGATTGCATGGGATAAGTAAACATACCTATTACTACCTCCATTGGGTTTAACGGGCTCAAAGTCCTGTTGGGGAATTTTTCTGAAGTCCACCTGTGGAAGGACTTGTAGAACTGTCCACTTGGTATAAAGTGCTTCAACTTATAGTAAAGCCCTGTACAAATCAAGGTTTTGGTAGTATGGCATGCTCCAACCCTCAGCTGAGTCGGCAGGACATTTCAAATAACCTCCCAACGCTGAGGTTGCCAGGTCCCCTTCTCCACTGGCGAACAGGGTTTCTGAACTGCCTATTGGAACTGCAAAAATCACACGCATGGTGACTGACTGATGGACTCTGGAATTCATCTTCTGTCATCAGCAGCTGTTTGTGGCCTTCTGCCTCATTTGAATCCCCAGGAGGTTGTTACTTTGTATCCAAGAGTCTGCTATTGTAGAAGAATGATCGGACTACAAAAATGCAGCTGCTAGGACTTTATGGAAAGGTGTAACCTTTTCTGCTAAGAAAAAAGCATTTAGTGCAGTGCATGGCCCCCTTGAACACATTTTTTTTTGTTTCTTTTTAAAGGAATCGGAGTGCGGTGGCCTTGGCATTGGCTGCTCTAGTATCAGCCTACATGGAATACACTAGCCCACCAGGGAGGCTATTTTTGTTAAGTACAAGGCCATCTATCACTTGGGAACTGTATGGCTCCAGGGAGGCCTGTAGGTATGCATCCAGGTTAGGAATGTCACCAGACTGCATGAAGGGGGTGAGGCTTACTAGCCCTTGGCCCTAACCCTAATCTCCCCCTCCCAATCGCCCTTTAAGCATGGTAAGCGATTGATTGTATAAGCGCAAAATAAATGAACAAAGTGTTTCAAGCGCAACCATGCATGGGAGAGGAATACCAGACAGACTTTCTTACTAGGCATGGTACGTTCAGATCATGTGGGTGAGCGGAGCAGGAAGTGGAAGGAGGGGGAGGGCCAAAGGGACCAAGTGTGCCCATTCCCGTCTGAACATGAGTTCAGAGAGATACCACTCTCATGGGTCGTAACCAAGTGCAGTAGTGCTGCGGCAAGTGCAAGACCCGGGGGCAAGTGCAGGAGACCGGCGAGGAAGGCTTGCGACCTGTAAGGCTCTGAAGGTACCCAAGCCAGTTAGTGAGACTGAGCAGAAGTAGAGGCGAGAGAGCAGAAGGAAATGGTTAGCAGGGCAGAGGGAGTGGAGGCGGAGAAGAGGAAAGTCTTGCATTTCAGGACAGCTCAAGAGGATATTGGATAAGGTAAGTGGCCAATCATGGGAGGGGGTGGAGTATTTAAGGATGAGCGTAAGAATGGTTGAGTGTGGGTTAGTTGGGTGAGGACAGGAGTTGTTGGATGTCGTCTAACAGACCAGAGGAGGCGAGAGTGACTGGAGTGCGGAAGCTATTTAAGGGAGGGTGGTGTCTGGAGTATTTGTGATTGGAAAGTATTGAGTAGAGGTTGGAGTAGTTGCAGGGCAGTAGTGGTGGCAGAGGGTGGTAGTAGTTCTGGGAGGAGTAAAGTGGTGGTGGGAGTAGGAGGTGGTAAAAGTGGACGGTGCTGAGTCTTAGTGAGTGGTAGTGGAGTGGCTAGTAGAGAGCGTTGGTGGGCAGAAGCAAGACCAGTAGTAGAGAGCGATGGCATGGGTAGAGTACAGAGTATAAATATTAAGAGCAACAGAATATTGAGTGTGACCGTGAGTGGGAGAATAGGAGTAACTGTCAGCATAGAATGAGACCGATTATAACAAGAATAGCAGGACGAGAGGATAATGGAGGTATGGGAGATAGTAAGAGCAGGAGTAAGAAAACTAAGATCCAAGGATGGAGGCATACAGGTGGAGTGAGAGATTGGAGGGACAGTGATGTGGTAGGAAGAGGACATCTGGAGAGACCAAAAAGTGAAGGGTTGGTACGAGCTGATGTGAGAGAAGTGAGTGACACCAGGCGGAGACTACCAAGTGGGCTAGGTTAAGCAAAGCCGAGAAATCCCTAGGGAGCGAGATGGCCATTGAATCTGGGAAACAGCTATTCGCCGAAGTCGTAGCCAGCAGACGAGTGGTAAGTGTTGACTAGCACGAACATCCCAGTGGTAAGGCTGCCTGTGCTAGGGAGGTGGGCAAGACCTGGGTGAGTTTAGATGGACAGCCCTAGGGCCAATGGCGCCAGGTCCCGCTTAGCCCTGAGAACTACCCAAAAGTCCATGGCACAAGTTGATTGTAAAAATGCCGTGGTTCTTTGTGGTGGCCCACCCCAATACAATTTGAGTTTTATTTGAATATAATTTTAGAGATTTTTCCTGATCTCTAAATATACTTTAAAGATATATGGTGTAGGCAATTTTTTATTGTCGGTGTTTACCAGAACATTTATCGAGTATGCCCACCTTTCAAGTGAGGCCTATGCTGATGTCTCAATACCACTTTGAGAGCCCGGTGAGGTCAAAGGTGACCTTGTTACTCAGTTGAGGTGTTTCCTGAATTGGGACATTGAAACACTTATGGATATTCCCCCTACCTGTAGCCACATCTTTTATACATGGCAAAAGCACTTTAAAAAATACAGGCGGTTCCAAATCTTCTACTAAACAATACAGCCCAACCAACAAATGGTGAATTTACCAGGTTGGCTCCTAAAGTCCTAGAGTTTGGCCATTTAAAATTAGCCTAGAGAAATGGACATTGTGAAAGATCTGCAAAACTAATATGCAAACTAGCCCAGTACAAGAAACTGAATCCAATGTCAATTACTTGCTTTCTTCCTGAGTGGTGGAGTATTGCATCTTAGCAACATATATCCCCTCCCAACATAGGTCCCAGTGGTTAAAGAAATATCACACAAGGGGGCTGAATGAGTACACCCACCATTCTCCATCTCAGTACCATGGTGAAATCGTACCACTGAGTTACATAGACTAATGTTGCCGTCTTCATAACAAATTCACAAGTCCTTATTTAAATGAGTTACAATGTATCTATCTTAGATGCGATTACTGCAATCTGAGTGGGTTGTTAGTTTGCAGATCGTACTTACCTTTTGTGACCATGGATGGTTTCTTGCACGCAAGTCTTCTAAATGAATGTCAAAATGTCATGTTAACCAGTCAATTGAGTTGCCTGTATGTTCACAAAAAACACCAAGTCTGCAAGGTTTTACCTTAATTTGATGTTTGAGGAGCAGTCGCATTCTACACGCCAAAGGCACATGCAACATAAGCCAAAGGGTCCACTCTCGCATTTCTAGAAAACATCCCGTGGGAACAATCTGTTAAACTGCAGTTGAGTGTTCAAAGTACTTTTACTAAACCACTGTATATATGCGCAGATCAGAGGACTCGCCAGTTCCTCAAGCAGTACCAAGCAGAAGTGGGGCAAACCAGAGGCTATACAGGAGGTCGGGACAATGTTTAAGGGCAAAACAAGATGTGAAAACTCACCATGTCCGCACTACAAGGCCAATGCAATGGCAGTCAATGCTACAAAAATATCATGCAACATACGAGCAAAAATACATTAAATTCCGGAGATGACTCTTATATTTTTTGTTACATTCTGGGACCTTTAGTCCTGATTTTATGATGGTGAAATTCAGCACCAGAATGTAAGGGCTGAAATAGCAATGCCCAAATGGAAGTGAGCATGTTGGCATGCAAGCAAATGTTATAATTTTTAGGTTGTAAGAGCTAAAATACTGGTCAGATCATACATTGCCTGAAAATATGTAACTTCATATGCTAAACAAACGGGTTCTGATTGTAGCTTAGTTTCCTCCTCAATGAGCACCATGGGTACTATATAAGAAGGGTTCCTAGAGATGAAATCCTCACCATACAGTAAAAAAAATAAAGTGCATAATACCGCAAATACATTTTGGTGTTGCATGGAGGAGCATTTTTTTTTTTTAATCCTCGCTCATTGACCCCTCTTAAATCGGCCATTAAAGATATGATGGGTAGTAGGGCCAAGGACTTTGATATGCAAAATATAAACTCTTTGGCCACATATGCTGTGCGTCGAGGTTTTCCTTTGTCAGTTGGGAACTTTTACCAAATAGATCCCCATCCAGTTTTAGGATTGTGTTAGATACTTTTACGTTTTCTTACGCTTACCAAACGTTTGACGTGGATTGCGGATTTATCTTTATGTACGTATGGTCTCGGACACACAAAGCCTTGAGGCCCTTTTTGTTGATCTGCCCACGCAATGTAGTAGCTCGAAAGCTTGTGCTTCTATCTTTCTTTTTTAAATATACGTAAACCATGCAAAGAAGCAATGTGCTTTCTAATAAACTGTGGTGATATGACATTGATTTATAATCTCGTGGAGTATGTTAATGAAGCTTTGAAACTCCAAGCTCACTGCCAGTAGGACTTTTATGGAGGGATGGGGGCGATTTAATCTGGGTTTATTGCTTTCCCTATGTTTTATAAGCGTTATGTGCTAGTTTCAGAAACTGTAGTTTTGAAAAAATATTCTTATTGTTTTCACTGTGGGATATTTGGTTGGGTTGGATTTTAACCAATGTGTTTGTGGGGTATTTTGTATTTTAAGATTGCATGGGGGGAGTTTGGCTATTTATTGCATAGTGTGCATTTTTATTTTGTAAATGGAGAAATCCGAATAAAGTTTATTACTGAAATATAATGTAAAGGTTTGACCGCGCACCAACTGTACCTTCAAGACAGAAACAAAGCTGCAATCAAGTCAGTGACTAATATGATCTGCAAAAGAACACTCTTTATGTTTTCTAAAAAGCAAGAGGAACGTGTGGGGGTGGATCATGGTGAAAAAGAATGGGGGAGAGCCTGAAGCCAGATTAGAGCTGTTTGAGGGACATAGATCTTCAGTTAAAAAATAAAGATTTGAAATGCGGGAGGAAGCTGCAGCAGTATCACATGCACAACAAAGCGTGCTGGAGGACAGCATTTTCTGTGCCCGACTGCAGCCAAAGTGTTCCTCCTTGAACCCTGCCAGTCCATTTGATAGACGACAGTCCCAGGGTGGTGTCCAAAAATGAAAGTGAAACTTCAATAAGTGATCAATCAAGCCTCTGCGCTCTCCTGCTAGTCTGCATTCTTTGCCGATTGAGGGGGCTAGACAGCCCCTTGTTGAAGCCCTCCAATGGCATGAATCCCTGCAAGGGGGCACCCGGCATATGGTCTGCGCACAGATCAAGTAAGAGTTTGGTTTTCTCTTGTGTTTAATTTAGTCACGTGTGGAGGTGGCAGATGGGGATGAGCTGGAGATCTTGTTTAAAATCAAATACGCCCACCCTACCATACCTCAGTTTGGGTAGGAATAGATAACGTGTTTGAACTTGTCTCAAATGATTTAGAATTGGAGCACTTAAATTCTTCACAACATACGACAAACTACATTTTCATACAGGCAGAAAAACAATTGGTGGTGTGTCCACTTGGTGGAGCATTGTGGGCACTTGCACCTATACATCAAAGGAAAGGGATCATTAGGGAAATGTCCCTGTCAACACTTAACTTGGCATTAAACCACTTGAAATACTCTGGATCAATCGGCCGATTGTCGACTAGGTTCAGAATGATTCTTAATAGATGTAAAAAAAAAATCCCCAGTAACCAAACTCTCTAACGTCAATTTTCTGCATACACTTCTCTAACGCGAAACATACACAACCACATCTCTGCACAGCAATCCGCCCACGCTGCAACACACACATAGCCATGCACAACAGGAGATGGGAATCATAGCAACTCGAACATTTACCTACCCCCCATACACTACTAAACCCCCCCCAGCCCCCAACCCCCAGACCCCCTTGCTTTACACACACTTCAGATCCGCCAGAGCGATGGGCTCTAGTGGTGATAGTGTGTGGTACAAGTGCCCTTTAACATTGACATTGTTAGACTGTCTGTTAAATAGCATTTAACTTTTTCTCTCGCATATGCACGTTTGGGGTGATTAATTGACATGAAGGGATTATAAAGCATACATTAATTTCTTAGACTTGAGAATGTGTTTAAATCAGTGCCCCTCTCATTGTTTCTGGCCTGTTAATTGATTGTAAGTTTCTCAGAACCAACACTGGTGTGCGGTTCTGGAAAGCCAGTTTAGTGGACCTGCAAGGACTTTTCACACTTGGTATAGGCTGGACAGTGAGACGTGGACTTGGCTGATAGGGGCTTAATGACTAGTATTGTTAATATCAAATTGAATGTCAACACAGATGTATACACTTTTGAGGCCTGTTAATCTTTAGGTTCACATGCTATGCATATTGCAGCATCTAGTGGTTGATCTGGATTATTACATTTTTACTTCCATAGTAAGTGTCACAGATTTTCCTGTTAACCATCTGTACTGTACGTGTGCAAGTACCCTTGATTCTCTCTATGCCGAAGTCGTGTTTTTTTTCTCTGCCATTGTCGTGAATAAAGGTGTGGAGAGGGGGATGTTGAAGGAAGATGCTGACCTCTGTCCATAAATCAGGCGCATGGACATAGACTACCACTACCTGTTGGGACATCGACTAGAGATTCCAGCTTCACTCGATATTCTGGTATACAGCCGAGTTGTGTGTGGGGAATGTTATATTATTTGTCGAATGGCTTTTATCCCTCCAGTAACGATTTCAATTAACTTTTCAGGCATTTTCCTTTCAAGTGGGGACACAACCTTCACATTTTGCCTAAGCTATAATACGAAGAATGATTAAACCGTGTGCAACCATTGTTTGCTACCAGACCATGTCGGTTTATTGCTTGGCTTGCTAAAAGATAACAGGCCAATATATTAAAAGGATAGGATTACAAGGTGAGCAGGGTATTCCGTGGTGGCGATAACAGGCCAATATATTAAAAGGATAGGATTACAAGGTGAGCAGGGTATTCCGTGGTGGCTGCATGGACCCCTTTAGGTTACCTAGCAAGAGTGCTGGGACCTTATGACCAATTAAGTCCTTTCAAATGGGGCTTTGCTGCCTACCTTACAGTTTGTCTTCAAATCCAGAGGTCCAAATGGGTCCATGGGGCCCAAGTGACACATGATTCAAATGGAATGCTCAAGACTTCCCAACGTGACCTCCAGATTAATGCACAAGACGCAAAGACACATACTATACTCTTCCCATGGGAAAATTACTCTGGCTATTGGAAAACTGCTAAAGTTTCCAGCAGTACCGACTCTTTAGCTCCCAAACCGGGCACCTGACCTTTTGGGGATGACGCGCAAAGATAAAGCAACCACTCCAAGACAAACATGGCATTGAACGCTCACATTCCATAGCCAAAGCACTTTCAAAGAATCACACTGCTGCTAGAGCCCCAACGGCCACAGAGGCCAACATCAAGGTGATAATTGGGATACAAACCTACAGAAGGGGCCTTGAAACCAAACCAGGCCTGTTGGTGCTTAGGTTATGCCTTTAACGAAACATGCTTTCACGCCCAAACATGCTTAGATAAAGTACACCCCCCTCATCAGCAAATATTAACATCTGCATTCCAAGGGACTTGGTGCACAGATTCTTCTGAGGATGAGAATGATGTAGACACGGGTTGGCCCTTATCCACAACCTCTTGGGGGGCACAAACTGGGATAATGATTATTTTAGACTACTGTTAGAAAAGATTTTCTTTTTGCTGCGTTCCCTCCATAGATTACTCTGGAACCCCATTCCTTTGTTCTTTTTTTTTTTATCATGTTCTGATTTCTATTTTTAAGGGACCCGTCCTGATTTTTGGAAGTGAAGCATTCAGCTTTAAATCTTACCTTTTGCTTACATGTTATGGGGAAACTGATCAGGCCTTAAAACTACTAGAACTGGGAAACATTGTTTCCCTTTATAATTATTGTATTTTAACATTGCACACAGCATCTTACAATGCAGATACATTTGCATCACCATATCATTTTACAGCAGATTTTTGGTTACTTTTATGTGCCCAAGGAGAAGCTGGTTGCAGCAGTTACTTTTTAAATTGTAACTTTTATTTCAATTTGAAATGCAAAAATGAATATGCTGGGTAAGGGTTACCAATGACAATATTACAGCAACCAGCACTTGAAGTAAATGACAAAATAGTAGCATTGTGGTAAAAAGAGGGGCGGAACACTATGACCATGGAATGTAGGTTTATGATCACAATGCTTGTCATAGGGTGGGTCCGCCATGGGTACTATCACGGTTGTGTTCCATACAGGGGCGTCCTTTGCACTCAACCCGAGAGGTCTATGAAGCATTTTTTAAGTCCCTCTGTGTCTGGAGGGAAGGGTGGACTCCTCCCATCAACCACCGTTGTTGGTGCACCCCTCCAACCGCTTATGTGGTGTATCTCTGCAGTAAGTGGACCAGGGGAGCCATGTTCGGGAGAATTCCTGCAGGGAAATATTCAAGGGGGCCTTTATCATTTTCAGTCCCCAGATCTCACAAAACTTTGACCACCATATGATTGTGTGAGGGTTAATCGTTAGCAACCCTGATTAACCAGCTACTGGTTGCCAATCGCCCCACTCTTGTTGTATGCCACCTCTTGGTCTGTCGCCTAGGATTATAGTGACTGAACTGAGTTGTACCGTTGGCACTGTAATTCCCTAATTCTTGACCGAATTACTTTCCAATAAAATTGGGAGTGGGGACACGACCGCCATGTCATGAATTCCAGTGTGTCTGACTGACCGCATCCACTCAAGCATAAATGTGACTGGCCTGGTGAGATTCTGTGGCAGAGATGAGAGGAAAATACCAGCATACCATTGTTATAGGCACTTTGTCTGACCAGGGGAGCTTTTCTGTGCTCTTACCCAAATACATGACCAAGTCCTGAGGGATTTTTCCTTGGAGGCCACAATCCCAGGATATCGTGTACGGCAGTTTTTTGTGTTGGTCTGCTCTAGTAACTTGTAAATGCTTGAAATTGTCCTTCTCTAGCAGGTTGTGAAAGAGCCACTCTATGGCCGTGGGTTCCCTCC
Source organism: Ambystoma mexicanum (assembly GCF_040938575.1). Lineage (NCBI taxonomy): Eukaryota > Metazoa > Chordata > Amphibia > Caudata > Ambystomatidae > Ambystoma > Ambystoma mexicanum. The sequence goes on along the minus strand of NC_090932.1, from coordinate 269,536,041 downwards.
CATCGTTTTGACAGATCTTTAGCGGTGAGCCAATGTTTCAGTTGACAGTAATGTTGTCTCTCTGTTTCAGGCAGGCAGAACTTCGCTTTAAAATACTCAAAGGGAGGCCAGGCCATGGGTGTACCAGTCTCTAAGCTGGTTAGGGGAACCCTTGAACCAGAGGGGGAATGCTTTGGGGTCCAGTCCTGGTGTGAAGTCGGTGCTCCTTGAGACTGGGGAAAGAGTCTATGGTCTACGCCCCAATACAATAGGGTCACTTTTGTCTGATCCAGAAGTGGGCTTCTTTGATCGGTTGCGTCTGCTCGGGTGTAAGAGCAATGTCGGGTAGGGTTTGGGGGGCTTGCTCTATTCCCTGGCCACTCTGAACCTGTATGATACCCCCACCTCACTCTCATTTCCCTGTGTGCCAGCTGTGCTGCCTTAAGATACCTATGTACACTTGGGACGCCCAGATCTCACCTTGCTGTGGACCGGGATAGAGTTTTGCAAGACACTGTGGCGTTTACACACCATAAACCTGAAAATCATCTTCTGGATATCCGTGAACAGCGCTGCAGGAAATGTAATGGGAAGGTTGCTAAAGAGATACAACAGTTTTGGCAGGACGTTAAACTTAATTGAGTATGCAGTCGAACAATGAGATCTCTAAAGTGAGCCATCTCCGTGTCTGTGGATAGTGCTCAGGAGGGTGTCCAAATTATGCTTTGAGCTGGGCTCTACGTGCAATGACCTGTATACCTAGATACGCCAGAGAACAGCTAAGCCATTTCAGGAGGTAATTGTCCACCCCAGCACCAAATCTTCCAGCTGCTTCAGAGAAGTTTAGCTCGTGGGATTTATCATAATTGAATATAGCCTGAGCAGCCCCCGAAATCCTTGAGTTCTGGAATCCATCAGCAAGAGATTGCTGTTACTAAGGAATAGCAATTTCTGATGCTTGCGAATCTCCTTAGAATTGCATGCTGTGTATAGAGATGGAAAAAGGGCCGCCGACATGGGCATGACTGTACACTATCCCTATGTGACATGTAGTGTACCCAAAATCCTTCCTTCATCGCGGTACCAGCAGATCGTTTTTTTTCCTGTCTAACTAGTCGGTTGCACATAATGTGGAGATTTTAAGAGTTTTATATTGCTTATCCTGTTCCTTTCAGTGGTTCGCTTGCCCTTCGACTACTGTACGGCTATTGGATTCCTTATCCATCGATCCATCCTTGACTGTTCAGCAACTCTTTTCCAAGTGGCCTTGACTGCCTGACCTTTACAGTAAGGGAGAGTAAGGTCCTGTTACCAACTTCTCTTGAATGCCTTTTCTTTATCCCTTCTCTTTTCTTTGGTCTGGCTGCCATTTCCCACTGCTATGGAGAAGACGCCTGTAAAATTCTGACTGTCCTGCAACAGCAAATTTCGGGAGAGAGCACTATTGCTGATGTGATTGGTAACTCCCTTGTGATCACGACATGTCACTGTGAAGCTTGCAAACATTTTGGGCATAAGACCTTGTAAGGCAGGTTTATAAAACGGTGGGTGGCCTATGTAATGCAGGCAGAGAGCCACTCCCACCGCCGTTACCTCAGACAAGCAGCCGGGGCTCCGATTCAAAGGCAGTCAACCTAACTGTGGAACTCTAGTTCCCACGTGTCTGGCCCAGGCACGCAATGACATACACACCACCTGCTGAAAAGTACACTCCGTAAACTTCCTCAGGCGGATCCATAGAAAGATTCTACACCCTGCGGCCAGTCTAGTTGTTCGGTAGAGCCTTCCAAACCTTTCGGTTTGGCGCCACCTGCCAATGAGTCTACGCATTGCAATAGATCTTCTACTTCAGCGGGCTCTTCCACTAAATCCATGGCTTCGGGCGCGGTAGCGGTGAAAGACGTGGCGGGTCCACTTGTCAAATGCTCCCACAGCTTTCTGAAGCCCGTTTACACATTTTGGTTCCCAAGAAGGCCTCGCATTTGCCTGTGGACTATTCTCTGGCCTCCCCCGTCTTTCCAGGCCTTGCAGTAGGACCCAGCTCCATCTACCCGTCCATTTCCTCATACTGATACTTCAGGCTCCTATGAATGGACCAGGGACACATCTGAAGCCTGTATTGAAAAAATGGCTGAGTTCATTAACTTCTCAGGCCAATTTGATATTTTGAAACTCCATAGGGCTGTGGACCCCTGTCCTGTCCCTCTAAAGTCAGAGGCTCCACTCACCAGGTGCTTTATTTGCATCCCTGGAGGAATCCTGCTTGGACCGCCCAGGCAGATGTCTTTCAGGATTACTCAGATGACCCAAACCAAGACTTCTCCAATGTCCAGGAGCCTAGCCAGGATGGCCAGGACCCCACTAATGTCAGACAGGTACCCCTGCAGATGACCAGGGCGCGTGGCATTCCACACCCCCACATGACCCTGTGAAGTTTTCTGGACGCGCCTCCTGTCACTCAACACAGGGACTTGTCGCCTATCGCTGACCAAATGCTGTTTAATAACTTTCTGAAGGCGGTTTATCACTTTCAGATCACCACACAAGAAGCCGTCACTGACTCAGGACTGCGTGGAAAACCTTAAAGAAAAGATCCCGGTCATTCAAACTATCCCCTTGTTGAACTCTTTAAAGTGCCTGGTTCCCTCATTGCTCACACCATCGCTCACTCGTGTGGTCATTCCCCATGTGGAGAAAATGTTCCGCCTGGCCCCTTCAGACCCACAGTACATCAGGGCCTAGCCATCCTGGACTCCCTGATCATCCCTAATATACAGAAGGGCAGGAGTACCACTGTCCTTTGTCGGAATCTCCTCCCGACAAGGACTGCAAAAAGTTGTATGCCCTTGGCAGCCATGTCACCACCTTTGCCACCTTTTTCTACCCAGATTGCCAACAATACCACGCTCCCGGTGAGCTACAGTGACGTTCAGTGGGGAGTTGTTCAAGCCGGCCTCCAAGATGTTCTGGAACCTCCCACACACCCTCCTTTTAGCCATGGTGGTGTAGGGACGGCAAGTCACACAGGCGTCCTTGCCCAGGAAACTCTTCTCAAACGCCATGCCTGGCTGAAGAATTCAGGGTTTAAGCCGGAGACCCAGGCCTCCCTCATTAATAAGCCAGTAGAGGATGCCAACATTGAAGCTTTGGGAACTGCCAAGAAGGAGCACGAGACCTTAAAATTGCTCAATCGGCTCTCTGCCAAGCCCTTCGTCCAGCGAGGTTTCAACACCCACCGGCCCTTTCGCACCCTGTCCTGAGCTTCCTGGCAGGGCTCCACCAGAGGTTTTCAATCTCCACAACAAAGAGGGTTTCGACAAGGGAAAGGCAGAGGTAGGAACTCTGTTTCTAGAGACTCCCCAGCCTCCACCTCCAAATGCCTTGGTGGTACGGGTCCCCTCCCACCCTTCCCCAGTCAGGAGTTGGGGGGGCGTCTAACATCTTTTCGACCCACTTGTGGGAGGAGATCACATCAGTAGTTACTCAAGACTGTCGCCCACAGGTACTGCATAGAGTTCCTGCGGCCACCCTGCTACCATCCACCTGGAAGCACACTAGCATCAGACCCTCTGTGTATCCCTTGGACGAAGTCCAGGTCCCGCTGGGAAAGCGCACCATCGAAGTAGTCCCTCATTTCCAGATAAACAAGGGTATTTATTAAATATACTTCCTTGTACCCAAAAAGGATCTAACCATGCACCCTGTTTTAGATCTGCGTTCTGCGTACAAATATCACACCAGAACATTGCAGGATGACAACTAATCGGAAGTAATCTCACTGCAGCGGCACAGGGTTTGCATGGCCACATTGGACGTGAAAGATGCATACTTTCATATTTCAATGTTGCCAGCGCACAAAGTACCTCAGGTTCCAGATGAAGGACACACTATTAGTTCAAGATTCACCCCTTCGGCATTGCCTCAAAGGGTACAGGCGGCTCACCTTTGCAGGCAGTCCATCCCTGTGTAACCTTGCCTCTGACTGGTTCATAACTGGAGACTTGTATGGAGTATGTCTGGGAAATACCCAGAGGACAGTAGATCTATTCACTCTAGGGTTCTCGATCAACGAAAAGGCCAGTCTGGTTCTCAGCGAGGTCAAACAGTTTCTAGTTCCCCTAATTCCGACAGAAGACTGGCTTGTCTTTCCCTCCAATGAGAGGGTTCAAAACTTGCTGTACCAGATCCCTCATTATGTAGCCATTCAGTGGGTAACGGAATGCAAGGCCATGCGGCTGTTGGTGATGATGGAATTGTGCGTCTTCCTAGTTCCTCACGCTTGTCTGTGCCCCATGCACGAGTGGTTCTCGAGACAATGGTGTCAGGCCAGCGGACGATGTAGTGGTTGGTTGGAATGCCCTCGTCCAGTCTCTGCAGTGGTGGTCGTGGGGGGTGGGACCTCCTAAAGGGGAACAGCTTTACCCACCCCCGCAATAGAGACCACTCTCACCACGGACGCATCTGTCGGGGTGCGGGGGCTTGCCTCTTTCAACAGGCGGCACACAGCATGTGGTCCCCATCAGTGGTATTCAATCATATCCATCTATTGGAACTGCTTGCAGTGTTCAAAGCCCTAAAAGCATTCAAAGCACATCTACAGGGGAATACAGTTCTAGTCCTTACAGCCAGTACCACGGCTATGTACTACCTGATCAGACCGGGGGGCGGAGACTCTCTCTATAGGGCTGTCCAAATTGTCCTAGATCTGGAAATGGGCACTCAAACATGACCAGTTTCTTCTCTCACCATGGGGACACAAGCTTCTGGCAGTCGTGCTCAGTAGAGACCTGAACCTCACCATAGAGCAAGAGTGGAGCTTGCAACAACAGCCTAATCAACGTCTTTACAGAGTGGGATTTTCCAGATATCGACTTGTTTGCTACTCTGGAGAATGCCCAATGCCCAAATTTACGCCACCAGGTACCCACAGAAGCAGTCCAAAGGGAACGGTCTCTGGACAACATGGTCCCCGGTTTACCCCTGCCCCCCTGATTCCCCTTCTCAACCGGGTAGTGCACAAGATGCACCAGGAACAAGTTGCAATGATCAATATGTGCATGACAGCTATGGTTTTCCCCATCTCAATAGAATGCACCCCCCCCCCTCCCAGGTAACTGCCATGCCGTACAACATGCTATAGCGAGGCAAGATCAGGGGGAAAACACTGTTTCTGATGTTTGTTAATCTGCTTAGAATCACATGCTGTGCATAGGTCCGACATCCAGTGGTCACTGCGGAGTATTGCATTTTGTTTTTCGTAGTCGAAAAGGGGACGTTGACAAGGCGTGTCTGTAACACTATCCCTATAGTGACGTGTGTTGTACCCACGATCCCTCACGCGTCGAGGTCCCTCAGATTGTTTTTTTCCGCCCAGCTACTGGTCGCCTTTACGCAGAGCTCCTCGAGAGACATTGCAGATTTCATCTCCTCGACCTTTGGTCGTTTTCCTATATTAATATAGAACATATCGATCCCCCCCTCGACGCTGTTGTGAATCTGTCTCCGCCGAGCAAGATCTTCGACGGAGGGGACGAGCGGAGGAGATCCTTCGGCGTTGCCGAACACGTGGCCTGGCCTCGCAGGCCAAATACAGTAGGGAGAGTGGGGGTCGTGGGACATCTCTAGTTCTTTTCTGAGAATGCCTTTCCTTTTCCCCTTCCTTTCCCTTGGGGTGGTTATCACGTTTTATTGCCTCGGCTATGGAGAGGACACCCTTTAGGTTTTGCCCGCTTTGCAAGGGCAAGTTTACTTGGAAGGACAAGCATTCACGGTGCAACCGCTGCTTGCCCCTCGATCACAAAGAGGCAGGTTGCACGGCTTGTCGGCTTCTTAAGCCGAAGACTCTAAAAGACCGTAGGGTCAAGAGGTGGGCGGCCTACGCTATGTCGAAGGCCGACGCTCCACCCACCGTCGCTACCTCCGACAATGACGAGGAACATGATACCACGACCTCCGCTACGGAAGTCGAAAACCCCCCCTAGAGAGCGCACATGCGCTTCGTCGTCTGTCCCCAGCCCCGACGGGCTTGGCTCACGTCCTGCTTATGGGGATGAACACCCCGGCGACATTGACGCACACAAGACCACACATAAGCACACAACCCATGGCTCTTCTTTGCCGAAGGCGAAGAGAGCATCAGCGCCCAAGGAGACGCAGGTTTCACCGGCGGCCTCCTCGGACCGTTCGGGTTCAATGGCCCTCTCGCAGCCGCGACCAGCGACTGGGCTTTCGGCAAATAAGGGCGCCGCCCCCAAATCATCAGCCGGCGCGCATCAGCAGAAAGCGCATCCCGCCGTAGAGCGATCGACACCCATAACGTCGAAACCACAGCCCTCCGCTGACAAACGAGTCGCTGAGAGCTTGGCGAGGATCTTGGTAGCCGACACCCACAAGCGTACGCCGAAAGACTCGTCGAGTGCTACGCAAAGGTCGAAAGACACGCCGAAAAGACAGGGACGATCTCCTTCAGTCGAAGGGATTCCCAGCACACCTGAAGGCTTTTCGGAGGGCGACGGGACACTTTCCTCGACGTTGTGGGAGAGGTCGAGCCGTTTTCAGCTACAAGACACCAATTTTCCCCCGCTAGACCGCTCAGGGGTACCCCATGAAACCATGGAACGGCTCCATCTCTGCATGGAAAGAATGGAGAGGTTTATGAATACCCAGAACCCTCCCACTCCAAAGAGAATAAGAGAAGGGCCTCAGGAGGACCCAAGGGGCAAAATTCCAAGGCTAGTCAATCCCCACCAGGACACAGCCTCAGACTTCCATAGTGTGTATGACCTCACTGGGGAAGAACATTATTTTGAGGAAGCGGATGATTTTATGGACGAGGAAGAGGGACGGAACCAGGAGGAAGGTCTGGAAGACAGCCCAGACTTGGTAGGAGAAGGCTTCGGAGAAAATCCAGAAGAAGGACCTTCTCATCCCTGGCAATCCCCATAAATATATTCCGACACTGATGTCCTGAACCTAAATCCTCCTGACAATTCACCTGTTAGAAACACGTCTCCCATTGACGATCAACCCACATTTAATGCCCTGTTGCGCAGAGCAGCAGCACACTTTGAACTGGACACTGGGGAGCTCTCCCCTGAATTAGACTTTGTAGAAAGGGTAATTAAGGAGAAACCCCCGGTCAGTCAGACAATTCCCCTCCTCGCTTCGGTGAAGAGAAGAATCATCCCTTCGCTGTCAACACCCGCACTAATCAGAGGGGTCAATCCTAGAATTGAAAAACTTTTCACTCCTTCACCCTCAGACCCGCTGTACATCAAGGGACATTCCATTCCAGATTCCCTGGTAGTAACCAACACAAGAAAGAGGGCAGGGGTACCACTTTCCACCAGTGAGGCACCACCTGACAAGGAGGGCAAGCGGTTATATGCCCTTGCAAAAAGAGTTACATCCTCGGCCGCCTTTTCGGCAAGAATTGCCAACAACAATTCTTTGCTCGCTAGCTATGCGGACGCGCAGTGGGCCAAACTGCGCAAAGACGCCGAAGAAGCGCCGGAACCATTACGTACACGCCTGCTTTCAACTATTGGCGAAGGAACCCAGGTCAACCAGAGTATTGTAAAGAGCTCTCTGGATGCGGCAGAAACTGCGGGACGTTCCCTAGTTCAGGGAATAGTCCTAAAACGCCACGTATGGCTGCGCAACTCAGGGTTCAAACCGGAGACACAGGCGTCTTTAATAAATAAACCTGTTGAAGACTCAAACCTCTTCGGGAAAGCGGTGGATGAGGCTCTGGAGATGGCTAAAAAAGAGTTCGATACTATCAAAACTCTTGACCAAATCTCTAAGCCCTCTACCAGGCGCGGCTATGGCAACAAACGCTTTTTTAGTGGCCAACGCCAACAACAAAACCAGCAGCAAAAGTACCCTGCCACCAATTTCCAGACCAATAGTGGCCAGTATAGCCAAAGAGGACAGCACCGGGGCAAAGGAAGAGGGCGAGGGTCCACCCCCAGAGGTTCCCAAGCCCCTAACAACACCAAGTGACGCGAAGATTCGCGTCCCCTCCCATGCAACACCGGTCCGGGGCCGGATAACATCCTTTCTTCCAGCATGGGAGGGTATAACGTCAGACCGCTGGGTACTTTCCACCATAGCCCACGGATACTGCATCGAATTCAACAGTTCCCCAACATACAAACCCCCGAGGGGACGACGCATGTCACCGGAACATCTTGCCATCCTTCTACAAGAAGTACAACAACTGATGGAAAAAGGAGCCATAGAGGTCGTGCCTCTATCTCCGGTAACGGAAGGTATTTATTCAGTGTACTTCCTTGTACCCAAAAAGGATCTAACCATGCGCCCTGTATTAGATCTGCGCCCAGCGAACAAGTTCATCAAACCCCAAAAGTTTCGTATGGTGACCTTACAGGAAGTGATCCCACTGCTATCACAGGGAGATTACATGACAACATTGGACATGAAAGATGCATACTTTCATATTTTAATGTTGCCAGCGCACAGAAAATACCTCGGGTTCATGATAGAGGGCAAACAGTACCATTTCAGAGTGCTACCCTTCGCCATAGCATCAGCACCGAGGGTATTCACGAAGGTACTGGCAGTGGCAGCGGCCCACCTGCGCAGGTTGTCCATCCCAGTTTACCCTTACCTCGACGACTGGCTCATAACAGGGGATTCTTACGAAACATGCTTCTCCAATACCCAAAAGACTGTAGACCTTTTGTTCCAGTTGGGCTTCTCCATCAACGAAAAGAAGTCCAGCCTAGACCCCAGCCAAATCAAACAATTCCTAGGGGCTCTAATTCAAACAAAGGACTGCCTCGTCTTCCCCTCCAAAGAGAGGGTCCAAAACATGTTTCAGATCCCTCAATATGTGACCGGCCGAGAGGTGACGGTACGCAAAGCAATGCGCTTGCTAGGCATGATGGCGTAGTGTATTTATTTGGTACCTCACGCGCGCCTGCGCATGCGCCCAATGCAAGAGTGGCTCAACAGCCAGTGGTGTCAGGCCAGCGGACTATGGGACGACCTAGTGGTGGTCTCGCAGGCCTTAGTTCTCTCGCTACGGTGGTGGACAAAGGAAAACCTGGAAAAAGGAAAACCCTTTGCCACACCCGCGGCGGAAGCCACTCTAACCACAGACGCATCCCTCACAGGATGGGGGGCTCACCTATCCCATCAGACTGCTCACGGAGAGTGGACTCCGAACGTAGCATCCAAACACATCAATCTTCTGGAGCTACTAGCGGTGTTCAAGGCGCTAAAAGCCTTCAAGGAACACCTACAAGGCAGGACAGTGATGGTCCTTACAGACAGCACCACAGCCATCTATTACATCAACAAGCAGGGGGGAACCCACTCTCCAGGACTGTCCAAACTGGCCCAAAACATATGGAAGTGGGCTCTCAAACAGAATATGTTCCTTCTGTCACAACATGTACCAGGGGAACTCAATCTGCTGGCAGACAAACTCAGCAGAGATTTCCCCCTGCCCGAAGAGTACGAATGGCGACTGCACGAAGACATCGTCTTCGACGTCTTCACGCAAAGGGGGTTCCCAGAAATAGACCTGTTCGCAACCCTGGAGAACTCACAATGCCAAAGTTACGCCTCCAGGTACCCCCAGAACCAATCCAAGGGGAACGGTCTGTCGATTCAATGGTCAGGGAGATTTGTTTACGCTTTTCCCCCAACTCCCCTTCTCAACAAAGTAGTGCACAAGATGCACCAGGAACAAGTAACCATGATACTGGTCGCCCCAATGTGGGCCCGACAGCCATGGTTCGCTCACTTGATGGAGATGTCTCTATCTCCCCCAGTGAAACTCCCCTGCCCGTACAACATGCTGTCACAAGACAGGGGCAGGACTCTGCATCCATGCCCCCAGAACATGAACTTAGCAGCCTGGCTCCTGAGATCATAGAATTTGGACATCTACAGCTCCCACAGAGATGCATGGACATCCTCAGGGAAGCTAGAAAACCTAACACTCGCCACTGCTATTCTAGCAAATGGAAGAGATTTGTCATTTGGTGCAGAGGAAAGAGCATCAACCCAATTGACTGCTCTCCCACACATTATTCTATACCTGACCCATTTATTGGATTCAGGTCTAGTGTTCAATTCCATCAAAGTCCACCTAGCGGCACTTTCTGCATACACCACTTCCCAACTCAGTGTCGTGGTGGAAGATCCCTGTTATAAAGGCCTTCATGGAGGGAGTAAAGAGAATACACCCCCCGATAGCTGACCCAGCTCGCGGATGGGACCTTAACGTGGTACTTACCAAACTCATGGGCTCACCATTTGAACCCATGCACAAAGCATCTCTTAAAGACCTCACTCTTAAGACTGCTTTTCTAATAGCTATCACCTCCATCAGGAGAGTAAGTGAACTACAGGCTCTTTCTGTCCTAGACCCCTTTGTTACAGTTCACAAAGATAAAGTGGTTCTACGCACTCACCCAAGGTTTGCTCCGAAATTCATCTCAAAATTCCACGTAAACCAGTCTATAGAACTACCAGCGTTCTTTCAAAATCCTTCCAACTTGGGAGAAAGGACTCTGCACACACTAGATGTCCGCAGAGCGGTCATGTTCTACATGGAAAGAACCAGACCACTGAGGAAGACTAATCAGTTCTTCGTCTCGGTGGCAGCAGGAAGAGAAGGGGATGCAGTTTCAAAGTCCACTATTTCTAGATGGATTGTTCAATGCATCACTCTCTGCTATACTCTTGCTAAGAGAGAATTGCCCTTTAGGCCAAGAGCACATTCTACTCGAGGCACGGGGGTGTCCATAGCATTCATTGCAAATGTTCCCCTTGAGTCCATCTGCAAAGCGGCTACCTGGAGTTCTGTGCACACCTTTACAAAACACTGTCTAGATGCACACTCTAGATCTGACTCCCAGGTGGGGCAGGCAGTATTAAGACATCTTTTCTCTACTGTTCCTTCTCATAACCCACCGCCAACTCCGGGTACTGCTCGCTAGTCTATGCACAGCATGTGATTCTAAGCAGATTAACAAACATCAGAAGACAATGCATTACTTACCGTAAAAGCATTTCTGATGGTTGTATCTGCTTAGATTCACATGCGCCCACCCTTCCTCCCCGCTTGGATGGAAGGAACATAGACATCCTTTTCTATATTTCTCTCTTTTCTGTACTCTCTCACGTCTAGAAGGCTCCCTCAGGGCAGAAAAATACAAACAGAGGGACCTCGACGCGTGAGGGATTGTGGGTACAACACACGTCACTCTAGGGATAGTGTTACAGACACGCCTTGTCGCCGTCCCCTTTTCGACTACAAAAAACAAAATGCAATACTCCGCAGTGACCACTGGATGTCGGACCTATGCACAGCATGTGAATCTAAGCAGATACAACCATCAGAAATGCTTTTACGGTAAGTAATGCATTGTCATCTGTTTCCCTGAACACTCAACTGAGCAGCTTGGCTCCTGAACTCAGAATTTGGGCATCTCCAACTACCTCAGATGTATGGACATACTGAGTACCACAGAAAACCAACACCAGATATTGTTGCTCCATTAAGTGGAAACGCTTTATCTCGTGCAATGCTAAGAACGTCAATTCCATTGACTGTTCCCCTAAAGATGTAGTCCTTTATCTGACACTCCTATTAGACTCCAGACTTGTTTTCAATTCCCTAAAGGGCCACCTGGCCGCTCTCGCTCTCCCTGTGTATATCACTTCTCTGAACAAGCTTTCATTGTGGAAAATTCCTGTGATTAAGGCCTTCATGGAAGGGGTAAAAGACTTCACCCGCACCCCCCCCCCCCCCCCCCCCCCCTGGCTGACCCCCACCCACTATTTCCAACCCAACTCCTGGGTGGGACTTGCATGCTCACACGTTTGTGGGACGACCTTTTCAGCACATGCACAAGGCTAGCATTAAGGCCCTCACCTATAAGACTGTTGTATCGTGCTTGTTATGTATGTATGAGCGGAGAGAATGTTGATGTGCTGCAATGGAACGTTTGGGTGTGAGTCTGTCAAGGATCCATCCTGAGTCAGTTGGAAGAAGTTAGCCTGGGTGATGGGACCCAGTGGTTAGCTCTGTACCATCTTAGTCTTATAATAAAGCCTAACTGAAGGAGTGAGTGTCAAGAAAGCAGTTCCATTACAGTGGCGACGAGGATGGGATTCGAACCCACGCATGCACAGCACAATGGATGTATTGTAAGGCTCTTATGGGAAAAGAGAGAACCTACTGCAATGGAAAAGAGCAGTCTTCTTGTGGTGTAGCAGCAGTGAAGAAGAGGGACCACTGACCCGAAAGGGAAGGCCCATCACCCAGGGAAGTAAGAAGGGGAAGGTGAAGATGAGCTCCAGCGCAGCACCCAGGGCAGAACGGAAGCAGAAGCCCCAAGTTTAACCCACGGAAAAAGGAAAGGGTAAGCAAAGGACAGTGCAGTACTCACGGGTAGAAGTAAAGTGAAGAATGGCTCCATCGTAATACACAAGGGGGAGAGAAGTGAAGTTGAAGCCCAGCGAGGCTCCCAGGCTGAAGGGAAGAACTGAGCTTGGAAAGACTGCAGAGATGAGGTCACAGCGCCTGTTCCAGGCCACTGAAGAATGGCCCTATATACGGAAGTGAAGCATAGCGTGGATTGTGTCCACGGTGTTTCCAGGGGGAAACAATTATTCTCCAGCATGGGGTCTGGCATGGATTCACATGCTCATGAATATTCCCCGTCGTCAGGCTGGGAATCCTCGGTAAAGAAAAAACCAGTATCAGTTTCGTTTCTGATCTGTCTTTCGTAGTAATAACCAATCACTGGTCTCTGCGTCATACTGACCACAGCCAATGACTGCCCTCTACCAAAGCACCGCCTCTGGCAGCCATCTTCAGATTTTTACCGCACGTTCATGTGTTGGGATCCTCGTGCTATTGCTCTCGAGCGTTAGTGCTATTTTTTCGCGCTTTTTCACAAAAACTTCGATTCTTTCGGTCAAAAGAGCCTCAAGCTCCACCGATCCTACATCCGATCAACGGGGACCCGTGTCGGATTCATCTGTGCCCCTCAAGGGTGAAGATTTCGTCGAGCTACACTTCGGAGGACTCCAGAAGCTTCTCAGGCCCGGTCTCGGAGATGGCCCAGGAGAAGGGAAGCTCGACGCCCGGAAAGCTGTTCAGGGCCTGCCCTGGATGCCAGCTGCAGAACGTCTTCAAGGAGGACGAACACTCTTTCTGCCTTTACTGCCTTCATGGGGACAAGACGCACGTGGAGAAGGACTGTGCGTTTTGCGGCAACATGTCGGAACGGACCATGAAGGACCGCCATCAACGTCTCGCCAGCTGGCTGGAGGGTAAGAGCCCGTCTGGCGAGAAGAAGAAGAAATCTGAGCGGTCTTCTAAGACCTTTGAGGGCGCCCCGGCGACGGGGGCCCAACATAAGGCCAAGCACCGCGAGTCCGCTGGCACCGGGAGCGCCGAACGGTCGGGCTCTACGGGCGCCAGGCAGGGCGCACCCTCCCCGGCACCATCAACCACGAGCCAACGCTCTGGGTCGGGTAAGAGGAAGGCCGAGCACCCGGCGAAGCTCCTGGAGAGACCCCGGTCGAGCTCTAAGGCAGAGGAGGAGCGTGGCAGTGCCCCCTCCCTCAAGGATAAGGCGGTGAGCGCACCTAAGGTGGTGAAGGCCTTGATCCATTCGACCAAGCCCTCTATCGAAACGGTCGCGGCGGCCCTGGCCCAGCCTGTGGAGGCTGCACCAGTGGTGGCGGCCTCGGGGCCCAGAATCTCCCTGCCTCCTCGGAGGGAGTCTTCTTTCGTGCCCATCGATAGGACCCCCGTGAAACCCTCCGTGGGGAAGAAGGGGGGGCAGGGCGTCGTCGGAGATTCGGCCTCAACCTCAGAAGAGGAACTGATCGAGGTCTTAAGCCACGGCCTAGGCGTGGAACAAGACCAGCCCGTCGGAATGGGCCCCGACGCAGGTGACGACGACGACATCGTCGAGGATACCGACGGGGCCCCTGCTCGCCCGTCGGATTCCCCTCTGCCAGCGCCGCAGGACAACTCAGCGGCCATTTTGTTGGCTATACAGTCCTTATGCTCCGAGATAAGGACGAGACTACCGTTACCGACGGAGGAACCTCTCCCGTCGGGGGATCCAGAACCGGGACCTTCTGGTGTTCCCCCTACCAAGAAAAGAAGGATCCATCCACCGCCTCCTTTTCAACCATCGCGCCCCATCCAGCCCTCCTCCCCGTCCACCCGAGGGGATGATACGGGGACTGACACGGCAGCGACGGGTACGGACGACGAGGCATACGACGAGGATTTTCCGTCGTCGCCTCCCCCCAGGGCTTCTCCGCCCGACGAGATTGGATCGTTCCACTCAATGATCGCCAGGGCATCCGAGCTTTTCCAACTCTGCCCTGAGGAGAAGAAAAAGGAGGGCTTCCTTTACCAACGGCGCGAGACCAAGAGGAAGACGGTCCTCGCAGTGCCTCTGTTGGACGACATTTGGGATGAGGGCCTTTCCCTCCTCAAGAACCCTTCCACGACGCCAGCGAAAAGAGACCGGTACGAGAAAAAGTACCGGGTCCCGGACTCGGCCCCCCTATGCCTCCGGGCGCAGCCTACCCCGGACTCCGTCGTCTCCGCGGCAGCCAGGAAGAAAGCGGGGGGGGGTGCGGCCTCCACGTCGACTTCCCCGCCGGACGGCGAGGGAAAGAAATTGGATGCCATGGGACGCAGAGTCATCTCGTCGGCGGCGACGACGATTAAAGCGGCCAACGCCTTGGCTATCGTGGCCCGCTACGACAGGGAACTCTGGTACAAGATAGCTCCCCTGCTGGATTTTCTGCCGGACGACAAGAGGGCGGAGGCCCTTGAGATCCTGCAGGAAGGTGAGGTGGCCTCGGACCACGCCATCACCGTGGCGACGGACATCGCCGACACTGGGTTCCGCCAGATGGGCAACGGCGTTTGCCTTCGACGGCGCGGATGGCTCAAGGCTACGGACTTTCGGCAGGACGTCCAGAACAGGGTCCTGGACATGCCCTTCGACGGGAACAACCTGTTTGGGAAGACAGTGGACGATTCCCTTCAGGCCATCAAGGCGGATACGGAGACGGCCCGGGCCCTTGGAGTGCTGCAGCAACGGCGGACGCCCTTTCGGAGCGGCGGAGGCAAGGGCGCCTCCAAAGGTTCCGGCGGCGGTTTCGCTTCCTACCGTCAAGCGGCCCGCTCGTCGTCGCAAGAGGCCTACAGAGGACGAGGCAAGTCTGGCGGCCCCCGCCGTCGTCGCCAAGGGGGCCAAGGCGGCAAGGCCGCGTCCAAGCAGGATTGAACCGGCCGTGGGGTCGGGCCCCCACCGAAGCACCCCGGTGGGAGGCCGGCTGGCGGGCTTCGTCAGCGTGTGGGAGTCCATCTCCACCGACCGTTGGGTGCTGGACGCCCTGGCCCGGGGCCACGCGCTCGAGTTTCAAAGAAGGTGCCCGCGCGTCCCCCCCGTGGCCAGGAAAGAACTTCACGTCCCTCAACTTCTCCTGGAGGTGAAGGCGATGCTCAGGAAGGGCGCCATCGAACTCGTCCCAAAGAGGCTTCGGGGCTCCGGAGTCTACTCGCGTTACTTCCTCGTGAAGAAGAAGACGGGAGGATGGCGCCCCATCCTGGACCTGCGACGCCTGAACAAGTTCATCAAGGCGCAGAAGTTCCGGATGGTCACCCTCCAGCACGTCCTGGGTCAGCTGGAGGAAGGAGACTTCCTATCGTCGTTGGATTTGGAGGATGCCTACTTCCACATTCCCATCCTAAAGGGGCACCGAAAATTCCTCAGATTCGTGGTCCAAGGGCGTCATTACCAGTTCAAAGCCCTTCCCTTCGGACTGCGGTCGGCACCCAGGGTTTTCACCAAGTGCCTCGCACCGGTGGCGGCGCAGCTGCGCCGCGAGGGGATTCACGTCTACCCCTACCTGGACGACTGGCTCATCCGCGCCAAGACGAGGGAGCTCGCCGTGGTCCACACGGCAAGGACCGTCCAACTCCTCACGGACCTGGGATTCTCCGTGAACTACGCCAAATCCCACCTGGTGCCCGCGCAAGTCGCACTGTTTCTGGGAGCGAGGCTCGACACAGTGTCCCTTCTGGCCTCCCCGTCGGAGGAGAGGACCAGGACCATCTTGGGCAAGGTGCAACGGATGTTGGTGGCCGACGCGGCCAAGGTGAGGTCCATCAAGTCCCTCCTCGGGATGATGTCTTCCTGCATCTACCTCATTCCCATGTGCAGGCTCCGGATGCGCCCGTTGCAAGAGTTCCTGGATGCGCGCTGGATCCGGACGACGGGCAGCTTCGAGGAAAGGATCAAGCTCGACGAGAGTTTCCGACGAGCGATACGGTGGTGGGGCACCCGCGCGCATCTGACGGCGGGCATGGACTTCCAGACCCCAGCCCACCAGGTGACTGTGACCACGGATGCCTCCCTAGAAGGGTGGGGAGCGCACACCGAAAATCTGCACGCAAGGGGACTCTGGCTCCCGACGGAGAAGTCCCTGCATATCAACGTCCTGGAGCTCCGTGCAGTGTTTTGGGCCCTCAGGTCCTTCCTTCCGTCCCTCAAGGGCAAGGTGGTGAGGATCTTCACCGACAACACCACCACCATGTTTTACATCAGGAAACAGGGCGGAACCAGGTCCCCAGCGCTGTCCAAGGAGGCGCAGGACCTGTGGCATTGGGCCGTCGCCCAAGGGATTCTTCTGGTGCCGTTTCATCTGGCAGGGATAAAAAACACCATCGCCGACTCACTCAGCAGGGAGCTGCGCTCGTGCCACGAGTGGGAACTACGGCAGGATCTGGTGGATCGCCTCTTCCGACGGTGGGGCACACCCCAGATCGACCTGTTCGCGACGGCGACGAACACCAAGTGCCGGAGGTTCGCCAGCAGGTTTCCCCAGACGAGGAGCATGGGCGATGCTTTCTCGTTCCCCTGGGAGGGCCTGTTCCTCTACGCGTTCCCTCCCTTGCCTCTGCTAATCCGGCTCGTCAACCAGCTCAAGAGGTCACGGTGCAGGATGATCCTCGTCGCACCTGCGTGGCCGAGGCAGATATGGTTCCCGGACCTTCTGGACTTGTCGGCGTCCCCGCCAATCAAGCTGCCGGCGGACGCGGATCTACTCTCCAGGGAAGGAGGCGCCATCCTCCACCACGACCCGAAGTCGCTGAACTTGCAGGCCTGGCTCCTGCAGCGCTAGAGTTTGGAGGATACGACATACCGGCCGACTGCAGAGAGGTTCTTGCAAAGGCCAGGGCGTCCTCGACTCTTAAATGCTACGGACACAAATGGAAGAGGTTCTCTGTCTGGTGCCACGCACAGAAGATTAACCCTCTACGGATTACGGCTCCCCAAGTGCTGCCGTACCTGCTGACGCTGGCCAAAGCTGGTCTGGCACACGCGTCCATCAAGATTCATCTTGCTGCGATCTCCCGATACACCAGAACCACGGGCAGGACGTCCTTGTGGTCTCATCGTCTGGTGAAAGAGTTCATGAAGGGACTGTTCAGATCGTTCCCGCCGGTGAAGGCTCCGGCCCCGGCGTGGGAGCTCAACGTGGTACTGACCAAACTCATGGGACCTCCGTTCGAGCCTCTGCACTCGGCCTCGTTGAAGTTTCTATCGTGGAAAACAGCTTTTCTCGTGGCCATCACCTCCGCACGACGAGTGGGAGAGATCCAGGCCCTTTCCTGCAAGGCACCGTACTTGACTTTCCACGACACGAGGGTAGTGCTCAGGACGCACCCCTCCTTCATGCCCAAGGTACCGTCGGACTTTCATCTCAACGAACCCTTGGTGTTACCTGTGTTCTTCCCGTCGCCTTCGTCGCCGGCTGAGAGGACTTTGCACTCGCTGGATGTAGCTAGAGCGCTGAAGTTCTACGTGGACCGCACGAAAGGTTTTCGGAAGACGTCACAACTCTTTGTGAACTTTGGACCTGTCAATCAGGGGAAGGCTCTCTCGAAGGCTTCCATCTCCAGATGGCTCTCCGGCTGTATCATGTACTGTCACCGGTTGGCAAACCGACCGCTGCCTGGCCGTCCGAGAGCCCATTCCACCAGAGCGATCGCAGCTACCACGGCGTTCCTATCTGGTGTGCCCCTGCTGGACATATGCAGGGCTGCTACGTGGAGGTCGACGCACACCTTCACGAAATTCTACTGCGTCGACCGGGATTCCAGGGAGGAGTCCAGGGTCGGCCAAGCAGTGCTGCGCAACCTGTTCGCCTGAGGTGAGCCTGGTGAGGAGGTAAGATGCTTAATGTTGAGTTGATGTGATGCTTAATGTTGAGCCTTTGCCACCTCCCGTGGTTGTGCATGTGTGTACTGCTATGTATTCTTTATTCATGAGCATGTGAATCCATGCCAGACCCCATGCTGGAGAAGGAACAAGTTACTTACCTGTAACTGTTGTTCTCCAGCATGGGTCTGGCATGGATTCACATGCGAACCCTCCCGCCTACCCCTCTGCGGCTCTTCACTTGGTCATACTGCCACTTCACGTGCTTCCAAATCTGAAGATGGCTGCCAGAGGCGGTGCTTAGGTAGAGGGCAGTCATTGGCTGTGGTCAGTATGACGCAGAGACCAGTGATTGGTTATTACTACGAAAGACAGATCAGAAACGAAACTGATACTGGTTTTTTCTTTACCGAGGATTCCCAGCCTGACGACGGGGAATATTCATGAGCA
The DNA here is from genome assembly GCF_040938575.1 of Ambystoma mexicanum. Lineage (NCBI taxonomy): Eukaryota > Metazoa > Chordata > Amphibia > Caudata > Ambystomatidae > Ambystoma > Ambystoma mexicanum. Next base: position 269,517,364 of record NC_090932.1, on the reverse strand, counting down.
TGTGAATCCATGCCAGACCCATGCTGGAGAACAACAGTTACAGGTAAGTAACTTGTTCCTTAACCGACATGTGAAGAACCAGTGAGGTTAGTGCAGTGTTGCCCTGACCGTGACTAGTGCCATGAACTAAAGGTCAGTGCCAGACGGGGCAATGTAAGCAAAGAGAAATGTCCGTGGAGGGAGGATGGACCTTGCCTGATGGTGAGAGGGCCGACATGGTGGGCCATTGGCCAGCAGAGATGTGTGGCTGTCCCCAGACAGCATCAGTGTGGTGACGTCACAGGCTGTGCTGGAGGACTTGGCGAGCAAGTGGCATCTGACCCACTGTTATGATCTATGAGTCGGCGTTCTGAGAGAGAAACTCCAGGTAGCTGTTACCAATGGATCATCGGGACTGTTAAAGTAAAGCACTCCGCAACGTTGGAGGACGTGATGTCATCGGAGATGTATGGAAACTTTGTTTTGGAGTCACTGTTTCTCTTGAAACGTGGCGTGATCAAGGAAGTGAGTCGATTCACCGCAGTGGCACACACAGAAGTTTGTTGGAGACCAGCAGGACCATGCGCACAGAGGCACTGTCGGAAGTGTTTTGGGTGCCGTGCTGTTTTGCAGTGGGTGATGAACACTAGGATAAAGCCGGCGGCAGAAAACACAGGCCTAGAGTCAGAATTACCATATTTAACTGTGAAGCAGCGAGAATTAGTGAGAATCTCACTACCAGCTCCAAGATCAGTACCAGTGTCTGTCTTGTTTCTAATGGTATGGAGGTGCTGTGAGATGAATGCTTCAGTGGCACAGAAGGGAAATGCACGCAGTTGGTTCCGTCTGCATCCTTTAAGCGACCTATGCAAAGCAAGCACATGAAGTGTTGTTTTTATCATTTATAATGGATGCTTAATATTAACGGTGTTGGGTGGGAAAGAAGCATTGAATTGATGTATTAATTATGGGAATGGATGATTGAGTGGATGCCTGTGCAGCGCATGGGAAGGTTATAGCGCTGGTTAGTTGCATGACCAGTTTAACCGTTTTGACGAATTTAAGGTGCACAGCTGATACTCGGCATGGACTTTTAGTTGCTAAAAGTGTTAAGTGAAGTCTTAAAGCAACTTAATGTCTGAAGTATGCAGGCATAATTGTGTGGAAGGAAATGCTCTCCAAAAACAGTTGGGAGGACGCCCCTTCTGGTTGTGTGAATGAGGCTATGAATGGACGGTAGCGCCCTGCCCTCCATGAGTAAGTGAAGTTAAAGTGAAGTTGAAGCGCCTTGAAGTAGAGGTTGAAGTGTGTGTATGTCAAGGGGGCTGGATGGTCGCCCCTCCAGTTGATAAGAGTGAAGTATGTTGGTATGGTGTCTTGCAATAGAGGGGGGTCGCGCCTTCCTGTAATGAAGTGAGTGCGAGCGTGGCTGTGTGCCACAGGGTCTGGATGGTTGCGCCTCTGGTTGTAGAAGTGAATGTGCAAGAATGTATGTGTACCTGTTAAGGATGGGAATGGCAGGCAGCAAACTAAGTGAGGGGGCGTTAAGGGCAGTGGGGCTGGGAACGCCCTCTGCATGTTTATGGAGTATGTTGGGGGGAGTGCTCCCATAATGTGAGTTGCATCTCCTTAAAAAGATGCACATATAGACTGTTCCCTCGTGTTTCCCTGTGTGGTCTTGTGTGTATGTAGAAGGGGAGATGTGTTGTATCATGCTTGTTATGTATGAGCTGAGAGAATGTTGATGTGCTGCAGTGGAATGTTTGGTTGTGAGTGTCTGTTAAGGTTCCATCCTGAGTCCGTTGGAAGACGTTAGCCTGGTTGATGGGACCAAGTGGATCGCTCTGTACCATCTTAGAGTCTTACAATAAAGCCTAACTGAAGGAACCTAAGTGAGTGTCAAGAAAGCAGTTTCATTACACTGCCTTTCTAGTGCCCATTACCTCTATAAGGAGAGTTAGTGAACTGCAGGCCTTCTCAGTTCAGGACCCATTTGTGACTATTCACAAAGACAAAGTGGTTTTGCGCACTCACCCACGCTTTGTGCCTAAATTAGTCTTGAAGTTCCATGTGAGCCAATTAATCGAAATTCCCACTTTCTTTAAAAACCCTGCTAACTTAGCAGAAATACTAATTACACCACTGAGTGTACCAAGTCCGGTACCTTGGAGCAGAGAGTGACCCTGGTAATAAGAACAGTTGTTAAGCAATATTCTGAAGTGAGTCTTACCACTGTTAAAGGGAATATACCAACGAATTACCACAAGAGGTACTACACCATAATAAAATACCACACAATTAGGTGTAAACCCAGAATATATCCCACATATTTGGTAGTTGGCCATTGGGAGCTTTAAGACAGTTACTGGGCGTGGCATTGCATCATAAGCATAGGCATACTGTACACTTTTTAAGTGAATTAGTGCTGTGACGTGGTGATTCATTTGAATCACACAATCGTGTCACCATGTCCCAAATTGAGGCATATTTTTCTGGACTGGCAAGCTTATCTATTTATGGTTGTATCTGCTTGGATTCACATACACCCACCCTTCCTTCCCATCTTGAAGTAGACGGGACATAGACATCCTACACCACTTCTGTAATCGCACATGCTTTTGTAAGGCTCACGGCAGAACAAAAACAACCAGTTCAACCTTGACGTGTGTAGGATTTTGGGTACACAACACGGCACGTTAGAGAGTGTTAGTCGCACCCATGTCGATGTCCCTGTTCGATCTTCGAAAAAAGGAAGCAATACTCTGCGATTACCACTAGATGTCAGGTTATGTGCACAGCATGTGAATCTAAGAAAATACACTACTCACTGTAATCGTATTTCTGATTGTATGTCATATTGTCGGCATAGCGGGCTAGCTTATGGATAGATGGATCCACTTAGATCCTGTTAAAGTGTTTGTGTGACGTAATGTTTGTGAGGGGCTCCCTTGTGATAACGAATAGCACTGACGTGCTCTTTTAAAGATAAATTGGGTGTGTGGTGTGATCGATTACTTTGATCCACGTGAAGGGAGCTAATTGCGTAGCTTTGACCTTTATTCTGAAATTATGTCAGAACCCGAAAGAAATTAAGGGCTTTTCCAGAAAACCCCAGTCCAGCCGATCAAACGCTTTGACGTCAGTCCACCAGCGAGAATGCCAAGTTGTCTTGTCTGCCTATGTCCGAGATCCACTTTTCTGCAGAAATTATCTTGGGTAGATCTGTGTGATTTTTATAGTTTCGCATTATTGTGTGTACATTTGCATTTGCTGTGCATGACTACAAGATGTGGCTTGTGCCCTAAAATGGATGTGCTGTGAGATTTCCACTTGTTTGGCCATATTGTAGTTTGGCCTTCTTCCTGTCCTCTCGGGACTGGAATTGCCGTATATGGAATGCCCTTTATCTGAGAAAGCTTCTGCTAAAGGGCAATCTGTATGTGTGGCCAGAGGTAGGGGGTGGGAATGTCCTTGTGCCTGAACGTCTGTTGCTGGGAGAATGTGCAACAGGCTATCTAAGATAGAGGACAGGCACACATCTACTGGCTTGACCATCTTGGAGTGCTAGGCACTCTTAGGAGCCATTTGCATTAAATGTAAAAGTGAACGAGTTAAAAAGTTCAAAGCACTGTAGAATAACCTGCACTACCATCCTGGTCACATAGTATTTGTAGCCAAAAAGTTATAAAAGACAAAAGAATGCAGAGTATACTAACTGCACTTCACTTTGTCAAAATAAATGGTTTATTTAAATACAGGTAGGCCAAGACAGCTTATACATATGAACACAATTATAAAAAACAGCTCAATACTTGAGGATACAACCCAAAGTATAACCTTATTAAGAATACAATCGACAGTCCAGGTTAGTCCAACCTATAACGCATTCAGAATGGCAGTCAGCTTTTCTTGAGGAGTAAAACCAGGTTAGATTTACTTTTAGAATACAATCAGTAAATCCAGTGTAGTTGACCCTAACGATCATCCAGTGACTCAGTTGTAGAAATCACTTAGACTAACCCTGTTAAAGTATACACCTTGCAACATTACTTTTTAGTACACAGTTCAGAGCCAGTAAAGCAACTCGTATACTTTCTGGAGGTGCCTTAAGCTACTCAGTGAAACGTATCACCATGCAATAACTATTTTAGAAATGCACTAAACAATTCAGGGAAAGCAAAACCCATTTAAAGTTTAAGAAAGACACAATGTATTTAAATGCAAGTAATTGACCTATTGGTGCATAACTATCCTCTACCTCATAGCTAGTTGTTCCTAGTATACCCTTCAGACATGTACAGTACAGTTTCTAAGGTAAAGAAGAACTTTGCAAAACTTTTTGAATAGCGCTAAAGCAATTCAGGGAAAACACAAACCAGTGTTACAAGTTTAGACAAGCAGCAGCTATTCAAGGTAAGTAAATACCCATATGCTTTTAAGAGTGGTTCCAAGCAACTCAAAGACAAGTATTAACTTTCAGACTGTTTTAGAAATGCACTAGGCAGATCAGGGAAAGCAAAACCCAGTGGTGTACTTTAAGAACAGTTATTCAAGGTAGGTAAACCCTATTGGTAAGCTTTTACACTCATTCAGTTAAGAAGAATAAAACCATGGCAACACTTACTACTTTTTAGAATGTGGAACACTATTCAAAGTAAAACCACTTGTATACTTTTTACAGGTGACACTTTCGATGGTGCTCCCATCCACAATTGTTACTGCAAAATGACCGTTCCACTGCTTAAATAGTAGTGGCTTGCACTAGCAATTGTTAGCTACAATGCCAACTCCTTTACAAGTATGTTTACACTGGTTATAGTTTTCAAGACTGAAGCTTTATATTTTGTAGTGCTTCCCTAGCCTATAGCATTCGTTTTCTCAAAGGCAGTGGAGGGACCCTGGTGGTCTAGGAGCCAGATGTAGGCAGGTCAGCATTGGGTTCAGATGCAGGAAAGTCGGTGCCACAGGATATCATCTTCAACAAGTAAGTATTCACTTCAGAGTTAGTGTTCAGGGACTTCACAGGAGGCTCCATAAATATATTTCAGCATTAGGCCTGGGTGAATGGTATGGGTTAACACCCAGAATCACCCACTCAGCCTCACAGGATTCATACAAGACTTAAGGTAAGTATTACCCAAGCCAACACAGTACATTGGGAGAAAAGAAGAGCTTCTGGGTGGATGCATTCAGGATGCATCGGCACAGGACCCAGTACATGGATTCTTCGTCTGGAGACGAAAGAACTGGCCACTGGGAGCTTGCGGCAGCAGTCGCCAGAGGAGGCTTCCAGCAAAGGATTCTTCTTAGATTCCTGCGGCTCTGTGGATTTGGCCCCTTTTTACAGGCGCTAGATGGACGACTATCACTGGTTCGGATTCTCTTCACTCTCTCGGTCCTGCACTCTGGTGAGTGGACTTCAGGGATTTGAATCTTATCTCTCGAGGTCCAACAGGAGGCCACCAAAGTTTCAACAGGATTCAGACTTCGGAAGACCATGCTTTGCACTCAGTCTCCAGATCCCCTGGTATTCGCGTTTTGTAGTCCAGCAAGGTCACAACACATCGAGGGATGGCTCATTTTGCCGGTCTTCTCAAGACTAGTGGATTTCACCAGCCTCTGAGTAGAAGTCCCATTCGGGATCCGCAGGTTGCTTGCGCAGAAGGGTTACATCATGTTCCAGTTACTGCTGGTAACTGGAAATCGTTACAGCTGTGTTTTTTTCATCTTCCTCTTTGGATTTTGTTAGTGGTCGACTTATTAGCAGCTTCCAGGTTCGAGTATTGATCAGGAACTACAGCACAACTTCTGAAAACTCTCCCAACAGTTTACAGAAAGGGGCAGTCTGGCTGTCCAATCGGGACAGCCAGTCCCCCACTGGGAACTGGTTCCTTTCAGGCAAGGTGAAAGTTTTGGACTCCTCCCTTACTGCCTGCCTTCTAAGACACTCTGGAGCTTTGGCGGGGAAATCAAAGGATTCCCGCTGAAGACAAAACTTCAGCTGAGGTTGTCCCTGCCTAGAATGGTAGGAGATCTCAAACAAGCAAATGAGAAATGGTGAAAAAAGGAGTCCACCATTCTAGCAGAATTGTGGCCCTCCTGTATTACTGAGGCTGATTTGACAGCCTGCGAGTAATGACTTGGTTAAAAGTAATTGCACTGCCACCAGCCATTCAAGTTAACTTGTAATTTTCTTTACCAGGTAAGAAAGAAAGGGGATACATTATATCCCCCCAGCACTCCACATAAGGTGCACTGCGCTTGCTCAATATATAAAATGTAAATCCCACTTTATTTCTTGTGAACAGTTTCACCCGAGATGTAGTAAGAGAAATTACAAAGGGAAGCCCAAAGGGGCAACCCAACCTAAGCCCAAAAGTTATAAGGAGCTATAACTCCAATCACACACTATGGAGAGACATATAAATAGTAAGACTAGTGAGAGAGGGGAAATAGATTCCCATTCACCTAGGTGTAAGGAAAGAATAATCATAACCTCCAGTAAAAAGTCCTGGGGTTGACACCAGTCAGGAAGATTTATCACTGAAATGAAAATCTTACCTAACAGCACCGTGCAGTGCAATGGGGTTACTTTTGTGTCTCCTTAACTTGTAACACTTGGATTTTGGTTACTTTTATATGTAAATGTGTACTGTATTTGGGTAGGTAGACAGACGTTCTATGCCTGTGCTGTTTCTATAAAAATAATCAACCATTCATCTTCACTTTGGTTTGCCAGATTACTTGGTGTGTTTAGATTGGTGCCAACTTTCTCCAGTTGGAGGCACGTGCATATGTTTCTACTGAATCTAGAACTGATGCTGAACAAACACAACTATGTGAATTTAACTCTGTTTGGGACAACTTTTAAAGCTAAATGGGTAATATAATAAATAATGGACACAATTATATATTTGCATCTTATGTAGAAGCTATATTTGGGGAATGCTATGTACTGGCTCCTTGTTCCCTGGTGGTTGCGCCTGGTCACTCGTTAATGGGATAACCTGGAGACACTTAACTCCTGTTTTTCCAATCTGAATAGCAAACCCTACAACAACATAGTATCCAACAATAAGCATGACATTTTGGTTGCTTTGCAATATATCATTTTCCACAGATGAATCGCTCTATTAATGTATATCGATAATTAATCTAGAGTATAGATGCTCCAGTTCTTCCAGTACATTCCATCTATATGGTTCATTCAAAACTAACTGGCCTCATGCGCCACAATTCACTGTAGAAGTCTACCTTTAGTATTCATAAAAGCAGACATTTATTGCAAATTATACAATTTTTATTAATGTTCAAACAAGGTCAAACATGTGACACGCTCTTCCTCAGGGCTTCAAATTCACATTACTATGAATCCTTTTTAAGCATGTCTTATTGACGAGTCCCTTGTGGGATTCATTTGCAAAATTCTTTCCTTTGTCAAATTTTCGTCACAATCTCATAAATCATGTGCGATGAAATTCCTGCTTAACGTTGGTGAGAAATATGTAGATGGCTGTTCTGGTATAGCCAATCCCTGAAAATGCTGGTAAAGATAGATCGCGTGGTCCGCGTGCATCTGCGCTGTGACACGCAGACCATGCTATCACTTTAAAAAAATATAATATATAATGTATACTAAAGTTAGTCGTATACCACAGATTGTAGCGCATAAGGCCAGTTGTTTTGAATTAACCTTTTCTCAAAGACATTCGGTTTGTGCCTTTTTTCCTAGCAAGCCTCTGCCTGCCTGCCATCATGTGACTATATGAAGATCTTATAACATAAGTTTATTTGAACTTTCAAATATAGGTGTGGTAGCAGCTTACTAGGGCTCTGCCCCAATCTTCAGTTCATGCCATCTATATGTGCTATTGTATCATTATCTCAAGTGATATGCAGTGCTATATCCATGAGATTTTCTTTTCTTTAGGTATTCCTCCATCAATTTTCTGTTTTCATTCCTGGTAACATTAGGTCTCCGTGAGTCCCGGGTGTATTACCAAGTGATGAGCCATGCAGTAGATTTGCTCTCAATCTGCATCGTTATTATAGTAGCCTTTCTTTCATTTAGGTCCATGTCTTTCAGGATGGCAGGGTTTTGTGTTTGCAGGCAACACATTTATATTTTTTGACTGACTAGTGAATATCATCAGTCCAGGTTAGGTGTCTGCAGCCAAGCATTACTAACTATGAGTTAGGCACACTGCAGAATATTCCCTTCTCTTGCTACATACTTTTATATGTAGACAGGCTGGTGGCAGCAGTTATATTTTTACTGTTTTTGCTTTATTCTTTGCACATTTGTGTTTATAGTATGTGGCTACTAAGCTTGGCCAATGCCCTAAAAGGGCTGTGTTTCGTGAGATTTTCACATGCTCTTTGATCATATTGTAGTTTGGCCTACTTCTGCCTTTTCAGGAAATGCCGTACAAAGTCATCCACTTGCTTTCATTTCCAGTTTTGGATAAGAGGATGACTCATGCAGCCATTCTTAAGATCTGCGTTAGAGCCAAGAATCATTTGAGGAAGAGCAGCCAGTTGCCAACCAGAGGACAACTTCTGCCGTTGACCAGCTGCCCCTCGAGTGATTGGCCCGGTGAAACACTGCTCATCTGCTTGATCTCCGTTAGGCCCTTGGTGCTTCAGCCCTTGAACTAGTGGGACCAACTAGTCTCAACGTCTTAAGGTTTCATGCCACAAGAGCCTTCGGAAGAGTCCCTGGAGTACCAGGTAGACTGACCTGCTCCCTTGTGGGCTACCTCGCAAGAATTGTCATTCCATGTTCAATCCCGGAACTTTGGTGGCCACCAGCTTGTGCCATATGTCTCCTCCTAAATTTCCACCCAGTGAAGTGCCCAGAGGAGATCAGCATTGTTGGATTTTGCATTTGTTCACCAACAGGGGTTACATCTTGCATTTCAATCCTACTGGAAGAATCCTCAAACCTGCAATTCCTGGGCACCTCACCGGAACACAGGGTGGGAGATTGAGCCCCCAGACGATCCACAAATATATCTAGGAAAATTGCAGTCAGGGAGGCAAGCTAACATCTGTGTGCCTGTCCCCTCTGGCCTCCATAGGATAACATTAGGTGCAAAGGCCTTTATCTCTTCTGCCTCTTACTTTGGGTTGTCGAACCTGGGTCAAGTATCCTGCCCTTGGGTTAGCCTTGAGCCTGAAAGAGAGGAGAACTTAACCAATCTTCTGAAACTTTTTTAAATAGTCAAACTGTTTTGAACAATTGCCACAAGCCCATTAAATACCTGTAGAAAATACCTTCCTGAGATAAACCTTATATTGGAACCTCTGATGTTTGGGCACTGGACCCCCCATACATTTTAGGACTGCACTTCTTAAGAGAATTGTACTTGTGACTGGTTCTAATAATTTTACCTACATTTGACTGCTTACCTGTTTAGTGATTTTCTTGTAAGTGAACCTGCTGGTGAATGTGTATGTTTGTGTTGTGATATTACTTCCTGCTAGTTTCATTTCTTAGTGTTCTAAAGGCCTAAATAAATAACTATCTTTATAACTGACTAAGCTGACCTATTGTGTGTATTCCGTAAGGACTCATTGGGGCTCCTGACCACACCCACTCTCTTGAGACTAAGCATTGTCTGCTCTCCATTGCTACCTTGATTGGGGATTTGCTCAATTCCGAGTCTCCCTGTTCACCATAACTGGGTTGCCCTTCTAAAATCTGCCCGCCAGGGTTGATTTTAGAAACCGATCTTAACAGGAAACTGGGAAGATTGAGGTTTCCAAAACCAATCAAGATGAGGTAGGTGAGCAGTTAAGGTTTTAGTCCCATGTAAAATGTGAGATTGGGCTAGGGCTACAAGTCCCCAAAGAGCAACACTTAATAATTCAAGTTAGTATATCAAAGTAGTTGTTGAGCGTTTAGTTATGGACTAAGCATATAAAAATCACAGGTGAGTATCAGTTAACACCATATACAACATATACGCATTCACCAATAGGAGGCTAAAGATGCATATGAATCTGTCACTTGTGTTCAACAGGCTGGTACTCAAATGCACAAAGAATAGAAATGGAATAAGCACAAGTACAGCTTCCCTATATCTTATGGAGTTCACCACTAAGATGGTATGGGGCCATGTGCCCAAAAGACACAAGTTCCAATGTTTAGCTTCTTTAAGGTATTTCAGAAATTATGCAGTGGGCTGTGGTGATGGTTTTATGAACTTTTTTTTTTAAAAGTTAGATGAGTATTTACCCCAAGATAAACAAGTACCCCTCTTTATCCCATTTACCAAGTGTATGTATGTATATATATATATATATATATATATATATATATATTTATATTAGCGCCTTATCTACCATTGGTATGATCTCAAGGCGCTGGTAGGTTGAACGCCCTCGGGAACTGTAGTTCAAGTCAGAGTGTGAGTCATAAGGTGCATGTGAGCACCGAATTTGTGAGCAGCAGGTGAGGCACTTGTATGATAGCTTCTTATCGGTAGGTGTGGTGGTTGGGAGATCAGGAGTATGTTTGTTCTAGCAGGGTGTTACCCAGACCAATAGTGGGTGTGTTCGGCCTGAAGAGAACCCCTAGGCTGGCGGGTGTAAAGCCAGCTGTGTTTAGTTAGGATGAGGGGGGAGTATGTGGCAGGTGTTGGTATGAGAACAGCTATACCGAATGTGTCATAGTATCGCTGTGTTCTAGTTGAGTGGTGGTGTATAGAAGAGTAAGCGTGGTGATGTGATATGGTGGTTTTCAGTAGGTGCTTTAGATCGAGCGCCTTCATGCTCCATCCGTTTCGTGCACTCCAACCTTTCTTGCACAATGTCTATTCCGTGCACTCCATCTGTTCAATCCGTTCCATGCATTCCTTCAGATCCTATTCCTCACATCTGTTCCACCCATTTCGTCGGTTCCATCCACTTCATCCATTCCAGCCACCTTATCCATTCCATCCTGCTTCATCCATTCAACCTGCTTCATCCTACTTCATTCAACCCGCTTCATCCTACTACATTCATTCAATGCACTTCATCATACTTCATTCATTCTGCCTACTTCATCCTCTCCACTCAATTCATCCTACTTCGTCCTTCTACCCACTTCATCCTACTTCATTATTTCCACACTCTATCCGCTCCGCACTCTCCATCCGCTCTACATTCCATCCCATGCACTCTGTCATGCACTTGATTAATCTATTCAAAATGTTCCGTTCATTCCATGCACTCCCACATACCATGTCCGCCCCATGCACCCCATCCATCCCATGCACTCCATCCATGTCTGCACTTCATCTATTCCATTCGTTCTGTTCATTCTGTGCACTGTCATACCATGCCATCTATCCGTTCGAAACACACTATTCCATGCACTCCATCTGCATCATCTATTCATGCTTTCCATGGTCTTGTCTACTCTATTCCTCTCGTACATTTTGTTCTTCTCATCCCTTTCATTTATTTCATCCATTTCCTTAATTTCATCCACTTCACTACTTTCATCCACTTCACTCGTTCTATTCAGTTTATCCGTTTTAATTTATATTAGCGGTTATTAGTTTCCGATTTCTTTTTCGAATCGTGATGCTGGATTGTCATTTCTGGTAAAGCACCTTTGGGCTAAGGTCATTGATTGCTTTATCCAGTTTGAGTTAAGAGTCAATTTTAGGGGACGAGCCATGTTTTCATTAATTTGCGGAAGGACATGAGGTAATCTATGAGTCGGATGTGGGGAGGAAGTGCGTTCCATAGAGTGGGGGCCAAGGCTGAGAATGATGATCCACCTAACCTGACAGATGGTTTTTGGTATGACTAGGAGGCCGGCGGAGCTTGATCTTAGAGTGCATGGAGGATGGTAGGGTTTTAGTTTGTCTTGAAGATATTGAGGTCCGGGTTTGTGCATTGCTCAGTGAGAGATGCATAGGGTTTTGAATGTCACCCTTCAGGTGACCGGAAGCCAGTGCAGAGTTTTGAAGGCTGTTGAGATGTGGTCTCTTGGGCCAAGTGCTAGTAGCAGTTTGGCTGTGGCGTTTTGCGCTCTTTGTAGTTTAGTCAGTTGGTATGAGTGGACTCCGAGGTAGAGGGGGTTAGCGTAGTCCAGTCGTGACCTAACAATTGACTGGACCTCAGAGAGTCTGTTGGGAAAGGAGAGGTATGGAAAAATGCGCCTAAGATTTTTAAAGTGGTAGTGGCAGGACTTGGAGATGTTGACTTGGAGCGAGAGGGTTAGGTCTGAGTCTAGGGTTCATCCAAGGTTTTTTACTGAGTTTGAAGGTGTTGGGGAGTTGCCCATGGCAGATAGCCAGGGTAGTGGGTGTGGAAGAAGTTGTGTTGCCACATATCATTTCAGTTTTGGAGGGGTTTAGCAAGAAGTGGTTTGTGGTCATCTAGTGATCTATGTCGAGGAGGTATGAAGAGAGGTCAGGTTGGCAGTTGGGTTTTGAATTTGGGCGTTTTAGGATTAGTTGTGTATAATCGGCGTAGTTGTAGCACAGGATATTGTGCGAGCGGATTATTCGTGGCTGGGTGGACATAGAGAAATATGCCCTAGTGAAGGCTCCTCAGTCCAGAGGTAGTTGGGGATATGCACTTTATGCCCAATGTTATTGGTGGAAGGCAGACTCTCCAGCATCTGCAAGAATGGCGGGGCGTTACTTCAGATGCGTGGGCAACAGTAGCCCGGGGTTACAGCCACCTCCTTTTTAGGAAAGGCCTCTGGATCATCCACCGGGCAGCCACTCTTTCAAAGTTCCAGATGCTTTGCTTTTGCAGGAGATTTCGAGTCTGCTAGAGAGGTGTTATAGAACCTGTGACTGACGAACAAAGGGTGGTACTCTCAGAACCATCTTGGACTTGAGATACTTGGACAAGTTCAAGATGGTCCCCTTTTCTCAGATCCTTCAGGCCCTCCATCTTCAGGATTGGATGTTGTCATTGGACCTTCAGGATGTTTGCTTTCATGTGCCAATCCATCATGAGCACAGAAACCATTGGCGGTTCTCATCAGTTTTGAGTTCTGCCATACAGGACGACCTCTGCACTGAGGATTTTCACCAAATTGATGGCAGTGGTGACAGCAAGTCTCAGGAGAGGAGGAGGAAGGAGGGGGGGGCGGAGGTGAGGGGAGGATTCGCTTCTAGCCGTACTTGGACAATTGGCTGATCAGGGCCCGCTATCCTGAACAGGTCCTGGAACATCTCTGCACAGTCCTGGATGTATCCTTGGGAAAAGCCTTGCCATCTCCGGTAAGGGCTCTGCACGTTCTGCAGATGGGTCACCAAGTTCCAGAGTGCCCAGCGTCTTCCGGGGCTGCATTTCTTGAGGTTGCTCGGCCTCATGGCTTTCTGCATTTTCCTGGTGGCAGAAGCTCGCCTTAGAATTTGGGACACAGTGGTCTCTGTTCTCGGCTAAGATGTCAGACCTGCTTCGTGTTCTGAGCAGGGTCGCACAGGATCTCCTGTGGTGGACCTGCAAGAACAATATTCTGAAGGGAGAACCTTTTTGGCAACCATGGCCGGGGATAACCGTAGTTAAGGGTGCCTTGCATGGGGTGGGGAGCACATGCCAACGATCAGCAGTCGTTGTCCCCAGTCATCGTCCCCCGCTCCCCTTGAAAAATTGAAAGGTTTTGGGGGTTGCAGGGCTGTCCCATGCATGTTCCATGTAATGTCTCAGCAAAAAACACAAATCTTTTGGCAAGTTTGATTGGCAACATTTTTGCGGGGACATTATCACATGAAACCTTGTATTCACACTGATCTTTGCCTGGTCTACTGTCCTCAAAAAACAAATGTGTAAAGCTACCCTTCCCTCTTATGTTAAGATCTTGTTTACCTATGAAGAGTGTTAGGCAGAAACCTGTTCAGTTCCCTTAGGGAACACTGCAAAAGATTTAAGACTACAGGTGTTGGCAGTAAACCCACTTGGTAGCAGTCTGTACCACCCAGATTTACCTGGTAGCTGTGGCTGAGCAGTCAGACTTCTCTCAAGAAGAGTTAGACACTATGCAAAGTATACACAATAGGCACCCAGATACAATAATACAAGCAAACACTGACCAGAGCTTTGGTATCAAAGTATATAATTATTTATTTAAAAACACACGGTTTGAAACACTCCAGCACTCTAGTTGTAAAATATTCTAAACACAGTTACTATTGTAATATATACACCCCTTTTTCCTTATCAGATAGGTCACATTAAAACACCACTTATTTTCATACAGAGGTGAGCGCTTAACTAGATGGCACGCCAATAAGTTTGTGAAAAAGGGAGGGGAAAAGACAGAATATGGAAAGGTACACCACTCTAAGGTTCAGGAACACTGTTAGCAAGGCAGAAGAGCAAAAGTCACTGGTGAGCCAAAGTCCAAAGGCTGTCCTCACTCTTAGAGAGCAGAGCACAAATGCGCCCAAGATCACACAGTTACACTAGGCTTAGAAAGTCTTGCAGAGGGTTCAAAAAGAGTGTAGAGAGGCTCAGGAAAGTTTAGCCAGGGTTTCCCAGGCTAACCCAGGTTCGAAAGCCGGGGGCTAAATCTACCCCGTACAGTCGGTAGCAAGGGAAGCCAGGCGGGACATGGTACCTTAAGTGGGAAGGATCCTCCAGCGGTGGCAGTTGTTCCTGGTAGTGGGTGCAAGTTGCGTCGTCCAGGGGAAGAGAAGATCTCGACTTGGAGGAAAGATGAAGGTCGTTGCACTACCAGGGAAGAAACCAGCCACAGAGTTTTCCGGTTAAAGGTGGTACCTTTGTTTAGCGGTCGTGGTAAAACGTGGTATCCCGGTTGCCGGGGTGCTTGGCACAGGCAAGGCGGCCACGAGGTACGTCGGGAAGGCGAAAAGATGGTGAAACTGGTTATCCCCACCAGTCAAAGGAAGAAGACTCTCCGGCGGGAGATCTCCTCTGTCGTTGGGAAAAGTGGTGAGACGGTCCAGCAGGGCTCCACCGGTGGTGGCGTTGTGGCAGGTCGGCTCAGCTTCTCCCTCGTCGGATTCTGAGGTCCTGTGGCGACTTCTGAAGTTCCAGTCCCCAAAGACCTGCTTTTATGCAGAAAACCCCCATTCACACAGCCTAGCTGTCACTCAAACATGCTAAGTGGTGAGCCGGCCGGCTCACCACTTGGGCCAATCAGGACGGAGTGTGACTTGAGTTGCCTAGGCAACTCAGTCCAGGGTGTCTAAATCCCCCTCCACCCCTCCTAAGTACCCCAGACAGAGTGGCAGCACTTTGGAGGGCTTCTGTGGAGAAGCCCGCCAAAAGGTGGAACAAAGGGCTCGACTTGGGTTGGAGTCACAGAAGAGAACACAAACGCCATTTTAGAATCAAGTTTTGGCAAAAAATACCAACCGGAGAGTTAATATTAATGAAATAAACCGGCGGTATGTTTGAGGCTACCGTAAATAATTAAAGATAGTAGCCTAAAACAATGGGAAATCCCATAGGAAAATATTCGCGGTTGAATATAAAAAGTAGTATCCACTGCCACCAGCCAAAACTCGATCGGGGGGGACGGAGACGTGCCCCTTCGACTAACGGACCCTGGGGCAATTGAATTGCCCCAGCCAGTACGTCCACAATATGATGGTTTGTACTGGTTCTGTTCAGAATTTAAGACTAGTAAAGTCAATGGTGACTTTACATGCCCTGGGAGACAGTAGTCAGTCCCAGGGTATGGAGTCTATACTGGGGGGTCACTATGACACCCCTGTGTCACTGCACTGAGGGTGCAGTGTAACACACATCACAAAAACACATGAAGCCCTATGGAGTAAGACCCCATAGCCCCTTTAAACACATCTAGATTCAAAGAAACACACTCAAATCATGCCCAAGAGTGAGGGTAAAAGTCTCGCTCTTGGCAGGAGAAAAAAATAAACCCCAAAAATCCAGCAAAGCTGCTGGGGGACTCACTAGGTTAGGAAATCCAGCCTGAACAAAGAATTCTTCCTAACAAAGAGTGTGCAGATGTAGAACAAATACTGCACTGAGTCTGTAATCCTATTCTTTTTTAGAAAATTATTCATTTTATTTTCAATTGGAAAGACACAATCAAATTAACAGAATTCATAAACCGAGGATCATACAGTTTTACACCAGTGTTTTGGAACCAAACAAATGTCCATTAAATAAAATACATGTGACATTTAATTTAGCTCGCAAAGTATTCATGCTACAATTCTTCATTGCTTGTGAAAGTACACAAGTGCAGAGTGGGGTTAGTAAGGGAGTGCTTTGTATGCAGGCAACCATTATTTTAGAGAATTCTTCATAGTTGGTCTATATGGGTATGAGAACACTACCATGCCCATTTTCCAAAAGAACTAAATACATTCTTATTCTTTGGTATACATAGATGGAATCATTCTGTCCAATTTTAGTGGTTTGTGCGAAGGCTTAAAAATTGGTGACAAGGCAGGCGCTCTGTTGCCAGTTAAGTTTTCCTGCATTAGCTTCTCCTCCAAAGCATGTTTTCATGACTCCATCTATCTTCAGGGAGGCTGTTTTCTCTCTGCTTTTTCAGGCGTGTCTTCATTTCCTTTTCAGGTGTGGCAAGTTAATTGACTCTAAGGATTCTGGTACTTGTATTTTTCGCACTTAATTTTTCTTGCAGGTGGCTGGAAACCACTCCCTCCATAGGAAAAATCTTCCCCTTGATTGGGGAGGGGAAAGCCATGGTTGTGGCTCTCCATTGTAAGGCATGATGGCCCTGCTGCTGCTGCCTTTTGAGCCCGGGACTCCTGGAACAATGTTTAAACATTGGTGACAAGGCATTGCCCAGTGGTTAGGCATCAATTGATTTTTCTTTGCACTTTCTTTAGTTCACCACAGGATGTTTTTTTTCCTCATAAGCTATTCTGTTGAGACAGGTGTTTTGGCCCTTTAAAGAAGATTCGCACATCCTTACGATCATCTTTCTAAGTGTTGTACTGGGCCTTCATAAGGACATACAATACATGAACATTGATCATCAAATCACTTGACTGCCCCTTGAAAATATCTTCAAATTCTGAATCTTGTTTGAACACATGGGGGAAGATGAGAAATGTCTCAACTGATATTTTTTAACGGTATCCTGGTTATCCTCATAATGTGGTTGAAACCTAGTTTCATGGGTTGAGACCTTTTTGCACATCTGTCTCTCAGCACCTGGTGATTGTATCTTTTCTTATTGATGTCATCCACTGTATGTGGTAATCTACTTGTTTTCCTTAAACATGTACCAGGCAGGTTCCTCTTCAGCAGAAACTTGCTCAACCCCCCAGCAACAAAAAAGTTAGGGGCCGACCCTTTGTGTTCTCTGGTATTTTCTCCAGCCAGGGCTTCTTGTATTCACACACACTTGTAATTGCCTGGCTTACTGCCAGGACTTATCTTTACACGTTGTTCCTAATTTACTTCCACAGTTGTGCATATATACCCTCTTTGGGATATTAAATCTCCTTGATGCATCATTTGATTTGGCTTTGCCACATTTGCATTCCATCCACTCTAGTTAAGGGTCTTATTTGTAATGCTTTCTTGTTTCTCATTCAGTCTCTTCACTTTCTCTCCTTCTGTGGCTTTAATTATTAAAGTTTGTATTTAACGCGGTTGCTGAAATGCTGCACAGTCCCCAGTGTTTGGGCTGACTCATCGACTCTTGTTGGTGTTCCTGGCCCTGTTTGCGATGAAGTAGTGTGTACCCCCTGCTCTCGCTTCGCTCCAGTGTCACCCACAGCACCGCCTTGGCACACCTGTCTCTTGTAGGACCTGATGGTAAAACCGTGGCTTTCTGTGGTTGCTGCACGCCCAGGATCTTTTCACTGCTTCCTGGTGTCTGAGGCATGAACTGCATTGTTACACTTCTCCCCTTCTGGTGAGCCGCTTGGCTCCGCCACACCGTTTTTTGTACTTCCAGGCCTCACATGCTTTGGAGATGGACACGTCTTCTTCCAAGCAGTAGCAACCTTCATGATTTGGACTCCGGTCTTAAAATGTTCTCTGTACAGGTGCACTTTGAAAACAACCAGAATGCTCATTGTGCTCAGTGCTCTATTCATGCTGCATTGCTCCCCTCCCCCACTCCCCTCCCCCTCATCCTCGTCCCAGTATTTAGGTGATTGTGGGGAAAGGAGTCCATTGTCGGGTAACTTGGATTACTTGAAGAATTACTCAACAGTTTTATGATATTCCAGTTCTAAATGGTGAATAATTGGAACTAGAAAAGGTTGTCTTGGATCTTCCTTTTAGACCAAGGATGGTAGTCTGATCTGCAGGACTTTGGGAAAGTATTTCTCTAGTTTCACTAACCGTGGTATTGTGTTTAAAGGGGTCATCTTCACAGCCAAATGGGGAAGTAGCTTTGGGGGTACCATGTCTCATCCAATGAAGCCATGACATCTCCCCGGAGGCTGTCTCCTCCCATGTGATCCTCCCTCGTATAGCCGCCCAACGGTCAATCAGGTAGCGGCTGCCGTCACCGCCACATAGCAGGTTACCACAGGGGAATTGATCACAATTGTGAACCTGTGTACCTAAGGGCCCTTTAAGACGAGATAGCAATATATTAGCGATAGATGGGGGGATGCAGATCATACTCAAACATCAAACTGACTCAGGAAGTTGGCAAAACTTGGTACTGTTTTATTTGCAATTCTATGTCCAGACAGGAGGCGAGCATTATGCTTTTCTTTCTTTATTGTTGCCAGTCCAGCACTTCAAAACATTAAACATTTAAACAGGTATTTCTACTTTGAAAAGCGAGGAAAGAAAAAATGCAATGTTTAAAGGTTTAACTCGAGTCTTCCTTCTCCAGCACTACCAGTCCCATGAGCCTCTTATCCTCTGGTAGTCCTGAGGCTTCTCTGTTCCACAAATCCGGTGCTTGCCTAGGGTATAAACTCCCCCGGTCCTTTTCCTTTTTCTTTTTGCTGCCTCAGATACAGATAAGTGCTTTCTTGTTTGGTTCTTGAACAACTGTTTCATGAAGTGGAGCTTTTATAGAGCGCGTACTCATATATTTAAAGGATTAACCTCTGTGTGCGCATTAGTAAACATGCAAGTTGAATTCTATTGAAGGACTTTGTATGCCGCGCCCAACGCTGCTTCGATCTTCAGGCGCATGTGTTGTGTAAATACCTGGTTGTTTTTCAGTGCCGGTATTGCAGAGCAGTGGAGGCGGGGCCATAGTCATGAGCGAACGCGCTGGTGTCAGGCGGCCAGGTCATCCACGTAGCTTCACCCAAGCGCCACAGTAGAAGGTGCGCATTAGGACCCAGGGGGAGCGAGAGGCTTCTAGGATTCCCAGCATCCCCCGTGCCAATCCGTTGATTCGCACACTTTGTCACGGAGTGAGACGCGTAGCAAGGATGAACAAAGTGGGATTTCTTGATTTAAACAAAAAACAATATAATAAAAAAGGGATTAAAGTGTCACAGCGTGCATTTGACTGCTCGTTTTTCCCTGAAGGCCTAGAGCAGTATCAGAGCTCTACTGCTCTCCTCAGAGCCAGTTATCAGCTGACAAGAGAACGTTGGCTTTGCCAGCCACTGGTTGTTATGGCTCACTATGGAGGAAGTTCCCAGTCCACAACAGCTGAATGGAGTGAGGAACAATGGGAGGACGGGCCCACACAACAGGAGACTGAGTTGTCACTCAGTTTTTAGGTGGTGTTGGAGGACTCCTTGTCACCTGCAGTCTCTCGGAGTTCAGCCCATAGCTCAGAGACTGGACATGCTGGAGGCATGGATGGCAGAGAGCACGCATAAGTCCTCCAGAAAGAGATGGGATCTTAGCCCGAGAGAAGGTATGTCTGCTGGACACCCCCAAGAAGGGGTTGAGCAGGGGTGTAAAGCCCGGAAGAGGAAAGACTTTGACCCCCTCAGCAAGGAGAAGAGGGTAGATTCAGACCCCCAAAGAGTGGACGACCCTGTCGCCAGACTAAAAAAGGCCTTCCTGGCATTGACAGCAGAGCACCAGATCAGACCCCCTACCCCAGGGGTGAATAATTCAGGGGACATAGACGAGGGCTATTCGCCTGATGATGGAGGAGAATCTCAGAGACCCCTTGATAGAGGGTGGTACCCCAGAAGAAGACAGCACAGGGGACATGTTTGACCCTGAAGCTATTAGACACCCAAAATCCTCGGAGTGGGTGCCTTCGCCTAGAGTCATGGTGTATATGGCGCAACACATCAGGAAGCCCCTAGACAAGGAGTTACGTTCCCAGATGAGGACAGAGTGCCCACGGCCAGAGTTGCCAGATAAATTGGGAGAGACCCAGGACCTCAATCCCAAAATGGTCACCTTTGTGACCAAGTCATCAAGAGACGTGAGGAAAGGAGTAGACCGGCATGAGAGGATGCCAATATAAGGTCCTAGACCTGGCCAACCCACTGGCAAAAATAATGGATTTGGCGGAAAAGGTCAAGAATCCCGGGAATCCAGTCGATGCCCAGGCCTTGGCTAACTGGGTGCAGCGGGTGGTGTGCCTGCTTGGAAATGCCAACTGCGCCTTCTCCTCAGAGGACAGGGGTGCTATTGAGGATAGATGGGAAGCTGAGTGACCGCTCATCCTACGAAGCTGGAGAAGGCGCTGAAGGGCTCCTGTTTGGAGAGGCGTTTGCTAAGGAAATGTCCCAATCTGTGGGGACCTACGCAGCCTTGGAGAAGGCACAGAGCTCTATTAGAAACATTTCCTGGACAAGTTTTTGCCAGGACCGGATGCCATTGAGGTCTGTCGTTTGGTCGCTTCAGTTTCCAATGCAGGCCCCGAGGGCAGCGAGCACTGTTGTAAAAGGCAGCAAGACACCTTCCCGGTGATATCAAGATTCCCGAGGGGGCGTAGAGGTGCCAACCAGCAACCAAGTGGCACAGGCGGGGAGTATAGCATGCGAGCAAGTAGGGGTGGGGGGGTGTACCATTCGATTTTTGAGCACCTGGTGTGCTTTATCCAGTGATGCTTGGGTGCTCCAAGAAGTAGCAGGCCTGCAGCTAGAATTCTTAGGCGACCCCATACAGAGTACAGAACCTCACACGATTCATAAACCTCACACGATTCATATGCCGCTACAGGAGGCGTCACTGCTGCACAGCGAGTTGTTAAAACTAGTAGATGACAATGCGATAACCTGACTCCCAAGGGGGTCCACAGTTTATCACCCCTAGTCCTCAATGGAGGAGTTGGAGGCGCTCTCATTCGCCTCCCTGTGACCATCTCGTGGGGTGGCCAATAGAGGTGGTGGTCAGAACCAGGCTGATTTCTCACTGCATATAATGCAAGGGGCAGACAATGCAGCCACCCCTTATTCAGGGTCAGCTTTAACTTATCTATTCTCTATTTAAGCAGACCGTTAAGCCTCTCACATAGTACGTTTGCTTGCGGATGGTAAACCGAAGAAAATGTGCTTGATTCCTAATCTTATTTGGTCAAAAACTTCATTCACAAAATCAGGCCCATTATCTGATCTCAGCACCTAACATATTACCCCATCTAGGAAATACTTCTCGGGCTAAGAACCTCACAGCGCAAGTGGCGCCAGTGCGTGCATGGACTCACCTAGAGAAGGGGCACACCACCACTATTGTATACCTATATCCATTATAGACCTGCAGCATATGAACCTAGTCGATATATAAATGTTGAAACAGACCATTTGGTTGAGGGATCACTCCTCTGACTGTACACAGCGTGTGCCCAGCAGTAAACTTTTGACATACAATGCAATTTACTACAAATATTCTAACCGGTTCAGTACGAACCAGAGAGTTACTTAATGTGTTCTTAACATATATCAACACAGTGAACGACAGAATCAAATTTATCATGGAAATGGGGAACCCGAAAATCCATTACCTAGATGTGGAATTAGAATTGAAGGATGGTGAAATCATCACAAACCTCTTCACTAAACCTACTGATGTGAACAACAGCTTACATTACTTAAGTCACCACCCAAGACATCTAAAAAAACAACTTACCCTACAGTCAGTTCCTCCGGGCCAAAAGGATTACCTCTATGGAATCCACACTCACAGTGGAAATGGATAAGATGACTCACAAATACCTCGAGAGAGGTTATCCAGAGAGTATTATTACAGCAGCTAAAGAAATATCCACCTTAAAATCAAGAGAAGTTGTATTGGAGAAAACATCAGAACACAAGGAGATACCCTTTTTGTACACACTAAAATACTCGAGCCAAACTCATCATATCACTCGTTTGATAAGAAAGAATTGGAGGATTATACAGATGGACACCCAATTACAAAAACTCTTCCCTGAACCGCCCCTTATTGCCTACAAGAGAGGTAAGAACTTCTGGGACCAACTGGTAAAAGCAGAACGTACCCAGGAACAGTGAAAACGAACATTACATACCCAAAAAAACAGTACTTTCACATGCCGACATTGCGGGAATTGTAATAACATTACCAAAGGTACCTACCTTAGACATCCAAGGACAGGTGCAAAGATCAAACTAAAAGTATGCCACCTGCGATACCAAGTCAGTCATTTACGCATTGAGTTGCCCCTCTGGGATCTATTATGTGGGACATACAAGAAGGAAAATAAAAGAGGTGCCATGAGCACACAAGTTACATCAGGACGAAGAATGAACGGTCACCAGTGGCACGACATTTTTGGGAAAAAAGGCATACGATAGCCCAGTTACGTTACCAGATAGAAGTAGTCTCAAAGGCAACAAGGGGAGGTAATCATTCCAAAAAACTTGATCAACGTGCATTATACTGGATTGATAAACTGGACAGTATGACTCCTTATGGAATGAATGAAGAGTTTCATCTAGGTGCCTTTCTATAAACCAGCTACATGAACACAACATATAAACCTAAGGGTTGAATCATCAGGCGATTGGTGATCTAATCTAAAGATCCTAGATGACATCACACTATTGACCAAGTATTGGTGAGCACAATTTGATGAGAATAACATACATTACCAGCTTGTAGGTATCTAATGATCCATATTTGTACCAAATCATCATGAGTTATTGTCATCATAAAGAGCCATGTGAAAACGACTACTGCACTAATTTGTTGCCTTTAGATTGTAAACAGAGGTGCCCTGCGGTTGACCTCTGTCTCTAATCACATGCCATTCCCTGCATAATCTAGCTACCCCCCAGATTTAGGCATCCCCCATCAATCTGATGCTTAACCTGCCTAACCATGTCCTAGGGATACTGTACCATTCTGGTGCTTATGATCTTGATTTATTGAGCTTATCACGTTAATTATTCCCATTGCTCACATACTTGGGATTTACCTTCTTCAATTTTTGAGGCCAGCGTGGGACGGCATTCCCAACATATCCGCAGTCCCACTTATTTCAATTGTAGTCAATGTGTTCTTACTGGAATGCATGCACGAGCACTCTGTTTTTAACCAGCATTGTGAATACTACTTGGTCCAATATGATTCGTGCTCGTGTCACGATACGTGATGTCATGCGCTCACGTGTGACGTCATCGCGCACGTGACGCATTGACGCACATGACGCGAACGTTGCAGGAGGTCAGTTCCTGCTAAACTGAATATACGAGCCAGTCTCGTTACCTAATGCACAACCAGTTCGTTCTCCTTGGACACATGAGCAGGATCCTTATTATCGGCACGGCAGATACGATTAATAGGTAAGCCATCTGCATGATATAGATTGTTGGGATTTGCCCACTCTCTATTTCCCACCTAATAACTAAATGTTATTCTTGAGGTCAAACTAAAGCCGTGACACTGATTGAATTTGTCTTAATTTTTGTCTTTCCACATTAGGATCTTGGACCCCCATTGGGGTATGCCAAGGGAGAACCTAATACACTACCCCCTCTTGCTTTGAAACTCCAGCCACTCCTGCCAAGGCATGGCTTGGACAAGAGATTTTTGAACTACAGGCAACTTAAAGAATGTAGCGAAGTAATCCCAAGATCCATGCAGTTTCATATCCAAGGTACAACTCTTATTCTCTGGGATTCTCCTTTTATGAATACTTGTCATGATTTTTGTTACTTTACTTATTAGACCTACCCTTGTCTTGTAGGGTACATACTTACCAGTGTTGACACACGAAGACTGATAGATGTTAAGCTCATCCACTTAGACCCAGGGATTAAACCTTGTGGCACCAATGTGAGGTAGGAAGCAATGCTAGTCTGCTTATAGTAATTAGTAAGAAAGTTTTGTTTTTGATTGAGTAAAAATTACAACTAAGAATGTTTTCTCTTGTAGATATCCATACACAACGTCTCGAAGTTTAGAATATTGAAGATTAATCATTGGAAAGAATTTTTTCTTGATAATCTTTAACATCCACTCCAGAAGAAGGGAGCTTTCCCGAAACGCGTAGCATTTTTGTTTGAATTTTGATGATTAATCACGTGTGAGGAAATCGGAGACTTCTAAAAGTTTCACACAACTCTATTGTTTGTAAACTATATGTATGTTAATAAGAGAAGTCCACTAAAGTATATGTGAATAAATCTCTTTGGTAATACTGATAATTGAATTATCTATAAAACATTTTGACATAGCGGTATGTCTAGATGGTTAACATTTATATCTAGAGAACTACACATTTACTGTCTACGACAGTACCCAGAGTGTGCCGGGGACGCAAGGGCCCCACATTTTGTGGTTACCCTCCCTCTTCCAGTCTGTACGAACCAGTCCTCCGCAATTGTTGCTGTGAGGCTCTCCTTAGTGACATGCGTAGGGTAGTGTAGCTGTTCTAACGCCACCCTTAATAAGGCTACAGGCATCACCGGTTTACCAGTGCTGTCTTGTCTCCACAAAGCCTCAGAAGGGTATAAAGAACACCCCCTCCGTATCCATTAGTCTTTCTCATCCTGTGGGGCTTCACCTTGAACTTCCATTAGCTGCGTTTGCGATAAGAGATTAAAGCTTTCATTCACAATCGTCATCACAACAATTTTTTCACATCAGGCGTGTCAAAACTCATATTGGATAAATATGCAACCCTTTTTGCCTCTTCGTCTGCAGCTTGGTTTCCGCATGAAATAGTCTGTTCTCTTAGTGTGCGCTGCGCACTTGGCTATTGCAATCGCTACTGGGAGCTGTAGTGCTTTAATAAGCCTATCCAATAAGGCAGCGTGTTGCACTGGAGTGCCATCCTCTCGGAGATAGCCCCCTCCTTTTCCAGTGTGCTAGCCCTACGTGCACGGTTGACGTTACATAGGCGGAGTCACTGTACACCGTCACTTCCTGGTCTGCGTGATTCTCGAGCACGGCAATCAGCACCACCAATTCTGTAACCTGTGCTGAAAAAGGAGACTGAAGTCTTGCACTTATTACTTCAAATTCCCCATTAGCTCCGTGACTTACCACAGCGGCTTCTGAATGTCTTTCACCATTAGTTTGGTCAATTTTCGAAGACCCATCAATCAAGAGAATCTCCCCAGCTGCTGTAGCATTTTCCTTCACCCTTGGAATCTCGTCCTAGAATTACTCATAAATCGAACAATCCTGTGCATGCTCATCCTCTGCCAGAGGTTTGGGTACAAACATGGCAGGATTCACTATTTGCATCTACGATTTTAATTGCTGGATTTGATATAACCACCTCATAAGCAGAAGCTCTTTCAGATGCCTGTGAACCTTTTGGGTTTCTCCAAAGCAGCAACCAAAGCATGTTCAACAATAACATGGAACACCACCTCACTATACTGGCAGACTTCTCAATAGTGAACGCGGCTCTTTACTGTTTTTATCCAATCGTTTTTTAGTTTTTGTTTCGCTTGCTGTGGCCTTTGTTAGCATTTCTTCTGATATTTCTTCAAGTTGCAATTTTCTTTTTATTGTTGTGGTCCATTTCGAAAGAGCTGTCGTTTGAAAAGCTTGTGTTTTTCTTTTTAGTATTTCCAGTGATGGAATCTGCTCATCCGAAATTATCTTTCTATATAGGTCCATCTGTTTCCATGAAACTATAGACTCAATAGACTGTAAGGCCAATTCAAATCTGATCCTTGCAATGGGAAACGATTTTGGGAGAGCTAGTGTTTTTCGAAAGTATAGGCCTTCTAGAAAAGACCAATTGATCACCTTCTGGATGATTAATGTTTTGCTTGCATAGGTTATTATTGGAACTACCTTTTGTCTGTATAATAGGGTTGTAGCCTTTACTGAATATGTGCCGTATTTCAGTTGAAAAAACCTTCCTTGTCTGGCTAAGGATCTTGTCTTTTCTTCGATGCATTCATACCATTCTTTTTCATTGGTAGAGGGATTAATCAGAGCGCCCAGATATTTTAGTGTCTTTGTTGGCAGTATTTCTTTATTTTCAAGAAAGATTTTTTACGGGATGTTGGATTTTCCGGTTTTGAATGACAAGTTTCATGACCTTTGTTTTACTTGTGTTAATTTGCAGGTCATTTGTACACGTATACATTTGTGTTTTATCCAAGATTTCTTGAAGGCCTTTTGTGGTTTTGTCTAATATGATGTCAGCATAGATTAGTGTTTGTATTGACTCATAGTTAATCTTCGGTGGATTTGCTTTAGGATTTTGGATTTGTTCCTCAAAGTCGTTGGTGTATAAGTTATATAAACAAGCGGCTAATGGACATCCTTGTTTCAGTCCATTCCAAGTGGGAATGGATTGTGTGACCATACCATCTTTTGTTAGGCGAACTCAAACAGATGTATTTGAGTAGAGCTGTATTATCGGATTGAGGATGCAAGTAGGACAAGCCCATGCTGATAGTTTTTCCCAGAGCTTATGTCTGTTTACAGAGTCAAACGACATGGGATACTGTCGTGCTCGAGGTAAAATTGCTCCTGGCTTCAACTTAATCTTGATTTCTCCCACCCCCTTTAACTGGCCTATGTCATAGGGGCCTGTGGTCCATAAAGAAATTGGCACTTCGCCATGTCTTCATAAAAAAAAATGTGGGGCGCTTCTGCACTAACATAATTTTCTGTGGAACCTGGCGTCTTTCTGTCTTCATCCAATACGTAATGCTCATCTCTAACACTACTTTGTCATCTGACTGGTCATCTCTAAACATATCCTCGTCAGTTATGTCATTCAATCTATATCCCTCCCCAATAGCAATCACTGTTCTCCATGGGCTGCCTTGATCCTAACCTTCGAGCATGGCAAATTCCTCTTGCACTATGGCTGCCTGCAATTCCAAGGGAAAAAGCTGTCTTCCCTTTTCGTCCATGGGTACCTGTGGCCTGAACAAAAATTCATCCGGTATTCTCATAATCTTGCCCACTAAGCCAGGTAGCCACGTTGGCAAAATGCGTAGCCCATAGTGAAAAACCTTTGGGTTCTAATGGCGCTCCTCGCATGGCTATTCTGTAAATGCCATGATAATTTAGCCCCCGTTTAAATAGTGTATTCCTGGCGTTGAGCACACTATGCATTCATCCGTGAATGAAATTGTCATGTTTAGCTTCGTCATTAAATCTCTGCCCAGTATATTAACTGGTCTGTCTTGAATACAATAATGGGACAGACATCACATTCTCCTATAGAGACTGGCAATTTCTCAGTAAAAGGAACTCTATTTGTAGCTCCCGAGAAACCTTGAGCATTCATGGCATTTCCAGGTAACGAAAATGTTCCCTCTCGTATACATGAGTGAGTTGCCCCAGTGTCTACTAAAAAAACAAAGGATTTGCCTCCTGTTGTGACTTCAACACTTTGTTCCTCTTGAGGATTAGGCGTCACCGATGGTACTGAACAGATCAAGTGACCCAGTGAGCTGTCCTATTGTGGCTACATACTTATTCCTGTACCGGTGAAAGGATTCCCACCCTCAGTGGTGACACCCCCTACTCTAGGAGTCAGTAGCTGTCCTGTGTTTGTGCTTTGCTGTATTTGCATGGGTGCGTGCTGTGACTGCCCTTGTGGCGGATTCAATGGTGCTTACTGTGGTTGCAAAGCATGGTGAATTCTCAGCGTTTGTGTTTGATGCACTGTTTGATCTTGGGCGTTCCCGTCCCTGTTTTGTGGGCCATATGCTGGAGGATAAGCTGTTCCTCCCCGTCTTGAGAATTGCCCATTCTGTACATACCCTTGGCTCCCACATGTTCGCGCGATGTGTCCTGTCATTCCACATGTCCAACCCATAGGAGGGAGTCTTCTAATTTGCCCATTCTGCATGCCTGGATTACCACTATGGTTACTCTGAAAGCTTCCCTGATTATTATGAAAGCCTCCTCTTCCACTGAAGCCTCCTCTGCCTCTCAGCATAGATCTGTTCCCTCCATCAAACTGCCGTTGGTTATTCAGCTGCAGCATATCTACTGTCTGTGATCCTGGCCCTTCCCCACTAGTCGGCATTGCCCCTTCTATAGCATACTTCGATAACTTCTTCTGTACTAACTTGGCCTCCTCGATCTTCCAAGCATTCTTTCTTTCGGTTTTTCTCTCTTGCAACAATCGGCAATGATGCGCAACGGTCATTTGTATTTCTGGCCATGGTTTTGCTTCTGTACCCACCAGCTTCTTGGGCTGTCTCTGTACCTGGTCTGGCAGCCCCTGACATATGTGATAGAATACAGGTATAGATTTTCCCCACAGTTCCCGTGTTTCCAAACACCACTGCTCTTGAAAATTCTGCTTGTAGATAAATGGATCCTTCCCTTCATGCATCTTGCGAACCATTATAGCACCCATATCTGACATGTCAGGATATTGTACTCAAAGCGCTTTCCAGACTGCCGCTCTACAATTAAGCGGTGCGCCATCATGCACCGTGTTTTGTGCTGAGACACTCTAGTATCAAATGTCATCCGCCTTCTATCCAAGGATAGCTGCCAGAAGACCCTTGATGTCCGCTATGGCCAGAATGTTTCCTCCTGTCATTTTCTCTAACTCGTAGAAGAATTTTCAGCACCCAACGTCAGACTCTGGAGTTTACACCTTAAATTATCATTATCCATTTGTGGCCATTGAATATACTTTGGTCTGGCCCCTCCGTTTCCTAACAGGGGGAACTGTGAAATACCAAAATCCCAATTGGCTCCCATTGTTTGCCTGTCGATAGTAGGGACAATGGTTCATGATCTTCCTAGCAATGACCATAACCTGCTCGCATAGGGTGGCGAGAACCCTCTCTCACTAAAAGGCCGCTCTTTAGGTTGATCTGGCCGCGCCGTAAGCTCTGGCGTCCTTTGTTTATAAAGGTCCAGATCCGACCACCTCACTTGCTTGGCTTTCTGTGAACACCCCTGAGGACCCCACACTCCAGATCCCTCCCACCCACGGAAGGTTTCCCTTTCTTCGTCCGACATATCTTGTCCCCAACGAGTATGGCTGCCCTTTCTCCTGTTTATAATCTGCCTGTCCAATGACAAAGCTCTGTTCTCGAAACTAAACAAGCTTCCATCCTTACCTCGTGATTGGGAAATCTCAAATCGATCATCTTTCCCTTTATTTTATTTTTTAAAATCTTTTTATCAGTTTTAAGGTACAACATGTATCAACATCGATAACGCCCCCCTCTCTGCCTCCCCCCTTATTCCCCAGGACTCGAGACGACTAAAACATAACTATCAGCCCTTTGAAATCACCACAGAACTACACTTTTAGAACACATTAAGGATATAAATGTTATGGGGGCACCATTGAAGCATATAGTCACTCTGCAAGTATTGGGGAACCGGGCCCCAGTCCAATTGAAAGTTCTCAGTGGCTCCCTGCAGTTTACATGACATCCACGCCATAGTTACAAAGTGCCATACCTTTCTGAGCCATTGGAGTTGTCAGGGACGTCTGTTGCTTCCAACCTTGGGCTATCACCAGCCAGGCAGCCACCACCAGGACCATGATCACCTTCCGCTGGCGCTTGGTGTGCGTTTTTTGTGTGGGGTCTCATATGCCCGCCAGCCATACTCCGTCCCCAAGGTTTTCAGACCCTTGAACCATTTTCCCGGCTTGAGCCTTAACCTCGTTACAAAAGCATGTGATGTTCGGGCAGGTTCTCCAGATGTGTTTCCAATCTCCTTCCTGGCAACATCCACGTCAGCATAAACCATCCGTTTTAGGGTACATTTCTTTCAGTCTCTTTGGTGTTAGATGCCATTGCAGCAGTATTTTTTGCCACATTTCCCTCAGGTGGATGGTTCTTGTCAGTGTAGCTATGCTTGGCCATACCTATTCCCAGTGGGATTGCAGAATTTCCATCCCCAGCGCCCCCTCCCACCTCCTCATGTATAGCCATCTAACCTCTTCCCCTTGCGAGTTCAGATGGGCGTACAGGTTGGATATCAATTTGCGCGTACCTGGATCTGTTATCATGTAGGTCCCAAATTTCATGAGGTCTCTCGTTCCGCTTCTTCATTGGTCGCGGTGGAAAGCCAATGACTCAATTGGACATATCGGTACCTTTCCGCCCTCGCCACTCCCAGTTCTTGAACAGTCTTCAAACAACCTAAGTGACCTGTGTTTGTACATATTCGCAATCCTAGTGCAGCCCGCCTATTTCCTTGGCGTGAAGGCCTTCGGGTCCATCCCCTGTGGAAAATCAGGGTTGTGGAAGTGCGGCGTAAATGGGGATGGATGTGTCGTCAAGTTTCCCCTCTTTACTGCTGAGTCCCACGCATTGAGAGGAGCACTCAGTATCTCGCTTAGTCGGGTATTCGCGTGTCTGTACCTTTTGTGGGACCACAGGGGATTCGAGAGCAGGTCTTAGGCCACAGCTATGTCCTGCTTTGTCCATTTGGCCTGTGCGAAATCTGCCAACCCCTCCTTGACTCACAATTGGGCCATTTCATAGTACCTCTTAAAGTGTGGGAAAGCCTGGCCCCTTTCCTTCACTGCTGCTGTCAATGCAGCCATTGCCACCCTCTGTCTCCTGCGCTGCCACACGTATGCTGATGTCATCTTGTTTAAAGAGCGGAAGAATGACCTGGGGAGCCCAATTGGGAGAGCCTGGAAGTAATACAGGACTTTGGGGAGAATAGTCATTTTAACCGCCGAGATGCGCCCCCACCACGAAATAGATAGTGGCGTCCATTTTGTCAACAGTTTTTGGAGGTGGGTGAGCAATTCCGGATAATTTGCTGTGTACAGTTGCTGTATCCTGGAGGTGAGTTTGATTCCGAGATAGGTTATACTGTCCCGTGCCAGCTTCACTCCTTGTTCCTGGGCCAAGCTTGATATAGTCACACGGTCGGCCAACAAGTTCAGTACTTCTGATTTGCTTTTCTTTATTTTGAGGCCTGAGATGGCTCCGAATGCCTCCAACTAGCTCATAAGTGTGGGCAGGGATCTGGTGGGGTCCGTCAGAACCAACATGTCGGCGAACGCCATGGTTTTATGTTCCAGCCCGCCCATCTGCACTGCCTTAATTAGGTGCTGTTGTATCCTTGCTAGGCATACAGAGGGACTTTTGTAATTTCACTTTATCGTCCTCAAGTAGGAGTCTCCAAAGCCCATGTGTGCCATCCTACGAAAGAGCTGCGACCATTTGACTCGGTCGAACGCTTTTTCAGCGTCTAGAGCAGTAGTCTTCAAACTTTTTTGGCCGGGGCCCCCTTGAGCAAAATTTGGGTAGGCCGGGACCCCCCAGAAATGCCAAATGGAAAGTATGTATTGCGCGCCGTCACCTGCTCCCATCACAGTTGCTGGGCTCCCTCATCCCACTCCTACCCAGTCCCTGGTCTCTCCTCACCCCATCACACACCCTGGGCTCTGCCCACTCTGCTCCCACCACTATCCCATGGTTCCTGCACATTGTGCTCCCACCATAGTCCCTGGGTCCCCCCCCAATCCCGTTCCCAACACAGTCTGAGGGCCAGTGGCGGCTGGTGATTTTTTTTGAAGTGGAGGGGCATAACTATTTCCCCCAAAAATGCCATAGCGACCGAGCATAGTGAGGGAGCCTGAACTAATAAAGTGGGGTTCGGGGGTGGGGAGGGTTGGTTTCCCCCTGTGAATTAAAATGTTGCATTGTTTAGCATACTTTTAACAAAAAAAATGGTAAATAGCCAAACAGTTTGCAACTGGTGCTGGGGGGCCAAGGGGGCAGGCATGACATTTTTTACTGGACATCTATGATAGATGTCCAGTAAAAAGATATCATCCCTGTTCCCTGGGCCCCACTGGGCCTAACACAATCAACATAATTATGTGTGTATGCAAGGCGCTGCACATTCATACATCAATCACTATCATTCACACGAGCATCCATCACCATATTCACTCATAACATAAGCATACACGCATCCATACACAGGTTTAAATAAAAACAATGAACATAAAAGTACCTTCTGCATTGGCCTGCATGTGCGTGTTGAAACGCCCTGCTCCAGGCTGCTCTGTCCGTATGTGCCAGGAGGCGCAGGAGCTCCCCCTCAGACATGCAGTGCCCCAGCCAGCATTTACAATGAGCTATGCAATGCTGATGAAGCAAAACGCCCCAGTACTTACATGGCTCAGTGAGCATGTGCCGCTGGGGAGCTAAACTGAACTGTCAAAGGGAAACAGTGTTTCCCTTTGACAGTTCAACCAGCCCAGGAGCACTCCATCAGCTGGAAAAAGCAGCTGAGGAAGTGCTCACTGTTTCACTGAGCTGGCTCCTTAGCTCCTCCATAATGGGTGAGGGTCCACTGGGTGGGTGCCCCCTCGCCATTATGGATGAGCCGCCAGGCTCGGTCTGGCCTATAGGGCAATGCCTGTACCAAAAATGTAAAATGCTAGTGTGGGCCAGTCAAAATGGGCTACCATTTTGGCCAATGTGGACCAATCTGAGTTACTTTACTATGCAATTAGTAATTTTGACCATTGTTGCTGAATATATCACAATTTACTTACATTTTAACACAAAGCACCCTAGGGTACTATTGAAACAGTGGGCCTCATTACAACCCTGGCGGTAGCTGTGCCGGTAAAACTGGCATGGCTGCCGCCGGAGTTGCATCCGGTTCCGGCACCCGCAAATGGGCAATTACTGGGTCATGCCGAGTTAGGCCGACCTGATAATTGCCATTTCGAGGGTGCCGGTACAGGTAGATCCCAATTCCCATTTGAGTCCCATAGGGCTCAATGGGAAAGGGGAGCTTGCATGCACCACCACTGTTATTAACAGTGCCAGTGCATCCGACGAGCTGTGCTCGCGGGTGCCGCACGGCCTGCCAGGTCAGACCTGGCAGGCTTTCAGTCACCCACAAGCCATAGTTGTAATGAGGCCCAGTCTGTGACTAAAGGAATGAATATCCTTTTACAACTGCGGGCCACTTTTTCCATTGCTGCCTGAGACAGTTTCATGCTTCAGCCTGACCATGTGAGCCACCCCAGCCCATTTCTTCCAATCTAAAAAAGAAAAAGCTTTATATTTCATGCTGAGCTCTAGGGGGGGGGAGGGCCCAGGTATGCACCTGCGGACCCCTGGGAGGCCCAGGTATGCACCTGCAGACCCCTGGGAGGCCA
Organism: Ambystoma mexicanum; assembly: GCF_040938575.1. Classification (NCBI taxonomy): domain Eukaryota; kingdom Metazoa; phylum Chordata; class Amphibia; order Caudata; family Ambystomatidae; genus Ambystoma; species Ambystoma mexicanum. Next base: position 269,483,997 of record NC_090932.1, on the reverse strand, counting down.
CGCCCCACAGTTTGAATACCGCTGGTCTAGAGCTACTAGTATAGCCTCTATGCTCGTGCCCTGGCCTGTTCTATTATGTGGCACACTCTCCTGGTGTTGTCTGCTGTTTGCCTTGTGGGGACGAAGCCTGACTGATCTGCATCCACCAGAGAGGATGGGTGTACTGTCAGCCTGTTAGCTAAGACGTTGGTGAAGAGCTTTGCATCCAGGTATATCGGAGCAATCGGTCTATATGACCCTGGGAGGGTGGGATCTTTATCCGGCTTCGGAAAGAGCACTAGTTTTGCCTCGTTAATTGACAGTGTGATATTACCCCGAGATTTGAAGGTGTTAAACAATCTTGTAAGTCTGGTGGCCAGTGTATGTCGGTATTTCTTATAGAATGCGTCAGTATACTCATCCAGGCCCGGTGCCTTGTTCTTGATGACCTGCAGCACTTCCTCCAATGAGATGTCTTGATCAAGTGTTTCACGGGGTTCCTCGGTCAATTGCGGCAGGGCTACATTCTGGAGATCTATTTCTTGGTCTGCCTCCTTTGGATTACTGGTGGTATACAGGTCCTGGTAAAAAGTTCTCATCATCTTACCCATTTCGTCGTTGGTCGTTTTTCGGGTACCGGAGGGATCCACCAGCGCCATTATGGATCTCTCCATGGTCATCTCCCGGAGCTGTTGAGCGAGTAGGGCATCCGCCTTATTGGCGAGGATGTAATATCTTTGTTTCGTCCTAATGAGTGAGTGGCCCACCTTCCGTATATGAAGGAGCTCCAGTTGGCCCTGGATGTGCTGCATGGCCCACCTCTTGGCTCTACTTGGGTTAGCCGCTGCCTCCTTCTGTGCGTCTCGCAATTGCGATTCAAGTTCCCTTTCCCATTGCGCTAGGTGTATCTCTTTTAGATTTCAAGGCTATTGATTCACCCCGCAGAACCGCCTTGAAGGTGTCCCACAGTGTCTTGCGGGGTCTCTTTCCCCGTGTCGTTTTCGTTAAAGTACGTATCAATCTTCTCTTGGATTTCCTCCGCCAGCACTGTCTTGTAGGAGCTCTGATCGGAATCGCCAGGCCCATACTCTGCCCTCCCTGGTTTTGAGTGCTAAGGACAAAGTTATTGGGGCATGATCCGAGAGGACGATGGGGCCCGTTTGCACCTCCCTGATTGTACCTAGAAGGTCTGTGGAGACCCATATATAGTCTGTTCTCGATAGTGAGTTGTGTACATGAGAGTAGTGCGTGAAGCCCTGCTGTTGCCCATTCTTTGCTGGCCAGGCGTCGAGGAGGGAGTCTAATGCTTTCTTCAGTGCTTCCGAGGGGGCCTTCGAGCCATCGCTAGTTCTACCCGTCCTATCCTGAGTGGGGTTCCAAGCCAGGTTTAGATCTCCTCCCAGTATAATCTCTCTTGTCGCAAATTCAAGTGTTCCCAGCATATCCTTTAGGAATGCCTCTTGGCCCACGTTGGGGGCGTAGACCGATGCCAGGGTGATCCGCCTCCCTTCCACCGTGATGTTCAGGAAGACATATCTCCCTTGTCGGTTATGTGGCCGTTGATCTGTGCTTTCATGGTGTCCTCTATGGCTACCAGGACCTCTGCCCTCTTTCCCTCCGCATTTGACTGGAAGATGGGTTTCGCCCCTTTTATCTTCAAACAAGTTTTTTCTCTTTTCTTTGTGTTTCCTGGTACAGTAGGATGTTCACTTTCTGCTTCCAGGCTTGTCTGTCCAGTTTGGCCCTTTTTATGGGTTATTCATGCCCCTTACATTCTGCGAGCGCACTTTCACCGGGATTTTATTTATTGTATCCATGGATAGATTGATGGGTCGGCTCTTTGTGGTTGCCCCGTTTTCCAGTTGCGCTCTGTGTTCTGCCGAAAGGTCGTCTCGCCGTCTCTAATTTGTAAAGTCCCCGTATTACCCCCCGCACCCCAGAAAAAAACCCTTGAGGTCAGAACTGGGTTGCTACATGCCCTGAGATGAAGTGTCCAGTGCCCCCGGTTCGTATTCCCCCTCAAACACATCGTGGGGCGTCCTAAACCCCACTGGAGATTCCATTGGATTCCTTCTGCCTGCTGATAATCTATTGGGCGAATCAACCGCTTCCTTCTTCTCCAGTTGGTGTTTGCAGAGTTGATCATTAACTTGTTCTGAGTTCGTGGATAGCTTGGCGTGCCCCGTGGCTGACTAAGTCTTCTTATCTCTTCCTTTCCTTTGGACCGTCTCCCACCCCTCATGCTGATTTGGCCCCCTGAGCCACCTCTGGGGTTTCGGGTGTGCACCTTCTCCTCCACTCGGTATGCCCAGTATCCTTTCTCGTTCATATGAGGTGATCCTGTGTTGGACTCCCTCCCATGTGAACAGACGGCCAAACGAAATAGTCCACTTGTATTTCACTTGGGCCGTAGATAAGTAGCGAACTACCGGGCCCCTCATCTGTCTCTTGAGAAGGGTGTACTGAGCCAGATCCTGGTATAATTGCACTTCCCGACTGTTCACTCTTATCGGGGGGACCTGTCTGGCTTTTCTCAATATCTGTTCTTTGTAAACGTAAGAGGTTATGGCCACCAGCACATCCCTGGTCCTCGTTCCTGGCTCGGCCCCTCTTTTAGGGCCCACTCTATGGATTCGGTCGATCCCTACCCCTAGGTCCACCTCTTCGGCCAGGATCTCGCTAAACAATTGCATAACCGTCAACTTCAGGTCTCTCACCTATGGATTCCAGCAGATTTTTGAGTCTCAAATTGGATCTCCTTGATCTATTTTTGAGGTCCTCGCATTGTTGTTCAAGGTACATGGTTGTCTGTGCTACCCTATCTAGTGTTTCTTCGGATTTGGGGAGTCATCCTCTAATTGCTGGAGTTTTCTCTCCACTGTCGGTTCTCTCCCCCAATTTGGTTACATCCTGCCTGATTTCCTGGATTGATTGCACCATCTCGCCCCTGAGACGTTTAAATTGAGTTGAGTAGTTGCGTTTAAAGTTCTTTAAAGCAAGTTTGCATGTTCTTTGTTCTTTAGATTTCCCTCCATCTTGCCTCGGGTTGAGCTGGTGCCTAGCGGGGGAAAGTCTTCCGGCGTGGATGTGAGGTCTTCTTGTGTCCCCCAAAGCTGCTTTAGGCTCCTTCCCTGGTTTGTATGTGGGGAGGACTGTGTTGTGGACCATGCCCATGTTTTGGACATTTATGCACCTTGTCAGACCTGGTGGTGCTTATCTGTGGGGGTTTCTGTGAGTTTGCTCTAGGAGTCCAAGGAGAGTTCTTGTAGTATGAGGGCTATTGCGTGGCGCCACCTGGGCAGTGGGGAGTTCTGGCCTCACTGCCAGTGGGCTGTTTCTGCTGTGCCTTCTAATTCTGTGTGCTGCCGTACCAACAACCATTGGGGAGGGTCCTTGGCGCAACATTAGTTAAGGGATTCCAGTGTGCGGCCGCCACGCAGTATGTCTTATTTATGGCCCTCCTCCCTCCACTTTTGCCCGTTGCGTGCGTTTTTCCTCACCTACTGTGTGGTGAGGGATGGTCTGGCTCAGGTCTGCTGTCCTCTACTGGGTGTGCGTGGGTTGGTGGGTATGTTCTGTATTGATCGTCACCACCCATGGCCACTGTCGTGGATGGCCTGCAGGACGCCGCTTGCCTGTGCACTGAGGGATACTACTGGCCCGGTTCATGTGGTGAGTTTGGGCTTCAGAGTGCTGGTTCCCTGGGTGCAGGCTTACTTGTGCTGTTGACTGGGCCCCGGCTTGGCGCACTCTTTTGGAGTTCTCCTCCTTGGGCTGCTCATTCCACTGGGTCCCCGCTCGGGCCCCGTGATTTCTGGGGGTTGCTGGTCCCTGGGGGAAGGCGTGCTGCACCTACGCGGCACTCTTGGGTGTATCGCCGTGGAGACCCTGCGCCCCCCCCACGCTTCCTTACTGCTGGTGATCAGCTGGGCACCCGGCGGGCACAATCCGGTTCCTGGCAGGGCGCTCGGGGGTGTTGCTGAGTTTATAACTGCCCCGAGGGGCTCTGGTGTTGCTGGGGGAAGGAGTCCGACCCAGATGTGGGTCTGGTCTCCGTCTGGGGGTCCCACCTCTGTTCCTGCTGTTCAGTCCACCGCAGCGATTCGACACTCGTTCAAATTACTCCTACTCTCTGGGGCGGGAGGGGGCAGCCAAGCTCTAAGTGGCGGGCGCGCTGTTCTTACCCTGCTGGGGTGCTCGGTCTCTTGCCGCTACGGTCTCCTCCCCAGCGGGCCTGGAGCACGATACTCGATGGGTGGGGACCCGCTGCCTTCTGCTTAGATGCTGCACTGCCTCCCGCTGTAGCGACCTCAGGCGGGCTCTGCGTGCGGTGCGGGCTCACTGTCCGTCTGGTGCACCCTTTCAGCTGCGGGTTGCTATGGCTCATGCGGTCTCATTCTCAAGGGGGTTGCTCTGCTGCAGTCCCGCTGTCATGTTTTCCTTCTCGGGATCGCATGATATGCTATACTGATGGGCTTAAAGTTGCGGCCCTGAGAAGAGAGATTTTTTCATTCACCTTTTGTCATCTCTCGATTAAACTTTATCAATTTTATCTCCAATATATCCTATCTCAAAATCCTCCTCTAGGTTTATTCTAGAGGGCTCTGGCATTGGTTCTTGTGACGGGAAAAACTCCTATGTCCTCCCATGCTAGTTCTGGATTTGGTCCCATTAGTTCTTTCTCAATACATCCAATGTCAAGTGCTCCATCTTCTCCTCGTTCCATCTCATTAAATGCCCTTCGGTTCTTTGATTCCTCCCTAACTTTCTTTCTTCCTGTCTTTTCACTTCTCTCATTTGCCCTACGCACTTCTTCGTCCCTGCATATGTAGCTTGCTGGTCCTGATCTTGCCTTTTGCTGTACTTCCTCTGCTCTTCATCAAGTTTGAGCAATATCTGACCGCCATCCATTCGTTCTGTATGAGCGCTACGTAATCCGCTTTAACCTTTTCCCCTCCATCGCTTTATTTTTTTCTATATCTAGAGTCATGCCTGGTCGTTCACTCTTCTTTGTCCCATGTGACGTTAGAGATCACATCCCTTTCTGGAGTCTTTTCTGGACTCTCGTTGCTATACGCTGGCGGCTCATGTATCGGATTACTGTATCCGGTCGCTGCCTTGAGCTCTCTTAATGGATATCCTTTATCTTGGCGTATTATCGCTGTTTACTTCAGTGCGCAACACCCCCCTCTTTACACTGGTTCAGCATCCAGTCTTCAGGATATGGGTCTTCTTTCTTCCTGGTACATCTTCCGAAGCTCAAGGCTAGCTAACCTCTTTGCTAACTTTTTTCCCTGTGTACGCTGCATGTCATGTGTTGCAAAACTGCTTTTGACAGTGATTCCCCCCTTTGTGGCCATGGCATGAACATTTTACCTACCGTACCCTTATCCCATTCTGCACTGCACTGCATTGCTTATGCTTGGGTGCGTGTTTTGGCAGCTGTTGCACAGGTTTATGAATAGGGTAACATCCGCCATCATGACTAGTCACAATCGACTGTCAATACTAAATCAAATTTCAGCCTTCTACCACAATCTTTTACTTTTCATCCATCAACATTTCTTTTACCACACATACAATATACAAACTGACACACTGGCCAGCCCCAACATAGATCTCCACCAACGCTCCTCGTGGCTTATTCTCGCCCCTAAATTTACTCCGATCGGAGTGCAAGTTATTTTCCTTAGCAATCCATGATCGCTCGTAGCTTAGGTATGTCCACTTGGACTTAAGCCCATTTTAATCCTACGTCAAGGGACGTCTAGAAGTTATTTTTATTCTGTGGATTGCTCCTCGTCCACAACTAAATACTTCTAATTGACGCTCTTTGTCATTAAACCAAGTACCCAACCAACCTTCCGTTACTCTTTCCCCATTATCACTTTACCCACTTGATGCTCATTTCATGTTTGCCACCTCTCAATCTACTCGCCATTCACTTTTTCAGCACCTGACCCTTGGGATTGTCTCCTCCTCAACCAGCCACCTCAGCCTTCGGTCCGCTCGGCTGCCTGTAGAAACTGAGAGGGGATTCCTGCCCCACCTATCTTTTAGGGACTTGCAGGTTTTTACTATTCTCCAGCATGGGGTCAGGCCGGGAATTCTCAGTACAGAAAAAATCAGTATCAGTTTTGTTTCTGATCTGTCTTTCCTAGAAGTAACCTATCACTGATCTCTGGGTCATACTGTGCCCAGCCAATGTCTGCCCTCTCCCTAAGCCCCGCCCCTGGCAGCCATCCTCCGATTTTTACCGCACGTTCAAGTGTTGGAGTCCTCGTGCTATAGCTCTCGAGCTTTTGCTGCGTTTTTGCACTTTTACAAAGACAATTTCAAATTTTTCGGTTAAATAGAGACTCAAGCTCCACCGTTTCAACATCCGATCAAACGGGGACCCGTTTCAGATTTTTCTACGCCCCTCAAGGGTGAAGATTCCGTCAAGTTACCCTTTTGGAGGAGTCCAGAAGTTTCTGTGGCCTACCCCGTACATGGCCCAGGAGAAAGGAAGCTTGACGCCCGGGAAGCTGTTCAGGGCTTGCCCTGGATGCCAGCTACAGAATGTGTTCAAGGAGGATGAGCATTCTTTGTCTTTACTGCCTTCATGAGGATAAAACGCATGTGGAGAAGGACTGTGCGTTTTGCGGGAACATGTCGGAGCGGACCATGAGGGATCGCCATCTTCGTCTCGCCAACTGGCTGGAGGGAAAGGGCCCGTCGGGTGAGAAGAAAAAAGTCAGAGTAGTCTTAAGTCCTGTGAGGGTGCCCCGGCGGCCCAACAGAAGGCTAAGCACCGTAAGTCCGCGGGCACCGGGAGCGCTGAAAGGTCGGGCTCCTCGGCTGCCAGGCAGGGCGCATTCTCCCCGGCACCATCAACCATGTGCCAACGCTCTGGCTCGGGTAAGAGGAAATCCGAGAACCCGGCTAAGCTTCTGGAGAGGCCACGGTCGAGCTCGAAGGATCTGGTAGAGGGGGTACGAGGTAGTGACCCTCAAACACCCCCCCAGTCCCCCCCCTCCCAAGGTGAAGGCCTCAGGCGCTCAGAAGGTGGCAAAGGCTTTGATTCACCCAGCTAAGACCTCGATCGAGGAAGTCGAGGCGGCCCTGGCGCAGCCTGTGGAGGCGACCTCGGGGCCCTGAGTTTCCCTGCCACCGCAGAGGGAATCCTCTTTCAAGCCCATAGAGAAGACCCCAGTGAACTCCCTGGCGGAAAAAGAGGGGGGGGGGCGGTGGCCATCGTGGATACAGAAACAGCCTCCGAGGAGGAGCTGATCGAAGTCTTGGAGAGCCACAACAAGGGCATGGAGGAGGACCAGCCCATCGGGAGGGATCCTGATGAGGGGACAACGAGAGCGACGGCAGCTCCGACTAGGTTCCAGATCAACCATCGCGCACTTCGCATCTAGTGCCGCAGGACAACTCGGCGGCCATTTTGATGGCAATACAATCCTTATGCACGGAGATAAAGACGAGATTGCCCATACCCCCGACGGAGGAGCCGGAGCCACGTCCGACGGAGGAGCCAGAGCCAGGCCGTCGGGAAGTCCTCCACATTAGAGGAGAAGGACACATCCTCCACCGCCTTTTCAACCCTCACGGCCTGCTCAACCTTCGCCCCGGTTCCTGGTCCCCAGGGATGACACGGGTACGGGTACGGGTACGGACACGGACATGGCCATGGATGACGACGGCGGTGACGACGGGCGGACTTCCCGTCTCCCCCTCTGCGGGCTTATCCGCCCGACAAGATTGGATCTTTCCACGCAATGATTGCCAGGGCATCCAAGCTTTTTCAGCTCTGCCCCGAGGAAAAGGAGGGGTTCCTTTACCAACGGCGCAAGGCCAAGAGGAAGACTGTCCTCGCCGTGTCTCTGCTGGATGACATCTGGGACGAGGGACTTTCCCTTCTCAAGAACCTGTCCACGACGTCTGCGAAGAGGGACCAGTGCGAGAAGAAGTACCGGGTTCCAGACACAGCCCCCTATGTGCCTTAGGGCACAACCGACCCCGGATTCAGTTGTCTCAGCGGCGGCCAAGAAGAAAGCGGGGTAGGCATCGGCCTCAACATCTACTTCCCCCGCCATACGGCGAGGGAAAGAAGCTGGACACAATGGGACAGGCATTGTCGGCAGCGACGACGATTAAGGCGGCCAACGCCTTGGATTGTGGCCCGCTACGATGGGGAGTTGTGGTACAAGATCGCCCCCCTGTTGGACTTTTTACCAGACAACAAGAGGGCGGAGGCCCTAGAAATCTTGCAGGAAGGGGAAGTGGCGTCGGACCACGCCATAACGGTGGCAACGGACATTGCCGACACCGGTTTCCGCCAGTTGGGCAACAGCGTTTGCCTTAGACGGCGAGGATGGCTCAAGGTGACGGATTTCCGCCAGGACGTACAAGCCAAGGTGTTGGACATGCCCTTCGACGGGAACAACCTGTTTGGGAAAGCGGTGGATGAGTCCCTCCAAGCCATCAAGACGGACACAGAGACTGCCCGGGCCCTGGGAGTTCGCCAGCAACGACGACCGTCCTTTCGGAACTCCGGTGGCAAGCAAGGGGCCTCCAAGGGATCGGGTGGCGGCTCCTCTACTTATCGGGCAGTCCGCTCCTCGTCACAAGAAGCCTACAGGGGACGGGGCAAGTCTGGTGGATCCCGCCATCGTCGCCAGGGAAGGCAAGGCGACCTCCAAGCAAGACTGAACCGACCGTGGCGTCAGGGGGGTGGGGGGGTGGCAGCGAAGCACCCCCGTGGGAGGCCGGCTGGCGAATTTCGTCAGCGTGTGGGAGTCCATTTCCACCGACCATTGGGTGCTGGACGCCCTGGCCCAGGGTCACCCTCTTGAGTTTCTAAAGTGCCCTCGCATTCCACCTGTGGCCACAAAGGAAAATTGCGTCCCTCAACTACTGTTGGAAGTAAGGGCGATTCTCAAGAAAGGTGCCATCAAGCTCGTCCCAAAGAGGCTTTGGGGCTCCGGAGTTTACTCAAGGTACTTCCTCATAAAGAAGACGACAGGAGGATGGCGTCCCATCCTGTACCTGCGACGACTGAACAAGTACATCAAGGCACAGAAGTTCCGTATGGTCACCCTCCAGCACATGCTGGGACAGCTGGAGGAAGGCAATTTCCTGTCTTCGTTGGATTTGGAGGATGCTTACTTCCATATCCCTATCCTAAAAGGACACCGAAAGTTCCTCAGGTTCGTGGTCCAAGGGCGGCACTACCAGTTCAAGGCCCTCCCGTTCGCATTGAAATCGGCACCCAGGGTTTTCACCAAGTGCCTGACACCGGTGGCGGCTGCGCCTGCCGGGGCTCCACGTCTACCCCTACCTGGACGATTGGCTCATCCGAGCAAGTACAAGGGAGCTCGCCGTAGAACACACAGCGAAGACCGTCCAGCTGCTCACGGATCTGGGGTTCTCCATCAATTACCCAAAATCCCACCTGGTGCCCTTGCAAGTCGCACTGTTTCTGGGAGCCAAGCTCGACACAGTGGCGCGTCTAGGCAAGGTGCAGAGTCTGCTGGCCACGGACGTGGACAGGGTGAGGTCCATCAAATCCCTCCTCGGAATGATGTCCTCGTGCATATATCTCGTGCGATTGTGCAGGCTTCGGATGCGCCCTCTGCAGGAGTTCCTCGACGCCCGCTGGGTCCAAGCGACGGGCAGCTTCGAGGACAGGATCCCCCTCAACAAGACCTTCCGACGAGCGATCCGGTGGTGGGGCACCCATGCACACCTGACGGCGGCTACAGACTTCAGACCCCAGTCCACCAGGAAACTGTGACTACGGATGCCTCCCTGGAGGGGTGGGGAGCGCACACCGGAGATCTTCACGCGAGAGGCCTTTGGCTCCCGGAGAAGTAGCTCCATATCAACATCCTGGAGCTTCGAGCAGTGTTTTGGGCCCTCATGTCCTTTCTCCCGTCCCTCACGGGCAAGGTGGTGAGGATCTTCACCGACGATGTTCTACATTCGGAAGCAGGGCCGGACCAAATCCCCAGCCCTATCCAAGGAGGCCCAGGATCTGTGGCATTGGGCCGTTGCCCAAGGGATGTTCCTGGTGCTGTTTCATCTGGCAGGAATCAAAAACACCATCGCCGACTCACTCAGCAGAGAGCTGTGCTCGTGCCACGAGTGGGAACTACGACAAGACCTAGTGGACCGACTCTTCCGACGATGGGGCACACCCCAGATCGACCTGTTCGCAACAGTGACGAACGCTAAGTGCCAGAAGTTCGCCAGCAGGTTTCCCCGGCCCAGGAGCATGGGAGATGCTTTCTCGTTCCCCTGGGACGACCTGTTCCTATATGCGTTCCCTCTGTTGCCGTTGCTGCTCTGACTCATCAACCAGCTCAAGAGGTCCCGGTGCAGGATGATCCTCGTCGCACCGACGTGGCCGAGCAGATCTGGTTCCCGGACCTTCTGCTAGAGTTTGGAGGGTACGATATCCCTGCTGACTGCAGAGAGGTTCTTGCAAAGACCAGGGCATCCTCGACTCTCGTGCTACGGACATGAGTGGAAGAGGTTCTCTGTCTGGTGCCGTGCACAGATCATCAACCCTCTATGGATTACGGCCCCTCAAGTACTGCCGTACCTACTATCGCTGGCCAAAGCTGGACTAGCTCACGCCTCCATCAAAATACATCTGGCTGCGATCTCCCGATACACCAGAACCACGGGACGGGCGTCCTTGTGGTCCCATCGCCTGGTGAAGGAATTCATGAAGGGACTGTTCCGATCGTTCCCGCCGGTGAAGGCTCCAGCCCCGGCGTGGGAGCTCAACGTGGTGCTGACCAGGCTCATGGGCCCACCATTCGAGCCCCTGCATTCGGCGCCATTAAAGTTCCTGTCGTGGAAAACAGCATTTCTTGTCGCCATCGCCTCCGCACGATGGGTGGGAGAGATCCAGGCCCTATCCTGCAAGCCTCCGTACTTGACGTTTCACGACGTGAGGGTGGTGCTGAGGACACACCCCTCCTTAATGCCCAAGGTGCCGTCTGACTTCCACCTCAACGAGCCCTTGGTGTTGCCAGTTTTCTTCCCGTCTTCGTCACCGGCTGAGAGGACTTTGTACTCGCTAGATGTGGCTAGAGCTGAAGTTCTACGTGGACCGCACAAAGAGTTTTTGGAAGACGTCGCAGCTTTTTGTGAACTTTGGACCTGTGAACCAGGGGAAGGCTCTCTCGAAGGCTTCCATTTCCCGATGGCTCTCTGGCCGTATCATGCACTGTCATCGGTTGGCAAACCGACCGTTGCCTTGCCGTCAGAGTGCCCATTCGACCAGAGCGATCGCAGCTACCACAGCGTTCCTGTCTGGTGTGCCCCTGCTGGACATCTGCAGGGCGGCTACATGGAGGTTGACGCACACCTTCACAAGATTCTACTACGTCGATCGGGACTCCAGGGTCGGCTAAGCAGTGCTGCGCAACCTGTTCGCTTAAGGTGAGCCTGGTGAGGAGGTAAGAGATGCTTAATGTTGAGCCTGTTGCCACCTCCCGTGGTTGTGCATGTGTATACGGCTATGTATTCTTATATTCATGAGCATGTGAATTCATGCCAGACCCTTGCTGGAGAAGGAACAAGTTACTTACCTGTAACTGTTGTTCTCCAGCATGGGTCTGGTATGGATTCACATGCGAACCCTCCCGCCTACCCCTCTGCGGCTCTTCACTTGGTCATACTGCCACTTTACGTGCTACCAAATCTGAGGATGGCTGCCAGGGGTGGGGCTTAGGGAGAGGGCAGTCATTGGTTGGGGTCAGTATGACCCAGAGATCAGCGATTGGTTACTACTAGGAAAGACAGATCAGAAACGAAATTGATACTGATTTTTTTCTGTACCGAGGATTCCAGGCCTGACGGGGAATATTCATGAGCATGTGAATCCATGCCAGATCCATGCTAGAGAACAACAGTTAGAGGTAAGTAACTTGTTCTTTGTCCGCTATCCACAGGGAGCTTCACGTTCCTACAGCTGACTGGTGGAGGACATCTGATATTTCGAGACCCTTAAAAGCTTACTAGGTCGATGGGTCTTTAACCATCCTCTGCTACCAAGTGAACCTGTGTACCTAAATGCCCTTTAAGACGAGTTAGCAATACTTTAGAGATCGATTGGGATGCAGATCATACTCCAACATCAATAAAACTGCCTCAGGAAGTTGGCAAAACCTTTATTTGCAATTGTCTAAAACAGGAAGTTACAACGAACATCCGCTCTAATTCTTACTCGACACAATTTAGAAAAAAACAGTTTATATAGTCAAGTGGTAATCAATGATGTCATCCTACGTGGAAAACTACAAAAACCTTCTTGGGAAAGTGATGGACTTAGAGAGAATATCTAAGTATACGTTCCATGCTCGACAGGGGAAAGTGATTGGGTCTCTTAATGGCGGGCAACTAAGCCCTTCTAGTGCACATCATCTACAATGTCACAAATTACACAACGTCCTATTGGTTACACAAACTATAGGGCTCTCTGTTACATGGCCTTCTATAATTGGTTTGGCACCTTCGTACCCCTCTGGAATATTCCACACGCTAGGAGCAGGCAGGCCTCACACAGCAGGTGCTCATGGGCTGATCTTGACGATGGCGTCCCACGCAATTAGACAGTCATCCATCACTCTTGTAAATGTTCTCTGTGCCTGAGAATTAAAGGGAGTATAGGCATAGTTTGTCTCCTGGTTTTGGTGTAGCTAGACCCAGTGTATTTTCATCTGACCATGTGACTGGAGACCAAGTTGCTGAGCTTTTTGCTGTATTAAATACTATTAAGCGATGAACATCTGACGTCTTCAGTAATTTTCCATCCCACCTCAGGCAGGGTTTGCTCTTTTCTCATGTTTGTAACTACTGAATGAACACCCAGGATCACGGTGGCCTCGACTTCTTGGTGCTGGGCCAGCCAAGCTTTTTTTGTTTTCTCCGCCATTTAGCTGTTTCCCAACTGCGCCACACTGAAATTCTGTCATTTCACTGGGTCTAAGCTCTGCTAAAGTGCGTTGTGGAACATCCATATTCCATACATTCCTATGCATATTGTTAGGCAAGATTGTATGCAGTACCCTTTGGGTGCACTACAACAACCCTGACCTCCAGGCAATAGAAACCAAACCCTTGGTATAAGTCCGCACTACACAGGTTGATAGGGTGTGGAGCAGCCAGGCTTATCTCGAGGGGTCAATGTGAGCTGTAGACTGCAACTGCACAGAGATTCACAGTGACAAGATTTCAAATAGAACTCTTACACACAAGGTTTCTTGATAAAGAAATTGCTAATTTATCAGAGTAAGCCTTCTTCAGAAGGGAGCAATGTAAAACGCCACACAAATGCACTTAAAAAAAAAGTGTCATCTGAATCGGCCAATACCCATTTGGGATCCGTTGCATTTAGAATATTCTCAGGAGTAGTGTTAAAGAGAAATAAACAAGTATTCACACAGTTATTCTTAAGTAGGTGAGTACTTTCAATACAATCCCCAATGCTTAGTCAGTTAACCCTTTCCTAGAAGGAAGGCAAAACACCTAAGCAGAAGAGAGAAGTCATTCAGGGAGCTTAGGCCGCCAATGTTAAATCAGCAAAAGTCAAGGTGAACTGAAGCACTTCTTGCAGGTAAGTAGAAAGTCTTGTCCAATGTTTAAAAAGTCTTGGTAGAATAGAAGAAATCAAAGTAGGACCACAAGCTGATTAGGCTTGTGAAGTAAAGAAGCTGGCAGCATCTCTACACATGCAACCAAGCAAGTCTCCGAGGGCAAGTGGCTACACAACAAGAGGTAAGTTCTTAGACTTTACAATACCTTTAGGTTGAAGAAAAAGTGCAGCAGATGACTTCTGTTCCTTTGCAGCTCTGCAGATCTCAATGTTCCTGGGCCTCAGTCGTGGGGACAAGAGGGAGGACTTCTGGGAACTCCTGCACTGAAATGACACGGGCACTTCTCGCAACCGGCAAACTTCAAACAAGTGGCTGTTTGGTGTTTCAGCTCCTTGTGTCGACCGCAAATAGCAACACTGCTGTTCCTGGCTGTCGAGATGGGCTTTCCTTGCTTCTGGGGTCCCGCACTCTGTTGGGGCTCAGGCTCGGTCCTTCCTGCTACCTGTGAGCACAGAGGATCTTCCTGGAACCATTGGCCAGCTTAAAAGCAACGCACACAAACTGGTGTTCCCCTCGCTGGCTATCCGGTTCCAGCAGCGATTGCAGTGGATAATCGACCAGCTTTGAGAGGATGTCCAGGTGGCTTACTTTGGGGTTAATTGGTCCCACCAACTCAAATAATAGTTAATTTAATAGTTTGGCATTTATATAGCGCTACAAACCCTTGGGTATCTGAGCGCTGCTTATTACCCACAGGGTGTGGTGTTTATTTATCCACCTCGGAAAAAGGAAAAGCTGAGTTTTGCCCTGCCGGGTTTCGAACCTGCATCAGTAGGCTTTGCACAGACGTTAAAGCGAGTGCTCTACTCGCTGTGCTATCGGACTGGCAAAGGGAGAAGTCCTTGCGGGAGCTTCTGTCGATATGAATTCAGAGTTTCAGCACAGCAGCAGGGCTTCACCGGGTAAACCAACGGTCCAGGAGTTGTAGCAGGTGTTTTCTTCAAGTTCTCTTCAGATTCCTTCGTCCATTGGTCGACTCTGCCTTCCAAGCCAAAAAGCCTCGCCTTTTATGCAGGTTTCTGCCATTCATTCCAGCCTAGCTGTCACCCAGCAGGGTGGCAGTCCTTGCTGGACAGCCAGCCGGCCAATCACCTAAGAGTGCATTCCTGTCTCCTAGGAGACTAAGCACAGGGAGTTCCTGGAATTCGATGCAAGGCCTGGCTATAAAACGTGTTGTGCGCACTAGGAAGGCAACCCAGCTTACTTGTATTGTATTTGGTTATATAGCGCTCTTTCCCAATTTGTATGGCCTCAATGCGCTTTGTGTTAGGAATGCCCTCGGTGACCATAGTCAATGTGTTTGAGGTTCTTAGAGTTTTAGATTTGCATATGCATGTGGACATGTTCACCAGTCTAGGACTTGTGTGGCTGGCTAGACTTAACTATGCAGCACAAAAGGTCAGGCAAGCGGGTGGGCGCTGTTGGTGTTTCGCGATAGAGAGCTATTGTTTCAAGAGTCGATGTGTGGCCAACTATACCGTATTTCTTTTTCGTTGGTAGTCGCTGTATGCTAGTGGCAGAGGTGTTTAGGTACGTCGGGTGTTTCAGTGCGGACGGCTTTGTGTGCTGCTAGACCGGATGAGCAAAGCCATAGCTGCATTCTACGGTGAATGGATGTTTGGCTGTGCCTGCGTCCACAGATGTGGTGTAAGGTATACATACTGTAGGCTTCATGCTTTTCGGCTGCAGCGATCTTTGTACAGTGCGGACGGCAGGGTCTCATTATTAGAATGGCAGATACAAACTCAATCACATCTGAGAGTCTTAAATAATAACGCGATTAAACGACAGATTCCTGGGCAGTGGGAGAGGCCTATGTTTCAGAAATTAGCAAATACAAACACCCCAGCACCTGAGACTCATAGACAGCGGCAGAGAGTCAGATGTTTGACAAAGTGGTAGGTGTAATAGGCAGTTAATTACAAGTTACTCACTGTAGAGACTAATGTACTCTTAGTCCCCTTTCCTCCATACTGCATGGGCGATTACAATTGAATGTAGCGCCAAGGTGGAGAGGTGACCCTCCTTAAGAAAACAAGTTCCTGAACACTGCCTGCCAGAATGCCGCATCTGACCTGGAGCCGTCATCCCAACAGCAACAGTAGTGCTTGCAAAAAGCTGAGGGAGTGGCATAAGTGGCCACCCCGCTGATGACCTGCCACATACGTGTCTCTGTAAATTGACCACTGTGGCCTAGGCTCTGAATGCGTGGGCATGCATGCATTGCCGGAAGCGGTTTGTGTTGCACCTCCTGGGTCTCCTTAAGGAGGTCACCATCCACCTTGCTATGGAGACCTTGGAAGCCTGATATCCGGGCCCTGACCCTCCGAGGGTGATAAATGGAGCCTCTGACTTGCAAAAGCTCTTGGTCATGTCCAGATAGAACTTTGGCACTCGTCTAGCATGAAGACAGTGCCAAACCCTCTGAGCATGATCCTTCGGGTCAGCGAAGAAAGTAGGGAGTACTATGCCCTCTTTTAGATGGAACGCAGAGACTACCCCAGGTAAGTATGCGTGATGCGTTCTGAGGACCACCCTGTCCTTGTGAAAGGTAGTGTATGGCTCGGGTGCCATCCGAGCTTGGATTTCGCTGACGACCCACCACGAGGGCTGTCTTAATGGTGACTAGCCTGATGTCCGCGGACGCCATTGGCCCAAAGGGTTTATGCGCCAAGGTGTCAACACTATGTTGAGGTCCCACACAAGGTGTGGCTTCTTGATGGGCAGGTAGAGCCTGGTTAGGCCCGTCAAATGTCTTAACCACCAGATTGGCGGATGAGGAAAAAAACGCCTCCCCTGAGTTCCGGTATGCTCAGATTGGCGCCAGATAGGCTTTGAGGGTGAGCCAGATGGCCATCAACTCGAGCCAGTTGATGAGGGCTGCCTGCCCCTGACAGAACTCTCTCTGTGGACACTGTGGCTGTCCAAGTTAGCTTCCTATCCTGCTAGGGATGAGTTGGTGGGGGATGGTAACCTGCAGAGCTGGCTGATGAAAGGGCCTGCCTATCTGTAAGTTGCTTCCCCTGCTCCACCAGACTAGGTCGTGACAGATGCGGTGGAATGCTGACTTGCTCTGCCTGGTAACCCCTCTCCTGACTCCAGGAGGCTGCGCAGTGTAACTGCAATTTTGGCGTTGGTACTACCATGCCGAGGTCACTGTTCCGCTGAGAAAATGCTTGTGTGATCACTCTAGCTAAAATGATCGTACTCTGTGCACACTTTTGATCATAAAACATGCAAAACAACTTGCTAAATCTCGTTAGATATAAACATGTTTTTTAATCCAAAAATGAATAAAACGTTTCTCAATAATCTCAATCAATGTGTCTGTTTGATTTAGTTAATTTTCCAAAATAAACATTTTAACAAACATTTCATTCATGCAATCTTGTATTTTCAGATTGTATACAGTTTTTTAACACATTAAAAATATAAATCTTTTGTCAAGTTGTTTTTAAACCAAGGTCACTTGATTTCTTTGATAATTGATTTCCCGTTGGGTCTTTATAGTTAAAAAATGGTCCCAAGTTCACAATCGACTCATTTTATAAATTATCTTTTTACTCTTTAATGCACAACGCGTTTCGGGCTATCTGAGCCCTTCATCAGGTGCGACCAAATTCTATTCTTCAAAAGTGTTGTATCTGTAAATAGATATATATTTTTGTTTAGTTCTTATCCTTATTTTCAGTGTTTTGTTAATTTAAAAGATTTCCCTATTCAACAAAATAGGTCATTGCGCCTGCAACACTGTGGATCACTCCCGTCTTCAAATATCTAAACCTCTTCAGTTAAGCTTCACTGTTATATCTTCCAACAATTTTTTTATCCTCCGTGTGTTCTGCCCGATCTGCAAAACGAATTGTTCACCCGCTTTTAATCAGAATTTGTGAAAATGCATATGTGGGTTTTGTGCTGGGAACAGTCGCTACATGATAGCGCTGTGCCCCAGACACAAAGCCCTGATTCAATCTCGTGCATGCTTTTCAAATGTTCTGCTTCTGGACTTCTCACCTTAGTCGACTGGACTGCTGTATGCACTGAGTCCTCAACCCGCCGTGTGCGCGACCCCGTTGGTTACACTTAAGTTCCGTGGCGAGCCGCTTCGTTCCCTCTCTCGCTTCCCTCGTTTTCCTCCATTGGTCCTCTCACACGTCTCCTCTCTCCAGTTCACTCCACAGTCTGCAAGTCACGTTCCGGTTGTAATTCTGACTTCGTGTTTATGTTTACTGGACCTCTGTGCGTATAGTCCTTTCTTGCTTGCTGTTGAATGTACAGATGGGGAAACCGTTTCCCTGGGCGCAAGCTTATGGTGGTTTGGATTATTCGTTGATTGTCCATGTCTCTCCATTGTGTGCTTGAAAGTGGCTGCACTATTTTACGGATTTCTTGATCGCTCAATGTTATGGGCTTAAGGTAGAATGTGTGTTGCGTAAGTTTTGTTACACGACCACAGATGATGACTAATGTCTTCGTTATGAAATTTCTATAGCCCACTTGAGCTCATAGGAAGCTCGCCCTTTGGAGGCATGGTTGCTTTGAACATTGTTTTCCATGCCACATTCACTTTGACTTCTTAATGTGTAGATGTCGTGTACAGACTGTATATTCTGTGCAAGGTTATAGAAAGCAGCTCAAACCCCAATCTGCATTCATACCATTTGGCTTCATTGAATTCAATTTATCAATCCAGTATGTTTCTCTTTGCAGGAGTATTTTGTTGAGATTACCTCCTCTTCTTGGTGTTTTTATTTGTTCCAGAATGATGAATCTTATCTGTGAAATGTTTCTTAGATATAGACTGATAATCTCAGAAGATGAAGAATATGTTAGAAAAACAGAAGAATTGAAAAGTAATTTCGAGAAAAGAGGTTATCCACCATCTACTATCACAACAGGTGCTGAAAAAGCAGGTAGAATTAGCAGAGAAGAAGCGTTGTTATCCAAAGAAAAGGAGAAACAGGAGAAATTAGTGTATGTGACCACTTTCTCCCAACAGAGCCCTAAAATCAAGAAAATCATTAAAAAGAATTGGTCAACATTGACCTTGGATCCAACAATGAAAAGACTCTTCCCAGAACCACCACTCTTTGCATTCTCCAAGAGCAAATCAATGAAAGTACACTTAATCAAAGCAGATTTTTCAGCGGAAAGACAGTGGACATCCATAAGGGCACAATTCCGTGTCACAATTGCAATAACTGTAACAATTTGATTTCAGGCAACACGATAACTCATCCACATAAAGGTCATAAAATAAACCTCTATCACTCCTCAACCTGTGATTCGAAAAACGTTATATATGGCATAAGATGCCCATGTGGATTATGTTACGTGGGGATGACGATGAGAAAGGCCAAAATAAGATCGTCCGAATATAAATCAAATATCAGGACAGGAGCCATTAGGTCACCGGTCACTCAACACTTCAAAAAAGAAAGACACAACATTTCACAGATAAGATTCATCAATCTGGAACAAATAGAAACACCAAGAAGAGGAGGTAATCTAAACAAAATACTCCTGCAAAGAGAAACGTACTGGATTGATTGAATTCAATGCAGCCAAATGGTATGAATGCGGATTGGGATTTGAGCTGCTTTCTGTAACCTTGCACAGAATGTACAGTCTGTACACAACATCTACACATTAAGAAGTCAAAGTGAATGTGCCATGGAAAACAATGTTCAAAGCAACCCTGCCTCCAAAGGGCGAGCTTCCTGTGAGCTCAAGTGGGCTATGGAAATTTCATAACTAAGACATCATTAGTCATTATCTGTGGTCGTGTAACAAAACTTACGCAACACACATTCAACCTTAAGCCCAGAACATCGAGCGATCAAGAAATCCGTAAAATAGTGCAGCCACTTTCAAGCACACAATGGAGAGACATGGACAATCGACGAATAATCCAAACCACCATAAAATGGCACCCAGGCAAACATGACGGTTTCCCCATCTGTACATTCAACAGCAAGCAAGGACTATACGCACAGATGTCCAGTAAACAAACACGAAGTCAGAATTACAACCGGAACGTGACTTGCAGACTGTGGAGTGGACTGGAGAGAGGAGACGTGTGAGCGGACCACTGGAGGAAAGCGAGGGAGGGAACGAAGCGGCTCGCCGCAGAACTAATGTGTAACCAACGGGGTCGCGCACACGGCGTGTTGAGGACTCGGTGCATACAGCAGTCCAGTCGACTAAGGTGAGCAGTCCAGAAGCAGAACATTTGAAAAGCATGCAAGAGATTGAATCAGGGCTTTGTGTCTGGAGCACAGCGCTATCATGTAGCGACTGTTCCCAGCACAAGACCCACATATGCATATTCACAAATTCTGATTAAAAGCGGTTGAACTATTTGTTTTGCAGAATGGGCAGAACACCCATGGAGGATAAAAGAAATTGATGAAGATATAACAGTGAAGCTTAACTGACGAGGCTTAGATATTTGAAGACGGGAGTGATCCACAGTGTTGCAGGTACAATGATCTATTTTGTTGAATAGGGAAATCTTTTAAAGTAACAAAACACTGAAAATAAGGATATAAGAACTAAACAAAAATATATATCTATTTACAGATGCAACACTTTTGAAGAATAGAATTTGGTCGCACCTGATGAAGGGCTCAGATAGCCCGAAACGCCTTGTGCATTAAAGAGTAAAAAGATCATTTATAAAATGAGTCGATTGTGAACTTGGGACAATTTTTGAACTATAAAGACCCAACGGGAAATCAATTATCAAAGAAATCAAGTGACCTTGGTTCAATAACAACTTGACAAAATATTTATTTTTTGTTAAACTGTATAGAATCTGAAAATACAAGATTGCATGAATGAAATGTTTGTTAAAATGTTTATTTTAGAAAATTAACTAAATCAGACACATTGAGATTGAGAAACTTTTTATTCATTTTTGGATTAAAAAACATGTTTATATCTAACGAGATTTAGCAAGTTGTTTTGCATGTTTTATGCTCAAAAGTGTGCACAGAGCACGATCATTTTAGCAGAGTGATCACACAAACCTTGATACTTCTGATTCTGTAGCCCAGAATCAGACT
Organism: Ambystoma mexicanum; assembly: GCF_040938575.1. NCBI lineage: Eukaryota > Metazoa > Chordata > Amphibia > Caudata > Ambystomatidae > Ambystoma > Ambystoma mexicanum. The sequence goes on along the minus strand of NC_090932.1, from coordinate 269,463,293 downwards.
CTGTATAGCACCTAAGCACTGTTGAAATTATACAAGAAATTACCTCAAGCTACACGGAGTTCCAGAGTGCTCCTCTACACCCGTATTCACTGCTGCCCATGGGCCTCTGATGGCTGTGATCTTGTCCTCTGAGGGAAAAACTCTCTCGGAGCTTGTATCCCAGTTGAGGCACAGGAACGTTAGACTGCCTCAGCTCCAGCTGTGACTTCTCGTGATTGATGGAGATTCCCAACTCGTGTAGTGGAAGCACAAGGGCGGAGGCGGTGTGGAGGACTGCCTCCGGAGACCTTGCCCTGATGAGCCAGTCTAGGCGTGGTGACCCTGGGCCCCAAGTAGGGCTGCCACTTATTCATCTGTCCTGTACAGACCCTGGGGGCCGGATTGATGCCAAAGGGTAGACACTTGCATAGGAAATGGAAGCCCATTATCCTGACCATATGAAAGGACCGATGGGGCTGCAGATCAGTACGTGAAGGTAAGCATCCCTCAGATCCAGGGAGCACATCCAGTCTCTCGTGCACAATGGCCCTGCAATACGCACAGGGGAAACCATTATATGGGGCAAATCCATGAATATGAGCCAGGACCCCACTGGTAGGCTGGGTTTCTTCCACTGCCTGTTTCTCTACGTGCAAGTGAATTTCCGCCCACTGAGCTACTGTCCTAATCTGTGGGAGCGTAGGAGAGAGGCGAAGGAGGGATCGGTAGGTGGTAGCCCGAGGACACTGCTGGGAGGATCAGTGAACCTTGTGCGCCAGGCTATATGCCTTAGGGTGGCCTTAGTGAGGATGGATAAGGATTCAGCAGTCTGGGGACTGTTCCTCCTCATCAAGTTCCTAATCAGTCGTAGAATGGAACAGGTCACCCCCACCCCTCCAAGGAAAGGTCCAGTATGCGTTCCTGGGCGTCCGAGTTGAATTTGGTCACCCGTAGCCCGGCACGGTGCAAATGGCACCGCCTGAGGTGTCAATGTGGGCCACAGTGGACTCCATTATGTCTTGAGCAACCATTTTTGGCCTCTGCCAGCCCTACCTTGAAGCATAGTAGGAGCTGCACCAGAAGTGGCCAAGGAGTGTAACTGCGAGTGCCAACTGCAAGAGGGGGCCCCCTCCAGCTGCCTAAATTTGGCATTGAGGCACCCGTTTGTAGGCTGCGTTGAATGGGGTTCATGCTGTGACCTGCTGACCCGAGCCGGCTGCTGAGGAGGCTGTGGGGCTGCCCAGCCTGTTGGAGGCGTGGATGTAGGTGTTGTGGGTACTGGCATGGGCAGCTGGGACTGCACAGGAGCCGAAGGCGCTGGAGCCAAGGGTGGAGTTCCCATGGGCGCTTGCGACAGAACCGGAGTGAGTATGTCCTTGAGGGTCATGGCTTCTTGGTGTCAAGAAAACCCATCTTCTCAGGCCGGTGGAGTGCTTGGAGGTTCTGACATGGGCACGGGACCTTGAGGGTGCTGCGGCCTGATCCCTCTCTGCCTTACTGACTGCGGGGTTCATCTGACTGTGGGGTCCATCGGCCCTGTGACTATTAAGGGTATGCCGTGGGCCACGTACTTAGTGAAGACCAGTCACACCTCGAAACTCGATCCCCTACCTCTTCCCCCAAAGGGGGATGGTGTTGGACGAGCTGCCATTTTATCTGGCTCGTCGGCCATTTTGTCGGGCTGCATGCTGGGTGCCTGTGTTGTGGTGTTTGCTGCGTTGGGCACCGCCTCTTAAAAGACTCCTGGCAGTGGAGGTTGAGGCCTACTCTGCACCTCCAGGATGGGGCCTGGTAGGCAGATTGCCCTTGTTGATGCCACTGGTAGTGCTGCGTAAAGGTGTCCCCTCAGACATCTGTCTGGTACTAGGGCATAGCCCTTCGGGCCCAACCCCTGTAATAGAACCTTGCAGCCCCTCCGCTCAGTCACCGGTGGGATCTCGTGACCCCTCGGTTTGGTGGCTGGTAGCTGTAGTAGCAGCCTTCGTACCTGCACTGGTACAAGAACCTGGAAAGTCCCTCCCGTGCTTGTGCCTCCTGGACGGAGACAACTTTGCGTGGTGCGTAAAAGTGCCCCCTCTGACATCTGTCCGGTACTAGGGCATAGGCCCTTGGGTGTAGACCCAGTAATTGAAACTTGCGGCTCCTCAGCGCAGTCCCCGGTAGGATCTCGCGACCCCTCGGCCTGACGGCTGGTAGCTGTAGCAAGAAGCCTTGGTACCTGCACCCTCCCGCTCCTACGCTTCCTGGGGAAGAAGTCACTTTTGCGGGGTATGTGGTGCGTACAGGTGCCCCCTCAGACATCTGTCCTGTACTGGGCGTAGACCCGTTAACAGAACCTTGCAGCACAGCCTCTCAGCGCAGTGTCCGGTAGGATCTGGCGACCCCTCGGCCTGATGGCCGGTAGCTGTAGCAGCCTCAGTACCTGCACTGGTACAAGAACCTGAAAGGCCCTTCCCGGTCTAGGTGCGGATGAAAACCGTGCCCTTATGTAAGACTAGATATGTGCTATGCTATGTAACCAAACACAAGAGAATCTCGATCACAGGAATGAGATGATTTCATAGCAAAGTGCATCTTTATTTTATGCATAACAGAATGTCACTAATCTCTAACAAGCAGCAAAAGCAATCACTCTCTCTAGCAAGGAAAGCTTCAGTAATCCCCAGCCAGCCTCTAAGATGGTCTTCCTTCTCTCTCAACCCACTGTGAGACATCCCCCTCTAGCTCGCTGAACCTAACCCAACCCTCAGCCAGCTGAAACTACTGAACAGAACAGCCACTGTTATACAGAGCAATGACGCATTCATTGTGCAATTGTGTGCGTAGAAAGCATTCCATTTCAAACTACGTGTACAGTATATTATGTGTGTACATACATAATTTCAGCCAGCATAATCCTATACTGGAACACATTGACATAACATGTCCTCCTATCTTCTATTCTAAAGAACACGCTAGCAATCCTATCTTGTCTTCGCACCGAGACAGTCTCATGCGAAAACATTTCTCCGCAGCCAGCCAACCAAGGTTGTCTTTCTGCTAAAGGATTTGACAGTCTGCCAAGACTGTTTGTTATCAAAACATTTTCACTGTTTTCGGCTGTGAAAACAATTCTCTCTGCGCTCAGCTAAAAGCCTAATTCATAAAGCCAATTCTCTTGCGCCTAGAAGCACAGAATGTGCTATACATAATACCAAGTGTACATAATTACATGCTTCAGCTATAATCAAAACAAACTATTGTGCTTCAACATGGCCTATGCTAAATGGATGCAAGAATGAATGCATGTATGAATTGGTGAAAGATGGATTCGCTCATGCTAAACTATCATAGATAAATGCAGATTCACACTTACTTTGGGCCTGGACTTGTCCTGACAAATTCCTTTGAGTCCTCTGGAGGCAAACCTCTGAAGAGCTCCCTCCACCGGGCTAACCTGTTCTTCAGAGCACGCTGTTAGCTTGCGCGCTGTACAGGACACCCAGCTGTGGTCAGGGCCAAGGCAGCGGAGGCAGAGAGCATGGGGGTCAGACGTAAGGAAGAGCCCCTTGTAGGCTGAACACCTGCTGGAGCCTGCTGACGTCGAACTGTGCCGGGAAGGAGTGTGGCGCCAGATGAGAGGTATCTGATTAAAGACAAGAAGACAAAAAGAAAACACTTCTCCGGGGAAGAGCGCTTGGAATTACAATGCCGGAGGCCTAACCCAGGAGCACTGGTGAAAGTGGTCAGTTCCCGTCGACGCAGAAAATAGGACTGGGGAGTGGCGCTGGTGGGTGGAGTCGGGGGATCCCATGCTCCCAGGGCTGCGCCCCCTCACACCTCTAAATTGAAAGGGGTGGAAGGTGTCTTCTGATGAAAGGTTCTGTCTCCCGTCCCTAGCGAGGGATGCCCATGCAGTACGGAGGAAAGGTGACGGGACGTAAGAGTATGTGGGATACACATTTATTACAGTTTACTGTGTAGTGGGAGAGAGGCCCAGCTTCACAATGCACTTTGGGTACGGGAGAAACACACCTATATTTGGGAGTTCTGTACAGTGGGAGAGAGGCCTAGGTTTCAAATACAGTAGGTTTCACAGTATAATAAGCAGATATAGGGAGGATACACTTAGATTTGAGCATGTAGAAAGTCGGAGAGAGGCCTACGTTTCACAGTACAATGTGGGTATGGGAGAAAACACTTAGATTTGTGCGTCCTGTATAGATGGTGACGCCTAGGATTCACAAAACAGTAGGTTTCACAGTATACTAGGTAGATAAGGGGGGATACACTTAGATTTATGCATACTGTACAGTGGGAGAAAGGCTTAGGTTTCATAATAGAATTTGGGTGCAGGAGAAAACACACCTAGATTTGTCTGTTCTGTATAGTGGGAGAGGCCTAGGATTCACGAAACAATTTGGGTAAGGGAGAAACACCTAGGTTTGGGAGTTCTGTATAGTGGGAGAGGGGCCTAGGTTTCACAGTATGATAGGTTTTGAAAACATTTTGTGTTGATGACGGATTTCCTAGTGAGTGTGATGGATGTGGTTGGTGTATTTCTTTACTGGTGATGCTGCTGTGTGGTGGGTTGAAATGTTGGGTGGTGATTAGTATCCGTATTCATTAATTGCGCAATTCAACAAAAGAAGGGGTGGCTACACGTCTTGCTCCTGCAAACTGTATTTACAATGCCTGGTCACGGCGGTTATCTATGGCATGGAGAGTTTAGTCGATCTTGACCTGAAATGGCTACAGCTGGTCGAAGGTTCATTTTGGAGAAAGAAACTGGGACTGTTCAACTGTGTCCCTATGGCGATATTGCACTTAGAACTTGGAATAATGTCCCTCAAGGCTATGGTCCTGAAAAAGAGTAACCCTGTACATCAAAATGCTGCGTGGGCCTATCAATCCTTTGCTTCAGAGCTTCGGCAATGCTGAGCGCAGGCTTGAAGCAAAGTCTAGCTTTAACAAGAACATGAAAATCCTATTTAAAGATATAGGGAGGACTCCTAACTGGAGGGGCAACTTATGTAAATTTAAGATCCTCAATCGAGAAATGACTTGGGCTATGGGACTGGAACGAAAATGTCAGCCACCTTAGCACACAAGTGATTTCTTTGTCCCTGATGTATTATATACGTATTTGAAGGCCCAACCCTATTTGGACATGTCTCTCTGTAGACATGCAGAGATTTGTCCTTCTCTTGGGCATAAATCGCCTCCCCGTCCTGAGTCATTTATTTTATTTTTTAAATTTGTAAAGCACTCTAGCAGCCCAGAGACATAAAGATTGCTACTGGTTACAATAAACATAGCAGTTAAGAGCAGACAGTACAGTACTTTCTTTTTGTTACATGAGTTATTTATGGATACAGTTAGCGACAATGAGCAACCCAGTCATAGTGGGTGACGGCAGGTTCATATGAAAACCGTTGTCTTGATCGCTTTGCCGAAGGCTAGGTGGGAGGTTATTCCTCTGAGGTAAGGTGTTAGCGAGTTCCAGTGGGAGGCAGCAATAATGGGGAAGCTGGAGCCTCTAGTGTGTGTTCTCAAGACCTTAGGTAATGTGATTAATTTGGTGTAAGGGGTTCTGGTGGGTTTAGCAGTGTATGGTCTTGAAATTCTTCGAGAGAGATACAGGGGGGCTGTGTTGCGTAGGCATTTGTGTTCGAGGGCCAACATTTTGAAGATTACCCTTTCTTTCATAGGGAGCCAGTGGGCTTGTTTCCTAGCTGCTGTTGTGGTCTCTTTTGGGGATGCCAATGGCTGCCCTGAGTGCGTTGTTTTGGATAACCTGGAGTTTTTCAATGTTTTTAGCAGAAGTGCCAGCAAGGAGGGTGCTGCAATAATCAAGGCGGGTCCCTATTATGGCTCTGGCTATGGTTGGGCAGTTTTGTTCAAAATAAGGGTCTGGCTGCAGTTAGTAGTTTGGAGTGGTAGGCCACCCCGGATGCTATGGCGTTTACCTGTCTTGACATGGATAGGTTGGAGTCCAAGTAGACGCCAAGTGTTTTTGACGGCATGGGAGTCAGATTTTTACATTGTCGATGGTGAAGGCGTTGTAATGGTCGTTGAGCTTCCTTAGTTTTTCCGGGGAGGCAATTAGTTCAGTGTTGTCCCCATTTATACAAAGTGTTTTCTGCCATCCAGGTTTGATGGTGGCGGAGATTGAGTTGAGGGTTTTGGTGTCAGATTCATAGTCGCCTGAGTGGGATGAGGACCTGTGTCATCACTGTAATTTGTGTAGGTGATGCATAGTGTGTCAAGGATGAGGAATAATGGGCTGGTGAATATGTTGACCAGGGTGGGGGAAATGCAGGAACCCTGCGGGACATTGCACTTGATGATGTTTGGGTGTGCGGAGGCTTGGTCGGAGAAGACCTTCATGGCTCTATCTTTGAGGAATGAGGTGATCCCTGCTGTGGCATTAGGGGAGAAGTTGGCAGCAGAAGATAAGTGATGGCAGAGGGTGTTGTGGTCGAAAGCTGCCGACAAATCTACGAGGAGGAGGACTGGTTGGTCTGTGTCTCTAATGTGAGCCATTTGATTCTTAAGGTCTAACAAGGCTGTTTTCGGTCTTGTGGCCTGGGCGGAAGCCAGACTGGCGGAGACCGAGAAGGTTATTAGCTTCTAGGAACCTTTGTACTTGGCGATATGCTGCTTTGTCCAATATCTTTAGTAGAAATTGAACTCTGGTGATGGGTCTGTAGTTCCCTGGGTTAGTTGGGTGAAGCAAAGGTTTCTTTAGGAGTGGCTTCCTTAAGACCAGTTGGAACATGCCCCCTGGCGAATGAGGCGGGGCTCCCGCTCCTTGTGAGTGCTGGGGGAAGGGCAGACTCTGGCTGGGGAATAGCCTTAGTAGTGATCAGATCGAAGAGAATTATATGGTGGTCTGTCCAAGGAAGGGAGGGCGTTAGAATTCATAATGAGGTGGCAGTTATGATGTGCTAACTAGTCGAGGCTGCGACCTTTAATGTGGATGGGGCTCCTGATGGCTTATTTGAACGCTATAGTTGCTAAAGCCTTATCTAGGGATTTGGCTGAGGAGTCGTTCGGGTCATTTATGCTTGAGTTTCCGAAGAGAATGGCTTTGGGTGGTTCTTTTTAAGTTGTGGGATAAGAGGTGCAATAAGGAGGCCTGGAAGTCAGTGGTCGGTCCTGGGGTTGGGGGGCGTTAGACGATGTGGAAGAAGATCGTACAGTTGGGGGGATGGGCTTAGCTTGAAGAGCAAGTGGTCACTGTGGTTGCCTATCTCACTGTCCACCTTTCTGATTGGGATGGATTCTCTTGCTATGAGTGCCATCCGACCACCTTTAAGGTGTGGGCGGTCTTTCCTGAATATTGTGTAGCCACAAGGAATTGCTAGGGCTAGTGCTGGGCCGACGGAAGCTTTGTGGAGCCAGGTTTCGCGGACTATAAGGAGGTCTAGATTGTGGCTGGTAATGAGATCATGTATGCCCAAGGCGTGGGCTGGGAGTGACCAGGCATTAATGAGGGTGCAGCTGAGTGGAGCGTTTGTGCTCTGCCAGGTTTGGTGGGGTGCGGTGTGGTGGAGGCCTACGAGGAGTAGTTTCTAGTGGTCTTGTGTTGAGTGGGCGGCTCAGGGTGCAACAATCTGGCATGGGCCTAAAGTCAATATTTGGTGCAGGATAACCAGCAAGGTGCAACAATCCTAGGCCCTTCCCTGTCACTGATTGAACAGGATCGATATTGCTGTGTCTGCTGCAACAAATCAAAGCGGGAAACGGCCAGACACGTTAGGATAGAATGCATAATCATGGATGCTGTATATTTGACCCAGTTGGGTAAATACGTGCACCGCTTAGTCTTTCCAGCTTCCCCTTTTCTGGAAGCTCTGCATTCACACCAACAGGCTGCTTGACATGGCCTTGTTTAGAGACTGGAAGGCTGTGGCTAACCTACTAACCCCCAACAAATAAGTCCCTAGAATGAATAATAAAAAGGTACAAAAAGGTATAGACCCTTTGTGACACTCCTGATATCAAATTGATCAATAGAACGCAATGAAGTGAAATACAAAAAGTAAAGAAATGAAATGTGATATGAATTAAAATGACCGTTTTATGGATTTTATTGCTACTGCTTTTGGAGGTTTGTTCTGTCCGTGCTGTTTAGTTAGTTCAATTGATGAATTTAATATTGTCTGATTGAATGGAATTTGTTAAGAATGATAATTATGTAATGTATTATACATGTATAAAGTGTCATGCTTAAACTATAATATTAAATTAACCACTTAGCTGCCAGGCTATCATGCATGTCAATGCAAAAAGGATGAACCTACTCGTCCTTGGCACTTTCAATAAGCCAGACTCAGTGATGCATCACACATGAAGTTGACGAGAATCTTGTTAACTCATCAGACGGTCTCCGCCCTCAATGCAGTGTTGAGCTCTTTTGTCTCTCTTTATGACAACATTTGGGTGGAAATTAAAGCCCACACTCTGATCCTCGCTGATAGCAACGTGAAAGTGGAAGACCTGGGAGTTCAGGTGGACTGTGTATCATGGCAGCTCTGGGTGAAGACTGGTGTTACCATTGAATGAGAGGTGAACTTTGATCGTGGCGTCGCTCTTTGAGGTTAGAGGCAGCCCTACAAAAGGTTCCACATTCCTCTGTTTACCCTGTCAGAGCGAGAAGGATCCGGGAAACGAGAACTTCTCCAGCATGTGGTCTGGCATGGATTCACATGCTCATGAATATTCCCTGTCGTCAGGCTGGGAATCCCCGGTAAAGAAAAAATCAGTATCCGTTTCGTTTCTGATCTTTCTTTGTAGTAACCAATCACTGATCGCTGGGTCATACTGCCACCAGCCAATGACTGCCCTCTCCCTAAGCCCCGCCTCTGGCAGCCATCCTCAGATTTTTACCACACGCTCAAGTGTTGGGAGTACTCGTGCTTTGGCTCTCGTTTATGCTGCGTTTTTGCGCTTTTTCAGGAGATTTTCTCATTTTTTCGGTTTAATCGAGCCTCAAGCTCCACCGTTTCTACTTCCAATAACGGGGACCCGTTTCGGAATTCTTCTACGCCCCTCAAGGGTGAAGTTTCCGTTGAGTTTACACTTGGAGGATTCCGGAAGATCTGCGGTCTACCTCAACTGACATGGCCCAGGATAAGGGAAGCTCGACGCCCGGATCCAAGCTGTTAAGGTGCTGCACTGGATGCGGATTGCAAAACGTTTTCAAGGAGGACAAGCATTTGCAATGTCTCTACTGCCTTCATGAGGACAAGGCGCACGTGGAGAAGGACTGTGCGTTCCGCAAGAACCTTTCAGAACGAACCAAAGAAGATTGTCATTCCCGCCTGGCTGGAGAAGGGCACAGCAGGTGAGAAGGCGAAGAAAAAGTCTGTGAGGGCGCCCCGGTGACGGGGGCCCAACAGAAGGCCAAGCACCGGGAGTCCGCCGGCACCGGGAGTGCCGAAATGTCGGGCTCTTCGGCTGCCAGGCAGGGCAGGACTTCCCGGCACGTTCAACCACGAGCCAGTGCTCTGGTTCGGGGAAGAGGAAGTCCTAGAACCCGGGTAAGCTGCTGAAGCGGACCCGGTCGATCTCGAAGGGGGAGCGAGGGACTGACCCTCCCCCAAGGCGAAGGCCCAGGACACACCTAAGGTGCTGAGGGCTTTGATCCAGCCGGCAAAGGCCTCTATCGAAGTGGTCGCTGCGACCCTGGTGGAGCCGGCTGAGACTGCACCAGTGGAAACGGCCTCTGGGCCCAGAGTATCCCTGCCACCGCAGAGGGAAATCCTCTTTCCAGCCCATCGTTAAGACCCCCGTGAAGTCCCCGGCGGAAAAAGGGGGGGGGGCATTACAGACTCGGAATCAGCCTTTGAGGAGGATCTGGTGGAAACCGAGAAGGGCCTCAACGAGAAGTTCGAGAAGGTTCGATCCCAGGGGACGGTCCCCGCTGATGTGATCGAAGATAGCGACGATGGCGACGAAGAGGGCCCAGTGGAGCGGCCATCCCGTCTGTCGCAGCCATTACCCGAGCCCCAGGATAGCTCGGCGGCCATTTGTTGGCGATCCAATCCTTATGTACTGAGATAAGGACGAGATTACCACGGACCCAGACGGAGGATCCGGAACCAGGCTCATCAGGAAGCCCTCCGCACAAGCGGAGGAGAGTCCACCCCTTGCCTCCCTTCGTGTCCGCGAGGCCTGTCGACCACTCATCCCCCTCGCCGGATCCTAGAGAGGATAGGGCGACTGATACAGGGACGGATGACAACGGCGGCGATGACACAACGGACATCCCGTCATCCCCCCCCCCTTCTCCGGCTGACAAAATTGGCTCTTTTCACGCCATGATAACCAGGGCATCCGAGCTCTTCCAGCTCTGCCCTGAAGAACTAAAAAAGGAAGGGTTTCTTTACCAGCGACAAGAGGCCAAGAGGAAGACGGACCTCGCAGTGCCGTTGGTAGATGACATCTGGGACGAGGGGCTTGCTATCCTCAAGAACCCTTCCACGACACCCGCCAAGAGGGACAGGTACGAGAAGAAGTACTGACTCCCCGATGCCACCCCCTTGTGCCTCTGGGCCCAGCCCACGCCGGACTCTGTCGTCTCGGCAATGGCCAAGAAGAAAGCAAGGGGTGCGGCGGCTTCAACTTCCACTTCCCCGCCGGACAGCGAGGGCAAGAAGTTGGACTCCATGGGACGACGAGTCATGGCGACGACTATTAAGGCGGCCAATGCCTTAGCAATCGTGGCCCGCTACGACAGGGAGCTTTGGTTCAAGATAGCTCCCCTGCTAGACTTCCTACCGGATGACAAGAGGGCAGAGGCCCTAAAAATTCTGCAGGAAGGCGAGGTGGTGTCGGATCACGCCATAACGGTGGCAACTGACATTGCCGATACTGGTTTTCGCCAACTGGGCAACAGAGTTTGCCTCCGACGACAAGGATGGCTCAAGGCGACAGACTTTTGCCAGGACGTCCAGACCAGAGTGTTGGATATGCCGTTAGACGGCAACAACTTTTTTGGTAAGGCGGTGGACGAGTCGCTCCAGGCCATCAAGACCGACTCGGAGACGGGCCGGGCCTTAGGGGTACTTCAACGACGACGGCCCTTTCGGTGCTCCGGAGGCAGACAGGGTGCCTCCAAGGGATCCAGCGGTCGCGCCTCTACATACCGCCAGGCGGCCCGCTCCTCGTCCCAGGAGGCCTACAGAGGTTGCGGCAAGCAAGGGGGATTCTGCCGTGATCGTCAAGGAGTCCAAGGCGGCAAGGCCTCCTCCAAACAAGACTGACCCGGCCGTGTCGTTGGGCCCCCACTGAAGCACCCCGGTGGGAGGCCGGCTGACGAAGTTCGTCGGCGTGTGGGAGTCCAGCTCCACCGATCGTTGGGTGCTGGACACCCTGGCCAACGGGCACTTGCTGGAATTCCAAAAGGAGTGCCCTCGCATTCCTCCCGTGGCCAGGAAGGAGAATCACGTCCCTCAACTGCTGTTGGAGCTAAGGGTGATGCTCAAGAAAGGTGCCATCGAACTCGTCCCCAGGAGGCTCCGGGGCTCTTGAGTGTACTCAAGGTACTTCCTCGTCGGGAAGAAGACAGGCAGTTGGCGCCCCATCCTGGATCTGCTTCGGTTAAACAAATACATCAAGGCGCAGAAATTCAGGATGGTCACCCTCCAGCACGTGCTGGGACAGCTGGAGGAGGGCGACTTCCTATCGTCGTTGGACCTGGAGGATGCTTACTTCCACATCCCCATTCTAAAAGGACACTGAGTTCCTCAGGTTCGTGGTTCAGGGACGCCACTACCAATTCAGAGCCTTGCCGTTCGGATTGAAGTCGGCACCCATGGTATCCACCAAGTGCCTGGCACCAGTGGCGGTGCGGCTGCAGGGGATCCACGTCTATCCCTACCTGGACGCCTGGCTAATCCGGGCAAGGACAAGAGAACTCCGTCCGGCTGCTCACGGAACTGGGATTTGCCATAAACTACCTCAAATCCCACCTGGTTCCTTCGCAAGTAGCACTGTTTCTGGGTGCAAAGCTAGATACAGTGGGGCAATTGGCCTCCCCATCGGAAGAAGTCGAAGGCCATTCTGGACAAGGTGCAGCGCCTGCTAGCCACGGACGTGGCCAGGGTGAGGTCCATCAAGTCCCTCCTCGAGATGATGTCCTCATGCATCTATCTTGTGCCACTTTGCAGACTTCGGATGTGTCCGCTACAGGAGTTCCTCGGCGCCCGCTGGTTTCAGGCAACGGGCTGCTTCGAAGACAGGATCCCTCTCGACGAGGAGTTCCGTCGGGCGATCCTATGGTGGGGTACCCGTGCACACCTCACTAGTCACTGGCTTTCAGACCCCAGCGTTTCAGGAGACAGTGACGACGGACGCCTCTCTGGAGGGTTGGGGGCCCACACCGGAGATCTCCACGCAAGAAGCCTTTGGCTCCCGGAGGAGAGGTCTCTCCACATCAACATTCTGGAGCTCTGAGCAGTGTTCTGGGCGCTCAAGTCGTTCCTTCCGTCCCTCAAAGACAAGGTGGTGAGGATCTTCACCGGCCACACCACCTCAATGTTCTACATACGGGCAGGGAGGCACCAGATCCCCAGCCCTATCCAAGGAGGCCCAGGATCTGTGGCACTGGGCCGTCGCCCAGAGGATGTTTCTGGTTCTCTTCCACTTGGCAGGAATAAAAAACACCATTGCCGACTCACTCAGCAGGGAGCTTTCGACGATGGGGCAAACCCCGGATCAACCTCTTCGTGACGGCGACGAACTCCAAGTGCCAGAGGTTCGCCAGCAGGTTCCCGCAGCCGAGGAGAATGGGCGATGCTTTTTCGTTCCCTTGGGATGGCCTCTTTCTATACGCGTTCCCTCCGTTGCTGTTGTTGCTCCGCCTCATCAACCAGCTCAAGGAATCCAGGTGCAGAATGATCCTCGTCGCACCGGCATGGCCAAGGCAGATCTGGTTCCCGGACCTTCTGGACTTGTCAACGTCCCCACCAGTCAAGCTGCCGGCAGACGCGGATCTTCTCTCCAGAGGCACCATTCTTCATCACGACCCAGAGTCGCTGAACTTGCAGGCCTGGCTCCTGCAGCACTAGAGTTTGGAGGGTACGATATCCTGGCTGACTGCAGAGAGGTTCTTGTAAAAGCCAGGGCATCCTCAACTCCAGTGTTACGGTCATAAGTGGAAGAGGTTCTCTGTCTGGTGCAGCGCACAGAAGATTATAACCCTCTGCGGATTACGGCCCCTCAAGTACTGCTGTACCTACTGTAGCTGGCCAAAGCTGGACTGGCTCAGGCCTCCCATCAAAATACATCGGGCTGCCATCTCCCGATATGCCAGGACTACGGGACGGGCGTCCTTGTGGTCTCATCGCCTGGTGAAGGAATTCATGAAGGGACTATTCCGATCATTCCCGCCGGCGAAGGCTCATGTTCCGGCGTGGGAACTTAATGTGGTGCTGACCAGGCTCATGGGGGGGCCCCATTCGAGCCTATGCATTCGGCGCCTTTAAAGTTCCTGTCATGGAAGACAGCGTTCCTAGTGGCCATCACCTCTGCACGACGAGTGGGGGAGATCCAGGCCCTATCTTGCAAGCCTCCATACTTGACTTTTCATGACACTAGGGTGGTGCTGAGGACGCACCCCTCTTTTATGCCCAAGGTGCCGTCGGACTTCCACCTCAACGAGCCCTTGGTGTTACCAGTTTTCTTCCGTCGCCTTCGACGCCAGCCGAGAGGACTTTGCACTCGCTGGATGTAGCTAGAGCGCTGAAGTTTTACGTGGACCGCACAAAGAGTTTTCGGAAGACATCACAGCTGTTTGTGAACTTTGGGTCTGTGAATCAAGGGAAGGCTGTCTCGAAGACTTCCGTTTCCAGATGGCTCTCAGGCTGCATCATGCACTGTCACCGGTTGGCAAACCGACCGCTGCCCGGCCGTCCGAGAGCCCATTCGACCAGAGCGATCGCTGCTACCACGGCGTTCCTGTTTGGTGTGCCCCTGCTGGACATCTGCAGGGCTGCTACGTGGAGGTCGACGCACACCTTCACAATATTCTACTGCGTCGATCGGGACTCCAAGGAGGAGCACAACCTGTTCGCCTAAGGTGAGCCTGTTGAGGAGGTAAGAGTTACTTAATGTTGAGTTTTGGATGTAATGCATAATGTTGAGCCTTTGCCACCTCCTGTGGTTGTGCATGTGTATACTGCCAAGTATTCTTTTATTCATCAGCATGTTATTCCTTCTCCAGCATGGGGTCTGGCATGGATTAAGTTACTTACCTGGAACTGTTGTTCTCCAGCATGGGTCTGGCATGGATTCACATGCGAACCCTCCCGCCTACCCCTCTGCGGTTCTTCACTTGGTCATACTGCCACTTTGCGTGCTACCAAATCTGAGGATGGCTGCCAGAGGCGGGGCTTAGGGGAGAGGGCAGTCATTGGCTGGGGGCAGTATGACCCAGAGATCAGTGATTGGTTACTACTAAGAAAGACCGATCAGAAACGAAACTGATACTGATTTTTTCTTTACCGAGGATTCCCAGCCTGACGATGGGGAATATTCATGAGCATGTGAATCCATGCCAGACGCATGCTGGAGAACAACAGTTACAGGTAAGTAACTTGTTCCTTGATTGACTTTTTGAAGAAGGCAAGCGAGTGGTCGAATGCGGGCACACTGGAGGATCGGAGGTGGTAGGCATAACAAATGTGACAAATTACCAAAATCCAACCAAAAAAAAAAGCCTCACAATCAAAAACTGCAGAAGAAAAGTAACTTCAATAAGATCTTTTACCCCTAACCAGTCTATTATTGGAGAAGGCTGGTGGTTCTATAAGCGGTCAACCCCCTAATTTACTATTGCAAACTAGGAATGTTGAGAGCATTTTGAGGGAGGGCCCATTGTTAAGGACAGCGTTTACATCCAACAGTAAAGACAAGCTGGTTGTAAGACATTAGTAAATGTGATTTGGCACTGATATCGTCCTGTGGGGGCAATAGATGAATGGCTTCTGCAGCGGTTCCCCACACCGTTGGGAGTGGGGTGGAAAGAATGTTGAAAAAATGTTATGTCCCGAAACCCTCTAACATCCCTCTCTTGGAAGGATTAATCCCTATGTATCAGAGAATATGGTGCGGGAGATGCAGGACAAAGGGAAAGGGATATTGAAATGAGCCATCTTGGTACTAGACGGGGACCTGGCTACAGTACAGTGCACAGTATCTTGGGAAGTGCCAGGAACTCTGATTTTACTGCAGCGCCTACCGGTGAGTACATAAACGATCTCCCTTTGGCATTGAGATTCGGGTTGATAAGAATACTCCCCCCAGTTGGGGGGGCGGGACAAACCTTTGTTGAGGTGCTGTTTTGAAAGGTCCCTTATTTGTCTAAATCGTGGTAACGTTATGACCATCTTCTCTGAAATCTCTGGTTATGTCTGAAAGGGCTAAATTACATTCTCTGGGCTTCGAAATCGAGCATTTTGAAGACAAGGTGGCCACACACTGGAGAGGTCAACAGGAATGACTTCAGAATCACATTATATTCTCCGGGCCGGTGCCCAGGTTGGTTCAGAATCATGCAGAGCCTAAAGATCACAACCGTATTGACTGGGCTTCTATTACTTCTGCCGTCTGGGGGAAGCAAATTGCAAGATGGTTGTTTTACTCCTGTATTGATAATGCAGGAGGCTGTGGGGAAGAGGCTGCATAATGCTGATGGGCCAAAGGGAGGATTCAAACTAATCTCATTGGAACTCCAGGGGTAATTCCCAACTAAAGACGAATGTTGAAATGGCAACATACTTAAAGAAAGCAGACTGTGTTATGTTACAGGAGACATGGTTAACTAAGATCCCAACTTTTGATAGTTCTGTGGTATTCTCTTAAAAATGCGAAGCCAAGTCGATGGGGCGGGGGGCGTCCCTCGGGAGGCGAGGTGGTGGGGGCTGATTTTTGCAATTAAATCCTCCCTGGGCTTTACTGTAGAGCAAAGTCTTAAGCTATCTAGACTGGCGTAGTTGATCTTGATGTACTATTGCTCCAAATCTCGCTCTACATTCAGAAATGGCAGAGTGGGGGAGAACAGTGGAACATAGTGTTGGCAGGAGATTTGAATGCAAACTGCACAATAACGGCAAATGGATTTGAATTGTCGAAATTCATATCGGATGGTAAAACACTGGACGCTAAGGTCCGTGCTTGAATGAAATGGAACTTTACGTTGGGAACGTTGGGCAGTGTTAGGCAAAGTTTGTATGCAGTACCCCTTGGGACCACTACACACAAGGACTACAGGTGTAAGCAAAACCAACCTTTGGAATAAGTCTGTACTACAGTTTTGTGGTAGCGTTGCTGAGCAGCCAGGCTTATCTGAAGAGGGAATATGAGCTGTAAAGATGTTAGAGGTCTATAATTACAAGTATTCAAATACTCTTTTCTGTTGCTTGTTAATCTGCTTAGAACCACATGCTGTGCATATGGTCCGACATCCAGTGGTAACCGCGGAGTATTGCATCTCGTCTTTCGGGGACGAAAGGGGACGTCGGCATAGGCGTGTCTGTAACTCTGTCCCTATCGTGACGTGTGTAGTACCCAAAATCCCTCACGTGCCGTGGTCCCTCAAATTTTTTTCCGCCCAGATAACTGGTCGCCATATAGTGGAGCTCTTTCCAGAGACATTGTTCATCTTTACCGAATTGTCGGTTTATTCCCTGTTAAGTCACTTCGCCCAACAAGAACATTTTCGATGAAGACGATTCCCCTGTAGTCTTCATACGGCTGTGGTTTTCGGGCGCCTAAGAGCCGGCGGCCGGATTTGCCACGTGGTCGGGCCCTCTGGCCGACCTGTACAGTAGGGAGAGTGGGGTCGGGGTGGCCATATTGTTTAGTATGTCTTTCCTCCTTTCCCCTCTTTTCCCTTTTCGGTCTGGTCATCCTTCCCTTTTGCTATGGAAAGGACTCCTTTTAAATTCTGCCCTAAGTGTAGGGTCAGATATCCTTGGAAGGACGAACACAGGATGTGTAACACCTGTCTCGCCCTAGAGCACGACGAGAAGCGGCGTGCAAACTCCTTTGGCCCAAGACCCTTAAGGAGCGCTGTGTAAAGCGGTGGGCTGCGTACGGCATGTCGCGCATGGAGCCTCCCTCCCCCACCACCATGCCAGTCGAAAGTGACAGGGGTACTTCGGATGACCAAACGTCCCAACGCGGATGTTAGACCTTGAGGCGGACACTTCTAGGTCTGCCACGCCCGTCCCGACCCTTCCAGGCTCGACTCTGGTCTTGCTACAGGGAGCACACCCGGTGAGAGGGGCGTACAAGCACATCACACCAAGCCCACAACCCCTATGCCAATTTCGATGCCTTTGTCAAAAAAGGCGAAAGCACCAGCAGGTCCGCCGAAAACTTCACTGGTTCCCTAGGATCGCTCAGATCCAAAGCCTTCCCCGCATCCGCAGCTGCATATTGCGACTGCGCAATCAAAACAAAGGGCGCTATTCCTAAACCCGCACACGTCGAAGTTCGGGAGCCTGACGCTTCGATTTCCAAGGCCTCAGTAGGCCCGAAAACTACAGCTAGGCCTCTACCCGGAAAACCGACCGCTAGGTCTCCCGTTGCCGCAGACAGTTTTTCTACTGCCAAAAAATCATCTGAGACTTTGTCCCCTGACGATTCAGCGACTATCCAGAGTAGCATCGGAAGAATTGCAGCGGTGGTGGGCCTTACTCCGGTTCCGCCGAAGTTATGGGCCAAGCCGCGGAAAAGATTTCGACGGATTTGATCCTCTATTCCGATGACTTGCGTAAATAGTCAAGAGCCCCTCTCCGCCACCTTAAGAGGTTCCTCGCGTCGCCACAGTGCGGAGAACGTAGTTTCTTCTCGTGTAAACCCGTTTGGGTCCTCGAAGTGGACCATGGAAAGATTTGAGGGTTACATGGATCGACTGGAACAGTTTATCGGTTCCTCTGGTCATCCTCCCCAGGAAATGGCTCCGGTAGACCTTAACCCCCAAATTCAAGAAGTTCAGTCTCATGATTTTCAACAAGACATGGTCCATATGGACACATATAGAGACATCTATTATGAAGAAGCTTCTTTTCTCAAACTATGAAGATCAACAGAATACGACAGACAACTGGGAGGAAACCGAGCAGGAAGGTCCGGACCCTTGGACACAGCAAGATCAGGACACGGTTATTTTGGGCCTAGACTCTCCTCCGTCCACCCCGGCTCGCCAGGCCTCCCCTGTGGATGACCAAATGGCTTTTAACTCCATGTTAAAGAAAGCAGCTGAATATTTCAAAATTGCCACTCAATAGGCGGTACTTGAGCAGGATTTCGTGGAGGGATATTATCATGGAAAAACCTCCGGCGAGTCAATCCATCCCTCTCCTTAACTCTGTTAAGAGACAGGTAGCTCCCTCATTGGTCACACCAGCTCAGACTCGGGCTGTGAACCCGAGAGTCGAAAAATTATTTCGGCCTTCTCCTACCGACCCTCTGTATATCAAAGGGCATGCCATCCCAGACTCACTGGTAGTGACTACCACTCATAAAACGGCAGGGGTATCACCACCGGACAAGGAGTCTAAAAGGTTGTATGCCCTGGGCAAGTGTCACGTCAGCAGCTGCATACTCCATTCGGGTTGCTAATAACACTGTTATTAGCAAGCTATGCTGATGCACAATGGAACTTACTTCAAGAAGGCCTCCAGGATGTTCCTGAACCTGCCAGAACAAAGCTTCTCACCATTGTTTCGGAGGGTAGATTGGTTAACCAGAATGTGGTGAACACCCTGGACGCTGCAGAAACAGCAGGCAGGTCTCTTGCACAAGGTACTCTTCTGAAAAGGCACGCATGGCTGCGTACATCAGGCTTCAGACCTGAGACTAGGGCCTCCCTCATTAATAAACCCATTGAGGAGACGAACCTCTTCGGGAAAGCAGTGGATGAAGCGTTGGAGACAGCCAAGAATGAGCATGAGACTATAAGGTCCTTGCACCAAATTACACAGAAACCCTCCTCCCAGAGGGGTAATAATTCTCAGCAGTCCTTTCTAGGGCAATCCCGTGCTGGTCAAAACAACTACGGCACGGGTAACTTCAACACAAATCAAACATCTGGAAGCCCCACTTACTACCCCTCAAGGGGTCAGAAACCCGGCAAAGGTTGAGGCAGAGGCCCAATCCCAGAGGAGCCACAGCCTCTGGTCAGAAACGACCACCAAGTCCGGGTCCCCTCCCATGTCACCCCGGTCGGGTGCGATGAACTTCTTTCCTCAAGGCTTGGGAGGGGATAATTTCTGACCAGTGGGTCTTAAAGACGGTCGCCCAAGATTATTGCATGGAATTCGGCCGACCTCCACAGTTCAGACCGCCGCGTTCACCTGTCACCGGACCATCTGGAGATCCTGATCCAAGAGGGGAAGCACTGCTGGGAAAGGACGCCATAGAAGCCGCCCCTATTCAGGTAAACGAGGGTATTTATTCAGTGTACTTTTACCCAAAAAGGATCTCACCATGTGTCCTGTTCTAGATCTGCGCCCAGCGAACAAGTTTATAAAACCCCAGAAGTTTTGCATGGTGACACTGCAGGAGTTGATACCATTGCTTAAACAGGGGGACTTCATGGCAACATTGGACATGAAAGATGCATCATAATTCAATGTTGCCAGCGCACAGAAAATACCGAAGGTTCATGATCCAGGACAAACGCTACCAATTCAAGGTACTCCCCTTCGGCATCACTTCGGCGCCAAGGGTGTTTACCAAAGTCCTGGCAGTTGCAGCAGCACACCTGTGCAGACTATCAGTCCCAGTTTACCCTTACCTCGACGACTGGCTCATCACTGGGGACTCATTCGTCGCTTGTTTTTCGACCACCCAAAAAACAGTAGATCTCCCCTTCAGCCTGGGTTTTTCAATCAACGAAAAGAAATCCAGCTTAGTCCCCAGCCAAGTAAAAATTTCTGGGAGCGCTAATTCGGTCGGAAGACTCTCGTCTTCCCCTCCAGCGAGAGGGTTCAGAACATGTTCTCTCAGATTCCTCAATATGTAGCCAGTCGGGAGGTTACGGTACGCAAGGCCATACGTTTGCTAGGGATGATGGCGTCATGTATATACTTGGTTCCCCATGCGTGGCTGCACATGCGTCCCATGCAGGAGTGGCTCAACAGCCAGTGGTGTCAGGCCAGCGAGATCTGTTGGTTGTCTCACCAGCCCTTGTTCTCTCTCTGCAGTGGTAGTCAAGAGAAAACCTCTTGATGGGTAAGACCTTCAACACCCCTGCAGTGGAAGCCACTCTCATGACAGGCGCATCTCACGGGGTGGGGAGCTCACCTGCTTCAGCAGACAGCACACGGAGTGCGGACCCCTCAAGTAGCATCCAACCATATAAACTTACTGGAGCTATTTGCGGTGTTCAAAGCATTGAAAGCCTTTCAGGTACAACTGCAAGAGAAGATCCTAACTCGACAGCACTACAGCAATGTATTACCTGTACAAACAGGGGGGCACTCATTCTCCAGGGCTATCCAAGCTGTCCCAAAACATTTGGATATGGGTTCTAAAACACAAGATATTTTTGTTGTCCCAACATGTTCCAGGGGAATTTGGTCTTCTGGCAGACATACTCAGCAGAGATTTTCCTCTGCCAGAAGAATGTCAATGACTACACGAAGACATTGTGTCCAATGTCTTTGCAGAATGGGGTTTCCCAGAGATCGACCTGTTCTCTACTCAGGAGAACGCCCATTGCCAAGACTACACCTCCAGGTACCCCCCAGAACCGATCCAAGAGGAACGGACTCTGGATAACTTGGTCATGGAAATTTGTGTCTGCTTCCCCCACACCCCCCAACTCCGCTTCTCAACAAGATGGTGCACAAGATGCACCAGGAACCAGTTACCATGATACTGGTGGGCCCCATGTGGGCCTGCCAACCCTGGTTCGCTCCCCTGATGGAAATGTCCCTCTCCCCACCAGTCAAGGTGCCCTACCCGTACAACAAGTCTCAGGACAGGGGGCGACCCTACACCCATGCCCACAAAATCTGAACTCCGCAGCTTGGCTCCTTAGATCATAGAGTTTGGACACCGGCAACTCCCTCAGAGATGCATGGACATACTCGGAAGCGAGAAAGCCTAATACACGTTATTGCTATGCCAGAAAATGGAAACGTTTTGTCATCTGGTGCAATTCCACGGGCCTTGTTAGGCAGAAACCTGTGCAGTTCCCTTAGGGACCACTGCAAAAGATTTAGGACTACATGTGTTGGCAGTAAACCCACTTGGTAGCAGTCTGCACCACCCAGATTTACCTGGTAGCTGTGGCTGAGCAGTCAGACTTCCCTGAAGAAGAGTTAGGCAGTATGCAAAGTATACTCAATAGGCACTTAGATACAATAATACAAGCAAACACTAACCAGAGCTTTGGTATCAAAGTATATAATTATTTATTTAAAAACACACAGTTGAAACACTCCAGCACTCTTATTGTAAAATATCCTACACACCGTTACTATTATGGTATATACACCCCCTTTTCCCTATTAGAAAAATCACAGTAAAACACCACTTATTTTCACACAGAGGTGAGCGCTTAACTAGATTGCACTCTAATAAGTTTGTGAAAAAGGGAGGGAAAAAGACAGAATATGAAGAGGTACACCACTCTACGATTCAAGAACACTGTTAGCAAGGCAGAGAGCGAAAAGTCACTGGTGAGCCAAAGTCCAAAGGCTGGGCCCACTCTTAGAGAGAGCAGAGCACAAATACGCCCAAGATCACACATTTACACTAGGCTTAGAAAGTCTTGCAGAGGGTTCAGCAAAGCGTTTAGAGAGGCTTAGAAAAGTTTAGCCAAGGTGTCCCAGGCTAACCCAGGTTCGAAAGCCGGGGGCTAAATCTACCCCGTACAGTCGGTAGCAAGGGAAGCCAGGCGGGACACAGTACCTTAAGTGGGAAGGATCTTCCAGCGGTGGCAGTTGTTCCTGGTAGTGGATGCAAGTTGCGTCGTCGTCCAGGGGAAGAGAAGATCTCGACTTGGAGGAAAGATGAAGGTCGTTGCACTACCAGGGCAGAAACCAGCCGCAGAGTTTTCCGGTTAAAGGTGGTACCTTTGTCTTGCGGTCGTGGTAAAATGTGGTATCCTGGTTGCCGGGGTGCTTGGCACGGGCAAGGCGGCCACGAGATACGTCGGGGAAGCAAAAAGACGGTGAAACTGGTTATCCCCACCAGTTAAAGGAAGAAGACTCTCCGGCGGGAGATCTCCTCTGTCGTTGGGGGGAAAAAGTGGTTAGACGGTCCAGCAGGGCTCCACCGGTAGTGGTGTCGTGGCAGGTCGGCTCAGCTTCTCCCTCGTCGGATTCTTAGGTCCTGTGGCGACTTCTGAAGTTCCAGTCCCCAAAGCCCTGCTTTTATGGAGCAAACCCCCATTCACTCAGCCTAGCTGTCACTCAAACATGCTAAGTGGTGAGCCAGCCGGCTCACCACTTGGGCCATTCAGGACGGAGTGCGACTTGAGTTGCCTAGGCAACTCAGTCCAGGGTGCCTAAATTCCCCTCCACCCCTCCTAAGTACCCCAGACATAGTGGCACCACTTTGGAGGGCTTCTGTGGAGAAGCCCGCCAAAAAGTGGAACAAAGGGCTCGACTTGGGTTGGAGTCACAGAAGAGAACACAAACGCCATTTTAGAATCAAGTTTTGGCAAAAAATACCAACCGGAGAATTAATATTAATTAAATAAACCGGCGGTATGTTCGAGGCTACCGTAAATAATTAAATAAAGATAGTAGCCTAGAACAATGGGAAATCCCATAGGAAAATATTTGCGGTTGAATATAAAAAGTAGTATCCACTGCCACCAGCCAAAACTTGATCAGGGGGGCAGCCCCACCCAGTACGTCCACAATATGATGGTTTGTACTGGTTCTGTTCAGAATTTAAGACTAGTAAAGTCAATGGTGACTTTACATGCCCTGGGAGACAGTAGTCAGTCCCAGGGTATGGAGTCTATACTGGGGGGTCACTATGACACCCCTGTGTCACTGCACTGAGGGTGCTGTGTAACACACATCACAAAAACACATGAAGCCCTATGGAGTAAAAGACCCCATAGCCCATTAAACACATCTAGATTCAAAGAAACACACTCAAATCATGCCCAAGAGTGAGGGTAAAAGTCTCACTCTTGGCAGGAGAAAAAAATAAACCCCAAAAATCCAGCAAAGCTGCTGGGGGACTCACTAGGTTAGGAAATTCAGCCTAAACAGAGAATTCTCCCTAACAGGCGTCCATCCCATCGATTGCTCACCCTCACACATTGTGTTGTATCTAACCCACCTGTTGGACTCTGGGTTAGTCTTCAATTCCCTAAAGGTTCATTTGGCTGCTCTGTCAGCGTACACCACATCACAACAAAAAGTATTGTGGTGGAAAATACCAGTAATTAAAGCCTTTATGGAAGGGGTTAAGAGGATTTATCCTCCCATCTCTCACCCAGCCCCTGAATGTGGTTTTGACCAGGCTCATGGGAGATCTCTTCGAGCCTATGCACAAAGCAAGTCTGAAAGACCTGACTTATAAAACAGCCTTCCTAGTGGCTATCACTTCTATCCGAAGGGTTAGCGAACTGCAAGCTTTCCGTTTTAGACCCCTTTGTTACAGTCCACAAAGATAAGGTAGTTCTACGCACACATCCCAGGTTTGCGCCGAAATTCATTTCGAAGTTCCATGTGAACCAGTCAATCGAACTACCCACTTTCTTCCAGAACCCTACTAACATGACCGAAAGAAGCCTTCACACACTAGACGTGCGCAGGGCAGTCATATTTTACCTGGAAAGAACTCAACCACTGAGGAATACTAAACAATTCTTCGTTTCAGTGGCAGCTGGTAAAGAAGGGGATCCTGTCTCTAAATCGGCTATCTCAAGGTGGATTGTCAAATGCATCACACTGTTTCTCTTGCAAAGAGAGAACTGCCCTTTAAGCCTAGAGCACATTATATTCGAGGCACTGGGGCATCCATAGCATTCATTGCAAATGTTCCTCTTGAGTCCATTTGCAAAGTGGCAACCTGGAGTTCTATACACATCTTTACAAAACACTATTGCCTAGACACTCATTCTAGGTCTGATTCTCAGGTGGGACAAGCAGTACTAAGACATCTTTTCTCTACTGTTCCTTCTCACAACCCGCCTCCAACTCCGGGTACTGCTCGCTAGTCTATGCACAGCATGTGATTCTTGCAGATTAACAAGCATCAGAAGATGTGCATTACTCATCGTAATAGCATTTCTGATGATTGTATCTGCTTAGATTCACATGCACCCTCCCTACCTCCACGCTCTGGGTGGAAGGAACATGGGCGTCTTACTACTTTCTCTCTCATGTACTCACTCACTATAGCCTTGAGCTCCCTCATGGCAAAAAAAAAATACAATCAGAGGGACCTCAGTGTGTGAGGGATTTTGGGTACTACACACGTTCCGATAGGGTTAGTGTTAGACACGCCTATGCCGACGTCCCCTTTCGGTCCCCGAAAGACAAGATGCAATAATCTGCGGTTACCACTGGATGTCGGACCATATGCACAGCATGTGAATCTAAGCAGATACAATCATCCGAAATGCTCTTATGGTGAGTAATGCATGTCATACTAAAGGTTTCTTGGCAAATCACTTAATTTATCACAGTCGGTTATAAAAGATTCACTAGAAGGAGGCAATCTATATCGCACAAAAATATACTTCAGTACTTCACAATATCAGGTTCTGAGGCATTTAAACTACTTTGAAGGAGGAGCAAAATGGCATTTAGGGCATTTGAAGTAGGAGCAAAAAGGGATAAGTTAATTAAACATATATTACAGTTACTCTTAAACAGTGAACATAGTTTGAGTTCCCCAGAGGAGTTGATTCAATGCAATGGGTTAGGCCAAAGTCAAGGGGCTAAAGTCTTGTATAGGATACAGCCGTTCTGGAAGTTAAACGGAAAAGTTTTTCCAAAGTTCTCAGAAGTAGTTCGTAAAAAGATTCATATGTTGGGTCACAAGCTGACTACGCCTGCACGTTGCCAAGGTTTCAAGCACTTTCGCAGTGAGGGAAGTTCTCTTGGTCGGGTTTTCACAGCACCTTACAATGAAGAAAAAGATGCAGCTGAAGACGTCTGTTCCGGCAGATCTCTCTGTTCCCGAGTCTCAGTCGTGGGGACAAGAGGGAGGACGGGCAAATGAAAATCTTTGATTCCGGTACCTGTAGTCAAGCACACAAACTGGTGTCATTCTCCCCGGTTATTCAGGTTTCCTGGAACACGCTGAGGAAAATGCAACCATTTCCAAGAATGGTATCCAGGTGGCGTATGAGTTGATTGGTCCCACCAACTCAATGGGAGAAGTCTTCCTTGAACAGCTTCTCCGTCGAGATGAACTTGGCGACTTGGACCTGCAGCAGGGCTTCACCGGGCAAACCAACGGTCCAGGAGTTGCAGCAGCCTTCCTCTTCTAGCTTGTCTTCAGTTCTTTTGTTCCAGTGGTCGACTCTGCCTTCCAAGCCAAGAGACTCGCCTTATATCCAGTTTCCTCCCTTTGATTCCAGGCTAGCTGTCACTCACCCAGCAAGTTGGCTGTCCTTGCCGGACAGTTAAACAGCCAATCACGCCGGAGTGCATTTGGTTCTCCTAGGAGACTCGGCACAGGGAGTTTCGGTCACCTCCCTCACTTCCTGCCCACCCCGGACACTAGGGCGCCAGAGGCGGTCTTCAGTCCTGAAGCCCGCCAAAGGCATAGGAACAAAGGGACCAAACCTGCTTTGGCGCGCAGAGACACTCTAGAAGGACCTTTCCAAAAGGAATAGGCGAAAAAGACAGGGACCTGTTTAAACAAAGGGGGCTCAGACGCCATCTTGAAAAACATGGCTCCCGCGATTTAACGCTACCGGGGTTCGCGGTAGGAAAAAACATGGTAGTTCATTGTAAAACCACTGCTATCGGGCATATCAAGAGGATAGGGTAGCATTTGACTGCTACATGAGTTTCTAGATATAGGTGTTACTAAGTAACCCCACCAGCACTCTATGGTAAGATAGTATGTGCTGTGTCTAGGAATTTGGAAAGACTAGTAAAGTCAATTTCACTTTACTTTCTCTGGGAAACAATAGTTTATCCCAGAGAAGGTATTTAAACCTTAGGAAAGCCTGAAAAAGGCTTCCCTTTGTCACTGCACTGAGGGTGCTGAATGACACACATGAAAAGATGATGCCTCAAAGAACACAAGAGTAAAACGCACATGTAAACACATGAGAGATTGGGGAAAAAGGCTCACTCTCTCTCCAGGTAAAAAAATCAAGTCCTCAAAATCGAACAAAGTTGCTGGGGGTCTCTAAGGTGAAGGGAATTAGCACATTTATGAGAATTCTCCCGAACAGGCTGGACAGTCTTAAATCATACATAGCCTGGGGAAACTGCAGGAACTTTTACTTGGCGTAGAGGGTCGAGTATGTCTACCCTGGATTATAGTTTTACTGATCAAGTAATGCTGAGAAAGTGCATGCATTTTCAAAAAGGAGTTGAGTGATCATTGCATGCTAATGGCAGATTTCGATGTAATAAAATACATTGGTGAATCAGGGGGCCCTTGTAATCTGCTAACTTCTTTCGCCCCTATTGCAACGAAAGAAGTGGAAAGCATCATCGAAGGCCTACAGCCTTCCAGATTCCAAGGAGATTCCTGCCCAGCCTCCATTATTCAGGAAGGCGCAAATGATAGAACAGCTTTAATCAACGCCTCCTTTAAATCAAGCACAGTCCCTAAAAGCCTTATGGAGGCTTGGGTCATGCCCCTGCTAAAAAAACGAAGCTAGACCCTAACAGCCCCACTAATAATAGGCCAATCACCACTATACCCTACATCCTTAAGATCATACAGTGGCCTGCCTGCAAATTCAGACGGACCTGGAAGAGAAGAACCTCCTGGGCCTCAGACAATCTGGCTTCAGGCCCAGGCACGGTACAGACAGCCCTTCTGGACTTAAAAATTCAGATGGAAGAGGCAAAGGGCAAGCTAGCCATTCTCCTGCTCCTTGACCTATCGGCAGCCTTCGACCTCGTTGACCACCAGATGCTCACGGAACATCTGACCTCTTCAGCTGCATTCTCCAGTCAGTTGACCGCCTGGGTCCAATCCTTTCTAGCCAATCGAACCACCCGGGTCGTCTTACTGGGGGCTTCAGCTCTCCCCATCCTATGTGGCGTCCCTCAAGGCTTGTGCGTCTCGCCAACCTTATACAATATCTTCACAAAGCTATTTTGACTGCCTTGATAACCTGGCTGTCACAAACACAAACTATGCTGACGATACCCAGGTTCTCATCACCCTTTCAGGTTGCTATGAAGAGGATTCCATACGGATGAATAACCCCTACCTGGAGATCCAAGCCTGGATGGCAGAACACAGCCTATGCCTCAATGAGAAAACAGCTCCTTCTTGTTGGCTCCCAACCACGGCTAAACAAACTGGACCTCTTCTACGCTTCTATCAACATAGATGGTAACCTAATTACAGTGGCCAAAGGAATCAAAACCCTAGGGTTTTATTTGGATTCCACACTCTCGCTCAAAAGACAAGTAAATGCCACAGCCGCCTCCACAGCTTATATATAAATAAGCTCATCAATGCTTGCAAAGCCTCTCTCGCTGTCTAGCTGCATTACACTATTTAGAGCGCTTGTGCTTTCAAAAATCGTCTACTTCAACACTCTCTTCCTTGGTACATCAGAGCGTAATTTAAACAAATTGCAGGTGCTGCAGAATAATGCCCTCAGAGCGGCTCTGAGCATCCCGAGGCACTCGCACATCTCCAGAAAGAGGCCCATTGGCTCCCTGTACGAGATAGAATCAGCTTCAGATCACTCGTCATTGTCCAGAAATGCCTCTAATGACGCACCCAAGTACCTGGCTGATGAGTTCAACAAACACATCATTACAGACCAACCAGACCGTTGTATTCCCACTACCTATCCATCCCCAAATACTCCCAAAAAAAAAAAAGCAGGAGGTTCCAGCTTCCCGGTCCTAGCTGCCAAACTATGGAACACTATACCCACTAACCTCAGAGCAGAACCAGCCTTTTGGACCTTCAGAGCTAAAACAAAGTCCTGACTCGCCAACAAGAACACTCCCACTGTCTGGCTCACTAACCAATGTCTCATCACTTTTTATTTGTTCCTGTCTGCCCTTTGACCACCAGGTAACCCGGTCATTTGCACTTACTGTTATTTTCTTGTATGCATATACTTTGCTGTAACTTGCCCCAAGTTTCTGGCGCCCAGTTACCTCAGGGTTCGCGTGTTATAATAAATAAACTAAACAAATGTAAGGGGAAACCGAATAGGTCTGTCCGTAAAGAACATCAAATATCTAAATGCGTACTAATGCAAGATTGAGTCACCCTGACTTGGTGTGGAAACTGGGATTCTTCTGCAGGCACACGTTTGATGTGACTCGGATTAAGTCTCAAGGGAATGTTTTTATCAAAAGACCCGGTTATACAAAATAAAAAACTGAGGGCTAACCCTGTTTATGATGAGGAACTTGCTGACAGGAAAGCGGCGATAAGAAGGGCGCTCCGATCGACTAAAGAAACTAATGAGCTTGGCATCATGGTGGTAAAAATAAAAGTTATAGAAACTACTGTAAAAGCAGGCAGGCGACTCTTGAAGAATGATGCCAAGGCTATGTCGGGGGTCCTAATTATGAAGGATGCAAGGGTCTTCTGGCAGTTGGTAAATTCACTTGGTCCCGGCTTTCCTTTAAACCAGTTAAACTCAGTATCAGAATCAGATTGGGTAACTTTCTTTGATAATCTATACAGCAATACCGGTGGAGATGCTTTGTTAATGCCTTGGGAGGAGAAAGGAAGCTTAAATCAGGAGTTGACATTGCCTATTGAGTTAGGATGTATAGGTTCCCTAATTAAATCCTGTAGTACTTCGAGAGCCCCAGGACCGAACAGTTTGACCAACTGCATTTTTTTAAAAATAATTTCGGTTTATTAATTTTCACAAATCCAGCGAATCATTAAAACAAGAAAATATCAACAACCTTAACCCCCCCTTAGCCCCCTCCCCCTTTTCCCGGTTGTAGCACCTAGATAAGAACCCTCAAACTCAAATCAGCCAATCCGGCCTAGCAGCTGTAGATGTCTAACAGTTTTAGTCTTTGCGGGCACCATTGCTCCCTGAAATCGCCTTTCAAATAGTCCAAAGTCTCACCCCATTCCGCTGCAAAGTTCTCCAGCTTCCCCTCAACCGCATAAGTGGCCCACTCCAAGGAAACGATATCCAACATCTTCCTGAGTCAATCGCTCTCCGTAGGGATCCTCGGGCTCTTCCAGTTCTGCGCGATTAACCCCATTGCTGCCAAAACATAAACAATGTGCGCCTTGGGGGTTCTCGCCCCTCCTCTACCCCACTCATTCCCAATAGCATATCTCTGGGGCTCCGAGGCTCCCCTAACTCTTGAGTTTGAGTTAGAGCACCTGCAATTTCACGCAAAAAGGGTCTAATAAGTGGGCAATCCCACCAGATATGCGTTGCCGTGCCCATCTCCCCGCAGCCCCTCCAGCAATCACTTGAGTTAGTGGGGTACATTGTGTGTACTTTGGCTGGAGTGTAGTGCCAATCAAAAATGTACTTATACCAGGCTTCCTGTAATCGGGGTGCTCTAAATAATGTAGGGACCAACCTCCATAGTCTCTCCCAATCTCTTCTCTCCATCCCCACCCCCCTCTGCTGCTCCCAAACCTTCACATACGGCCACCTGACCGCCGGGCCCACGCCCTCCAGAAGTTTATACAAATCTGATATCAAGCCCCTGGTACCATCATGGGTCAAGAGGAATCGTTCAAAATGTGTGAGCTCCCTCGTGGCCCCTTTCCTCATCTCAGTCGACATTACCCAATGTCTTAGTTGAAAATATCTGTCTCTCCCCCTCACCTACTCCAAACTCCTGCTTGCATTCCCTGAATGTTTTAACCGTGCTATTGCTAAACATGTCCCTCAAGGTCTTACAGCCACCATCATCCCACGCTCGAAATGCCCCTCTCTCCAATCCCGGCGTGAAGTCTCCATTATCAAAAACGGGGGTAAAAGGGGACGGAAAAGATGAAACCCCCCGGCTCTCCACCACCCTGTCCCAAGCGGCCACCACTCCCTTTGTTATGTCGCTCCTATAAATGTGCGACGGCCGCAATTTCCGCGGAAGCCATAGAACTTCCCCCAAGTGGTGCCACGCGACTGCCCTATCCATTTGTACCCAATGCTTTACATAAGTGTCTCCGAACCATTCACTAATTACCCGGAGGAGTGCAGCGTCATGATACCGCTGGAAATCCGGCAGCCCAAGGCACCCTCGATCCCTGGACGCCGTGAGGAGGCGCCAAGACAAACGCAACTTCTTCCCCTCCCATATGAAGTCCCTAACCACCTGGTCAAGTTCCCTGAAAAAGCGCTGCGGGATCGCCAAAGGGATCGCTTGAAAAAGATACAAAATACGAGGCAGAATCACGATCTTAACTGCTTCCCTCCTCCCTAGCCAGGAGATCCTAAGGGCACCCCAGCGCCTTAAATCTCTCTTGATATCTTTAAACAAAGGGGGATAGTTCGCGCTATACCACCCGGCCAATGAGGGGGGTGATCCAAACCCCCAAATACCTAATCCCACCTGGGCTCCACCTCCCTAAGTATCTGTGCCTCCCTCTCTTCTAAAGATAGATTCATCAATTCGGATTTTTTCCAGATTGATGCGCAATCCCGATGCCTCCCCAAATTCGGTCAACAGTTCCACACATGCCTTAATAGACTCCTGCGGCCGCGTCAACATGAGCAGCATATCATCTGCAAAAGCTGCCACTTTATGTTGGCTCCCACCAAACGGTACGCCCCAGATACGATTGGATTCTCTTATGGCCAATAATAGGGGTTCCAGGTAAATCGCATAGAGCAAGGGGGATAGGGGACAGCCCTGTTTCGTACCTCTTCTAAGCCCAATTTGGTTAGAGGTTTCCCCATTGACCAGGATCCGTGACCTAGGGTTCCTGTAATTCGCCTCGACCATTCTAATGAAACCTGGCCCTAGCCCCATCCGCTCCATCACCTGGAATAAGAATGACCACTCCACCCGATCGAACGCTTTTTCCGCGTCCAGCGCTAAAAGAATCGCCGGAGTGGTCGTCTTCCGTGCCTTCTCAACAATGTGGGCCACCCTTCGAATATTATCAGCCGTCTGCCTCCCTACCACAAAGCCCGACTGGTCCTGATGAATCAACGTTGGAAGGTACCTCTCCAGCCTCTTCGCCAGAATTTTGGTATATATTTTTGCCTCAGTGTTTGAGGGCAATGGGGCGATAAGACATACACTCCTCGGGGTCTTTACCCGCCTTGTGTATAAGTGTTATTTTAGCCTCCTCCATCGATGGGGTGATGCATCCCCTGGCTCTGAAGGAGTTGAATAGTTTCGTCAGATGCGGAACGAGGAGGTGAGAGAAGTGCTTATAAAAGGCTGCTAGGTAGCCATCCGGGCCAGGGGCCTTACCTCGGGGGAGGGCTGATATAATTGCCCGCACCTCATCCTCTGATATAGCTTGGCTTAATTCTACCCCCTCTTTGTCAGAGAGCCGTGGGAGCGCAAGCCCCTCCAAAAACTTCCTCTGAGCGTCCCCTGGCGGTTTCTGCGAGGAGTATAGATCCTCGTAAAATTCAGCTAGCCTCCCTTTAATTTCCTCTGTCTTGGTGAGTCTCGCCCCGTCCCTACTCCTCAAAACCCCGATTACATTACGTTCCCTCTCACCCCTCAGTAAGCGCGCCAGGAGCGAGTCGGCCCTGTTAGCTTTTGCATAATACTTCTGCCTAACCCTTAGCATGGCCGCCTCCGCCTTTTTATTCCTGAGGATCCCCAGTTGACCCTCGACCGCCCTATACTCCTTATACAATTTTTTAGAAGTGTTTTCCCCCACCCGCACCCTAGCGGCCTCCACCTCTTTTTCCAACTGCTCCTCTAGCCGCCGCATCTGCCTATGTCTCTCCGCCTGCAGGGCGATTAAATCTCCCCTTAATGTGGCCTTAAAAGCGTCCCATCTCACCTCCAGGCTCGTGCCCAGATCACTGTTCTGGTCAAAATATTTGTGGATCCTCCCCTCTATCTCCCCACTCGTCACCTGGTCTCTCAGTAGCGCCTCCGGGAACTTCCACCTCCACAGCCCCGGCCTTCTACTCCCCAACCGTAGCCGCATTTGGACTACCATATGGTCCGCTATCCCCACAGGGCCTACCTCTATGGAGTCAACCCCCCTGATGACGCTCGCAGACACCCAGATATAGTTGATTCTGGACTGGGACCTGTGAACATCCGAGAGAAACGTAAACCCCTCCTCCTCCCCCCTTAACACTCTTCACACATCTCGCAAGCCCGCTTCCTCCCACCGTTCCTTCAATTTAAGCGAGGCAACTGCGCCCCCTCCCCTCAGCTGCGAACGATCCCTCCTTCCTTCCCATGCCAGATTCAAGTCCCCCATAAATATTATCTGTCCTTTTGCAAAATCTTGTAGCGTTCCCACCATCCCACGCAGAAACTGGTCTTGCCCCACATTTGGGCTATACACTGACACTATTGTAAGGTGCAAACCCATGTACTCTTCCCCGAACCATGATGTATCTCCCATTCTTATCCCGGATGGTGTCCGCAACCCAAAAATCTAACCCCCTTCCAAATGCCAGCGCCACCCCACCTTTCTTGGAGGGGCCTGATGCGAAAAGAATTAGCGGGAATCCCTTCAACTTCAGCCTGTGTTGATCCTTCCGCAGCAAATGGGTCTCTTGCAGAGCCAGAACATCTGGTTTGTGAGAACTGATGAATTGCTCCAATTTGGACCGCTTAAGCGGGGAGTTTAGACCCCGTACATTGTGTCATCCATTTGAACCCCATTCTGGTAACCAGATTGCTCCTCGGAGACCCACCCCTCCAGCTCCACCCTCTTAACTCCCCTCCTCACAAGCAAGATGTGGGGAGGGCCCTTGCCCTTCTTTATTTCCAGCCTCTTTCCCAGTCAAGCCTAGGACGGACGCCTTCCCAGTTGGTGCTACAACCCCCTCCCAAACCCACCCCCCGCCCACCCCTCCACCACTCCATAACCCCAACTTAGAGTGTAAGCAACACCCCCCTTCCCTACCCAACTTAACATAACTCCCCCAAACCGCTATTTTCACCTCCTCCTCTTATTTGCCCCCCCCGGGCCACCTAGCCCTTATTGACCCCAATATGTTGCCCTCCCTGACTCTGAGCTCCCATGTCAACCTTAAAGGTCCACCACCCCTTATTCAACTAGAGTTACGATTATACTTGAGCCCTTCCTCCACTACCTCCCTCCACGCAGGACCCCCTACCCTCCCCCTGCATGCCGCCATTCTCCCTCCGCCCCCTCCGTTTTTTATCTGCCACTGTGGACCACACCCAGGGCCTCTCCCGCTGCCTGCTCCCCATACCTCCCCCCTCCCTGCTCGAAGAGCCCTCCTCCAAATCCAACCGCAACAAGTCGGCTCCCTCCTAAGCTGATGTTATACGCTTCAAAGAACCTTCCCAATCAAAAACCAAACCAAAAGGAAATGTCCACCTGTACCGTGTCCCCCGTTCAAGTAGGGCCTTCAACACTGGCGCCATCTTCCTTCTTTTTATCAGAGTCGCATTAGCCAAATCCCAAAAAAGAGCTATCTTCTGGCCTCTAAACAAAACGGTTCCTTCTTCCTCGCAGCAACGAGCACTGCCTCCTTCTGAGCGTACCTAGAGAAGGCGGCGAGCACATCCCGCGGCCTTGAGGTAGGTCCCTTAGCGAGTCGCCCAACTCTGTGGACCCGGTCCAATTCGATATCACCACAGGGCCACCTCACCAAGGATGTCCGCAAACACCCCCTGCAATTCCTGTTTCAAGTCCTTGTCCAAGACGGATTCCGGCAACTGCCTCACCCTTATGTTAATCCTCCGAGATCTGGTTTCAACGTCCTCCATCTGTCTCTCCAGGTTCCGGGTCGCTATGTCCAGGTGCTCCAGCGCCTCACTATTAGCTGTCGTCTCCTTCTCGACCTCCTGCAGACCCCTCTCCAAGAGATCCGTCCTGTCCCCTAGCTGCTTTATTTCCCGCTTGATCTCCCCCAGCGCTTCATTCAGATCAGTGCGCAGTAGCTGAAACTGGTCTTGAAAGGTCTTGGCCAAGTTGGCGTGGAGTGTCTGAATTTCCCCCATGATGTCTTGGCCAAGCATCTGGGACCGCTCCTGCTTTCTCTGTCGCAATACTCCTCACCGAACCCTCATTGCCGTTCCCAGTGCTGTCCCCCATGTCCTGCGGAAGCCACAGAGTGGAGTGTACTCTGAGAGTCCCTTGAGGGTTGCTGCGCCCTTCCACTCTTTCCCTTAGAGCGAGTGGCCATCAACAGGAACCTGAGTCGGCTGTAGGTGGTCCAGCCACGGGTTGACAACGGGGCATACAGCGAAATATCCTCAAGTTGGAGGGAAAGGGGGTGGTCGGCGGTGGTAAGAATAGGGTGTCCTGTCGCCAATTCCGGACCACCTGGCCCCCACCGAACCTTCAGCCTGCCCCCCGCGGGCTGGCTCTATTCTCAATACTGTTCACCACAGACCAATGGGGGGAAGGAGGTCGGCAAACGCCTTCCCAATTCACCCTTAAAAGTCCCACTTGATCCGGGCCCACGCCGGACCTGCCCCCTCCGGGCTGCGCAATTTCTTGGGTGGGCAACAAAAACCTTGCAGCCCCTGCACTTCTCCCCTTTCCGCCACACTCACCGTGGTGCAGTACTCCACCACGCCGCGACTCCAGGATATGGCCCGCGGCAGCTCCCCAGTTGGTCCTGCACCCCTGTATCCTTTGGGGCCTCGCCAATCACAATGAGTATTTCCTCCACAGGGACATGGCCCACAATCCAGACAGCCGCTCCTACCGGGGCCCCCGTGTCCTCAGGGTCCACTTCTCCCGCGCCGGATTCCTCCGCCTCCCGGCCTCAAACACGGCCTCCAGCTGCACCTCGGGGGGGGGGCACCTCTCTCCCTGGTCCATAGCCTCGACGCAGCGCTCCTTGCAGGCGGCTGTGCTCTACGCCGCCGGACACTCCCTCATCAGTCTCCACGCTGCTCTGCCAGTGCCGGGACTTCGCTCACGCCGCCCGTGGCCAGCCCCGACTCCAAGGGGGGCAGTCCGGCTCCTCTTCCTGCCTCCGGGCGCGGGTCACAGGGGACACCCTCCCCGCTCTCATGCCGCCCAGCCCCCGCCTGCACCGCCGTTTCCAACGGCTGCGCTCCTCCTCCTCTCCCCAGCTCCGACTCCGAGGGGGCCGCCCGACTCCTCTCTCTGCTGCCGGGGCGCGACCCGCAGGGGACGACCTCCCTGCTCGATTGCCTGCACTAAGGGCTCCAGGGGCGACGTTCCCCTTTTTCTTCGCGTTCCCCAGGCCCCCCGGTGGGTGCGCGGAATGCAGCCCCGATCCACAGGCCAAAGGAGTGCCACGGGGTGGTGGACGACCGCACTTCCGCTCGTAGCCTGGGAGAGCTCGGCCGACACAGCTACTCCATACCCGCCGCCATCTTGGAATCCGACCAACTGCATTTTTAAGGCTGATCGCGGTACATGGGGTGGGGGGGATACTCTGACTCTGTGTTTTTGGGTGTAGTGAAGACCAGGGTTTGTTGCCAGCTGAGCACTGTTGTCCCTATTTATAAGCGGGGCTCTGGAAACAATACAATACGGCTGCTATCTGTTTGAGTTGTGATTGACCGCACTAAAAGCTTGTCTACTGGAAAACACTTAGTATGTTTAATAAACTGGTCAACCCTAGGCCGGATACTTTGTATGAATCCTCTGGAGCTCAAATGATTATGAAAATGTCCCAGGGTAAGAATAGAGATTTTCTGGTACATCTAGCCAATGACTGTGATAGGATTTTGGGGGATCTTGCAATGGATAGGAAAAAATGTGTCTGAGAATGCTGATAGTCACAAAAAGCTCTCTATAATGATTGGATTAAGGCCATAGAGTGCTTCCATGAATATCCATTGTTGAAACATCTTTCAAAAGAACACAGAGGGGGAACAATCTCGCATATTTTCTTTCAGTTTCCAAACAAGTATTTTCTTACCCTGCCTTTTGAAGTTAAGATGTATGGGGGGGTACTTTTGAAGGGGGCTAATCAACCAGATTAATTGGACTGACTGTTCTGTGGTATCCGGGGAACATTGGAAATGCGTAAACATCTGCTCATAGAATGTTCTGCCTTGAATGTACAAAGGATCATGCATATGGGGAGAGTTTTTGGTGTCACTAATGTGTTGAGTGTTGATCTTTTGTGGCAGAGATGTATCAATGTTTGTAACACTCGAGATGGATTAGCGATTTCCGGATTCATGAAGGGTGTACATCTAAATAGATCCTCGGGTATATAAGACACTAGCCCTAAATGTGTTGAATGAACGTTGTGTAATAGTAACTAAAGTGACTCATTTTAAGAAATCGCTATCACATTTTTAGATTGTACATTTCCTGATGTCAATGTTGAATGATTTTAGATTTTTATTTATATTCCTGATGGCATTTTGTACGCCTTGTTATGGTTTGAATAAACCATATAGCTGACCTTGGTCTGTCTGGTGCAATCCTAAATTAGTGTAGAGTGCTTGTTTACCTTATTCTGTGTTCGAGCTGAAGAGCAACTGTAATTGTATGTTGCACCAAAAGGTCTTACTCACCTAGTATAACTGTGGGTTATCCTGAATGTGATTATGTTTCTACTGTTCCTTGAAGGAGTGTTCCACTATTCAGTAAAGTATACTTGCAGGCTGGTTTTCTACATGATTCCTTAACTGAGTGTCACTGCACAACTGCTACGGTCTACTACCCTTGTATTACTGACAGTAATCCAACAGTAACTTATGGTTTTACTCCCTACAGGCCTTGCAAATTCTTAAAAATCCCAACAGATCTGCAGGGCAATTTCCTTAGTTGACATACTCAACCTAAGAGAAATGAACTTGCCCCAACGTGACTGGTGGGCAAATATTTACCAGCGTTTTTTGTAATGTAAAATGGTGCATGCTGCCATAAGCACACTTCATAGTTGACAGCATTGCACCAAGCATGCACAGTGAAACTTGTATTTGTGTCCTATACTAAATGTTTGATAAGGTCTGACTTGCCTAGAAATACTGTTTTCTGAACAAGGTTGGTCTGTGTACCTTCAAGCATTGTGTTTTTGTGTTTATGATCCTATGACTGAAAACGTACACCCCAAGTCTTGGCCGAACTGTATTTATAATAAACCTTTATTTTTGTTTATAATACTTCTGTTGTGTTTCTTTAAGACAAGATTTGCTGATCTGTCTACGCTTCCATATACTCAGGTGGTACAGTCTTGTACCAAGAGTGGAGCTTTGTACTGGTGCAGTTGAATGGTTTTCTAAGCCATGAGAAAAACAGTCCTAACAATGAGTATTGACATTTTTATAGATCTTCAGAATGTCCACTCGCCTCTGCAATCGTCAAAACACCCACTTGGAGCACACTAGATTTTCTCAAACCAATGTTTGTATTTACTCGACACAGTATTGCCCAGCCTTATTATTCAAGTCATCATATGACCAAAGAACATTCCACCAAAGCCGAAAGTAGTGAAGAAACATCTTTCTTAAAGCAAGTGCATGCACAACATACAAATGGTGTTGGCTTGCTCTGCTAAGACAAAGGTGACCTCAAAAGGTTACTCATTTTATTCAGTTAACATTTCAGGTAGAGGTAAGAATAGACACAAAAATGTAGTTTGACAGCACTTCAGAGTGGGGTTGCACAGCCTCAAGAGTGGCTCTGAATATCCACCTAACTCAAGCTTATTTCGACATAAGGAACAGAACTGTGTGCTTCATAAGGAGTGCAAATTAATGCCAATTCATAGGTAGTCTTTTTTTGAGGAAAGGTTACACAAATCCTGTTTACAAATAACCTGAAGTTGTAGTAGCACACTACTGTTGGTAAAGATTTTGCTTTGGGAAACTTGCCCTCTGTAGTTCTATGGGCTCTGTAAGGGGGCAGAGATGGACTCCGGCATCAAAGGGGACATGCTTGTTGGCATATACTTTTATTTAACAGAAAATAAGGAAGAACCCTACCTGTCCCTATTACGTAGAGGGGATTCCCAGCCTCAAAATAATCGGGATGTCTGAACGTCCGACAAAAGTAAATAGTCCACTGTCCCAAACCTATTTCTGTCTGTTACATTTCAAAAGAAAAACCTTATAACCTGTTTTGCCCTCACTCCAGAATGGTGACTCCTTTTCTCCTTGATGGTCTTTGGCAGTTTGTTAATGATGGGGGAATATTCTCCTTCCCCTAGCTGTCTCTTGGCCTTTCTATATAGTCCAACACAGATTTGGGGTGGGAGGAGGTCTCCCTTCCCCAGGCCTTCCTATCCAACTTTTATATTTTCACCAAGATGGGGGAAGAGGTCTCCCTTCCCCAAGCCTCTTCTAGGCTCTATCAACAGTCACTATCTGTATTTTTACCAGAGGATATGATATGGCATTTGTATACCTTTTTTGTATACCTTTCTTCCTCTAGGTTTCTCTCGAGTTTTGCCAAAGTATATTTCTAATGGTTGTGTCCTTCCACGTATTCCTTAACTTTGATAACTCCATTTCCAGCTTGCTGGCCTCAATTTCTTTTTTTTTTTTCACAGTAGGCGCTGCGCATCAACGTCCCTCAAAGTCCTCCATATTGGCACCAATGTCACCATAGGTATTAATGGTCTCGCACCGCGTCCGTTGCTCAGTTCCGTTTTTCCACGCTTCGTAAGCCTCAGACGCAACGCACGGTTCTACTCATTGAACATTTTTTGAAAAATATACTATATCCTACGATAGCATCTTCGTCTGAAACATCAACGTTACGGTCCGGCTTAAAAAAATGTCGATTTTGGTAATTTTCCTACGTCCCGTCCCCTTTCCTCCATACTTATTGGACATTCCTGAGTCCTCTGGGATGGGACGTGAGCGCTTTGCAAAAGCATCAAAAAATATCACATTTTTTTTAGTCCCTCCTCTTTCTACACTGGACCCGGCATGCGGACGTAACCCTGCTCATCTTGGCTCCGCATCGCCCATTAGTCCTTTTCTCCGCTTGTTCGGGACTGGACGCGCTTGCATCCTCGGAAGATCTTCTTTTTTTCCCTCCTCTCTGGCTCTCGCTAGCTATCGTGTACTAGTCTATCTGTCGTCCAAACTAGACTTTCCAGATTATTCATCGTGTCACCGACGCTTCGCGAGGGTGGACCCCCATCCTCTTTGTCTAGAGTGTTTGGGTCCGGATCACCGTTGAGACTCCTGTTTTTGTTGCGACTCCCTTTCGGTCCGGGCATTTCAACGTTGGTTGGAGCGGTGGGAGGTGTTTCGACCTACTCCTCCTTTGCATTTTCAGGCGTTTATCGATGAAAAGAAACTCCAGTAAGAAGTTTACTTTTCAACGCACCCCAGCCGGGAGATAGCTTTCCGGACCCTTCCCGAGCCAAGAGCAGCGTTGAATCGCTCTTGTTACCGGGGGTTGCCCCGAGGTGCCTTCTGGGCCTAATAAGTGTACCAGAGTTTTCTCAGAGGGTCGCCGTAAGGGGCCTGTGGATTCCGGAGCATGCACCGACGCCCCTCCTGTGGGGGCTACTTGTAGACCCTATTCTACTGAGTCGTGTGGTACCGGAGCTTGCTCGGAGGCCTCGTTATCGGCTTCCCTCAAAAGTACCTGGGTGCGCCCCGAGGCCTTCGCTGGGCTTGGTGTTTCCGTGCGGATGTTCCAGGGTCGCGCTAGTAAGGCTGTTACCGGACCTGGGTCCGAGGTCCCTCTTGCAGAGGCTAAAGTGACCAACATTTCTGAGAGGCCTGCCAAGGCCTTATCGGTGAAAGTTGTTCCTCACCGTTCCCGCTCTTGTGGCGATGCCAGAACTGTTGAGGGGGCAAGGAGTGAAAGTTCTTCCATTACTGGCAGTGCCGAGGTCCTTCCTCTGAAGGCTAATTTGGCTATTGGTATGTCGCAGAAACATTCCAGGCCTCATAGTACCGGCTCGGCCGAGGTTCCTTATGTTAAGGCGAAGATTAAGACCCCTGACCCACCGACTGGGACCCCTGCCTCACTTCTACGCTTGCCGCAGTTCCCCTCAGGTGATAGCAAAATGGCGGTCGTTCCCGCTATGACCACGGCTGCCATTTTGGGTGCTTCCCCCACAACTACGCCATCGGCCTCAGGTGTAGGAGTTGGTTCCGCAGGTGAACATAAAATTCCTTATGCGCATTCCGTTTCGTCCAGTTTACGATTGGAATGCCCGGATGCCCCTTCCGCACAATGTCTCGTTGCCTGTGGGTTCACCAACTTTGATTTTTGTGGACACTTCGGGAGATAGGCCTCTGTGGCAACCCTCCCCTCTGTGTCCCTGGAATTATCCTCCTCATGAGGGGCCTTCTCTGGCAGTTCCAAAACCTTCTCCGGAGGACGCCTTTTTCGGCAAATTTCAGACGCTCATGCGTACCGACCCCATGAGAGTATTTGAAGGGTCTTTTTAGGGAGATATGCCCGCCTGTGCCTCCGGTTCCACCAGTGGTTCCGCCGGCGCCGCCCTTGCCTACGGTGCCTCTACTGACCCTTCCTCCATTGCCCCCCGTGGACAGACGGTGCCTGACACCGGTCAGCAGGATCCTGACCTGTCGGAATATTCGCAGGGCGAGCAGGACAGCAAAGACCAGCCCCGCTCTATTAGCGCTTTTCACGACCGGGTACTGGACATGTGCCTATTGGATGTTCCAGTGCCTGAGGCACCCGCTCCGCAGGAGGGGGGTGCTTTTGGGGGCGTTCACCTTGTCTCCTTTGGAGCGTACCGGCCTGTTATTGCAGAAAGACGTTTTGGCCGAAGTCTGCAGGGTCTGGGAAAAGCCACACTCTGGACTTTTGGTCAATAAGAAAATTGACACGTGATACAGGCTGCATTCTTCGGAAGAGGTGGCCATGTCATCTTTTCCG
Organism: Ambystoma mexicanum; assembly: GCF_040938575.1. Taxonomy (NCBI): domain Eukaryota; kingdom Metazoa; phylum Chordata; class Amphibia; order Caudata; family Ambystomatidae; genus Ambystoma; species Ambystoma mexicanum. The sequence goes on along the minus strand of NC_090932.1, from coordinate 269,422,250 downwards.
CCCCCCCCCCCCTCCTCCACAGTGGTGGCTGCGGCCACTTTGCAGTCCAGGCCTGTAGCGTCCTCTTCTACAACTGCGACTCAGGTTCTGGGGAAAGAGGACAAACTCCTGGACTCCGTTGGGAGGAAGATTTTCACGAACTCGGCCTTGCTGCTCCGGCAGGCTAATGCGGAACTGGTGTTAGCGGGGGCGAATATGAAGATGTGGAAAGGTCTGTCTGAGTTTGAGGAGTTCATTCCGATCGAGAAGCTGGAAGACTTTAAGGCAGGATTATCCGATGCCAGTGTCTTGGCCCAGGATCTGCTTGAGGCCGCGGCTCATCACTTCGGCACGGGGCCTTATGCTTCGTGTTGACACCTCTCGACAGGCATGGTTCCTTGCGCCAAAGTTCTCGAAGGAGGTGCAGGACAAGGTGTTGGACCTGCCGTTTGACGGTAAGGAGCTTTTTCATTCCACAACGGATGTAGAGCTCACCAAAACGAAGGACAGCACCCAGACAGCTAAGTCCTGGTTAAAACCCCTTTTAGGACCCAGAGACCGCTGTCGCAAAGCCGGCCCTCCTCTGGCTTCAGGGGCTTCCTAGACCAGAAATCCCGCAGAGTGGATGATACTTTGGGTAATAACCGCCGATGGCAGCAACAGACTGTTTTTCTCCCGTTCCTCAGCCTCCTCCTCAGGTTCAGGTGGTAACACCACTGAAAAGCCTGCCAAATGAGGGTTCTCCTCACTCGCACGAGACCTCGGTGGGAGGACGCATTGCGTGTCATTGGGAGGCGTAGCAAAACATCACTGAGGACAGGTGGGTCTAGTCAGTCGCTTGGGCGGGCTTCCACATACCCCTACCCCACCCTCCTTTACAGCAGTGGGGATCGCCCTCCCTAAAAGCAGAAACTGCAGGACCTCAGAGCTGTGGAACCCGTTCCTCTTGGGGAGTGAGGGGAGGGCTTCTACTCCCGGCTGTTTACGGTGCCCAAACCCAACCAGGCTGGCCTGCGCACCATCCTAGACCTATCCCAGTTCAATCTTTTCCTACCCCAAGAGAAATTCAAGATGATCACGCCCGGCCAGATACGGTCTTCCTTGCAAATGGGCGATTGGCTCAGCGTGGTGGATCTTCAGGATGCCTACATGCATATCCTGATCTGGGGTCCACACAGGAGATATCTCTTTCTCTGTGCGAGAGGAGCATTTCCAGTTTCGAGTGCTTCCTTTTGGCTGAAGTTCGGCACCACGTGTCTTTACGAAGTTGTCTGTGATCGCGGCCCATCTTCGTCTGCAGGCTATCCATGTATATCCGTATTTGGACGACTGGCTCTTGCGCAGCCCTTGCCCGCTGAAAGCTGTCTGCAATCTTCAGTCTCTCCTCCAGCTCCTGTTCCACCTCGGGCTGTCGGTGAACTGGCGGAAATCTTCCATGTCGGTCTCTCAGGACTTGCTCTTCCTGGGTTTTCACTGGAACACGATCGACTGCAGAGTGTACCTGACCGGTGACAGAATGGCACATCTGTTGGCCACGTGTCAGGTGTTTGTGCAGTGGGAGAGCATGTCGGCCTGGTGATTTCAGAGGCTTCTGGGCCTCATGGCCTTGTGCGTTTTGGCGCTGCCTCTTGCTCGCCCCAAGATGAGGCGGACTCAGATGGCTCTTCAGAGCTCCTGGCTTCAGGCTGTGGATCCGGACTCGAAGTTGATAATGATTCCGGCTTCCATGAGAGCGGACCTGGACTGGTGGTCGTCTCTCAGCAACTTGTCGGTGGGGGTGGGGGGGTTCAGGACCCAGCTCAGACGATAAATGTCACGACGGACTCCTCCCTTCTGGGGTGGGGTGCGACGTTGGATCTTCAGGTGTTTGATCTTTGGTTGCCCCAGGAGAAGCTCCTCCACATAAATCATTTGGAGCTCCTGGCGATTTTCCAAGCGCTCAAGGTGTTAGACTGATCGTAGCCAACAAGGTGGTCTGGATTCGCACGGACAGTGTAGTGTCCGTTTTACATCAACAAGCAAGGGGCCACCAAGTCTCCTCTGCTCGTGAGCTGTCCATCCAGATTTGGGAGTGGGCGGTTCAGCATTGTATCTGGCTACTTGCAGTACACATTCCGGGCCAGCTGAATGTCACGGCAAATGCCAAGAGTCGGCGGCTATTGTCAGCTACGAGTGGGAACTGAAGGCAGAGGTCCTCTCATGGACTTTTCCTGCACTGGGGCACTCCGGAAGTGGACCTCTTCGCTATGGCGGCAAACGAAAAGCTTCCTCTGTATCCCTCCAGAAACGGACTGGGAACCTCCTCTCTAGGGGATGCTCTCGGAATTCCATGGCACAATATGAGGGCTTATGCCTGCCCGCCTCTGCCTCTAGTTCATCGGACGATTTGCAAATTGAAAAACTCGGTGAACTGTTCTCTTCTGCTCATAGCCCTGTGGTGGCCAGCCAGGTTTTGGTTCTCAGAACTTCAACACCTGTTAGTGTATCCGCTGATCAGGCTACCGGTGACCCCTGAGCTTCTTCACCGGGGGGGGGGGGGGAAACAACTGTGGCACCCTTCCCCACAATCACTCAGCTTGGCGGCGTGGTGCCTGAGTTCAGGTCTTCAGAACATCTTAGCCTGTCTGCAGATAACATGAGCATCATCCAGGCAACCAGAAAACCTTCGACTAGGTCCCAGTACAGAAGCAAATGGCTTAGGTTCTGTCATTGGTGTTTAAACAAGCAGTTGGACCCAAGGTGGGCTACGATTGACAGGGTATTGTCCTTTGTATCCTACTAAGCAGAGTCAGGAGTTCACGTTCTGTCATGTAGAACTTATCGTTCAGCGGTTTCCGCCTACCGATCTACGGACTAATGTTCTTACTCTGTCTAATCCAGTGGTGAAGAGACATTTTGAAGGCTTGACACGCCTTTATCCTCCGATTGGCAGTCCGCACCTGGCGTGGGATCTAAATGTGGTCCTGACGGCGGCGTGCCATAAGCCTTTCGAACTAATGGCCACAGTGGACCTCAAGCACATGTCATGGAAGGTGTCCTTTTTGGTGGCCGTCACTTCGGCAAGGTGAGTGAGCTCCAAGCTTTGTCGGTGGAACATCCCTTCTTGGCTTTTCACAAGGATAAGGTGGTCCTACGGACAAACCCTGCTTTCTTGCCGAAGGTGGTTTCCAAGTTCATTCTAAACAAGTCTATTTCTCTGCCGGTCTTTTTCCCGAACCCCGCTTCAGAGGCGGAAAGGGTTCTGCACTGTCTAGATGTTAGAAGGGCTCTTAAGTTCTATCTTGACAGAACTTCCAAGATTAGGAGCTCGTCTCTACTGTTCGTCTCCTTTGGTAAGCCACAAGGTAAGCAGGCCTCTAAGGCGACCATCTCCCGATGGATCATGGCCTGCATCACAGAGTCTTACACCGTTCAAGGGATGAAGCCTCCTAAAGGTATTGATGGACACCTGGTGCGGGGCATGGCAACCGCAGTTGCCTTTCAGAAATGTCCCCTGGGAGACCATCGTAAAGGCAGCTACTTGGGCCTCCCCTTCAGCTTTTTGTAAACATTGTTTAGACCGGAGTTCAAGAGCTGATGCTCAGTTTGGTCAGGCTGTGCTGAAGAACCTGTTTCAGTAAGTTTTTTTTCCATCCACCCATAGTTCCTGTAAGGAGTGCTTGGGAATTTCCCTTAAGTATGGAGGAAAGGGGACGGACGTAGGAGTATAACCAGGTTACTCACTGTAGTGACTACCTTACTCCAAGTACATTGTCCCCTTTCCTCCATACGCCCGCCTGCCGTCCCCTCTAATAAGGTTCCTCTGTTATGCTAAAAGGTCTCTGACCTGGCGATAGAAAAGGACTGATGGGCGATGCGCGGGGCAGAGCCGAGATGGGCAGGGTTACAGCCGCATGCCGGGCCCTGCGTAGAAAGAGGAAGGACTAGACATTTTTGAAATGTTTGGATGCTTTTACAAAGCGCTCCGGTCCTTTTCCCACAGGATGGAGGAATGTCCCATAAGTATGGAGAAAAGGGGACTATGGACTAGGAGTAAGGAGGTCACTACGGTGAGTAACCTGGTTAAAAGATGTCATTAACGGATCCTCACAGGATCTGTTTGTGGTGCCTGGGATCAGAGCACCAGTGTTCGGAATGTGAGGACTGCGTGACGGCGAAAACCTTAAAGGAGCGTAGGGGGAAGCTAGAAAGAGGTAAAACAGTTAAATCTTCTATCCCTTCAAAATTGTCCTCAGCTGAGTCGAGACTTTTGTCTCCTCACCATCGAAAGAAACCTTCTCGATCGAGATCTTGAAGCGGTTCCCACCATTCTTCAAGATCGAGGCACTCTAAGAAGAGTCGCCTAGATCTCCATCCTCTTCATCAAATTCCCCAGAAAGGGTCACCTTCCCCGCTAAACAGTTCTCCAGCTAAGTGGGAGGAATTTCGCAAGCAAATGCTTAGGGTCTTTGAGAACAGAGCCTTGGCTCCCTTGGAGATGTCTAGAGGTGATACCCCGGGTGAAAGACCCGAAAAACAAACTCAGTAAGTCGTTGAACCCTGCGAGCAAAAACCCTTGAGCGTCATGCACCCTCGAGTAAAGACAAAAAATCGAGCAAAGCTGCGTCATCGACGAAGGTACCTTCGACGCACATCTGTCATCAACGCCGTCATTGACCCCGATGAAGGATGCGTCCTCGAGGCCTCAAACCTCAACTACGGCACCGGCACCAGAGGTGTCGAAGGTCCCGGCCAAGGCGTCAAGTGACATCGACCATATTGACAACAGCCAGTAGGATTCTGGTCCTCTCGTACATCAAGGCCCTTTTCAAGTTTTTCGCCGCCATTTGCGAGTTTGTTGAGACTTGTAACGTCAACCTCAGCAACCACAACCTTTTCCCAAGCAGTTTCCACTAATCTGGCTCCTTTTCTGGAAATGAGTTTTATCCCTTATCCAAGATCTGATTATTTCAGAGCTTTATCCTCTATATATGAGGAAGGGAAGGATTCTGACAATGAGAGACCTTTTGGTTACAAAGAACAGTACCCATTCCAGAGGAACTAATTTCTGAGGAGAATAGATTGAAAGAGCTACAAGAATCTTTGCAAGATGCCAGTGGCATAGATACCTCTCCAGAGGCAGAATTTGCTGGACTAGAACCTGGAGAACATGCAGAAATGCCTTGCAGAGCCCTTATGTCTAGAATTATGCAATTTATGGGGTGGACAACACCTGCACCCTATTTCCTACAAGATGATCTTACTGACATCCTAGATGAAGGGCCTCAAGAAGACCCTCTAGTCCCTTTTCGTGCTGCATTGCAGAGAAAAATAGCTGCAAATTGGGAGACACCTGAAGTTATCCCTGCAGTAAATAAAAAGCTCTCTGCTAAGTATAGAGTATCTGCCTCGGACCCTGAATATTTAAGTAAGCACCCAACTCCAGAGTTTAGTAATGCAGGCAGCAACGTCGTCAAATAGTAAATCAGCATACCCCACTATATCACAAGACCGAGATGACAAAAGATTTGATGCCATGTCTAAAGTTTTTTCCGCATGCAGTACGGCACTTAAGTCTATTAACACCACTTGCACGCTAGCTAGATTCAGCCACACCCTTTGGGAGTTTGCGTCATCAGCGGCTGACTGTCTCCCAAAAAGGGAGGAACGAGACGCATTCTTGAACATAATCAAGGATGGGAAGGATACGATGTGAGAGTCCCTCAAAACGGGTATCTACTCTGTTGACAGCATCAGCAGAGCCATGGCGGCAAGTACCACAATCCGCAGATTTGCGTGGTTGCGGAAGTCTGGTTTTGCTCCTGATGTGCAAGCCAGGCTTCTGAATATGCCCTTTGACGGCATCTCTCTATTGGGCAAAAAACTAATGACCGCCAGGAGAAGTTGCAAACCTCAAAGGCGGCAGCAAAATCACTTGGGGCTACAAACCGCCAAACTCCAAATCGCCCCACAGGTCTGTCCTGGAGGGGAAAGCCTTTTTTGTTTTTACTCCACATTCAGAAAAGGCAGAGGGCAGCCAACACGGAGGGGCCAGAGACGTTTCACCCGTGGTGGATGGGTCAAAGGTACCAAACCTGCATTAGCAGGTGTTGCTTTACCCTCAGCATCTACGTCAGCTGCTTCTAAACCCCTCTCAGGTCTCCCCACACAAGACACCATTAGGAGGCAGGATAACTCAACATCTGACAGAATGGCAGGCTGTTACGTCAGATACTTGGGCATTGGAAACTGTTGCCCAAGGTTACTGCCTGCCTTTCCTACACACTCAGTCATCCACCAGGGAACAACTCTTTGAAGCTTCCAGACCCGCTCCTTATGCAGGAGATTTCCGACCTGCTAGAGAAAGGTGCCATAGAACCGGTACCTGTAGTGGATAGGAACAAGGTTTGGTATTCCCCTTATTTTCTAATACCAAAGGACGACGGAGGATTGAGACCCATCTTGGACTTGAGAAATTTGAACAAATTCCTCAGGAAGGACAAGTTCAAGATGGTGACCCTTTCTCAGATCCTCGAGCCTCTTCAGCTTTAGGCCTAGCTGGTTTCATTGGACCTTCAGAATGCTTACTTTCATGTGCCAATCCATCTCAAGCACAGAGTACCTGAGGGTCGCAATTGGTGGTTCTCATTATCAATTTCGGGTTCTACCATTTGGACTGACCACCGCCATCAGGATTTTCACCAAACTTGTGGCGGTGGTGGCAGCGAGTATCGGAAGGGGATTCACGTCTACCCTTATCTGGACGATTGGCTAATTGGGGCGAGTTCATCCGAACGAGCCCAGGAACATCTGGCCTTGACCGCCACTTCTTACAGTCTGGGCTTCTCCCTAAATTACAAGAAGTCGCAAATGATTCCAAGCCAAAAACTCCAATTCATCGGAGCAATCCTGGACACTTCCTCAGGGAAAGCCTCTTCTCCCAAGGGGAGAGCTCACCAAATTCTGCAGATGGTAATGACATTTCAAAATGCCCAACTTCTACCGTTTTTCGACTTTCTAAGGTTGTTGGGCCTCATGGCATCCTGCATTTGTCTGGTGCCAGATTGAGGATGAGATCCCTTCAATGGGCCCTCAGGACTCAATGGTCCCAATTTTCGGGGGAGATGTCAGATCTTCTGCAAGTCCCAGCCAAAGTGACTAAAGATCTCCTACAGTGGGCTTGCAAGGAGAATATCCTCAAGGGGAAACCTTTTTGGCAACCGTGGCCGGAGATAACGGTAGTGACGGACGCCTCACTCACAGGGTGGGGAGCCCACACCCACGATCTGACAATCCATTGGAGTCCAAACTACACATCAACCTTTTGGAGCGGAGAGCAATCGGACTAGCGCTGAAGGCCTTTCTGCCCTCTCTACAGGGAAAGAATGTCCTAATAATGTTGGACAACACAGTGGCCATGTACTACCTCAACAAAAGGAGGCGTAGGATCACTCCCACTGTGCAGAGGCAATGCAGCTCTGGTTCTGGGCAATGCACGAAGGAATCTCTCGATCAGCAGTTCGCCTAGCCGGAGAGCTAAACACGTCGGCAGATGCTTTGAGCAGGCAGAGCAGTCTCCCACGAATGGGAAATAGCTCAGGAAGTCCTTCAAGAGATCTTTGCCCTTTGGGGAACCCCTCAAGTGGATCGGTTCGCGACCAGTGCCAACCGGAAGTGCGAGCTGTACTGCTTAAGGGAATTTCCAAGAGGAGCAATAGGGGACGCCTTAGTGGTGGACTGGGTATTTTCACTCCTATGCATTTCCTCCAGTCCCCATGATTCCTCAGGAGGTTGAGAAAGCTCAGGAAAACCATGATCCTAATTGCCCCGTATTGGGCCAGGAGGATGTGGTACCTGGACCTTCTGGACATGTCCATCTGCCCTCCAATACGTCTTCCACAAAGAGTATCTTCTCTCACAAGAGGAAGGTCGGGTTCTCCATCCAGAGGTCAAGACACTCAGCCTTCACGCATGGTTTTTGAGAGGCTGAGATATAAGAATTGGGACCTCCCTGATGACATAATGGAGATTTTGCTTTCGGCCAGAAGGCCAGCAACAAAATCCCTGTACCAGTGTTGTTGGAACATGTTCAGTAACTGGTGCAGGGATAAGAATGTGGATCAATTTCTTTGTAATACTCCAACAGTACTTTCTTTTCTCTTACATTTAGCCAATTTGGGGCTCCAAGTTGGTACTATAAAAGGTTACTTGGCAGCGCTATCTTTCTTTAAGCGCTCCTCGTAAGAGGTGTCCTATTTTAAAATGCCTTTAGTCATCCAATTCTTGAAAGGGCTGACATGTATACCCTCTGACACCTTTTCAGGTGCCCATCTGGGATTTAAATTTAGTCTTAAAATGTCTCATCTGTGCTCCTTTCGAGCCTTTACATTCTTGTCCATTAAGACTGCTCACTCTTAAGACAATTCTGTTAGTGGTTATAACATCAGATCGCAGGGTAAGAGTTGCAGGCACTGTCTTGTAAGCCTCCTCACACCATTTTCCATTGGAACAAGGTTATCCTAAAAGTCAAACCATCTTTCTTGCCTAAAATAGTGTCTGATTTTCATCTGCCACAAATTCCTACCTTCCTTTTATCCTCCACCTCACACTAGTAAGGAAGAGGAAAGGTTGCCTAGACTGGACCCAAAAAGGGCTCGGTTTCTATATTTCCAGATCTCCGACAATGTGACCAACTATTTGTTGGATATACTGGGCACAAATTGGGCCCTGCAGTATCTAAAACGTTATCCAGATGGATAATTCTAGCAATCTCTGAATGCTATAAACAAGCTGGGAAAGAGCCTCCAGATGGATTAAGGGCTCATTCACTCAGAGGCATGGCAACTTCTACGGCTCTTCAGAGGGGCGTCCCGGTGCAGGATATTTGTGCTGCGGCCACCTGGTCATCAATGTACACCTTTGTGAAGCATTATTGCTTGGACTTCACTTCATATCAAGGACTATTTGCAAAGCCTGTCCTTCATTCAGTCCATAACTAAAATTAGGAGTCTGTCATAAGATGAGGAATACGTGGGAGGACACAATCCATTAGAAGGACAAGTTACTTAACAACTGTAACGTTCTTTCGATTGGATGTTCCTCCCACGTTCCAAACAGAACTGAGGTAACGGGCGCTGCTTGAGCCCTTTATACAGCGGATGACGTCAACACTCGACGGCGGCCCTCGAGGGACTTGGACTCTGCGGTCTCGAGAACAGCGCCCCCTGGTGAAAAATGAATTCTGAAGCAGCAGAGATACGAATATCATAAGATGAGGAATATGTGGGAGGAACATCCAATCGAAAGAACATTACAGTTGGCAAGTAAATTGTTCTTCTTTTCCCCTAGTCATCTCTTTACTTGAGGATGTCTCTTCCCCTGGGCTTCTCTTCTGGTTATGTGGGTCCCAGAACCCTTTCTCGGGTTTCAAATGTCTCTCTCGGGCCCGGTTCACTATCCTGCCAGACATTATCTTGCATATGTAACTTTCCAAACCTCTCAACGTCTCTTTGGGTTTTGTTGGTGTTCTCTCACCCACTATGTTCAATTTCTCAGGTTGGTCTCACTGGGACAAGGGAGGTGGTTCTGTGCTTTCTCCCGACCACAGCCCCTGGGGTTCCCAGTACCTTCCCTGTTCCCCTCTTCGTACCTTCTGACTTGTTCTGCAAGGGTCCTGTTCCTCTCTGGCAAGCTTCTCTGGCTTCCCCTGGGGTCTCGCGGTCTGCTCTCGGTTGCTGCGCCACGCTGGTTTCTCGCTGTATGTCTGGTCTCGCCTGGACAACTCGGATGGCTTGCTTCCTGCCACCGTATGTCCAGTTTCCCAGCCTTCAGGTGAGCCCTTGCTCCGTTTAGTCTTCTCCGATGCTGACTTCCTTATCCTGGTGTCCGGGTCAGCACAGCATCTTCCCTGCGTGGCTTCATTCCCCAGCTCGATGCTCCTCTGGGACAGGACAGACTCTGAGGAGAGTTCTTCGTTGTTTTTTTTATGGCAAGCCGTCTTTCAAATCTCGATAGCTAGTATGTTTTGATTACGTGTAGGGCTCTTCATTGCCCTGTTCTTAGTCAGTACTTCTCGAGCCATCTACCAGCACTCTTTCCTGACACTTCCTCGGCACAGTACTGTCTATCTGATGGACCTGGTTACTATGCATGAAGTTACTAACCGAAGAAAGAGGAGACAAAGAAATTGTGGCTGCTTGGACCCTATCCGTGTTGGGTGAACAATGCTTGGCGGCATGATGGTTAAAATACCACATTCTCCCTCGATAGTCTTCCCTTCTTCTGCGGCTGTGTTCCCCCTCCCATGGGATCCTCCTGCTGAATATCACCCCCAGGGGGATCATCAGGCTGCAGCCTCACCTGCGTAGCCCCATGGGTAGGGCCCCCCCCCTTCCAGGGAGAAGTGACGACACCAAGGTTTGGTTTTTGAACCTGTCCTTACAAGGATGTGAAGCCTTTAGCTTCACTCCCCTGGCTTTTTGCTCATTTTGGTAAGGGGAAACTGATCAGTCCTCCGGACTATCAACTGGGAAACTGGTTCTCTTCTGACTTTTTACGCTTTGTAACTAATTAACCTTGCACAAAGCATCTTACAATGCAGTGCAATGGGGATACCCAGAGAATCCACTGTAACTTAATAAACGCAAGGTCAATGTCCAAACATTCAACCGAAATATATGACCTATCAGGAGGCATAGACATCCTATTTGTAACCGAAACATGGCTAGACGACAACAAGATCACCATCAACAACTGCCTGCCTGAAAACTTCAAATGCATCCAGGCAAACAGGAAATCCAAAAGAGGGGGGTAGGGGGGGGGGGACTAGCGATCATCCACAAGGAGCAACTGGCCATCAAAATGGGAGATCCACTAAACATTGATAAATGTGAATCCTTAATACTATGGCTATCAGTAAACCCCAAAACAAACCTGAAATTCATACCGATATACAGACCACCAACCTATGATAAGACTTTCATAGACACCTTCACAGAAGCAATCCCCATCCTAGCCATCAAGTACAATCATCGGATCATCCTCGGAGATTTAAACATCTGGTTCGACAAAGAAACCACAACCACACAAATCCTTAACCGCCCAACTAGCAGCCATGAACCTACAACTAGTCGAAAGAGCAGCACACTCAGCAGGACACACACTTGACGCAATCTTCGCCAACAAAGATCTCATCACCACAGCACCCCCAATTCAAATACTCTGGAGCGATCACCTCATCATTCCATTCATAATCACAACGGCCGCTCCATCAAAGAAGCAACAAGAAAAACCACCGATCATGATGAAAAGAAATTGGAGAACCATAAAAAACTCCAACCTAACAGAGTTCCTGGAACTCAGCAAACCACAAGCAACAACTATGGAAAACGCTGACCTAGACATAGACAAAATAAGTTGCCCTGCTCCATACCTGGTTCGCAACAACCCTAGATGACATCGCCAAAGAAAATCCCTTCACCCCGTCAAGTAAGAAAACAGCAAAATGGTTCACCCCATTACTCAGCGACCATGAAAAGAAAAAAACGAAAACTAGAATCTGAATGGGAGGACCAACCCCACTGCAAACAAATTGAAATTCCTGCAACAGATCCGCTCATATAAAAAAGGAAATACAAAAAGTGAAGAGGAAACACTACGACAACCGAATCTTCAGAGCACCAAACGCCCAAAAAGAACTCTTCAAAATCATGAACGAAATAAAAAACCCACGGGCTGTAACAACACGCCAATTCCATCGTTGAAACTATGCGATGACCTAGGAGACCATTTTAAAAACAAAATAACTTCCATCCAACACACCATATAAAACAGACCAAGCGATCACACCTCAAACCCCACCGACACCCACGAGGAACACCCAGACAAGCTACGAAGCTTCCCAGAAATATCAGTGGAGACTTTTGTCAAACTGGTAAACCAAAGCAACGAATCAGGCTCTCCTGAAGACCCCTGCCCCCCAGACATATACAAAACAATTCTCAAACAAGGAACCCCCATGGAATACCACAGGAATCTCCTCAATTTCAACAGGTAATGTATCACAGGCCTTCAAATCGGCTTACATCAAGCTGCTACTCGGACACAACAAGAAACGTAGAGGACTGATCCAACTACAGACCCATTTCCAAGATACCCTACATAGCCAAACAGCTAGAAACGTACGTCTACAAAACGACCCAAGAATTCATAGACGAGCACTGCCTCCTAGACCAGGCACAAGTTGGTTTCAGACCAATGAGAGGAACAGAATCGGCTCTCCTCTCAATATGGAACGACCTAAAAACGAACGCAGACTCGGGACAACAGCACTGCCTTGAGTCTCCTTGGTCTTTCCATAGCTTTCGAGACCGTCAACCACGACATCCTCATAGAGATTAGGACTAGGAATAACACACTGCCCTACTATGGATCAAATTCTTCCTAACAAACAGAACCGAAACCGTGTGGATGAAACCTTTTAAGTCCAAACCTAGAGACTCCACGTGCGGAGTACCACAAGGATCATCTTTCTCCCCGCTTCTATCCAACATCTACATGTACCTATTAATCAAATTCATAAACACGGCCTCACATGCTACAACTACACTGACGATACTCAAATATTCTTCAACATACAAGACACGCGAGAAGAAAACCACCACACTAGAGAATTGCTTTCGGGATATATTCAACTGGATGAACCTCAACCACCTTAAAATCAACCCAGGCAAAACGGATAATGCTTGTCTCAAAAAAAGGAGACATCAGCTACATCCCCTGGCCAAGAGAGCTCGGCAGCACACCAGCACCATCAACTGTAAAAAACCAAGCGGTCCTGTGGATAACAATCTCACTCTAGAGCCAAAAGTAAACGCTCTACTCAAATGTTTCTTCCTCCTGCGAGCAGCAAAAAGGATCCTACCGTTCCTGTCGTTCGTCAACAAAACACTTACCATCATCGCTCTGATCATGTCCAGAGTAGATTATGCCAATAGCCTATACCTGGGCATGCCCGAATGACTTCTAAAAAAAAAAAAAAACTCCAACGTATACAAAATGCGGCAACCAGACTTCTCCTCAAGCTACCCAGAAGGGAACACATCCCACCCGTGCTAAAAATACTACACTGGCTACCATTAAAACAGTGAATAAAGCTCAAGTCTGTGTGCATCACGCACAAAGCAATACACAAACAAGGCGCAGAATTCCTAAGCGATATACTACGCCTACATCAACCAACAAGAACACTGAGATCAAGAACTGACATTCGCCTGGAACCAAAACCCTATAACAGAAGAAAACTCGGAGGATCCTCTTTCTCTCACCAAGCACCGAAAACCTGGAATGCCCTACCTAAGAATATACGTAACACCAAAAACCACCTAGCATTCAGGAAACTCCTCAAATCATGGCTCTTCAGTGTGACTACAACAGCAACGCACTAGAATGCCCACCCATTAAACAACGATGGAACACCAACCCATCCTGATGAGATTGGGAGGATTAGCGAGCGCCACACTCGGACAGAGTTCTGATTGTTAGCATGTTAAACCTCATATAACCCACTAACAAAAAACCTCTGCATTTTTGCAGACTTATCTCACTCAATCTCGCACAACCATCCGCACACACTTCACAACACCACAACCACAGATAAGCTGCGCCAACAGCACACGAGGACTGACCTCGATCCGACACTCGCACCAAAGCTCAACACCCGGTGTATACCGAGTTGAAGCTGCCAACAGAACACCACCACTCTCGCTATCCTACTCCCGCTTCACCTACTAACCCATCCCACCTTCTCGCTTGCAGATCCGCCATAGTGCCTGGGGACCAACTCTGTTGGTGAGGGTGTGCGGTACAAATATCTTTAACATTTAACTTCTGTAGTGCCTGAAAGTCTGACTGTGGGGCATGAGTGAAACAGTGGTCCTTAATTGGACCACTGCTGGCTTTTTGAATGGTGTAGATCTTTACCATTGGTGGGTGTAGACTTCCTTCCAGGCTGGATTTTGTATAAGCGGCCTCCTGTATCCATTTCGGCAGATCAGCGTTGGGGCTAAGTATCCTGTGTAGAGTAACAGCTGACTGAAGATCCGACGAAGGCTACTGAAAAAGCCTGGCATCCCTTCCTGTGTCCAGCCCAGTGAAGCCCTGTTTGACTACCTGATCTGAGAATCCCCTGAGCTTCAACACCTGGACTGGTGGGACCAACCAGTCTCGACGTGTTCGCGAGGATCGTGCTGTCATGAGCCTTCGAAAGTGTCCCTGGACCACCCGGTGGACTGACCAGCTCTCCAGTCAGCTACCTCACTAGAACTCAGCATTTTGCGTTTGCATCCGAAACTTCAGTAGTTGCCAGCTTATGGTGTAAGTTGCCTTCCTGTCGAATTTCAGCCTCCCAGCATCAAAGGATCCTGCTCAGGAAGCTGGTCTTAAACTGCTACTGGAAGGATGCCTGCGTTTTCTTGAACTCGACTTCCCCAGTCAGGTGAAGTGTCCTGAAGAGGTCTGCATTGGGGCTTTCTGCATTTCTCCCATCACAAAGGTTTGTGCTCTGCCCCTGGACCCGATGAATCCTTGGACACGCAGCTCTCACTGGAACCAACGGCAGAAAAATCTACCCCAGTCAACCCACCTAGTCCTCTGAGGGGGAAAAGGGGCTAAGGTTGGTTTTACAGGCGAGCACGGATAATGAAAGCAAAGCATTTGTCTCCCCCTCTCCTACATAGGATAAAATTGAGAACAAGCCTCTGTGACCCTCCATTCCACTGCTTTTAGGCCGTCTCCCTGGGTTATGAAACCTGAAAGATTACACATTTTTACTTACCAGTAACTTTGTTGCATCTCTTCCAACACCAGTACTTAACCTGCATCGGATACATTCTGCGGATAAGCACCGTGACTTTTTGACACAAGGCCCCACTCTTCTTAGGGATTGGACTTCTGAAGCTGGGGTGTATTTCTTGTCTTGGCTCCATCTTACTGCATCTCTTACTTAGCTCATTTTATTAATTTAAGTCATTGAATGCATTTTAGAACCTGCAGTGACTATATATATTATTGTTATGCAATATCATCCACTTGTTTTTTTTTAGGGTGTGCTTTTAGCTCTGAATATAGTATTTTTGTACTTTCATGTCCAAATTGAATTGTGTGCTTCACTGCATGGACTCATTGTGGACTGTTGACCCCACTCATTCTCTTCTGAGAATAGCCTGGACTGCGCTCCATTGCTACCTTGATTGGGTTTTGGCTAACCTCGGAGTTGTCTTGTTCACTAGAACTGAGGTGGCCTCCTAAAATCTGTCCACCAAGCCAGATTCTAGAAATCCATCTTTAATACTACTACAGATAACGCACCTGTCTGTGAATATGCAAGCTGTTGGCTAGTGCAGATGAGCCCCTTTCTGCAATGTCACAGGCACAAACCAAGACACTAAGCATGGAGGTAAAAGTGAGTTCAGTCGATATTAAAAAATGTGATTAAAAATTCTGCGACCCAAATATATACTGTTATGGTAGGAATGAAAGGCAAAGGAACACTGTCTAGGAATACAGTGGGTGGTGTGGCGAAATTGCACTGTTTCTTAGTGTCAAATAATTCAACTGTTCTACTGAACTGCACCTAATAAAAGACCTGGAGACTTCCTCAATTTTAAGCTAGAGGTGCTGAAAGGACCCATCATTTAAAATAAAAATACATTTTCGTCAGTCACTTGCTTCCTTGAGAAACCGCACTGAAAACACAAGCTCTGCACCTGCAAAATTGAACTGCACATCCAAGGATTACAAAGGCCCAAGTATCTGAAATCTAAAATACCAGCAAATGCACCCGGCCCATGCCACAACCATCAATTTTGACGATAATGAAAGCTGCGGTATATCAGAATTAAGAAACTGACTTGGAGGCATTGTTTTCAAACCTTATGCTTATCTCATCAAAAACAAGATCTATGCTTTCTAATGAATTGTCCTCCCATGTATTCCTCATTTTAGATATATTTTCCTCTGCCCACAGTAGTCGCCCCCCTGCCCTCCCACCCCCGCATCTGCCTCAGGATTAAAGACAAAAAAAATAATAGACACATAAAGGGTTCAAGTAGAGAGCCATGAAAGAGGCATAGGAGGAAGCTTGTTTAATATGGGGTAGGCTGGGGGTGGGGGGTGATGAGGACTCCATGGGAGGAACGTATATCAGAACATTACCAGGGGTAAGTAATTTTTTCTTATAATGGAGTGTGGCCTCCCACGGATTCCTCATCTAAAATAGACTCCCAAAGCATTAAGACATCATGCTGGATGGAAGGAGAAAACGCTGAAGCAGGGCGCTGTTGAGCAGCCAAGCAAGATGGCCGCTTAGCGTCGGAGCTCTGTCACGGCACACCTAAATCCTTGCTCCACCAGCGCTAATCTGATCCGTTGCAGCACAGAAAGTTAGCGATTCTAACAGCGGCGCTGCCCGCTCTACACTCCTGAAATCCCGAGGCGAAACGGCGCCCGAGACCCGAACTGGTGCAGCCTAAGGCCGTCCGAGGCCTCTCGGACCCGCGGCGGGTTGATTGCAGCCGGAGGAACTGTGTCGCCGCGGGGCCCCGGCACCGCTGGCCCCGGGCCCGCCGCCCCGGGGGCTACCTGGAGTACCCGCCATCGGGAGGAGCTGTGATCTCCGATCCTCCCGCGCCGCCGCCTGCTGCTGCCGGCGGGGGGCCCCGCCTCGGCTGCGTGGAGCTCCTGGTCGCCGCGGCTTGCGCCGCCTGGCGGGCCCGCGCTGGACGAGGCGGCGGTTCTCTGGCCCTGCGGGGAAAGGCAGATTACTCGCCTGCTCTCGCTGGTGAGGGGGCCGGACATCCCGAAGATACCGCTGCGGGGCCCCCCCGCCTCCCCGAGCCAGCTGGGAGGATCGCTGGAGGCGCTGCTGCGGCTGCGGGCCCGCGCCGGACACGACGCTTCTGGAGGCCTCGGGGTAAGTGCTTGGCGCTGCCTCCCTGACGCCTCCTGGGAGGGAAAAAACATAGCTAACTCCACCTGGGGGTCCCCCTCACCTCCTTCTGGGCTCGGGCCCCACCTGCCTTCCACACTCTGAATCCGGGGCCGGACCCGACACCTGGCAGCCGCGTAAATCACCTGGGCTCCCTGGACGACCGGGGCCTCTGCCCCCCCGCCGAAACTACACCCACCGGGAACCCCACCGGCCCACACCTCCTTGCACACTGTCACCCGCCCCCCCATCCTCCGGGCGCGCGGGTGGCCCCCCTGTGCCCGCAGTCCGGTCACTGCCTCATCCACCGACCCCACGCCCGTTGCCCATCTCTGATCCGGCCGGAGCCGCTGGAACCTTCCTGCCACAACAATGTCCAACAGGGCGCGGGGCACCAACAAAGCGGGCGCTATGGACAAATTCACCAAACCAGCCCATCGGGCAGACCAGGCGTCCTCCTCTGCGACACAGGAAGATGGCGAGGCACTCCCGGACCCCCCTCAGCCTGACCTCACTACCATGATGGAGTCCATGGCCAAAAACTTTGCTTCCTTCCATGAGAAGCTGGACGATATTAATGCTAATGTCGCCTCCCTACGCGCCCAAATTGACCAGCACGGGTCCAGGCTCACGGAAACAGAACAGCGGATAGGGACCAATGAGGACCACATCCATACCCTCCAGACTACGGTCTCAGAGCTCGTCCGTGACATGAAACAGGTCAAGGCCAAAAACGATGACCTCGAATCGAGATCACGGCGTAATAACATCCGCATAGTGGGGGTTCCCGAATCCGCACTCAAGGGCCGCATGGAGACCGCGGTTGAGCAGCTCATCAAGGACCTCCTAGGCGATCCTGTGCTCTCCCCGTTCTTCACTGTTGAAAGAGCACACCGCTCCCTGGCACCCCGCCCTAAGCCCGGAGACTTCCCCAGGCCCATCATCGCTAAACTACTCAGCTACAAAGACGGGGACCATATCCTCCGCTTGGCCAGGGAGAGGGGCGAACTAAGGTTGGAATCCCAAGTCATCAGAATCTTCCCGGACTTTTCGGTGGGAGTCCAGATGGAGCGACGCCGATTCAGTGGGGTCAAGAAGATGTTGAGAGACAGGAAAATTGAATACTCCATGCTTTTCCCGGCCCGCCTGAAATTTATCCACCGCAACAAGACCTATTTTTTCACGGTCCCGGATGAGGCCGTCAAGTTCATCGAGGCTCAGGTCCCCCTGGTGAACCCGCCTGAGGAACTGATGGATGGCGACTGACGCCGAGGTTCCTGGGCTCCCCCCCTGACCCTAGGTGGAGATCGAGGCCTCGCAAATATTTCCCAGCCCGGGGTGCCGCCTCCCTGTGCTTCATGACTCCATGAACAACCCAGGTCTCTCCCCCGGGGTCGGGGCCGCGCCGCTGCCCATGGGCCCACAATGGACTCCACGTCGCCCTTGCTATACTGTAATCTGCGGTTATCCGTTACCTGTAACCTCCATTTAAATTGGTTAATAATGCTGGTAAGAATATGTATGTCGACACTCACTCAAATTGCATTACAGGTGTGCCTGACGGCAGCAGCAGCCCCCACTGCAGCTGCAAGGCCGTTGATGGCAATTAAGTTGTGCTCGAGCCCCCGTTGGGCTTCCTTCCAGGCGTTGCCGAGTTGGGGATGGCACGCAGTTTTGCTTCAGGGTGGTTGCCTACACACTGCTGGGTATTGCTGGGCAGTGAGGGTGGGGGGTGGGAAAGTTGGGGTTTGCTGTTTTCAAAAAGGCGGGTTGGTCGGGACCGGTGCGACAGGGCGGCAGGCCTGCTGCACTACAGTGCTTCATTTTAAGCTCAAAATGAGAATACACGCCTGGGATGTCCACTAACTCATTATCATGGCTATCGGAATACTGACATGGAATGTACGTGGGCTGACCAACTTCACTAAATCTCGCAGGATTACGGCCTATGCGCAAAGGCATGGAGTCAAGTTTCTCCTGCTGCAGGAGACTCATGCTAAGAAACTCCTGGCCTCAAACCTCGCACAATCTTGGGGCCCCAACAGGTACTATACCCAGTACTCCACTCAGTCCAGAGGCGTCCTCACTCTCATCCATAAATCAATAAGTTTCACGCTTCACACATCCCACATCGATCCAGAGGGCAGGTTCGTGATACTACACTGCTCATTGGCCGGCGAAGAATGCCTGCTTGTGAACTCATACGCTCCCAATATTGATTCTCCCGACTTCATGGACACGGTGCACGGCATTCTCATGAAATATGTTGAGGTTCCCATTGTGTGGGGGGGCGACATGAATCTCATCCTCGACACAACCCTAGACAGAACAACCACGGCCAAGAGACCGGTGGCCCGAGCGGCCAAGCGGTTGCTGACCCACATGAGCTCCCTGAAACTACACGATGTGTGGAGAACACACCACCCCCGGGAAAGGGACTACACCTTTTACTCCACGGTACACGATAGCTCCTCCAGAATAGACTTATTCCTCCTGTCTAGCAGCCGGATGGGTAGGGTGTCCGAAATCAAGATCCTGGCGCGCACACTCTCCGATCATTCCCCCGTGCTGCTCGAGATCCAGCTGGGTTTCATTGCAGGGACCCGCCCCGCCTGGCGTTTCAAGTCCAACGCCCTATTAGACATAGTCTTTAAAGCAGAAATACTGGCTGACATCAACCTATTCTTTGAAACCAATAAGGCCCTCGACACGTCCGCTGGGACCCGCTGGGAGGCCTTCAAAGCCTACATCAGGGGAATGTGCATTGCCAAAGAAGCCGGGGTCCTCAAGTCCATCAGACAGGCCTTAAGCCGCTCCGAATCTAAGCTCAAAACTCTGGAGCGGGATTATGCCGCTGGGCCAGCACCCGCTACCCTAGCAAAAATTAGGACGGAACTGGAACTATTTGAGACACATGCTCTTAGTGAAGTGCGATACCATACCCGCCCTGCGGCTGCCCGCAGATATGGCGAGGCAGACAGGCCTGGCAGAACTCTGGCCAGGCTGGCCCGGGCCGAGAGAGGCGGGACTCGTATAGATAGCATTATCGACAATACGGGGTCCAGACAATGGGCAGACCAAGCTATCCTTGACACTTTCGCCTACTTTTATGCCACCCTGTACGGTCCCCAACCAGAGCACACGACCCGCGACCTAGATGACCTGTTGGAATCCATCCCTATGACCCTGATCTCCCAAGACACCAGGGAACTTCTAGACGCCCCGTTCTCACTTGAAGAGATAGTCCAGGTGATCTCAGATCTCCCTAAGGGCAAAGCCCCTGGCCCCGACGGACTCACCGCTGAGTTCTACCAAGAGCACGTGGCCATACTAGCGTCACCACTACACGAGGTCTGGACCGAATCACTCCGCTCACACACCCTCCCCCCCTCCCTAAGAGAAGCACTAATCACTGTCCTCCCCAAGCCAGGGAAACCCCCAGACGAATGTGGCTCCTACAGACCCCTGTCCCTTATCAATACTGATATGAAGATCTTTGCCAAAGTAATCGCCAACAGATTTCTTCCACTAATGCCCCACCTAGTCCATGCCGACCAGAGCGGATTTGTCCCGGGCCGCTCTACAGCACTTAACATCCGGCGCCTATTCAATGTGATGTCAAGAATTGACACGAATGCGGATGCCGTGGCAGTCACACTAGACGCCCAAAAGGCGTTTGATATGGTCTCGTGGCAATACCTGTGGGCCGTCTTGGAGAAAATGGGAATTGGGCCGAACATGATCGCCTACATTCAGCTGTTATACACGGGACCGTCAGCTAGGGTACTAATCAACTCCGTCCCCTCTCCCCCCTTCGCGTTGCATAGGGGCACCCGACAGGGCTGCCCATTCTCCCCCATCCTCTTCGCACTCGCCATAGAACCTATGGCCGATCATGTCAGGAACCGTCACACTAATAAGGGCGTCCGCTTGCAGGACACACCGGAAATCATCTCGCTGTACGCGGATGATGTCCTCCTCTACGTCAGACAACCCTCCACACACCTGGACCCTATCATCCGAGACATAACCAAAATAGGCACCTATTCGGGCTTCACTATCAACTACTCGAAATCCGAAATTTTCCCCCTCACCGTGACAACCCAGCAACCGACCTGCGAGTTTCCGCTGCGCTGGTCCCCGTCTGGGATTAAGTATCTCGGGGTTCAGGTGTCAAGGGATGCAGTTTCCCTGCTGGCGGACAACTACAATGCAGCGGCGCTGCTCATTGAAACCAAGATGCTTAGGTGGCGCAGCCTCCCTCTGTCTCTAGCTGGGAGACTCTCCCTCATAAAGATGATCGCGGTACCCAAGCTACTCTATATATTTGTAAATGTGCCGATTTGGCCTGGCAAGCAGTATTTTAAAAAGCTCCACGCGTCCTTCGCCCAATTCCTTTGGCACTCGGGGGCGGTCCGTAAAAAGTGGCAACACATGACCCTCCCGTACGAGAAGGGAGGCTTTACTGCCCCCGACCTAGCTCTTTACTGGAACGCTGCGCAGGCCCAGCATGCTACCCATTGGTACACACACCCCGACCCGCCCCCACACGTCAAATTGGAAAAAATGGCGGGAGATAGCATCCACATTATGACCCTGCTACTGCACCATGGGTACCGCGCGGATGCTCCATGGGACCCAGTAGCATCCACGATTAGGGCATGGAATAACATCCTCTCCCCTGGTCCACTACGGCGTCCGTACTATAAGTGGCTTCCCTTATGGCAATTCCCTGGCCTAACCCCCACGCATGACCAACACCTCTCCCAGCGATGGGAGAACCTGGGGTACCGCGCCCTAACAGACCTGTACCATGAAGGCTCATTCATTACCCCTCTAACACTACGCCCTGGGCACTCCGGCTCCGCTCTCGACCTGTTACAGTATTACAGACTGAGGGCAGCGGTGCGGACAATGTGGCCCTCCTTCCCAGAGGAGCCCCTTGACTCGCCTGAACTCCTGTACATTGCGAACTCCGCAGGCTGTAGGGGCATAGTATCCTCCCTGTATAAGATGCAGATGGGGAAAATAGAGAATGCCTCCCCGGCGCCACGGGAGTTGTGGGCCAGAGAGCTCGAAACTGAGATAACCGATGAGATGTGGGGTAAGATGTGTGCACTCACGCGGAAGGTATCACTCAGCGCCAGGTTCCACTGCATCCAATACAAGTTACTCAACAGACTCTACTACACCCCGTATAGAGTGGCAAAATTTACGCTTAGCTCGACACATAAATGCCCGAAATGCGAATCGAACGTAGCAGACCACGCGCACATGTTTTGGTCCTGCATCGCGCTGCGCAGGTTCTGGAGGGAGGTGACACAGGCGCTCACTGAGATAATAGATGCCCCGGTAGAGATGGATCCACTGGCCGTGCTATTTGGCATGTGGACGGGAGAGAATGTGACGAGAATGTCGAGGTTCTTGAATGTCAGTGTTATGGTTGCCAAACGATGCATATTACAATGTTGGAAGCGCCGCACTCCCCCTACCCTCAGCATGTGGCTGAACGCCCTTGCGTGGGTACAAACATGCGAGGAGGGGTACATCGGCACCCTGCCAGCTCCATCCCGACCTCCAAATGTATGGACCGAATTCTGTAGCTACCTTAACAGTAAGGATGGTACCGAACAATCTCTTGACTCCTCCTGACACGCAACATAGGAGTACGAATCTGCCTTTTACGTAATATGCTTGCCCTACTACGATGTAAATCTTTCGCTATTACTATTGCACTGTATTTTGATGCTGTAATACTGTTTTTTCGTTTGTTCTCACTTACAAGATAAATGTACTGTACCTGTCTTGACCACCTGCCAATAAACAGAAGTTTAAATAAAAAAAAAAGAAAACGCTGAAGCAATTATGTTACCGCCTGTTGGAGGACAATTCTGCCAAAATGACATTCATTGGCAAATAAGGTATCCAGAAAGTAGTGTTTTGCAAATATATGGATGGAAGCACACATCGCAAACTGTCAAATCCTTTACAGGTATCCCTCTTTGAAGAGCTGTGTGCCCCGAATTCTTTTCTCTGGCTTGGGTTAGGCGGTCGTTTGCCAGCTCCTTGTAGCGCCTGTATTTTGGTAAGCTTTCCTTTTGGAGTTCCATTTCGCACCCTGACTTGGGATTCGGTTTTCGTCAGTCTTGTATGGACCTCTACGTTGTCTAACCTACTCTGGGCTTCGATTATTCAAAGGTTGCATTGGTCTCTTTTAGCCCGCCTTGGGCTTTCAGTGATCCCTCTCTACCGTCTGTAGCCATTGCATAACTTAATTTCAAAAATGTTTCTGGGGAGACTCTGGGAACGTGTCACTGCTGACTTTCCTCAAGGTCCCTTCTGGCATAGTGGCCTGGGTAGAAGTCGCCCACCTCATTAACATGGCTTGCTTCAGGCCTGGGATGCTAGTGACTGTGCTGGTGTTCTGCCTTTCCTGTGGTGACTGAATGCTTTGCGTTGTTCGTTGGGGCTGGCTGCTTCTGGCTTGGCCAAGACCGAGTGCTCCCGGCTTGGCCAAGACTGAGTGCTCCCCACACTGTTGTGGAACTTCTCACCCAGCCTGGTGCACACTCGCGCTTATCCTGCCACATCTCTCAGGAGGAGGACCTTCCTGCTTTCTGTGCTCTATTTCCCCCTCCCCTTGAAGGTGGGCTGGTCTAGTGCTCCTTCGTCCAGGTGAAGGCTGTCCATGTCTAGGGTCAGAAGCCACACCAACGACCCTCACAGGAAGCTTTATCACACAAAGTTCCATATATCCCGCAACATTTTGGAAATCGTGGGAAGAGGGTGGATTGCTAATAATCCACGGGTATTTCCTGTGGGGTCCTACTTGCCCTGTCCGCAACATAGGTAAGCTTAGCAGGCTCACCTCCTTAGTCCCAAATGCAGTGACCTCCCTTGTGGCGAGGGGACAAATTCCCTGGATTCATCAAAGTAAAATGAATAAACCTATGATTTCCCAACATGCTATAGTTTCAAATCGTATACGAAGAACACAAATTAACCTGTGTATTCATCTGTGATTTTTCTCAACTAACCCACTAATTTCTTTTAAAAGTAGCACAGCTTATTAAGTGGATGTATTCAGAGTTCTAGATCCCATACTATCTACGTGCCAAAATACTGTGCTCTGTATTAAGATTAAATATTATATATGATTAAATATCCCACAGCCCTTTTGTGCTGACTCGCATGACCTGCATTTCAATTTTGAGCAAAATCCCTACTACCCCAGAGAAATATTCTTGAATTTAAAAAAACAAATGCATTTGCTATGTTTATTCATTCTATATAAACGATATAGCCACTGCAATTGAAAATGGAAAGGCAAATGCCCATACCCTTAGTTACAGATCATGCTGTACTGATTTGTGTACTGGTCTTTGAAAACGTTTATCTCCTTGCTGACATATGTAAAACTAAAAACCTGTAGATTACAGTAAAACTAAGACCATGGCCTGCTATAGAAAGAGAATGGAAAATACCAACGTCCATCTGGAAATATATGGCCATATAATAGTGGGTCAACTCCTATGGCTACTGGGGTTGTGCTTTTCTGCAAAAAGAGGGTGGGAAGAACATGTTACAAGGCAATATGACAATGGTCAAATATAGTGTAGCTGTTGCCAGATTCACCTCAGCAAATGAGAATAGATTTGTTAAGTCGGCGCTTACCATCTATAAGATGAAGGCAAGATAGGACTCACACTAAAGTCTATCTGTTTCTGAAAACAAGTTCCTAAAAGGTTTTAGGCCTTCCGAGCTCCCCCCTCCGCCCACCCCCCACCCCCCAAAAGAGCGCTACACCTTGAACAAGGCTGGATTGAGTTTCACAAATTGGTAAACTTGAAACCGATCTTCAGATCAGACCGGAGCTGTAAAAATATAAGGATTCCATGCTTTATGTATGGGGGAGCGGAGTACAAAATTATCATAGTACGAACACACAAGGAAAGCATTAACTAAGATGAACCTACATGAGGTCTGGCAAAACCCAGGATCCATTAAAAAAAACATGCACGTGGAAATGGCATACCACCGTTGGGCGGAGGAGCAGTTTATGGTCAAGGCCTTTTGGATGTTGCATTGAGGGTCTACCTCAAGATAAACTGTGGCTATGGGACCTGCCTGGAGGGGGTGTAGCCCTGATCTACCCTGAGTGGATTCCAGCCTCTATCATCCCTACTCATATTTACTCTTCTTTCGAATGCCTTGTCTGCAGGCTCTCTCTCTCCCCCCCTAGCCACTCTCACTGTTGCTACTCTCTACTGGCCCCCTGGACAAATAACCTTTTCTCTCCAAGTGAGCAGACCTCTCCCTCCTGGCCTCAACCACTCAACTCCTGTTCATTGGTGACCTCAATAACCATCTGGATTCTCTGTTCTTAATCGGTGCTCTTTCCCGACCTCTGTGACTCACTCTATCCTCCCCTCCGGCCCGACTCACTCTGCTGGTCACACACTTGTTGTCTTGATCTCCGCTGGCCTCCCCCTCTCCATCCCTCGGACTACTCCTCTCTCCTGGAGTGACCACTACATCCTCTCATCTCCCCCGCCCCCCTCCCCAGCCAACCTACCCCAACACTGCCACCTACCTTCTCGAACATCCGGGCCATGAAGCATGTGTCGGTTGAGGCTTTCCCTGCCACCTTCTCCCCCCCCTGCTCCCTCCCTCCCTCCTCTGGCTGACTCGCACCCGGACACAGCCCTGTCCCTGCTCTACTCTTCTATTTCTGATACTCTTGATGCTCTTGCCCCTGTCCTGAGGATCCGTTTGAAGTCCAAAGCAAAGTGCAGTTCCTGGTATGACTGACTTAAACGTAAGTGTAGGGCGGCTGAGAGGAAATGGAGGGCTTCTTTTTCATCCTCTGACAAACTGGCCTGCTCCAAAGGCAATACCGACTCTGTCCACACCAAGAAGAGTCCACATTCAAGCCTGTCTCTGCGGCATCTAACAACTCGGCCAAACCTTTTAAAATCTGCAAGGAGCTGGCCAACCCTGCTGCAGTCTCCACTCCTCCTCTCGGGCTCTTTGCAATGCCCTTGCCTCTCGCTTTATCTCTAAATCGCAGGACATCTTGTCCACCCTCTCCTCTGCTCCCCCTCCTCTCCCCTCTCTGTCTCTGCTTGCCGACCCTCCTTCAGCTGCCCCGACCCTCTTTCTCCTCCTTTCCTCTTTTTCCCCTGATGAGGTCTCTAAACAAGTCTGATCTATGAAAGCATCCTCAAAACAGGTTCATCCCAGCTCCTCTAAAACCATTATAGACCACATTGATACCCTCGCTCTGGCCCTTGGCGATTTCTGCAACCTCTCCTTTGCCACTGGATCCTCCCCTCCCCTCTGAAGCACTCCATTGTGCATCCTCTGCTCAAGAAACCCACAGCCGATCCTTCTTGTCTGGCTAACTATTGCCCAATTCCCATTACCCCCTTTTTGGGTAAACTCCTGGAACAGCTTGCCATCTCTCAGCTAAACCTTAATTCCAATTCTGTTGGCTCTCTCCGCAACCACTAATCGGGCTTCAGAGCTGCCAGCAGCACAGAAACTGCTCTCCTGAACATCCATGAAGATCTGCTCTCCAACCTTGACTCTAACATTCCTCTGTACTCATACTACTTGATCTCTCCTCTGCCTTCGACACGGTCAACCCATACCACCCTCCTCAACAGTGTTTGTGACACCCTGGGTATCACTGATCAGGTTCTGGCCTCGCTGACCTCTTTCCTCTCTGATCGACCCTCCCAGGTACACCTTGGGTCATTACTTTCATCTCCCTCTCTACCTGTGGTGTTCCCCAGGGGTCTAACCTCTCACCCTGGTTTTTCAACCAATACCTGGCAACTCTTGCCTACTGCATTTCGATTTTCTGCTCAAACTTCCAGTGCTATGCGGATGACACTCCACTCATTTTCAGGCTGCCCTCGGCCACCTCCTCTCCCTCCCTCCCTCATCTCTAATTTCCTAATCGCCGTTCAAAATGGGTGTACTGCCAACGATCTTTGTCTAAATGCTAACAAGACTGAGATCCTCCTCATCGGTACAGCATCATCATCCTTTTCCCCTCACTCTCTGGCTGGCCTCCCTTGACCCTCCTCCTACCCCTACCTTTGAGGCTAAGAACCTCAGTCATCTTTGACTCCACACTTCCCTTCTCTGCCCTCATTTCTGACGTCTCTAAAAAGTCAAACCTCTTACTTCACCTCCACAGAGGTACTCTACCTTTCCTCGCCTTCCCCCAGAAGCTCACTGTCTCCGAAGCTCTGGTTCTCAAGGTTGGACTACTGTGACAGCCTCTTTCTAAATCAACCTGCCTCCACTCTCCGCCCACTACAACTAATCCACCACAGAACTGCAAGACTTCTCCTTGGCTTCAAGCCCTGGGATCGTATCTCTCCAGCTCTGAAATCCCATTATTGGCTCCCAGTGGATGCAAGGATTAAATTTAAAACCCTCTGCATTGTCCACACGGCTTTCTGGAGCCTGTGTCCAAAATACCTTAAACTATCTCTCTGTAAATACCTCCCCTCCCGTGCCCTTCACTCCTCTACTTCAAATTCCCTCAGGGTCAGTCGTTTTTCAAAGAAACAAGCTGGTGGTAGATCTCTTTGGCTGGGGCCTCCCTTTTGAACAGCCTCCCTGTCACCTTGAAACTTGGAGAACCATTTCCGGTTCCGGAAGCACCTCAAGACCTTCCTCTTTGCTTCTTCCTTTGACTCTCTTCTCCCCTGCTGCCCTGTTTTCTCCCTTGGCACCGTGCATCTGGCCACCCTCTGTCCTTCTGCCCCAGGTACCTGCTCACCCTGCCTCCCCCTGCACTGCCTCCGCGCAATCCACTGCACTTGGTTCTGTATCTGTACCCATACAGTCCCCCAGCTTTCTTCTGCACTTATCAGATTTACCCTATCTGACCCATCATGCACTTGCCGACTGCACCACAGCCTTTTAATTGTCTATTTATTTCAATTATTTATTCTTTTCTCTCCTCTGTTCTGCACTTCCCACTTCTCCCCCTTTTACGTGCTTCCCCCTTTTCCCTTCTCCATGCACTTGCGTGTTCTCAATGTCAGTGGGCCTAGCAAGATCGTTTTTATTTTTTTGTTCTCCTTTGCTCCCCTCCCTTTGCTTGGTCGCGCTCTGAAACACTTGTGTATGAGCGCAATATAAATAAAATATCATATGGGAATTATCTTTAAGTCTGTACCTCCTATGCACATACTTTATTAAATTCTTGCTGGGAGTCTTGCCAACTGCTAAAATTTTAAAATCATTGAACCCTACTAAACTGATATTTGCCCAGCGTGTAAAAGAAACCGACTAGATGGAGCATCTTCTGTCCATTTCATGAAAATCTGGTGTCTAAAATGTGAACACTTTTCTGAATGTCAAATTAGAGAATTGTGGCAAATGCTGTAGTATTGTGTAAAAATACAATGCGCACAAGTAATTTATTCTGTCCAGCTTCCCAAAAACTGTTTGGCATCATAGGAGTTCGTTGGGTAGCCTCACTGTAGAATGAGTAAGCATAAATATTCAGATTGATATTTATGTGTTGCTTTTAAAAATGGACTGATGCGACTTTGATCCAAAAGGTAATTCTTTGGTGCTCGATTTTTATGCATTATGCTATTTTTATTACATTTAAAGCTTATTGCATGTATTATGGTTTGTGCGGTTTTATGATCTTGATCGAAATAAATCTGAATTTTAAATCTTTGAAAAACAAATGATAAAGAAAAGGAATAGGCGTTCTGCAGGGGGTGTAGAGATTATCTGAAATGAGCAGATGCTTGAATTTAATGGTCCAGCTTCAAACCGATTTCAATGAGGAATGCATGCATTAGTGGTAACCTTTCGAGCTGTCCTCCAACACTTTGTCAGATGTATGTAAACCGCCATTAAGGCCTGTTAAAAGGTTCTATCCATCGTTGTCAGGAACCACTCATGAATGCTGTTTTAACAGTGCTGGAGCACTGAGGCCGCCAAGTGGAAAAACACATCTGTTGGGTGCTTCCATTGTTAAGTTAAATGAGCAGCTATTGTATGATTGGAACACAATACAAAAGCTAAATATTTGTAACTTTTGTATAAGACGCAGGAAGCTGACAGTTTGGGTTCTGTAGATATGACAGACTTGTCCACCATTTTAATAATTAATATAAATCGTCAATGTTGTTATGACTGCATATGCCACATAGGAGTGCAACATGTCTGTGTGCGTCTCGAAGCATGGATGCCGATAATTTTGTTTTCTTTGAGATGGCGTGTTGCTGTAGGAAATTATGCAACAATTTTCCTGTCAAAAGCATGAGTAGTACTTCACCCACCAACTATTTTTGACCAAATGTGGAAATTAAAATCTAAGAAGATAAGGGGGGTGGGTATTCAATGGCAGTATCTGACATGCTCGATAAGTCACTGAAAGGGTTAGGCCAGTCAGCTAGTGTGACATAATCAGTGGACAGCCTGAGAATTCTGGAGTCTTTACAGTTTGAGCAGAGAACATGGGAATTCTGACACTGGGGATGAGCTGCAGTGAGGAGGGACAGCCCCCATTAGACTGCTGAAGCTGGATATCGTATGAAAAGTGGGCCTGTTCATGAAGGATTGGAGCTGAGCAGACAGACTCCAGGAACACATGAGGGTGTATGCTAGCTACATTCAATGAAAGATTAAATCAAGGTGAGCGTGACCACTCCCCAAATATAATTAGGTGACTGCCCTGAAATGATTGCCATGATCAGCATCCGGGTGGTGATTGTCCTGTAGGGGTGCCTCTACAAAATAGAAAAATCCTAAGTTTTTGTATGAAATGTAACAGTGCTTCCCATAATATTGAAAGTTTGTTGAGACTTGACATGTGTATAGAAAACTGTTCTCTTATAGTCCTGCTTATTGAAGGCCGCACACAGAAAGGATAGGGTTTTTCTCAGCCAATTTTGTGCCCTCTTCAAATGTGGGATTGCATTTACGGTGGCGGAAAGGGGGGGGGGGACTCACCCTTCACCTTTGACTGCTCTAGCAGAATTTCATTTAAAACGGAACTCCCCCCCCCCCTTTCCTATCTAAGCTCCCTTCTGCCAAAACATTACCCCTCTACCTCCACAGATGCCCACAAACACACTTACACTTTACCTGCTCACCATACCCCGTTGCCCCTTCCTTCCACGCTACATGCACACCCCCACATGCTTACCTTACAAGCTTGTGACTTCTGGCTGCGCCTGTCGCCTCCTGTGCAGCGAGGGGCATACTTTCTTTTGGGGGGAGGGGGCAGAATTTTTAAATCGATTTCTTCACTGCATGCCTAGAAAATATTCCATTCCTGGACACAATGAGTGGTTGACAAAATATTAATGGAAAGAGTAGCATATTGTTTGCTAAGACAACTTACATCCTGATTTTATTGTATTCAAGGTTGACTGAGATTATATTTACAAAAGGGGAATCTGTCATGAACCCGCTGTAAAATAGAGAACATTTCCCTGCGCTTATAGTGTAACCATAAATAAATGTTATACCGTAAGTGCTTTCACAAATATAATCCCCAGTAGTGATGTGCTTTACAGGATTGTGAATGATGTTTGTGTGTGGCTGATAAGGGAGGTGAGTGTGTAGTGGTGTGTTTTACTGGATGGATGCCTGCAAGCTAGTCAGGAATGAATGGGGTCCGAGAGGATGTTGGAAGGGGGAGATTATGTAGGAGTGAGAAAATACTACTGTGATGGTGTTTCAACCCAGGCAGTTGGAAGATGTGGCCTCAGTGGTGGGAGCCCAGTGGGTTCCTCTCCTGTACCTGAAGTGTAACCGGAATAGAGAAATGTCGCTATAATGTATCTGAAGTGTCCGGAATATCATTACAACACTGGCGGCAAGCTGGCCTACCCAGTCAACCTGTAAATGAATTTGCGTGTGCTCGAAGGCAAAGCTATCAAGTAAGCTGTTGCGGGGGTGGGGGATTCAAAAAGCGAGGACCCACTGCCCTACACTTAATATCCCATCAAACGGGGCGGCCTACATACGCATGGTAGGCTAGGGAATCATTGTAGGACGGATGTCCATTGAGAGGACTGAGCAGAGAAGCTCTTTGCATAGATGAGGAAAGGACCCATGTACATTATCAGATGTGAAGCTAATGCAGTGGAGACAAGCTCCGGTCGAGATTGAATGGGAGTGTTGGGAGGAATCGAAGCCATTAGTGCTGCCATCCCATGGATGGAGATAAGAGCACAGAATGGGAAGGAGGAGGCACCAGCGCTGTGCTCCAGATGTTTGTCTACAGATGGAAGTACAGCGCTGCAGGAGCAGTGTGGACTTTTAGGGAAGTGGTCAGTAGCTAGGTAGTAATGGGCACAGATGCGACAAAGACACGTGGCTGCAAAGCTAGTGCAGCATGGACTTGTAATAGGGGCGTTTGTAGAGTTGTGCCTTAGTATTTTGCTGGATTAGTAAGTTGGGAATGCAATAGTTAATGTTAGAAGCTAACACAGGATTAATGCTGCAAAACCGCAAACTGACTTGTAGAAAAATACATATAGTGCTGCATAGCAAGCGCAAAATAGCAGTAAGGACTGGATAGGAAGCGATTCATGACTTAATAGAAATTGGCTTATTTGAAATGTTGAACTCTAAATTGCATGCCAATGTCAAAGTGCTTTGTGGTGTGGATATATTGGATCAGATCACCACGCTTACTCTCTTCTTTACACGCACCTTTGACTCTCTGACTTGAACTTCGGTTCCCAAGGGAGCTCAACCTACTAGCGCCTTCAGACCATACCAATGGTACATAAGGCGCTATATAAATGCAAAGTAACATAACATAAGTGCCATGTAGATTTGTGTTTGAAATTTTGAAGAGTTAATGATGATTAACCAAATTGGAGGCACACCGGCGAATGGACTCATAGGAAATCGCATTAATTGCTGCCCAGCGGTAAACTGACTTAAGAAAATGTATTAGGTGCAGGATGGGAATTCAATATGGTGGTGTAGCATTGAATTTATGAGACTTAAAACTGCTTATGGAGTGTGACACATGAATCTAAAATATTGTTGCAACATCGATTTTGTTTGTGTGCAGAGTATGTGTACTTAAGGCTACTGGATGAGGATTGGAGCGTGCAGAGATGTTATTTATATTGCGCTTAATACCTAGAGGTTTCTAAGCGTGGGCCCGGGGATCGAACCTGTGTTCCTCGGCATCGTCTTGCTTCCAAGGCGAGCATGTTGCCACTGAGCTGTCCTCCCGATATTTACGAAGAGGTACTAAAAGTATGGAGAAATGGCCTGTTGCCCATAAGTATATAGCAGTGTAAATGCTTTTGTAGGAGTGGAAAGTGACTACCCATGGAGGTGGGTCAAATGTGGAGACTACACGTTGGGGGAGGGGGGGTCAAATTAGTTATGACTACTCGTGATTGCATGCCAAATGTCTGCAGAGCACCATTGCTCTTTAAAGATAAGAATGGGGAGTGGTTAGTGTGTGGCGTATGAAAAGGTGGCATATCTAGTTTTTACTTCGTATACGTGGGATGAGTGGTTAGTTGTTTGAGTGGTGCTTCCTGTGTTGTATGTGGTTTAGAACATTTGGCCTTTTGTTCTCAGTCGCTGCAGTGGCGTTGGCCCTGCCTCATTCCCATTTCACATATTTCATGGTATTGTCATTTTGAGGAGTTGGATATATGGGTGGGAAATGAGTGTGTGGCTGATGAGGAAGAATTGTGTAGTGGAAGGCAGGCATACATTAGTTTAAATGTATTAGCAGAGTTTGCGAATTAAAAGGTTCTTGATTAGCAAAGAAGTATTTGATTAGCAATGTTTTACTTAATGTTATAAGAAGTTATTTGTACCCAAGATTTACAATGAGCAATAATACAGCATTTTGTTTATCACTGCAGTAAGACATTCGAAAGATGAAATGTAAAGGTTAGCTGCATCAAGGCGTAAGTGCGAGACTTTGTAGCTGGTTGTCTGACAGGGTATTACCCAATTTGATTGAATTTAATTGATCGAATGGTACATCTCACCGAATTTGGCCAGTACCATTCAATCGATTTGATTCAATCAAATTGGGTAATCAATACCGAACATGGGGAGCAGGGGTTGTGAGGGGTCCAACCTCCACCCCCCCCTGCTCCCCATGTTTGGTATTGATGGCCTTGGGAGCTTGTGGGGGTGTCCCCGCTACCAAAGGATTGGAGGCGGGGGACGAAAAAAGAAAGAGAAAGGGGAACCCTGCAGCATCCGATCTGACCCACGTAAGAGGGACAGAATGGACGCCACAGGCATGGTCAGGAGAAGGAAGCGGACGTGCAAAAGGTAAGTGGGTGGATGTATGGGGGGTGTAGGGCATGGATTTGCAGAGTTTGGCCACATCAAAATTGGTTTCGCAGTGAAATTGACTACAATCAATTTCGCCGTGAACAATTCTGTCACTGCCAAATCACTCAGATTCGTCAGGCAGTGTTGCACAGGTCAGTGTCTTTTAAACCTTGCGCCTCGGAAAGAAAACACCACAACAGTCAATACTGCGCAAATGGAAACGGAAGGCTCCCTTTTGGAAATAAGAGGTTTACATTTTTATTTAGAGGACAGTGTACCTTAAATTAATCACTCATCATTTGCTGCAGAAGGAGAAGTTCAGAAGTTACATAAATGAAAAGTTCACAATGGTAAAGGAAAGCCATACCTTTAGACTGAGTTCATAGTATGGTGTTTCGGCAGGCAGGGTAATTGTCGGCTTCAGGTGGACAAGATGAAACTTGTCTTTTGATATCAGCTGTGTTCAACATAACGTTAAGTACCAATTTCGAGAGAGGCTTGCACGCAATGGCCCCCAAGCCCCAGCCATGTTTGCCCCAAGTACAGCATTCCAGCCCTGTGCACCGGTGAAACCAGTATATTTTGCTATTGGCACTCCGAATTGCTATCTGGGGCGCTGATGCGCTAGTTTTTAAGGGAGCCGGGCTTTGCGCAATTCTTGCTTCCCTTGATACAGAACTACAGCTATGTCTGTGATTGGAAAAAACTAGTTTCAGGACTTGAAGGTAGTCCAGGAGGTGGACAGGTGAGTGAGCAAGAGGGTTCGAGGTGTGGCACTGAAGTGGAGGCACTGCCTTGGGCACAGACTCAAAGGACAGGGTGAAGGCTGGGCAGACGCAAAGCTGGCCGGTATGAGATGTGCTACTTACAGATTTGGCTGGCATTCCTCAGGATTGACCATCTGTCTCCTACAGGTGCTAATATGTAACTCAGTCATTATCCTAGAGCAAAACAAGCTCTGAAGGCAGTTTCCCTCTGTATTGCTGTTAGTGGGTTGTGCATCTGGTTGGATCAGATGTGTTCCTCAAGCCTGGGGTTGGTGATGTTTAGGTTAGAGGATTCTGGTCCCTCCCTGCCCATTCCTGTGTGGGGTTCTTAGCCTACCTATGTTTCCTCTGTGGGCTAGCGGCATGTTGACATGGCGTCCTACCCCCTGACCTCCCTTGCTTGATCTGAGTCTGGAGCCATTGCGCCAGACTTGAAACCCGAATTGTAGTAGTGCCCATGTACATGACTCAATTGCTGCCTTCCGCCAAGAATACCATATGCTCTGAGGCCTAGAGATAGCGATCTCCCATAACCTGGAGTGATTGTGCTAGACTCGTAACCCAAGGACTATTAGCACTTATGAGCTTGATCAATGCCATGCAATTATGTAATACGATATCGTTCCAAGAAATGTATATGCTTGCTAATTACACTCATCTGGAGATCCATGAGCAGAACTATATACCGGGCGCTGTCTAGCACTTATTTTGCTGATCACAGCTATCTGGGAATGTATTTTGCAGAACTACCTACAGGGAATCTGTCTAGCAGAACTACCAACCCAAGCACTAATAGCTCTGACTTGATCATTGCTCTGTAACTATGCACTGCGCTGTTAGTCCAGGAAATGTCCTTGCTTTGCTAATCCTGAACATCTGGAAATCCCTGAGCAGAACCATATACCAAGGACAGTCTAGCACTTCTCCTTTGCTAATCCCACCTACCTGGGAATTTTATTATCCTATGTCCTGTTTGCCCCCCACCCCCTCCCTGTTCCCCCATGATGTCCTGTGTGCCCCCAAACCCCTCCCTGGTCCCCCGTGATGTCTTGTGTGCCCACCCCGTCCCTGGTTTGCCCGATCTCTTCTTTCCTGCCTTCCCCCTATACCTTCTTCCATCCCTCCCACCCCCCTTTCTCCTTAACTACCGTTGGAGTTGTCTTGATGCACTATGGTTTCACCACCACTGACCTGTTGCCATTGCTTGGATTTGACTTTGTGGACACATTGAGTTTTGTTGATTCACCTTCTCAACTCTCATGCTGTAACTCACCTGGATCTTGTACTCTGGGTGGCCCTGAACCATGCTGTGCCAATTGTCACCTCAAATCCTTGCTCACATTTTCTGTTCCCTGCAACGTTCTGTGTTTTACTGACCTCTGCAACTGTATTCACTCTCCCCTCTCCTTGTCCACTCTTTCACTGTTTTATTCTCTGCTCTTTCCTCCTCTCCCTCCCTTTTTCAATGTGCTTACTCAATCAGAATTGTCCTTGACCTTGTATGATGGCATCAAATGTTTGTCACCTCTCCCTTCCCTTACCTGTTTCTAACCCCCCTCCACACCCCCCCAGCACTATCTGAAATTTCATCAGGCCTAGTATGATAGTCACTTATTTTTGTTTTTCTCCTTCTCCCCTTACTCCAAATTATCCCCCCCCCCACCCACCGATTGTTACATTCCAGCACTACCCCAGTTGTGATCAGGCATAGTAATGTAGCCGCTTCTCTCCTTCACACCCCCCCTCCTTATTGTCAATAGCTCTTACTTTATCACTAATGTCACCTACCCTGTTTGATAGCAGCTTGTTTGTCTCCCCGCTAAACCCCCCACCCTCCTTTCCCTCATTTTTTTTCTCCTCCCTCCAGCACTATCTGAAATTTCGTCAGGCCTAGTATGATTGCTTGTTTTGTTCTTCTCCTATTCCAAACCCCCCATACCCCTCACCTATTCATTTCCTGCACTAACTCAATTGTCATCAGGCATAGTAATGTAGCAGCTTTTCGGTCTCATTCTCCTCCCCCCCCCCCTTATTGTCAAAAGCTCTTGCACTATCTGAAATGTCGCCAGGCTGATTGCAATAGTTAATTTCACATTCTGAATGTATCAAGGACTTGTAAGAATGTCACTGTATTCTCCCTTGCTCCCTCCCTACCTTGATGCGCTTTGAGACGGTGTATAGGCGCTATATAAATAATTCAATTCAGTACTACCTTTCGGGGAACCCATCGAGCAGAACTACCAACAGAGGACATCTCTAGCGCCTATACAGTAAAGACTTGAGTTGGGACAGATCTGCTTATCACCACCCGTCAGTCTTTGTCAAAGCAATTTGACCCAACAAAACACAGGGAGGACCTTAGCTTAACAGCTGAACCCAAAGGGAGATACCACCCCCTCGACTTGAAGCTCAACAGGAACAGGGTCTTCCTGGAAAGCACATACTCAAACACACCATTATGCAAACTCTTTCATCTGAACCATGGAAAGCAGCTATGCCCCTCGCTTAATTCGGCCTAGCAGCACACATACTTATACACCTGCACAATCACCTCAACAGTCTTTAGAAAGCAGCTAAACCGCTCAATCGGCCTAACTGCACACATTATCTCATTCACAAACTCCAGCTGTGCCAGAGTACAATTGGCCTTGCTGCTATCATGGCCATCGGGCAAGGGCCCAGGCCTTCATCACCCCCAGGGTCCACATGGACCCAGTCCTGGCGCCTCTGGTGCCAGGCTCATGGAAATGTGTGCTTTGCACGCTCTGTGCCTAAAGGCACGTGCATCAGGGCCGGTGGTGGCCCTAGAACAGCATTAGGAGGCATGTGCCAGAGTCCTTGGTCGGGGCAAGGTGGAGCCACAAGGCGTGGCTAAAGGGTGGGGCCAGAGCCAGCCTATATAAGGCCAGCCACACCACATGCCCTTGCTTCGCATTACTCTGCTTTGCAGCCTGACGCTTACCACTGTTCCTCACCTTGATTCTTGTCAGGGGAATCCCCGGATCCACACCACACTTCCGATCTACCATCTTCACACTTATAGGGAAGAGCAGAGACATTGCAAGAAATCATTATTACTTACCATCAAGTCAAGACTTATTGCTAAAGACATTATTAAAAAACGAACAATAACCATAACCAAAGACTCCAAGTGAATTGGTCGCAGCTGGTCTGGATCGCCACTTCGCGGGCCAGTGAAGCAACTAGGCCCATTCTATGCGCCCCTGCTGAAGGAAGCAGGACGGAGAGCCCAGCATTACGAATAACAGGTGAGCTTGCATGGGAAGACTCTTGTGCACTCAGTTTTGGCACAAAAGGGGCAAGGGAATTCGTAACACCTCCGCGCCATCCTCATTGCCTCTCCTCTTCTCCCAGGGGCAATACCAGCATCCAGAACAACATAATCCACAGCAGCTGGGGAAGTCAGCCGATACAGGGGAGCCAAGCTGAGGGAGGACTCCAACCGTGCCCCAACACCCTTTCAGAGACCAGGTGAGCGTAACAGTTGCACACATTCTACTGATCACACACAACCACACCTAGCACTAGTATCCAGCTACACACCACTTATTCCACACTGGCTGCACACATACCGAGTGCACCCAAGCATGTTTTACTACCTTACTCTCTCCACTGAACTGCAGTCCTCGAGGGCGTTCAACCCATGGCGCTTTGGAATCATATCAATGGTAAAAGGCGCTATAAAAATGCCAAATGACATAACCATAACACCACATTACTTGCCAGTTGTAAATGCCATGTCTGGGATACAATCCAACAACAAATTGATGCTGTCCCTGAGCCCTTGAAATTTCAGCTAATTAAGAACCATCTCAGAAGGAAAACCGGTTGCCAGCTGCATCCTAAAAAATCATTTAGGTTCATCAGATAATGTTGGCTGTATTATAGCAGAGGTCACCCTGATCAAAGGCACACCTGGCTACGAAAATCTGGTTTCAAACTGGAAACCCAGGCCACACTTTTAAATCTGCCAATAGAGCCTAACTTAGTATTTGGCAAGGCAGTTGATGCACTAAAGAGTGCAACGGAAGAACATGACTCTTAAATCATTAGGCTAGATAACAAGCCTTTCATCCAACGAGGAGTGTTCAATGCCCAACGCTCCTTTCGTGGGCAAAGTTACCCATGATCTAAGGGATATAACCAAGGCCAGTCCTCATCCTGGGGCATCACACAGGGTCCGTCGACTGGCTACCAGCCCAAAATTTAAGGCGGGTATAAATTAACTAAAAGTAAAGGTTGAGCTCTGCCACTAGAGGCTCCCATGCCTCTAAGCAATGACGCCCCGATACAGGTTCTCTCCCATCTAACTCCAGTTGGAGGTTGCATTTATCAATTAGCCCACGCTTGGGAGGGGATCACATCTAATCGGTGGGTGTTATCCACCGTGGCAGGGGGATACTGCATAGTTTCTAGAAAAACCCCAGAACCATCTTCCAAAACATTGGAAGAAGTCGTGTTTGCTGCTGCGATCTTAGGATGATCTGCAGGTCACAGGTTCGAATCCCGGCAAGGCCAATTCGGCCTTTCATCCTTCCGAGGTTGATGAATGAGTACTAATTTCAGTTGGGTGATATTGTATGTAAATATTTGCTCTGTAAAGTTCTTTGGATTAAGGGGCTATATAAATAACTTATTATCATTCTAGAAGAATTAAA
This sequence comes from Ambystoma mexicanum, assembly GCF_040938575.1. Taxonomy (NCBI): domain Eukaryota; kingdom Metazoa; phylum Chordata; class Amphibia; order Caudata; family Ambystomatidae; genus Ambystoma; species Ambystoma mexicanum. Next base: position 269,383,542 of record NC_090932.1, on the reverse strand, counting down.
GTCCCTGCTCCAGAAAGGCTCAATCGAACTAGTCCCAGCAAACCAGGTAAACACGGTTATCTATTAAACGTACTTCCTTGTGCCAAAAAGACTTAACTATGTTCCCTGTACTAGACTTGTGTCCAGCAAACACATGTCAAACCTCAGGTTTCGCATGACTACGCTACAAGAGGTAATCCCTTTATTAAAACACGGGGATTACATGCCAACATTGGATATGAAACGTGCATACTTTCATATTTCAATGTTGCCAGCCCAAAATTGCACAGTTATTCAGTTCAAAGTCCTCCCCTTCGGCATTGCATCAGTGCCATGGGTGTTAACAAATATATTTGCAGTAGTAGCAGTGCACCTACGCAGAGAATCAATCCCAGTGTACCCTTATCTGGACGACTGGCTAACAAGGGAGATGCCACACATTTGCAATTGTAACACCCAACGGACAATCAATCCATTGTTCGAATTGGGGTGTCCATCAACTCCAGTCTAGTCCCCAGTCAAATCAAACCACTCCTGGGAGCAATTATAAAGACTCAGAAGGATTAAGTCTTTCCCTCAAATGAGAAAGTACAAAACATGCTTTTTCAAGTACCTCACTTCATAGCCAGTTGTCTGAAAGTGCGCAGGGCAATGCTCCTGTTTGGCATGATGGCTTTGTGCATTTATCTTATTCTACACGCACAGTTGCGCATGTTCCCTTTGCAAGAGTGGCTAGTTAAACCATGGTCTCAGGCAAGCTGTGAGTGGGACGATCTAGTGGTCGTTTCGCTAACACTAGTACAGGCTCTACGCTGGTGGACAAGACATGTTAAAAGGGAAAGCTTTTCGCAACCCACCAGTACAAGCCACTGTTACAACAGACAGCCCACTCTCGAGATGGGGAGCTCATTATCTTCATACTGCACACAGCGTTTTGACACAACAGCAAAAAAACATAAACCTAGTGGAATTGCTAGCATTCTTCAAAGCCTTGCAAGATTTTGAACACCTAGTAGGATAAACAGTACTAGTCTTCACATACTGCACCAATGCCATATTTTATCTACACTAATGGGGAGGGACACACCAAGTCTGTCCAAATTATCCCAAAAGATTCCTAGAGTCACATGCTCCAAGGGAACACAATTCACTAGTAGACACCAAGCAGATGTCTGATACTACCCGCAGAACATGAGTGGCAAATTCACAAAGATATCTTAGACGGTATCTTCACCAATGGTGACATCACCTCTAAACTTGGTTGCAACATAACAAAACGCACAAGGCCCAGTCTTTGCATCCAGGTTTCCCCAACCAGGATCCAAAGGGAACTCCCTGTGAATCAGTTGTTCAGGGATCTTTGCCTCCACTTTTCCACAAATACCACTCCTGAACAAATAGTGCACAAAATGCACCTGGAACAAGTCACACTAATCCCTTGGCTCCAATGTGGGTGCGACGACCCTAGTTTCCATACATACTCAGACTAGCAATGTGCACACCAATCTATTTTCTGTGCCCATTGAACATGCTGTACCAACACAGGGGATGACATTCCATCCATAGCCTCAGACTATGAACTTGGCAGCTTGGCTCCTGAAGTCATAGAATTTGGACATTTAAATCTTCATAACGGTTTATGGATATCATTAAAGAAGCACGAAAGCACTAGACACTAGTAAATCCAATTGACTGCACCATTCCACATTCTTCACTATATGCTTTACCTACTAGACTTTCCTATTAAAGTACACTTGGCAGCTCTGTCGGCTTGCACTACTTCTCAAATCGAATTATCTTAGTGGAAAGTACCAGCTATCAAAGTATTCATGGAAGGAGTAAACACTTTCTCAAGCATGGGTTCTGGCATGGATTCACCTGCTCATGAATAGTCTGTGTCCGGCTGGGAATCCTCTGTAAAAGAAAAATGTTTCACTTTAAAACTGCATTCTAAACCAATCGCTGTCCTGTCATACTGCCCCCACCCAATGACTATCCTCTCCCTAAGACCCACCCCTGGTGGCCATCTTAAGGTTTTTACCGGCGGCTTCTGTGTTGGGAGACCTCGTATTGCGCACACACCGAGCGAATTTGGTGTTTTTTGGTAAGAATGTTTGTAAATGTTAGTTCTCCAGCATGGGGTCTGGCATGGATTCACATGCTCATGAATATTCCCCGTCGTCAGGCTGGGAATCCTCGGTAAAGAAAAAACCAGTATCAGTTTCGTTTCTGATCTGTCTTTCGCAGTAATAACCAATCACTGGTCTCTGCGTCATACTGACCACAGCCAATGACTGCCCTCTACCTAAGCACCGCCTCTGGCAGCCATCTTCAGATTTTTACCGCACGTTCATGTGTTGGGATCCTCGTGCTATTGCTCTCGAGCGTTAGTGCTTTTTTTCGCGCTTTTTCACAAAAAACTTCGATTCTTTCGGTCAAAAGAGCCTCAAGCTCCACCGATCCTACATCCGATCAACGGGGACCCGTGTCGGATTCATCTGTGCCCCTCAAGGGTGAAGATTTCGTCGAGCTACACTTCGGAGGACTCCAGAAGCTTCTCAGGCCCGGTCTCGGAGATGGCCCAGGAGAAGGGAAGCTCGACGCCCGGAAAGCTGTTCAGGGTCTGCCCTGGATGCCAGCTGCAGAACGTCTTCAAGGAGGACGAACACTCTTTCTGCCTTTACTGCCTTCATGAGGACAAGACGCACGTGGAGAAGGACTGTGCGTTTTGCGGCAACATGTCGGAACGGACCATGAAGGACCGCCATCAACGTCTCGCCAACTGGCTGGAGGGTAAGAGCCCGTCTGGCGAGAAGAAGAAGAAGAAATCCGAGCGGTCTTCTAAGACCTTTGAGGGCGCCCCGGCGACGGGGGCCCAACATAAGGCCAAGCACCGCGAGTCCGCTGGCACCGGGAGCGCCGAACGGTCGGGCTCTACGGGCGCCAGGCAGGGCGCACCCTCCCCGGCACCATCAACCACGAGCCAACGCTCTGGGTCGGGTAAGAGGAAGGCCGAGCACCCGGCGAAGCTCCTGGAGAGGCCCCGGTCGAGCTCTAAGGCAGAGGAGGAGCGTGGCAGTGCCCCCTCCCTCAAGGATAAGGCGGTGAGCGCACCTAAGGTGGTGAAGGCCTTGATCCATCCGACCAAGCCCTCTATCGAAACGGTCGCGGCGGCCCTGGCTCAGCCTGTGGTGGCTGCACCAGTGGAGGCGACCTCAGGGCTCAGAATCTCCCTGCCTCCTCGGAGGGAGTCTTCCTTTGTGCCCATCAATAGGACCCCCGTGAAACCCTCCGTGGGGAAGAAGAAGGGGGGGCAGGGCGTCGTCGTAGATTCGGCCTCAAAAGAGGAGCTGATCGAGGTCTTAAGCCACGGCCTAGGCGTGGAAGAAGGCCAGCCCGTCGGAATGGACCCCGACGCAGGTGACGACGACGACATCGTCGAGGATACCGACGGGGCCCCTGCTCGCCCGTCGGATTCCCCTCTGCCAGCGCCGCAAGACAACTCGGCGGCCATTTTGTTGGCCATACAGTCCTTATGCTCCGAGATAAGGACGAGGCTACCGTTACCGACGGAGGAACCTCTCCCGTCGGGGGATCCAGAACCGGGACCTTCTGGTGTTCCCCCTACCAAGAAAAGAAGGATCCGTCCACCACCTCCTTTTCAACCGTCGCGCCCCGTCCAGCCCTCCTCCCCGAGGGGATGATACGGGGACTGACACGGCAGCGACGGGTACGGACGACGAGGCATACGACGAGGATTTTCCGTCGTCGCCTCCCACCAGGGCTTCTCCGCCCGACGAGATCGGATCTTTCCACTCCATGATCTCCAGGGCTTCCGAGCTTTTCCAACTCTGCCCTGAGGAGAAGAACAAGGAAGGCTTCCTTTATCAGCGGCGCGAGGCCAAGAGGAAGACGGTCCTCGCAGTGCCTCTGTTGGACGACATTTGGGATGAGGGCCTTTCCCTCCTCAAGAACCCTTCCACGACGCCAGCTAGAAGAGACCGGTACGAGAAAAAGTACCGGGTCCCGGACACGGCCCCCCTATGCCTCCGGGCGCAGCCTACCCCGGACTCCGTCGTCTCCGCGGCAGCCAGGAAGAAAGCGGGGGGGGGTGCGGCCTCCACATCGACTTCCCCGCCGGACGGCGAGGGAAAGAAATTGGATGCTATGGGACGTAGAGTCATCTCGTCGGCAGCGACGACGATTAAAGCGGCCAACGCCTTGGCTATCGTGGCCCGCTACGACAGGGAGCTCTGGTACAAGATAGCTCCCCTGCTGGATTTTCTGCCGGACGACAAGAGGGCGGAGGCCCTTGAGATCCTGCAGGAAGGTGAGGTGGCGTCGGACCACGCCATCACCGTGGCGACGGACATCGCCGACACTGGGTTCCGCCAGCTGGGCAACGGCGTTTGCCTTCGACGTCGTGGATGGCTCAAAGCTACGGACTTTCGGCAGGACGTCCAGACCAGGGTCCTGGACATGCCCTTCGACGGGAACAACCTGTTTGGGAAGACAGTGGACGATTCCCTTCAGGCCATCAAGGCGGATACTGAGACGGCCCGGGCCCTTGGAGTCCTGCAGCAACGACGAACGCCCTTTCGGAGCGGCGGAGGCAAGGGCGCCTCCAAAGGTTCCGGCGGCGGTTTCGCTTCCTACCGTCAAGCGGCCCGCTCGTCGTCGCAAGAGGCCTACAGAGGACGAGGCAAGTCTAGCGGACCCCGCCGTCGTCGCCAAGGAGGTCAAGGCGGCAAGGCCGCGTCCAAGCAGGATTGAACCGGGCGTGGGGTCGGGCCCCCACCGAAGCACCCCGGTGGGAGGCCGGCTGGCGGGCTTCGTCAGCGTGTGGGAGTCCATCTCCACCGACCGTTGGGTGCTGGACGCCCTGGCCCGGGGCCACGCGCTCGAGTTTCAAAGAAGGTGCCCGCGCGTCCCCCCCCGTGGCCAGGAAAGAACTTCACATCCCTCAACTTCTCCTGGAGGTAAAGGCGATGCTCAGAAAGGGCGCCATCGAACTCGTCCCAAAGAGGCTTCGGGGCTCCGGAGTCTACTCGCGATACTTCCTCGTGAAGAAGAAGACGGGAGGATGGCGCCCCATCCTAGACCTGCGACGTCTGAACAAGTTCATCAAGGCGCAGAAGTTCCGGATGGTCACCCTCCAGCACGTCCTGGGTCAGCTGGAGGAAGGAGACTTCCTATCGTCGTTGGATTTGGAGGATGCCTACTTCCACATTCCCATCCTAAAGGGGCACCGAAAATTCCTCAGATTCGTGGTCCAAGGGCGTCATTACCAGTTCAAAGCCCTTCCCTTCGGACTACGGTCGGCACCCAGGGTATTCACCAAGTGCCTCGCACCGGTGGCGGCGCAGCTGCGCCGCGAGGGGATTCACGTCTACCCCTACCTGGACGACTGGCTCATCCGCGCCAAGACGAGGGAGCTCGCCGTGGTCCACACGGCAAGGACCGTCCAACTCCTCACGGACCTGGGATTCTCCGTGAACTACGCCAAATCCCACCTGGTGCCCGCGCAAGTCGCACTGTTTCTGGGAGCGAGGCTCGACACAGTGTCCCTTCTGGCCTCCCCGTCGGAGGAGAGGACCAGGACCATCTTGGGCAAGGTACAACGGATGTTGGTGGCCGACGCGGCCAAAGTGAGGTCCATCAAGTCCCTCCTCGGGATGATGTCTTCCTGCATCTACCTCATTCCCATGTGCAGGCTCCGGATGCGCCCGTTGCAAGAATTCCTGGATGCGCGCTGGATCCAGACGACGGGCAGCTTCGAGGAAAGGATCAAGCTCGACGAGAGTTTCCGACGAGCGATACGGTGGTGGGGCACCCGCGCGCATCTGACGGCGGGCATGGACTTCCAGACCCCAGCCCACCAGGAGACTGTGACCACGGATGCCTCCCTGGAAGGGTGGGGAGCGCACACCGAAAATCTGCACGCAAGGGGACTCTGGCTCCCGACGGAGAAGTCCCTGCATATCAACGTCCTGGAGCTCCGTGCAGTGTTTTGGGCCCTCAGGTCCTTCCTTCCGTCCCTCAAGGGCAAGGTGGTGAGGATCTTCACCGACAACACCACCACCATGTTTTACATCAGGAAACAGGGCGGAACCAGGTCCCCAGCGCTGTCCAAGGAGGCGCAGGACCTGTGGCATTGGGCCGTCGCCCAAGGGATTTTTCTGGTGCCGTTTCATCTGGCAGGGATAAAAAACACCATCGCCGACTCACTCAGCAGGGAGCTGCGCTCGTGCCACGAGTGGGAACTACGGCAGGATCTGGTGGATCGCCTCTTCCGACGGTGGGGCACACCCCAGATCGACCTGTTCGCGACGGCGACGAACACCAAGTGCCGGAGGTTCGCCAGCAGGTTTCCCCAGACGAGGAGCATGGGCGATGCTTTCTCGTTCCCCTGGGAGGGCCTGTTCCTCTACGCGTTCCCTCCCTTGCCTCTGCTAATCCGGCTCGTCAACCAGCTCAAGAGGTCACGGTGCAGGATGATCCTCGTCGCACCTGCGTGGCCGAGGCAGATATGGTTCCCGGACCTTCTGGACTTGTCAGCGTCCCCGCCGATCAAGCTGCCGGCGGACGCGGATCTACTCTCCAGGGAAGGAGGCGCCATCCTCCACCACGACCCGAAGTCGCTGAACTTGCAGGCCTGGCTCCTGCAGCGCTAGAGTTTGGAGGATACGACATACCGGCCGATTGCAGAGAGGTTCTTGCAAAGGCCAGGGCGTCCTCGACTCTTAAATGCTACGGACACAAATGGAAGAGGTTCTCTGTCTGGTGCCACGCACAGAAGATTAACCCTCTACGGATTACGGCTCCCCAAGTACTGCCGTACCTGCTGACGCTGGCCAAAGCTGGTCTGGCACACGCGTCCATCAAGATTCATCTTGCTGCGATCTCCCGATACACCAGAACCACGGGGCGGACGTCCTTGTGGTCTCATCGTCTGGTGAAAGAGTTCATGAAGGGACTGTTCAGATCGTTCCCGCCGGTGAAGGCTCCGGCCCCGGCGTGGGAGCTCAACGTGGTGCTGACCAAGCTCATGGGACCTCCGTTCGAGCCTCTGCACTCGGCCCCGTTGAAGTTTCTATCGTGGAAAACAGCTTTTCTTGTGGCCATCACCTCCGCACGACGAGTGGGAGAGATCCAGGCCCTTTCCTGCAAGGCCCCGTACTTGACTTTCCACGACACGAGGGTAGTGCTCAGGACGCACCCCTCCTTCATGCCCAAGGTACCGTCGGACTTCCATCTCAACGAACCCTTGGTGTTACCTGTGTTCTTCCCGTCGCCTTCGTCGCCGGCTGAGAGGACTTTGCACTCGCTGGATGTAGCTAGAGCGCTGAAGTTCTACGTGGACCGCACGAAGGGTTTTCGGAAGACGTCACAACTCTTTGTGAACTTTGGACCTGTCAATCAGGGGAAGGCTCTCTCGAAGGCTTCCATCTCCAGATGGCTCTCCGGCTGTATCATGTGCTGTCACCGGTTGGCAAACCGACCGCTGCCTGGCCGTCCGAGAGCCCATTCCACCAGAGCGATCGCAGCTACCACGGCGTTCCTATCTGGTGTGCCCCTGCTGGACATATGCAGGGCTGCTACGTGGAGGTCGACGCACACCTTCACGAAATTCTACTGCGTCGACCGGGATTCCAGGGAGGAGTCCAGGGTCGGCCAAGCAGTGCTGCGCAACCTGTTCGCCTGAGGTGAGCCTGGTGAGGAGGTAAGATGCTTAATGTTGAGTTGATGTGATGCTTAATGTTGAGCCTTTGCCACCTCCCGTGGTTGTGCATGTGTGTACTGCTATGTATTCTTTATTCATGAGCATGTGAATCCATGCCAGACCACATGCTGGAGAAGGAACAAGTTACTTACCTGTAACTGTTGTTCTCCAGCATGGGTCTGGCATGGATTCACATGCGAACCCTCCCGCCTACCCCTCTGCGGCTCTTCACTTGGTCATACTGCCACTTCACGTGCTTCCAAATCTGAAGATGGCTGCCAGAGGCGGTGCTTAGGTAGAGGGCAGTCATTGGCTGTGGTCAGTATGACGCAGAGACCAGTGATTGGTTATTACTGCGAAAGACAGATCAGAAACGAAACTGATACTGGTTTTTTCTTTACCGAGGATTCCCAGCCTGACGGGGAATATTCATGAGCATGTGAATCCATGCCAGACCCATGCTGGAGAACAACAGTTACAGGTAAGTAACTTGTTCCATTTGGACTGCTTTTTGATTCATCATCTTTGATGGCTAGAGACTGGCAGCCGGGCTCTGCTGCCGGCAAAGATCTTCATCCACCGTCGGATCATCAATGTTTCAAGAGGGCCTGGCCTTGGTGCCTGATTTGCCCTTTCAGCATGGCTGAGGAGAAGGAAGGCTACAGCCTCGTCAAATTCTGCTCGAAGTATGGGCTAAGAAACCTCTTTGTAGAAGATCTACACCATAAATGCTTGTACTGCCTGCATCCAGACCACAATGAGGAAGGATGCGAGGTGTCGTGGTTTTTTGAGAAAAAAAGAACAAATACAGCAGACTGTCGGCATTGCTCAAATCAAGCAAGGCCTCTGACGCAGCTGCGGGGCAGGGTGAAGCCCCATCTAGGACCGGCCGGTCCGAGGAGCGTTCTCCTTGCTGGAGGAGGTTGATATCCTTTGAGGACTCCCTGTGTGCGGGGGTTCAAGAGAAGGCCAAGCTCTGCAGCGCTAGCTCTGCTGGGTTCGCCACTGATGCGGGTCCCGAGTCGATCAAGAGGTGCTCGCCGTCATCCACCACGGTGAGTCTGCCGACGACAGGAGCGCCTTCGAAGAGAAAGAAGCTAACCCCGCCCAAACCCAGTCCGATGAGAGAAGTCTGGGGAGGACTCGTCAAAGCCAGCTAAGGCTTCAACCAAGGTCAAGTCTACAGATTTGAGGACAGCACCGTCGACTAAGGCAGCCACAAGAAATTTGTGATCTAAATCAACAACATCCACTGCTGCTCTGAAAGAGAGCAGGCCCAGGAAAGAGGTGGTGGCCGCCCAGCGGGTGTCCTTGCCCCTGAGGCGACAAGCTGTGAAGGGACCAGCATCGGGTAGAGACCAGGCGACTGCTCCAGCCCCACAATCTCCTGAGAGGGAAGCAGTCCCAACTGTGGAGCCTCCCAGGTATGCGGACCGGCAGGCTACGGAGGAAAGACCGGAGCAGATCTACTCCAGTACCGACGAGGATGACGATCCTTATGAGGTGTGGTGCTTGGACCACAGAGGGGGACAACCTCAGGAGAGACCTCAGTCCTTGGTGCAGAAGAGGAGACACATTAGCCCGGATCCAATACCGTTGGCTCCGTTTACCCCTAGACCTACGGATGTGTCTCTTGACATTTTATCCACCCTGCACACACTGGTCACTGAAATCCAACTGAGGATGCTGCCGTCGGGCCGGCACCTCCAGAGCCTCCGAAGGTAAACTCTCCCTTGCGAAGAGCAAGTCTAAGGGGGGGGGGGGCGAGGGCCCTCTGCATCATCCACCCTGCGCTGCCACCACCACCACCACCACCACCATCTCATCAGGATGAGACTCCTACCAGAGCTCCGGATTCACACAAAGGCATAGCTACCACAGCTACTGGTACCAACGAGGATGACTATTTCATTGAGACGAACGGGGAGACTCTGCACGCGTACAAGCCCCTTAGGGCCTCCCTTCTGGACGAAGTCAGTTCCTTTTCATTCGGTCATCAGAGCTGTTTCAGTTAGCCCCTGACGAGACGAAGGAAGACTTTCTGTACCGATGACGTGAGTCAAGGAGGAAGACTGTCAGTTTCCTGAACGATATCTGGGAAGAGGGCCTGGCCCTTATGAAGAACCAAAGTACAGATTGGTGAAGAAATAGTGTGCCTGACTCAGCACCCATGTGCCTAACCTCTGAGCCCTTGGTTTCGGTCGCAGCTAGGAAACGCACAGCGAACCAGTCATCAGCAGCCATGGTACCTCCAGACCAGCAGGGGAAGAAGCTGGATGTGATGGGCAAGAGGATAATTTACACTGCAGCCGCTACCATCAAGGCAGCCAACTCACTAGCAATTTTAGCCCGTTATGACTGGCGACACTGGTACAAGCTGGGCCCTATTCTGGATTTTCTACCAAAGAATAAGGTTGAGGCATTGGAACTTTTTCAGGAAGGAGAGGTGGCCTCGGATCATGCCATCAGTGGCGGTAGACATTGCAGACACAGGATTTCACCAGATGGGGAACAGGGTGTCTCTGCGCCATCAAGGTTTGTTGAAGGCTACCAACTTCAGACCAGACGTTCAGATGAAAGTGCTGGATATACCGTTCGGGAAAAACCTCTTCGGCATGGCTGTCAAGTCTTTGCTGGTGATAAAGACTGACAGAGGTGGCACGTTTCCTAGGAACTTTGCAGCAGCGACGGTCCGTGTCCTTTCGCTCCTCCAGCGTAAAGCCAGGAAGAGATTGTCAAAGGATTATAGTACCCCCTTAGAGGCACCCACCGCGCTCTTCCACTGAAGAATCGTACAGGGGGCATACTCAAGGCAGCGGAGGCCAGCTGCGGTGCCGTCCGCAAGGCAGAACACCACCTCCCAAACGGGCCTGAACCGGCTGTGACTCCAGGACCCCACTGGCTCGTCAGCACATGGGAAAAGATTACCACAGACAGATGGGTGCTGGATGCTCTCGGACAGGGACACACTTTGGAGTTCCACAGCAAGTGTCCTTGTATGCCTCTGATTCAGCGACAAGAACTACACGGTCGCAGCTTCTGCAGGAGGTGCGGTCCATGTTACTGAAGGAGGGGCTCTATTGCCCCTTTCTGTGACATTGGGGCTGCAGAGTATATTCCAGATACTTTCTAGGCCGAAAGAAGACAGGTTGGAGGCTGATTCTGGATCTACGTAGTCTCAACAAGTACTTAAGTCTCAAATGTTCCAGATGGTCATGTTGCAGCACATGCTGGGCGACCTGGAGCAGGGACATTTTCTGATGATGTTGGACCTGGAGGACACCTACTTCTACATCCCCATTCTCAAAAAGCACTGCAAGTTCCTGCGATTCATAATTCAGGGTTAGCACTACCAGTTCAAAGCCCTGTCTTTCGGCCTGAAGTCTGCACAGAGGATGATTATGAAGTGCCTGGTCCCGGTGGCGGCACAACATCTACAGGGCATCCACGTATACCCCTACCTGGATGACTGGCTGGTGTGTGCCCCCTCACGGTCCCTGTCAAGCGAGCATACAGCGAGTACTGTATATCTGTTGACGGAGCTGGGGTTCTCCATAAACTATCCAAAATGTTGCTTGTAGCCACCTCAATACGCTCTGTTCCTGGGTGCATAACTCAACACAGTGAGTGGCTTGGCATCTCCCTCGTAGCAGAGGGTGAAAACCATACCATACAAGGCAAGGTGCAGCACTTGTCGGCCCAGGCAGCGGCAGTGCAATCCATCAAGTTGCTTCTGGGCATGTTGTCCTCCTGCATAAACCTAGTTTGCCTCTTCAGACTGCGCATGAGACTTCTCCAGGAGTTCCTGGATGCGAGGTGGATACAAGTGTCTGGGAACTTTATGGACAAGATCGCTCTCAACGAAGAGTTCAGTCGGGCAATACGGTGTTGAGAAGTTGGGCAGCATCTCGTCCAGGGAGCTCTGTTTCAAGTTCCTCCTTGCCAGGGGACTGTCACCACAGATGCCTCTCTATAGTGATGTGGAAACCACACTGGACAGTTGCATGCCAGAAGCCTCTGGAAACCGGAGGAAAAGGACCTACACATCAATGTCCTGGAACTGCGGGCTGTATTGAAGGACAAGATGGTGAGGATCTTCAGACAACACCACGACCATGTTCTACACCCGGAAACGGGGATTTGGGGGGGAACCTCTCTCAGGCGCTCTCCAAGGAGGCACAGGACTTGTGGCACTGGGCCATTCGTCAAGGCATGTTCCTCGTTCGGTTTCACCTGGCCATTCAAGAACGCCATTGTGGACTCTCAGCAGGGAGCTGCGTTTTCCATGAGTGGGAGCTTTGCCAGGACCAGGTGGACATACTGTTCGGATTGGGATCTCTTCGCAAAGGTGGCAAACACCAAGTGCCAGAGGTTCGCCTGCAGGTTCCCTCAACAGAGCAGCTTGAGGGGCACTTTCTCGTTCCAGTGGGAGGGACAGTGTCTATAAGCCCCCCCCCCGTTTCCACTTCTATGCGTGATCAGCACACTTGAGCAGTGCCACTGCAGGATACTCGTCGACCCAGCGTGGCCAAGGCAGATCTGGTATCTGGACTTAGTACGCCTGTTGGTGGTCCAGTCCATCAGGCTACTGCTGTCCCCAGACCACCTTGCCAGAGAAGAGGTGGGGATTCTGCATCAGGACAGGGGGACTCTGAACCTGAGGGCATGGCTTCTTCATCCCTCGAGTTTGGACGTTATGCTTTAGCCGCAGAATGTTGGGGACATCCTGGCCAGGGCCAGAACCTTTTGTACGTTGAAGTGCTGCGGACATAAATGGAAATGCTTCTCTGTGTGGTGCTGGACTCAGAAGATTACCCCTCTGCGTGTCAACACTTGGCAACTTCTGCCATACTTGCTTTCCTTGGCGAAAGTGGGATGGCTCACACCTTTATCAAGGTGAATCTAGCCACCATATCCAGGTCCCTGGACAGACCTTTGCTGTGGTCTCAGACTGGTCAAGGAGTTCCTTAAGGGGCTCTTCAAGACTTTCCCGCCAGTGAAGTCTCCTGCCCCGGCTTGAGAGCTCAATGTTGTGTTCACTAAACTCATGGGAGCGCCGTTCGAACGTATGCATCGGGTCTTAAAATTACAAATATTAAGGTCAATCTCAGAGGGTAAAGGGGTTGCCAGCCGCATCTTGAAGAATAACTTGGACTCCGCAGACAATGCTGGACACAATATAGCAGAAGGAAGACTTATGAAACTCCATGCTGGCTGCATCAATCAAGTTTCTCTCGTGGCATTCGGCTTTCCTCGTGGCGATCACCTCAGCCAGGTGGGTCGGGGAGATTCAGGCCCATCTTGCAAGCAGCCTTACTTGTCTTTCCACTCTTCAAGGGTGGTACTGTGTACACACCCAGGCTTTATGCCGAAGTTTCTGTTGGAATTCCACCTCAACTAACCTTTGGTGTTGCCTGTATTCTGAATCTATTGCCGGCGGCGGAGAGGGCTTTGCGTTCGCTAGACAGTTCTCGTGCCTTGAAATTCTAGGTGGCACAAACAAAGGATTTTCAAAAGACTTCTCAGTTGTTCTTCAATTTGGACATGTAAATCAAGGAAAGGCTCCACCAGGGCCATTGCAGCTCTGACCAGTGGTTTGGTACTCTGTGGAAATAATTTTAACCCACCTAAGAGCTGACCACCTCAACTGATTTCAGCTCTATGGTCAACCTAGACACCAGACTAGCTTGAATTTCTCTACAAAGACAAACTGCGCAGATATGAACACATCCGTACTTTAGATTTATACTAGGGGCTATGTGTACTACAATACAGTTCACTGTTCTACTTTGTGCAATAATCGTTTTTTTTGTTTGTCACTCTGCAATAGTGTAAATATGACGTAATATTTACTTCACAAAGGAATACTAACACTCTTGATGCATACATTGTGATGTATTTTTGTTCTTTGTAAAAAATCATAGTATCCATATTCAGTTCATTTATTGTATCATGCATATGTGTAGAATAAACCCAGTCTTGGAATGGTGGTGTTGAATAAAAGCAACATGTTTTGAGAACTAAAATAATGGCTCAGGGTAAACCTTTGTAATTAATATCCAGAATAGAATAACCCCTGCATTTGGGTACTCTGCTTACTTTTGAAGCACGGCAAAAAAATATAACAACTTGATATAGTACAGAAAAACACTCTAACTCTAGAGTGGGAAACATTTTCATGTGGTAGGAGCCCTCTTGTTACCATTGCAGCTACGACAGCATTTCTCTCTGGTGTGGTCCTGCTCGACCACTGCAGCGCTGCTATGTGGCGGTCCACGCACACCTTCACAAGGTTTTACTGCGTTGACTGGGATACCAGGGAGAAGTTCTGAGTCGACCAAGCAGTGCTACGCAACCTGTTTGTTTGCGTGAGTCTGTTCCAGAGGTTAGTTTTGTTACTTCTGTTGAGCCTTGAGACCTCCTGTAGTTGTGTATATGTACTGCTGTGTAACTGTTACTCATGAGCATGTGAATCCATGCCAGACCCCGTGCTGGAGAAGGAAGAAGTTACTTACCTGTAACTATTGTTCTGCAGCATGGGTCAGGCATGGATTCACATGTTGAACCCTCCTGCCGTCCCCTCTGCGGCTGCTCTTGGTTCATACTGCCACTTTACGTGCTTAGTAAATCTGGAGATGGCTACCGGGATGGAGCTTTGTGAGAGGACTGTCATTGAATGAGGGAAGTAGGACCCAGAGGACAGTGATTGCTTTGGAGGAGAAATAGAAATAGTTTTAAAGTGAAAGTTTAAATGCTGGAGAACAATAGTTACAGATAACTAACTTGTTACATAGCCAACTAACGTGTTACATAACCTCCCATTTCAAATCCACCACCAGGTTGGGACTTTAATGTTCTCACAACTCATGGGTCCACCTTTTGAATTTATGCACAAGGCCAGTCTGAAGCATTTATTTTGAAAGACTGCGCCATATACAAACCCACAAACGCATATGCTTTATATATACATTTCTGAGGCTTGTGAAATCTGCTTAGATCACATGCTATGCATAGGCCGACATCTAGTGGAAGCTGCAGAGTATTAGTTTTCGAAACTCAAAGTGACGACGGGGCTTGCCAGTAATTCTATCCCTAGTGTGACGTCCACTGTACCCATGGTCCTTCACGCGTCTAGGTCCCTCAGATCGTTATTTTCCATCATCGTGAGCGGTCGCTTCTCGCGAGTTCAATTTCTTATTCAAAGTTTAAAATATAGTTACTCTTTCTGTCCTTTTCGGCCGAAACCGCTTCTCGACGCAGTGAAGAATCAAGACAAGGACAACACAGCCCGTCGGATGAAGTTGACGTTGGATGGACCCCTTTCGGCCTTGGAAGGCCCACCGGGCCTAAGCCCTTACAGTAGGGAGATTAAGGGCGGGGAGGGAGGCCAGTCATACAATATATTTTCCCACCTTTTCCCCTTATCGCGCTGCTGCCTTCCCCAGACATGGATAAGACACCCTTTAAATTCTGCCCAACCTGTAATAAAAAGTGTCTGTGGATTGATGAATACAGAGTTTGTTATGTGAATAAATCGCGACCACGACGAAGGGCACTGCCCAGCTTGTAAGCTCTTTCGCCCCAAAATCCTTAAAGATCGCAGAACGAAACGCTGGGCCCATCACCCCATGCAGGCCGAGGCCGCCGTGGAGGGAGCCCCCAGTGATGGCAGCGGCATCGTCCTTTCGGATGGCGAGGGTGACGTGGAACAGCCACCTTACCAAGTGCTAGCCCCCGATCCTGGAAGACAGGCCTGTGGCTCTGTTGGGACTACACCCGGCGGCAAGAGCACTCATCTTCCCACATTAAACACACACCCGGCGGCGATGTGTCGGCTCTGCCGAACAAACGCCCAGATTCGGTGTCTAGGGGCAGATGGGTGGATTCCCTGTCCTCTGGGCACTCCAAGTCTTGGTTGCCTCGTGACAGGCCCCATAAGACAAAAGACGTCGCCCATAAAACTTCTTCAACCGAACGTCGGCAGACACAGCGGAGATCCTTTCCAATGCCGAAACTCAACACATTTTGTCAAAACCGGCAGAAAAACCTAAAGATTTAGGGTTATCACACCTGATTTAATAACATGTCCCAGAAAGCCTTATTAGAACTTCTAATTCCAAAAAACCTTTCTCTTGAGCTCTAATCATAGATACAAGACCCAGAAAGACAAGTCTCATAGGGAAGAGTCTACCCCTTCCAGGGAAACAAAACTGTCCCACAAAAGGGGAGGGTCCATTAAGTGAGGCACTACATAAGGACCTACCTACCCCCCTACCCACCTTCTGTGCCTTACCCTGGTGTCATCCCCAGCTCAGCCGCATGGTCAGCAGAGGGCATAGATAGGGTGATGTCTAGAATTACTTTCTTTGCAGATTTCTTTGAAAAGAACCCTCAGGCCTTAGAACATTTCCAAAATACACCTCCCACTGATCAGGCCTCAAGCTCTCAGCCCCTGTCTTCCACTTCTCAGCCCCCTCTCTTCATCCCAGCCACCAGCAAAGAGGTTGTGTACGACTGCCTAGCTTTATGATATGCATATGGACACAGAAGGGGCTCTGGAGGAATATCAATACTATGATGAGGGGGATAGTGACCAGTCAGAGGTTTACACTATGGACTCTCCAGTTCCACAAGACTCCCCTTTACCTGATTCCCCAGTGGATAATCAGCCCTTGTTTTATGACCTCTTAAAGCAGCTGAGCACTTCGAAATTCAAAATCACGAAACTCAGCAGGACAAGGATTTTGTCAAGGATATCCTGGGGGACAAAAAAAGCTTCCACCCAGTTTATACCCATTCTAAATTCGGTTCAAAGGAGGATGTAACCCTCACTTGAAACGTCCAATCAAACAAAGGCAGTCAATCCGAGAAACTATTCCGCCCAGCACCATCTGATCCCTTATATATCAAAGGACAACTTAGGCCGGATTCACCAGTTGTCACAACTACCCAGAAGAGGGCCGATACACCTTTTGACCTCTTCGGGAGCTCTCCCAGACAAGGAGCTATATACCATGGGTAGAAAAATTGCAACCTCAGCAGCGTTCCAAGCAAGGATCGCCAACAATTCAACACTGTTTGCAAGCTAGGACTGCAATAAATGGGAGGAGATTACGGCCCTTGTTGACTGTTCCAGAGCCTCTAAAATCTAAACTTGCCTTTGTAGCAGCTGAAGGCAAGGCCACTGCCAGCAGCCTACCTCGACGCTGCAGACCATGCCGGACGCATAATTGCAGAAGGAACCATTCTAAAGCGCCATGCTTGGCTTCGCCAGTCCTGCTTTAAGATTGAGAGGCAGGCAACGTTGCTCAACCTGCCGGTGCAACCAAATGTACAGTTCGGCAAAGCGGTGGAGGATGCTCTGAAGTCAGCCAGAGAGGAGTATGATGCACTTAAATTCCTTGGGCAACTTACCAATAAACAAACCGGGCAAAGGGGCAGGACGAATTTTCACAGCATTCGTGGCAAAAATTCAGAAAAAGGGCTCCGGATAAGGACAAAACCAGAGTTCATGGAACAACCAGGGTCAAGTGTCCCAGGGCTATCCAAGAGGCCGGGGGAGATCCTACACTTCCAGAGGTGGAGGGACGCCTCCCAAACAATGACAGCCCGCCACTGGTCCCCTCCCATGCCTCACTAGTAGGGGGACGGATTTCAAACTTCACCCATGCATGGGAGAGAATAACCACGGACAAGTGGGTGTTATTGATGGTAGCGAGAGGTTATTGCTTGGAGCTCCTAGAAACCCCATCAAACCTCTCCCCGCGCAAAAGGAAGACATCGAAAGAAAAACTCAACTTGATAGAAGTCAAGGCGCTGCTCCTCAAGGACGCCACCCAACAAGGTAAACAAGGGTATTTATTCAACATACTTCCTTGTGCCAAAAAAAGACCTAACCCTGCACCCAGTATTAGTTACGCCCTGCAAACATTTATTTCAATGCTCCCGGCGCATAGAAAACTCTTGCGGTTCAAAGTAGAAAACCAGCACTACCAATTCAAGGTGCTAACCTATGGAATAGCATCAGCTGCAAGGGTGTTCACCAAGGTACTCGCGGTGGTGGCGGTGCACTTGCGCAGGGAAGCAATCCCAGTGTACCCCTACTTGGACGACTGGCTGATCACAGGAGAAACTCCCCATCTTTACAAAAAACATGCAAAGAGAACCATAGATCTTCTCTTCCAATTGGGCTTCTCGATAAACGAGAAAAAGTCGAGTATTGTACCAAACACATCAAAACAGTTCCTAGGAGCTGTATTAGATACAAGAACAGGCTTAGCCGTTCCATCGATGGAAAGAGTGCAGAACATGCTTCGGCAAATACCCGAGTACCAAGCCGGTCTCCAGATAAGCATACGCAAAGGAATGCGATTGCTAGGCATGATGGCATCGTGCATATACCTAGTCCCACAAACGTCTGCCCATGCAACCAATGCAGGAGTGGTTAGCGAAACAATGGTCTCGGGCAAGTGGGACGGTCTAGTGGTTGTTTCGCCAACACTAGTATAAAGCTTACGCTGTTGGTCAAGAGAAAATTCTTTAAAGGGAAAACCCTTCCACGATACCGAAGCGCAAGCGAATGTCACAACAGACGCGTCACTCTCAGGGTGGGGGGCTCATTACCTTCACCACACAGCACATGGTTTGTGGACTCACGTCACAGCACAAAACCATGTCAACCTGCTGGAACTACTAGCAGTACTCCAAGCACTGCAAGCCTTCGAAATACAACTATCGAACAAAGTGGTTCAGGTTCTAATGGACAGCACAACTTCGATGTTCTACATCAACAAACGGGGGCACACACTCGCCAAGTCTGTCCAAGTTGGTGCAGAAAATATGGAAATGGGCACTCAGACGGGGTATGTCCCAATCCTCCCAACACGTTCCAGGGGTACTCAACACTCTAGCAGACTCTGAGGCGAGATCCCCTACCAGCAGAACTAGAGTGGAAACTAAACTCAAGCATCATAGACCACATCTTCTCTGTGTGGTTACTCCACACTAGACTTGTTCGCTACAGGAGAAAACAAGCAATGCCCTGACTTTGCGTCCAGGTTCCCCCAGCCAGACTCCAAGGGAACGTCCTATGGATGAGCTGCTCAGGGAAATGTACAAATGTACTTGCACCCCCCCCCACCTGCCCCCCCCCCCCCCCCCACGGAACCCTTAATGAGCAGGATAGTGAACAAGATGCACAGGGAACAGATGATGCTTATCCTAGTTGCTCCTATGAGGGTGAGACAACCATGGTATCCACATCTGCGCAAACTGGCGATGTGCGATCCCATCAAGCTCCCGTACCTAGCCAACCTGTTAACCCAACACGGGGGAACAGTGCAACCACACTCCATGAACTTGGCAGCATGGCTCCTGAAGTCAGAGTTTGGGCACCTTAATCTACCACAGCGTTGTATGGATATCCTCAAGGAGGCATGAAAACCAAACACTAAGCACTGCTATTTCGACAAGTGGAGAAGATTTGTAATTTTGGTGCCAGTCCAAACAAACCCCATAGAATGTACTCCTTCACACATTCAAATTGTATGCTCCACTTGTTAGATTCAGGGTTAGTATACAACTCTATAAAGGTCCACCTGGCAGCTTTATCAGCCTATACCACCACTGAGTAAATGCTTGTGGTGGAAAGTGCCGGTCATTAATGCATTCATGGAGGGAGTTAAGAGATTCACCCCCCAATTTCAACCCCCCCACTAGGATGGGATCTCAATGTAGTACTAGTAAAGCTCATGGCACCTGCTTTCGAGCCTATGCATTAGTCAAGTCTTAAACACCTGACATCCAAAACTGCCTTCTTAGTGGCTATTACTTCCGTAAGAAGAGTTAGTGAATTGCGAGCATTGTCAGTGCAGGACCCTTTCTTTATTATCCATAAAGATAAATTGGTTTTACATACTCATTCTAGATTCTCTCTTAAATTCATTTCTAAATTCTATGTGACCCAATCCATTGAGCTTCTGGCTTTCTTTCAGACTCCAACTAGCTCAGTTGAGGTTAAACTCCACACACTAGATGTGAGGAGGGCGGTCCTCTACTACGTAGACAAAACCAGGCCGCTTAAGAAAACAAATCAACTGTTTGTCTCCATAGCAACAGGCAGAGAAGGAGACCGCATTTCCAAGAATGCCATCTCCAGATGGATAGTCAAATGTATAAAATTATGCAATTCATTATCAAATAAGACACTTCCTTTCACACCAAGAGCTCACTCCCCACGGAGCACAGGAACTACTCTGGCTTGTATAGCAAATGTCCCCTTAGACAGCATTTGCAAAGCAGCTACATGGAGCTCCGTACACACCTTCACCCAGCACTAATGCATTGACGCACATTCCAAAGCAGATACACAGGTTACACGAGCGGTTCTAAAACATCTATTTGCTGCTGCTCCTTCTCACAACCGACCACCACCTCCTAATACTGCTTGCTAATCTATGCATAGCATGTGATCTAAGCAGATTCCACAAGCCTCCGAAGGGATACATTACTCACTGTAATTGTGTTTCTGATGCTTGTATCTGCTTAGATTCAGATTCACATGTGTCCACCCTTCCTCCTCTGAGTGATGGTGCATAGATGTTATGTGCATTCTGTTATATATCTGCTTGGATACACCTGTACTCGCGCTACACTTCATGCAACCTCATGTCAGAACAAAACAATCTGAGGGACCTCGACGCGTTAAGGACCATGGGTACAGTGGACCTCTCACTAGGGATAGTATTACTGGCACACCCTGTCAATGTCCCTTTTCGAGTTTCAAAAACAACTGTAATACTCCACAGCTTCCACTAGATGTCTGCCTGTGCATAGCATGTCAATCTAAGCAGATACAAGCATCAGAAATACAATTACGGTCTGTAATGTATCGCATATAGATATATCTATATCTGAGGCTTATGGATCTACTTAAAATGACCTATGTGTAGGCAGACATCTAGTGGTAGTTGTGATGCATTGCATTACTTGCTTTCAAAATTCAAATAGGGACGTCGACTGGGTGTTTGTAATACTACCCTTTCTGTGACTTCTGTTGTACCCGTTGTCCTTCACGGTCCCTTAGATTGTTTTTTCCCACCATCCTAGTCGGTTGCGTGTTGCGGAGATTACTGGCTCACACCATTATTATTTTTGAGTTATTCAGTTATAACAGCTGTTCCGATATTTGTTCGCCCATCGCTGCTTCGGCCAACCTTCAGTGACATTCGATGGACAGCTCCAGTTGCCATCTTTGACAGGAGATCCTCGACTCTTGACGAACGCTGACTTTGCCCTACACCAGGCCCTTGCCGGGCTCCGGCCTGTCGCAGTAGGGAGAGTGGGGGTGGTCATTTATTCTTGTACTCAGACAATGCCTTTTACTTTTACACCACTTTCCATTAATCATCATGCTCCTTTAAATTTTGCCCCCTTGCAATCACAAATATCTCTGGAAGGACACAAACTGTGCGCGTTCATTGTCTTCCTAGAGACCACGCAGAAAAACACTGCAAGCTCTTGAAAAGTAAAATGTTAAGATTGCTGCACTAAAAGTTGGACAGCCCATGCCATGCAGGCAGAGGTTTCCATCGACTGAGCAAGTGCTGAAGAGTCTGACTAAGACAGATACGGCGCACGTACGCTGAAGATGATACTGGTTCTGTATGTTCCTGTGTGCTAGTCTCGGGCTCCAGTAAGCTGGCCGGCAGCGGTGTGATGGAGACTGCAACCAGCAACAAAAGCACCCAAAGTCATCACACTAAGCACACAAACATGAGCCACCACATCGGAAAAATGCAGCCACACTGTTTTGAAAGAGAATGAAAAAAATACTTTCTACCAAGCATTTTGTCCTCCTGGGTCCTCGCAGTCCTGATCACTGCAAGACAATGTCAAACAGACGCTGAGTAGACAGTTACTGACACCGCTCCTCAAAAGTCCCTTCTTTTGTGCGCTGAGGAACACAAGCTAAAAACTAAACTCTCGACGCAAAGTTCTGGTGTGTCAATTGCCACTAAGGTTGAAACATATCCCAAAAATGCTTTTTAAAACAAACGTCAATCTTTAAGTAAGTATTTCGAGACCCTTAGAAATCCAGCCACAGGAAAACATTGCACACCCTCCAAGACCACTTTAACAGAGGCTTTACATCCTAACAAACGTGCCTCTTACCCAGAACCCTCTCCCTCTGGGTCACACCCATTTCCAAAATCCACTGAGAGGCCTACAGAAAAATGTGAGTCACGAAACGCATTTCATGCTTCATAGATTTCATGGATAGACACCCAGAGGAATTCCTTCACCCACAGGGTAGTGGGGAACCACCTGCTAAAGTACAAAGTTTAGATCACATGCTGGCCGACATCTAGTGGAAGCTGCAGAGTATTCGTTTTTTTTTTTTTTGAAAAGGGACGTTGACAGGGTGTGCCAGTAATACTATCCCTAATGTGAAGTCCACTGTACCTGTGGTCCTCCACACGTCGAAGTCCCTCAGATTGTTTTTTTCTGCCATCTTAGACAGATGCTTATAGCAGAGTTCCTCTTTCGGCTTTTAGGACATTTACTATTATCTAATTATCGATAGTTTCTTCTTACTAGCCTTTATATCACTATTGAAACACCAGACACCGATGAAGGAAAAAACGACTGTCAAGAGTCCCGCAACGGATCAGTTCCGGCCTTAGAAGGCCGCTACAGGCTTCGGCCCACACAGTAGGCAGAGCGGGGGGCAGGGGGGTCATTTTAGAATGTATGTGCCCCTCTTCTTACATACATTCGCCTAGCTGCCGTGTCATTCCGTTATGGACAAGAACCCTTTTAAATTAATTTTGCTGCAATTGCAATAGGAAATTTCCGTGGGTCGATGAACACCTTGTTTGTAACCTGTGTCCCGTGAGACCACGTTGAGGGTAAAGAGAGGTAGTCCAAGAAAAAGTCCTCTAAGACCACTCATAGGGAGAAATCTCATGATGTTCGGCCCACTCAGAAGAGTAAAGAACCTGTATCTCATGAGTCTGTCTTCCACCCTGAAAAAGAAGGCTCCTCCTACTTTACTTACTCCCACGCCTGAAGATTTAGGCCTCCCTTCTCAACCATTGGTCATCCCTAGTTCTGCCCAATGGTCGGCTGAGGATATAGACCGGGTCATGAGGAGGATGTCCTTCATGGCCAACTTGTATGAAAAGGACCGTCCCTATTTCACAACCTTCCACTTCACCCATCCCCCACTACAGCACCCTCTGGGTCGCAGATCCCTGCTCAACCCCCTGCTAGGTCTCGCCCCGAGAATGTTATGACCCGGACTCATGTTAGGCAAAGTTTGCATGCAGTACCCTCTTGGACCACTAAACACAGTTATGACTACAGGTGTAAGCAAAACCAACCTTTGGTATAAGTCTACCACGCAGTTATTGGTAGCAAGCTGAGCAGTCAGGCTCATCTCAAGAGGGAATCTGAGCTTGTAATGAGGTTACACAGAGGTCTACAGTTACAAGTATTCAAAGACACTTAAACTCAAGGTTTCTTGGTAAAACACTTATTATTTTATTACACAGTCAGTAAGAAAACATTCACTAAAAGGAGGCAGTCAATATCACACAAAAATATACTACAGTACTTCAGACTATCCAGTTCTGAGGCATTTAAACTACTTTGAAGGAGGAGCAAAATGGCATTCAGAGCATTTGAAGTAGGAGCAAAAAGCATAAGTTAATAAAACGAATATTACATACTCTTAAACAGTGCAAATAGTTTGAGTTCACCAGAGGAGTTCCAATGCAATAGGTAGGCCAAAGTCAATGGGCTAGAGTCTTGGATAAGTAAAAACGGTTCTGGTATTTAAACAAAAAGTCTTTGCCACGGTTCTCAGAAGTAGTTCATTGAAGAAAGATTTGTATGTCTGGTAACAAGCTGACTAGGCCTGCAAGTTGCCAAAGTTTCACTTACTTTCGCAGTGAGAGAAAAGTTCTCTCGGTCAGGTTTTCACAGTACCTTAGATTGAAGAAAAAGATGCAGCTGAAGACTTCTGTTCCTGGCAATTCCTGCAGATCTCGCAGTTCCTGAGCCTCAGTCGTGGGGACAAGAGGGAGGACGTTGAGGGACTCCTGCACAGGGATTGGTCACAAAGCTGGCAAACTGGCAATTCGTCGATTCCGGTAGCTTGTGTCCTCTCTGGCTATTTGGTTTCCTGAAGCACTCTCAGGAAAATACAACAAGCTCCGAGAATGGTGTCCCAGGTGGCTTACGATTTGATTGGTCCCACCAACTCAAAGGAAGAAGTTGTCCTTGAAGGGCTTCTCTGTCGATGAACTTGGCGATTCAGACCTGCAACAGGGCTTCACTGGGCAAGTTGCAGTTGCAGCAGCTGTCCTCTTCCAGCTAGTCTTCAGTTCTTCCGTTTCAGTGGTCGACTCTGCCTTCCAAGTCAAGAGACTTGCCTTTTAAACAGTTTTCTCCCATTCATCTCAGCCTAGCTGCCACTCACCCAGCGGGGTGGCTGTCCTTGCCAGCCAGCCAGTCACGCGAGAGTGCATTTGGGTCTCCTTGGAGACTAAGCACAGAGTTTCGGGCACCTCACTCACTTCCTGGCCACCCCAGACACTCAGGGCGCCAGAGGCGGTCTTCAGTCCTGAAGCCCGCCAACAGCGTAGGATTAAAGGGAAGGACCTTTCCAAAAAGAAATGGCGAAAAAAGAAGACTGGGACTCGTTTAAACAAAGGCGGCTCAGACGCCATCTTGAAAAAAACATGGCTCCCGCGATTTAACGCTACTTGTGTTCACGGTCGGGAGAAATCATGGTATTTCGTTGTAAAGCTGCCACCAACCATTTCGAAGGAAAGGGTAGCGTTTGACTGCTATATGGGTTTCTAGACAGGGGATAGTAGGTAACCTCTCCAGCACTCTACTGTAAGATAGGGTGTGCTGGGTCTAGGAATTTAAAAATATTAGTACAGTCAATTTAATTTTACTTTCTCTGGGAAACAGTAGTTTATCCCAGAGAAGGTGTTTAAACCTTGGGATTGCCTAAAAGGCTTCCCTGTGTCACTGCACTGAGGGTGCTGTATGACGCACATGAAAAGACAATGCCTATGGAGTTGTCTAAAACGCCATAATCAAAGAACACGAGTAAAACGCACATTAAAATACATGAGGGAGTGGGGGAAAAAGGCTCACACTCTCCAGGTAAAAAAAATCAAGTCTTCAAAAAACCAGTTGCTGGGGGTCTCTAAGGTGAAGGGAATTGGCACATTTATGAGAATTCTCCCTAACAACTCTGATCTCCATTCAAGAGGCAGCAAACACTTATTGCGGGATGAGTACCATGAGGTTGACCCCGAGCCAAATATGTATGTCATGGACTCTCCTGTTAATCAGGACCCACCCCCAGTCATGGACTCACCCATTGACAATCAACCCCTGCTAAATGAAGTGCTTGTCATGGCAGCAGAGCATTTTCAGATAGCTACTCATTAAGACCAACAAGATAAAGATGTCATAGATGAAATGTTAGGAGTTAAGAAGGCGGTTCCTCAGTTTTTCCCCTCTCCTCAAGTCCATTCAACGAAACATACAGCCATCGCTGGAGACCCCTAATCTTACGTGGACAGTGAACCCCTGCATAGAGAAACTGTTTAGACCTGATCCGCTGTATATATGAGGGAAACTGAAGCCTGATTCATTAGTAGTTACTACAACAAGGAAAAGCGCTGGTACTCCTCTAGCTTCCTCTGAGGCCTCGCCTGACTAGGAAAGCATGAGGGCAATGGGCAGAATGGTGGCTTCCTCTGCGGTATTCCAGACCAGGATTGCTAACAATTCTACCTTGTTGGCTAGCTCCAACTGCAACAAATGGGATGTGGTCTTGGCCTTACTGTCATCGGCCCTGGAACCACTTAAGTCTCAGCTTGCCCAGGTGGCCGCTGAAGACAGGGCAGTGTCAAGTTGATTATTAAAAACCAATGTTGACGCTGCGGACAATGCAGGCAGGATAATAGCCGAAGGGACAATTATCAAGCGTCACGCTTGGTTGCGCCAATCAGGTTTTAAACCACAGACGCAAGCTACCCTTATTAACATGCCCGTTGAGCCCAATGTGGTCTTTGGCAAGGCTGTGGAGGACGCCGTAAAGACAGCCAAAGAAGAATAAGATACTCTTGTCATTGGGCCAACTGACCAATAAACCTATCAAAATTCAGAGGGTTTCCACCATAACCAGAACAATCTGGGTCAGCCCTCCTAGAATTACCCTAGAGGACCGCACAGATCCCGCGGTCCCGATAGGGGCAACTCCTCTCGAGGTGGCAACCCACCTTAAAAGCAGGGACTATCTGCTCCAGGTGCCCTCACATGCCTCTCCAGTAGGAGGGCGCATATCCCGCTTCACCCACGCATGGGAGGAAATCAACACAGACAGATGGGTGCTGTCCACCGTAACAGGCCGATATTGTATAGAGCTCCCAGAGCAACCCCAGAACCACCCGCCACGACAAAAGACCCATTCCAAGGAACACCAGCGCATCCTCCTCGAGGAAATCACCACGCTTCTCCTAAAGGACGCCATCAACGGGGTCCCGGCCAACCAGGTCAACAAGGGTATTTATTCAACTTACTTCCTTGTGCCAAAGAAAGATCTAACATTGAGCCCAGTCTTAGATTTGCACCCTGCAAAGAAATGCCAAGCCACAAATGTTTTGCATGACTAGGCTACAAGAGATAATTCCCCTACTAAGAAAGGGATTACATGGCAACACTGGATGTGAAAGAAGTATATTTTCATATTTCAATGTTCCCAGCGCACTGAAGATTCTTGAGTTTCAAGATAGTGAACGAGCACTACTAATTCAAAGTGCTACCCTTCAGAATAGCATCTGCTCCAAGGGTGTTCACAAAGGTACTGGCGGTGGTGGCAGCACAACTGCGCAGGGAGTCCATCCCTGTGTACCTTTACCTGGACGACTGGCTGATCGCCCCTAATTTACAGGCAAAACATTCAGAGGACTATCAACCTACTCTTCCATTTGGGCTTTTCCATCAACGAGACAAAATCAAGCCTAGTGCCAAGCACAACCAAGCAGTTCCTAAGAGCTGTCATAAACGCACACAAGGGGTTGGTTTTTCCGTCAAAGGAGAGTGCAAAACATGTTATTGCAAATACCACATTAGGCCGGCCGCCAGATAAGGGTGCGCAAATCTATGCATTTGCTAGGCATGATGGCATCTTGCATTTACCTGGTACCTCACGCGCGCCTGCAACCCATGCAGGAGTGGTTGGCGAAACAGTAGTCTCAGGTGAGTGGTCAGTGGGACCATCTAGTGGTGGTTTCGCCAACACTAGTATAAAATCTTTGCTGGTGGACTAGAGAAAATCTGTTGAAGTGCAAACCCTTCTATGATCTGGAAGTACAAGCGATTGTCACGATGGACGCCTCACTTGCTGCGTGGGGGCCTCATTACCTTCACCACACAGCTCAGGGTCTGTGGTCTCATGCAGCAGCACAGAACCACATCAATCTGCTAGAACTACTGGCAGTATTGAAAGCCCTTCAGGCGTTCGAGTCTCACCTAGTGAACCAATCTGTGCAAGTACTGACAGACTGCACTACAGCAATGTTTTACATCAACAAACGGGGTGGGTGGGTCACACGTTCTCCAAATCTGTCCAGGTTTGCGCAACAAATTTGGAAATGGGCACTCAAATGGAAGATATTCCTATCGTCACAGCACGTTCCAGGGGAACTCAACTGTCTGACACTCATTGAGCAGAGATCCCCTACTAGAAGAGCACAAGTGGCAACTACACTTTGGAGTCGTAGAACACCCCTTCTCTCAATGGGGTTTCCCCACAATAGACTTGTTCGCTACCTAGATGACTGGCTCGTCTGGACTACATCTCAAGAAGCGGTTCACCACTCCTCCCATGCACTTATGAGCGCGCTACACGACCTGGGCTTTTCGCTCAACATCAAGAAATCACATCTGCAGCCCACGCAGTATTTGACCTTCCTGGGTCTAATAAGGGGGACACACTCCGAGAGGGTCTTCCCCTCGGAGGACAAGATTGCGGCCATCAGGAGGGCCACGTCCCACTTCCTCAGCCGAGGCGCTACTTCGGCTTGGTGGTACCAGCATCTACTGGGCCTTTTTGCAGCAGTACTGTTGGCCGTCCCTCACACAAGACTCATAATGAGGACTCGGCTCCACTTTGCAGCGTCTTGGAACCAGGAGAGGGGATCTCAGGCCGAAATGATCAAGATCCCCATCTCTCTCCACCCGGACCTCACATGATGGTCCAAGGACTACAACCTGCGGACGGGCAAGCCCTTCCGGCCCCTGTCCCACAGGTGTCTGTCATCACACACTCCTCCCTAGAGGGCTGGGGAGCCACCCTGGAGGACCTCTTGGTCCACGGCACGTGGACCCGTCCAGAACAAGAATACCACATCAATTGGCTGTTTAGCGCTCAGTCTTCCTCCCACGTCTCAAGGGAAGGGTTGTCCTCATCCAGACGGACAACTAGACCAGTATGTACTACATCAACAAGTAAGGGGGGGACCAGGTCCCCTTCCCTGTGCAGACTGGTGATCAAAATGTGGGAATGGGCCTTGGAGAACGACCTTTACCTCACGGCAGTGCACCTTCTGGGGGAATCCAACCTGGAAGCGGACAGGCTCAGCAGGTTGGGAGCGGACAACTACGAGTGGCAGCCGAGCGACCTCGTTGCACAGGGGATCTTCCACTGTTGAGGCCTCCCCCTGGTGGATCTCCTTGCCACCAGGCACAACAAGAAGTGCTCCCAGTTCGCCTCTTGGCAGGGGCAGGGCCTAGGCTCCCTGGGCGACGCCTTGTGGATCCAGTGGAACGGCATGTCGGCATACGCTTTCCCGCCCACTCCACTGATTCAGAGTACTGTGCAAGTTCAAGGAGTCTCACCTCAACCTCATTCTGATAGCTCTGTGGTGGCCATCCAGGCCATGGTCCTCGGAGCTCCTCAGCCTCTCAGCGGTCCCTCCAATCCATCTCCCGACGAGTGCAGCACATCTGTCACAGCTGGGGGGCAGGGTCGTCCACCCGGCCCCCAGAAGCTGACACTCGGCCACCTCAACCTATCTCAAGCCAACCTGGAAATCATACAAGGGGCTAGGAGCAAGGCCACCAGAGCCCAGTATGAGTAAATGGACCAGCTTCTGCCACGGGGCGCACTCCAAGGATATTGACACGCTAGCTTGTTCACTGGGTGACGTACTGTCATTCTCAGCACACCTCACCAACTCTGGGACACCTGCCGCACATACCTCTCAGCCATTGGTGCCTACAGGAATTCAGAGGAAGGGGTCTTCTCTTCCAACCCGATAGTTGAGACATTTGGCCGGGCTCGCTAGACTCTACCCTCCCATCAGGAAGCCACACCCAGTGTGGGATTTAAACCTAGTCTTGGGCGCCCTCGCGCACAAGTCATTTGAGCTTATGGTGAAGGCGGACATCCGGCTGGTCACCATCAAGACGGCCCTGCTAGTCGGCTTCACATCGGCGCACAGGGTCGGCGAGATCCAGGCCCTAGTCGCCTGAGCGCCATACACCACCTTTCACAAGGATAAGGTGGTCCTGCGGATCCATCCGGCATTTCTACCTAAAGTGCCATCAGCCTTTCACTTAAACGAGGGAATCGTCCTTCCTACATTCTTTGCGGACCCGAAGGATGAGCCTCGGAAAGTTCTGCACTGCCTGGATGTCAGGCGTGCCCTGAAATTCTACCTGGACAGGACCAAGGGCTTCTGCAAGTCGGATGCCCTATTCATCACCTTTGGTGGTGCCAGGCCGGGCTATCAGGCCTCCAAAGCCTCATCTCCTGCTGGATGGTCTCTGCCATCAAGGAAGTGTACGAGGGCCAGCATAGACCCCTTCCAGCGAACATGCATGCCCAGGTGGTCAGGGGCAAGGCAAAGGCCATCGCCTTTCAGCGCCATGTCCCCTGGCAGGTCATAAGCAGGGGGGCCACATGGGCCACTCCCTCTGCTTTCTGCAAGCATTACTGTTTGGATGCCGGCTCCAGATCAGATGCAGCTTTCGGACAGGTGGTTCTCTGGAACCTGTTTGGTTAAGGAGGGTCTCCTCTCCACCATGGGGCTACATTCAGTTGTAATCGCCCATGCAGTATGGAGGAAAGGGGAAGGGATGTAAGAGTAATTATAAGTTACTCACCGTAGTGACTTACGTACTCTTAGTCCATAGTCCCCTTTCCTCCATACATCCCACCATCCTCCCCACTAATAATCTGGTGTTGTCATGCAATGGCAAACCTGTTGTTGACGTGTCTTTGGGGACTGAGGTGTGGCACCAGAGGGCGGAATGAGGGTAGCGCATGCTCACAGGGCCGCGCCTCTCGATTTCGAGGGGAAGATTTTTCTGGTGAAAAAAGTTCCATCTCCCGGTGAGTAACTTATCATTTTAGTTGTAATAGCTGGTAACACTTTTTTAAAAGTGGAGGTAGGTACAACCCCATGCCCCCATACTCTGGTTTCTGTTGGGAATTGGCAGGTCTTCGGAGTGTCGTCTGAGGTTTTTTCCTGCTGTTTCTTACGGACTTCAGTGCCCTGGAGTTGGAGATCGAGTGAATCCCTGGCCGGCTACAGATGCTGGTGCAATGTGTTCCAGTTGAAGAATGCAGCTCACTCGGCTGCAAGCCGCCTCTCGGCATACGACTGGATGCAGGAAAGCAGTTTCTGATGATTTTCGCTTCTTTCTCCAGCTGAGCGTGGAGAGCGGTCGCCGGTGGCCTGAGGGGATTAGCAGGCCTGGAAAGCCCTGCCTGGGCCTCCGTGAGTTGTTTGCATTAGAAAATACT
This sequence comes from Ambystoma mexicanum, assembly GCF_040938575.1. NCBI lineage: Eukaryota > Metazoa > Chordata > Amphibia > Caudata > Ambystomatidae > Ambystoma > Ambystoma mexicanum. The sequence continues at coordinate 269,353,000 of NC_090932.1, read as the reverse complement.
TAAAAGAATAGTTGCATTGTTTTATTTATCTTCGCGCTCCCAGCGCGTGTGTTGCCTGCTCCTGCTCCCCCCCTCCCACTTCCTGGTCTTTCCCCTCCCTCCCCGCCTCCCTGCCCGCCCACACCCCCCCCCCCCCTCCTCGACCCTCTGCCTATAACCTCCCCCTTCCTGGGCAGCCCTCTGCCCGGCAGCCCCCTGCGGCTAAGGGCCCCAGGCCAAGGGCGACTCCTACAGTGCGGCTCCCTGTGTGTCTGCAGGTGTCCGCAGGGGACGCCAGGTACCAGCTCCTCCGCACTCCGGCCCACCCCACCTCACCTCACCCGCATGATGCCTCGCCCCCCTATTCCAATTTCCCGGTAAACTAGGGTGTTCTCTCCTCTCGCAGGAATCTCAAACTTAGGTGGCCCTGACCCACTACGCATTACTGTTTGCTCTTCACTGTGTTAAACTAGTGCCCTCCACTCACTTCCTGTCTGCATACTCGTGTCGTTCGCCTCCCCTCCTACTCCATGGTGCTCTCCATCTCGCCTATCTACTCTAACTGCTTCTCCATTGACTATCCTGCTCTCCTCACTAAATCCGGTAGGAAAAAGTTTAAAAAGGACATCCTGGTCTCCAACCCAGGCCTCCCTATCGCTGACACCTACACGAGCGCCTGCTCCAAGGAAACTCTCACTGACATTCTCTTCTTCGTACCTTCACCTGACCTATGGACCCTTCACATGGTCGCTGTGCTCTCTCCTTTCTCCACCTCTCCCATTAATGGTGGCACCCGTTGGGATGTCCTCTTGGCCCCTTTCCACTCCTCTAAAGCCATCATTAATGTCTATGCTAACGGGACCGTCTTGGTCCAAGGCCCTCAGGCCAACCTTCACCTCTTTGATAGACGCTTCCCATGCCTCATCAACTTCCTCTCCTCTCCCGCTGTCCCCCCTCCTCTATCCTCAGCTACCTTGCCTCCCCCCTCCCTCCCTGCCCCCTCCCTTGCTCCCTCTTCAACTCCTTCTCTAACACCTCCGCAGGGTGTACCTCTGATCTGTACCCCTCCCCGGAAGTTTTTCAAGGGTGGCAACCTTCTCCACATTGCCACTCTAAATTCTCGCTCTGCCATCAAGCACTCCTCTGATATCTGTCGCCTTCTTGAGGAACTGGACCTCGACGTCCTCGGTCTCACTGAGACTTGGTTCACTGCCAGCTCTGCCACCAGTTTCGACACACTCCTACCTGACGGCTACAAGATCCTCTCCGTGCCCAGGCCCAACCGTTCAGGGGGTGGCGTTGCCCTTATCTTCCCTGAGTGGATTCCTGCCACTGTCACTCCTACGCAGACCTACTCCTCCTTTGAATGTCTTGTCTGCCGACTCTCTCTCTCTCCTAGCCATTCCCTTACCGTGGCTACTATCTATCGGCCTCCTGGTCAAATTTCCTCCTTCCTCTCTGAGTGGGCTGATCTCTCCTCCTCACTCCTGTCCTCAACCACCCAACTCCTCTTTCTCGGTGACTTCAACATCCACCTTGATGCCTCCTGTCCCCCCACTGGTCTCTTTCGCGAACTCTGCAACTCTCTCTCACTCTCTATTCTCCCTTCTGGTCCTACTCACTCTGCAGGGCACACTCTTGATGCTCTGATCTCTTCTGACCTTCCCCTCTCCCTCCCTCTCTCCACTCCTCTCTCCTGGAGCGATCACTTTCTTCTATCCTCCCACCTCTCCCTCCCTACCCCACAGGCAAAGCCACCCTCTTCACTGCCACCCACCTTCTCGGTCATCCGACCCATGAAGCGCGTGTCAGTTGAGGCTTTCGCTGCCACCTTCTCGCCCCCTCCTCCCCCCTCGGCTGACTCCCACCCCGACACAGCCCTCTCCATGCTCTATTCCTCTATATCTGATACTCTCGATATCCTTGCCCCCGTCATGAGAATCCGCCTGAAGCCCAAAGCCAAATGTAATTCCTGGTACGACTCGGATCTCGTCACCCTAAAACGCAAGTGCAGGGTGGCAGAGAGGAAATGGCGTGCTTCATGTTCATCCTCTGACAAACTGGCCTGCCGCCAGCTCCAAAGGCAATACCGGCTCTCCGTTCTCACTAAGAAGAGAGCCCTTATCCAAGCCCGCATCTCTGAGGCATCAAACAACTCGGCCGAACTCTTTAAAATCTGCAAGGAGCTGGCCAACCCTGCTGCAGTCTCTACCTCTCCTGTCCCCTCCCAGGCCCTCTGCACTGCACTGGCCTCTCACTTCATCTCAAAAACTCAGGACATCCTGTCCTCACTCTCCTCCCCTCTCCTCCCTCCCTCTTTTCCCGGCTCTTCCTCTTGCTCTCTTGCAGCCGCCCCTCCGCCCTCCTTCTCTTCATTTCCACCTTTTTCTGCTGACGAGGTTTCCAGACAAGTCCGATCTATGAAAGCCTCGTCTAAACAGGTTCACCCCTGTTCCTCCAAAACCATCAAGGACCACATCGTCTCCCTGGCTCCTGCCCTGGCTGACTTTTGCAACCACTCATTCGCCTCTGGAGTCTTCCCATCCCCCCCTCAAGCACTCCCTTGTGCACCCCCTCCTCAAGAAACCCTCTTCCGACCCCTCCTGCCCGGCCAACTATCGCCCAATCTCCATTACTCCCTTCCTGGGCAAGCTCCTGTGAAACTGGCCATCTCCCAGCTTAACCTCCATGCTGAATCTGTTGGTAATCTTCATGACCATCAATCCGGCTTCAGAGCGGCCAGAAGCACGGAAACTGCTCTCCTGAACATCCGTGAGGACCTGCTCCTGAACCTCGATTCCAACACTCCCTGTGTTCTCATTCTGCTCGATCTCTCCTCTGCCTTTGACACTGTCAACCATGCCATCCTGCTCAACCGTCTCCGTGATAACCTGGGTATCACTGGTCAGGCTCTGGCATGGCTGACCTCTTTCCTCTCCGGTCGACCCTCCCAGGTCCAAATGGGCTCCTTCCTCTCTGACATCTTTTTCTCCACCTGTGGTGTCCCCCAGGGATCCAACCTCTCTCCCTGGCTTTTCAACCAGTATCTGGCACTCCTTGCCCACCGCATCGCCGCCCTCTGCCCCCACTTCCAGTGCTATGCGGACGATACCCAGCTCATTTTCAGGCTACCCTCGGCCTCCTCCTCTCCTTCCCTCATCTCCGACTGTCTGTCTGCTATCCAGGAATGGTGTGCCGCCAATTACCTCTGCCTTAACGCCAGTAAGACTGAGATTCTACTCATCGGCGCACCCACTCCCTCCTTCCCTGCAGCTCTCTGGCCGGCCTCCCTTGGCCCCCTTCCTGCCCCTACCTGCAAGGCTAAAAACCTCGGGGTCATCTTCGACTCCACACTCTCCTTCTCTCCTCATATATCTGATGTCTCTAAGAAATCACACTACCAGCTGCACCTCCTCAGAGGTATTCTTCCCTTCCTCTCCTTCCCCCAGAAGCTCACTGTCTCCCGAGCCCTGGTTCTCTCAAGGCTGGACTACTGTAACAGCCTCTATCTTAATCTCCCTGCCTCCACTCTCCGCCCTCTGCAACTTATCCAGAACAGAACTGCGAGACTTGTCCTTGGCCTCAAGCCCAGGGACCGTATCTCTCCAGGACTGAAATCTCTTCACTGGCTCCCAGTGGCTGCGAGGATTAAGTTCAAAACCCTCTGCATTGTCCACAAGGCCTTCTGGGGCCTGGGGCCTAAATACCTTCAACTCTCTCTTCCTAAATATCTTCCTTCACGAGCCCTTCGCTCATCCATCTCTAACTCCCTCATGGTCAGCCGCTTCTCGAAGCAACGTGCTGGGGGTAGATCTCTCTCCGCAGCAGGGGCCTCCCTCTGGAACAGCCTGCCTGCCTCCCTGAAACTTGAGGAGAACCATCTCCGGTTCCGGAAGCACCTCAAAACCTTCCTCTTCGCTTCTGCCTTCTCTCTCCCTCTCCCCTGCTAAACCTGCTTAACTCCCCACTAAATTCTACACTTAACCTGCATCTGGGCCACTCTCAGCGACCTCGGTCCAGGGCCCAGCCACTCTCCACTTGCACTGCCCCCCTGGCTCCCCCTGCACTGTGGGACTGTCACTGTATCCCTACAGCCCCCTACCCAGCACTTGCTCTGCACTTACCTCGCACTTGCCACCAGCTGGCCCTTTTTATTTATTATCATTTATTATTTTATTACGCCACTTACCTTGTACTGCACTTTTCCCCCCACCTCCTCCCCCTGCACTTTCTCCTTTTCCCCTTACCTCTGCACTTGCACGATCTGAATGACACCTGGCCTAGTAGGATCGTTTGTCCGTCTTCCCCTTGTTTCCCTCCCTCCCTGCCTCGTCGCGCCTTGAAACACTTGTGTATAGGCGCGTTACAAATACCATATCATATCATATCATATATCATATATCATATATCATATCATATCATTGCACAGGGACACAGTTGTTGTGGTCGGAGTCTGCTTCATATCTTGGGTCCCTTAGAGGCTGCAACGCCATATTTTCGCAGAGGTGACCCCTCGTGTATACGCTTTGTGTCTGCCAAGTTCTGGGCCAAAACGCGGAATGGCAACATCTGCAGTGTCAGAGCCCAAAGTTCGAGCTGGCCAGCCACTAGGTGTGGTGGTCCAGGGGCACTTCAGAGTGCTCTTTTTGGCAAGACACTGCTGACATCGGGAATGGTTGGTCCCACCACTCCAAGGGTCGAAACTCCACTGAAGGACTTCTGAAGATTACCAGACAAAGGGCTCCTCTGGGACTGCAGCGCAAGTTGGTCGCCAGGCATTCTTAGGACTGGTCCACAGTTGGGCAGGATATTTTGCTCCTTGCAGGATTTCTCCAGGATCTGAGGCATGGCTGCAGGGCTCCCCCGCATCCCCTCTTATCCAGGAACTCTGAGACAAACAGCTCACCCAATGGAAGATCTGCCCCTCTCACACACACCCCAGCAATGATCCAACCTTGACCACTGATGGTGACACTCATGCATACACTCTTGACATACCGGAACCAGTATGTGGATTTGGACCAGACGTTCCAGCCCACTTCCTGGCAACACGCACAAAACTTTGCACTAGCCCACGAAAACCAAGGTTTTCCCGGGCTTTGCAGGAAGGCCACAGGACAAGATTACCAAATGAAATTGCAAAAACCTTATGGTACGGCCATGTTTGGCCACTAGCCAGTACGTAGCCAAACCTAGTAGACCCAGTAAGGCTAATGAGTAGTATTGCAAAAATAGTCAAAATGAAACAGCTGGATCGAGATTGTCTTTTAGACGCATCCAAAAGTAACCAAAAATTCCTTTGTGTAGTCTAGTGTCATACAAAGGAAACCCCATTGTGCAATGGTAAAAAGTTACCCAGAAAATAGATAACATGTGTAAATGAAAGGGGAACCTAGATTCTTAGTACTGGCAGCATTCAGGATTGATCAGTTCCCCATAATAATGTGCAAAGGTGCAGTGGAGTAAGGCTTGACTTCAATGGCAAAAGTCAGGACAGAGTTAAAAAAAAACAGAAGCAAAACATTTGGGGTTCCATAGAAATAGAGCGGAAGTTGCTAAAAAGAGAACTTTCCTAACAAGTACTTGTTCCTCAGTCTTGGGCTCTTTGTTGGATTTAACATTAGAGGTCACTTGGGTGCTGGAGTGGTGGGGTAGACTAACCTTTCTTTGCCCATAGCTTCCAGCCATATTTTGTACGTCTTTTCCACCGCCATCTGTTCATGTACAAGGCCATTTTATTTTGTATTCTCCACCCAACATGGCTGTCCCTGGTCCTCATTCAGTTGATGTATATCCTGTGCCTACATTGGTGTCTCATCCTGACCACACCCTTGTATTTAGGGCAATGTTGGGGAGATTGATCATTGTTGTGCTTCATCCCGTCTCCTAGTTGAGACCACTAGCACTTTTTGCTGGACTTCCGACCTTTTTCTGAAAGCCTGAATGAGTGGAGCCTTTTTCGACGATTTCATTATGGACCATCTCTTTTGGAACTCTATTCTTTGTATTTTATCTGTCAATGTAGTCCATTTACCTCCATAACTAATAAAGGCATCTGTGTTTTACTATTACAGCACACAGCTCCTTATGGGCAGTTTTACTGGGAACCCTTAGGGTCCTCTTTTGAAATGATTTTCTTTATCCTAGAGTAACTATAGTTCTGAAGGATAGAGAGATACAATATCTCTCCTAAAATATTATAGTCTGAGAGATTGGCACACACCGCCTTATCTGGAGTGTCAAAGGGATACCCAGTATTCCCCTTCTCTCTGCTCCTGTGAATTTAGTTACATAAACAATATCCTAGTTAAGACGTGTGGCAGGGGACGTTTCCTGCCTACTAGTGTCTGATTTGTCTATCGCAGGCTGTGTCCATAGTCTCGATAGTGCAAAATAGGGGCACCCAAGTACTAACTTTGGGCCAGTCTTCATTTTTTGCCATTACTAGCATGGATTTTCTTTGACAGCCCTTCTACCATTCTGGGAGGTGTAGGTCTGTGTTTTTGCCTTTGGCGTGAACGCTTAGGTGACCCCGCCTAGCCTGCAGTGTCTCTAGGCAGGTAGGAAATGGGGAGGAGTTTTCCACCCCCTGATCTTTATCTGCCAGAGTGCCTGAATGGGACCATCTACCACTTGGAGTCTGGCCGTCCTGATTATACAGCCATGTGCCCCTTTCTGTAAACTGCTGACGAAGATTGCAGAGGATTGAGTGCTGGAACTTGGTAAAAGGCGAGGCTCCTGGAATGGAAAGCAAGTCGACCAATCAAAGGTGAATTAACCAAAGACGACCAGACACCTGCAGACCCTTTGCAACACTGTGAAGTGACCACTACTGTCCTGGCCCCGTTTTCTCTACATCAGGAACTCCAAAGAGGACTCCTTCCCTATGAGTGGTGGGAACAACCAGTCCCTATACTAACTTTGATTGGAGCCATCTCATGAGGTTCTGCGAGTTTCAGAGCTACGGAACCCCAATACCAGGAGACCTGCTGCCCATTTCGATTGCATCATCGTGGAAAGGCTGATTATGTCAAGCCTTTGTTGAGCCCTCAAGGATACTCCATAGACCTAATCCAACTCGTCCAGACCCCCTCATCAGAGTGTGGACTGCTGGACCCGAAGAAGATTGAGCAGGCAGAATGACCAGAGAAATTGAGTCGTGCCATAGGTCCTCCCTCAAGACTGTTGAGATCCCGTCCATTGTCCTGCCTTTCGTCAGACCAAAGAATACAGAGGTCTGGTGCAGAGCTGCAACATTGTGGAGCATCCTCCACAATCGTTTTCTTCAAACCTAAGCTACTGTGGTAATGCGTAACTTATTCCAGAAAGTCGTTGGTGTGCGCGTAGAGATGTCATGGGCATCCCCTTCTTACCTCTGACTCAAGCTGCTGCACGTGCCCCTTTAGCGAGTCCTTTAACAGGGTCTCCAACCTTGGTTAAGCCTTATTGTATCTTCTTTCCTAAAGACTAGAAAGTATCCACAGGAGCTTTTGACTTGCTGCTTTTCAAGACTTTAAGCCTGTGCGAACTGCCTTTTACCTAGGGTTCTGTTTTTAAATGACCTGCTGTGCAGGGACACTGCCTCTAGAACCTGAAGCTCTGCTAGGATAACTCTATCCAACTGTTTTCCTTCCCAAAATTCACTTTGTGTAAACTGACTAAATTCAACTACCATATTAGTTTGTGGGGGCGCGTTACCGATAATACGGTAGACCTGTCGAACTCCTGTAGCAATTGTGCGCGTTCAGAAACTTCCAACTAAGAAATGGCATTTTGAAAGTAATAAAGTATACCTATGTGTCAGTCTATTGTGCAAAGTATTAAATAGACTTGTGTGTAAATATAATCTCTTGACACTAGGCCTGTGTTGGCCATCTCTGGCGGGTTTGTGCAGTGGAAGGTAGTAAGTAGGTCGTAGAGGGGAGATTTTTAGTCAGTGGAGCGGAGGAGTAGGCTGTACAAGGCAAAACAACGTGATCGAGTTATCCTGCACTCCAGATGCCCCTCTCCTTCTGACCCAGCTGCCCCTGGTGCTCAACCCACTCATTTGGTGAGTTTTGACCCATACCTGCCCATTTTCACCCTTGGCAGCCCGGTCCTGCGCCTGCATCCGCGCCGAAATTCATTTCAGAAACAAAATGTTGGGCGCGATGCGGCGCTACAAGGCTGGCTACCCTATGGTAGCTAAGCAACCCTTTGAAAATTTGCCCAGATCCGCCAGCAGGTGGAAGAGCCAGCGCACTGAAGGCCATCTAGGGCCCTGTTTGCCCTCTGTTCGCCGATGTGCGTTGGCATAGGCCACCCTGCTCTCCCATTCAACGGAACGTCTAGCAGTTTGCACCAACTGTAAGTACATTGCCCCCGCTGAAGCACGCTTGTCGCTGCCCTCACAATACGCCTGCTTTTCATTGCCGATCTGATCCTGTGTGCTCTATAACTGCCTGAGACTCCCATACCCTCTTGAAGTCACCCAGTATTACTGGCGTACCACCCACAGCACCTCGAACACTGTTCTTCACCTGATTTTGCATATAGCCTGAGACCTAGACGTCAAGACTCCCAATGTGCCTGACCAACAAAGTCTGACCATAGTACCCTTATATTGCTGGTTAACCTACTTTCTGCTACTCCTCATGCATGTAATGTTACTCATATTCAACTGACATTTTGATACATAGAAGTAGCTTTCCCCAGCTTCCAGGTACTGTGTAACTGTATTATACTATATGTGCTACGTTACATGGTAATCGCCCATCCCACTGTTTTCATAGCCTAGTGTCAACGAGTGTGAACTTGCACTAACCGCTACACGAGCATGTCAAATTGCCTGTGCCTGCATTTGATATGACTGATATGATTGTTACTATCGCTAACGTCTAATAGCCTACATAGACATGGATCACGTAGTTCTCCATGCCTTCTCACCCAATTCAAGGTTCTACTAGCTCAAACCTTTTATATGATCTTGCTTACTTGGTGTCACCACTACCTACTATACTGCTGCCACTAGTTACCAATCAATGCGATGAATACTGCCTCCATTGCTTTCTATTTTACCGCGTTGTGTGACATATGAATACTATAGCTGCCCTCCAACACTGCATGTGTACTAGTGCATGATCATAAGCCAAACGTGCATAGACTGAAATTATCATAACCAGCACTAACTGAACATGCTTTTCTAGTCAGCATTTATTGTCCTCCTACCTTAAACTGTCTGCCTACTCAAGCAAGTTCATATGGTATCCTATCAGAACTGCCTGCATGCTCAACAATCCTATACTGTTGTTTGCTCTTTGTTAAACTTGCCACTTGTTAGCATCTACAGTCACTGCATCGGCACTGAACCTATCTCCTGCTGCCTGCATAGACCAGTGATACTAATTGAACCTATCCCATCTACCCACGCGGATCACTGTACAGAGTTAAACTGCCTTGTATACTAGCATAGCCGCGTAGCACTGCCACCAGATACTGCCTGCCTGTTCTGGCTTTACAACCACTGGGGGCTCAATCACCTTTATTGCCAAACTATACCATGCCCACTACAAAGGCACAACTAATATTTATGAAACATATACTCCTCGGCACCTTCATAACAATGACCTGCACCACACTCCTACCCTGCACTCCGCAGGAAAGAAACGCAAGACTGAGAGCGAGATTGCCCCAAATCTACGACCCTAAGGCTAGCAGCCTCAGCCTCCAAGACTCCGATAGACGGCAAAACACTAGAATCTCTCGCTCCCATCTACCTACAACACCTGTAGAAACTGCACATAAAACTCATGCCAAAATTAACCCACCCAAACAGACTGCCCTCTACACAAGGCAACAACTATTAAAGGAGCTATCATCAATGCCAGATCCCTTATAGCACATACCACAGGATCTAGACATCTTTGCTGTGACCGAATCCTGGCTTCATGACGCAGTGGGCCCAGCCCTCATGTTAGCCATACCAGATGGATACCAAATACTTAGTGGACAGGCCTAACACCAGAGGGGGTGGCCTGGCCATCATAGCCAAAACTAAACTTGCATTAAGGCTGAGCACTCACTCCGAATTCAAATCCTGTGACCTACTCGCAGCCAAACTCCCGATCTCGGACAACAGTACGCTAACCATTTTTCTAGTATACCAACCCCCAGGTCCAATTGGCTCTTTCGAAGAAGACCTATTCAGCCTCCTCACAGCTCCTACTGCTAGGCGACTTCAATTTGGGATTCAAAGACCCCAGGGATAAACATGCCCAATCAATTGAAACTATCTTGACGGATCTTGGCCTGATCCAAACAGTCTCTTCCCTTACACACATATAAAAGGACGTACTTTAGACTGGGTAACTAACCTAAATTGCGCAATCACCATCACCAAAATAACCCCTCAACCTTGGAGAGACCATTACTTAATCAACTTCCGGACTGCCGTAGAGCCATCAAAAAAGAAAAATATTGAAATGGCACCACTGCTCCCCACTAGAAGCAAAAAAGACATTACTGCAGAAGAATTACTCCCACTCCTCTTACCCTCCCTCTCCTCTTTCACAAACTATTCCAATCCCAAATCTCTAATAGCCACATTCAATGACACCATGACTAAAGCCCTTGACAACATTGCGCCCACCAAACTCCGCAAAAGCAAACAAAAATATCATCTGAACACGTGGTTTACTCCCCAGCTCAAAGCATGAAGACTCCAAAAAAGGAAACTTCAAGCCATCTGGCGACGCACCCTTACAGCGGAAAATAAATCTACCCTAACAAATTTTGCCAACATGTATAAAAAATAAATTATCCTCACCAAAAGAAATGCATACAATGAAATAATCTCCAAAGCTAACCACAACACTAAGGAGCTTTTCACCATCCTTCGTGAAATGGAGAACCCTATTCCTCCCACAGACAACAGCCCGAAAGATAAACCATGGTGCACCAGCATCCAAAACGCCTTATCTATCTAACAAAATAACCACACTGCAGGTGAAAATATCTGCCAAAAAAAGCTCCCAGCGCTCCACTGAGATGCACCCCACCCCTCCCATCACCACCTCAATACCAAACTCACCCTTCAGATTCAATAACATTTCCATATTGGACACTGAAAAGGTCATACACTCCTTGAAACCCTCCAATTGCCAGGGTGACAGTTGCCGAGCTCAAATCATTAAGGATGCAGCCAGAGAGCTAGCACCTTTCATATCCAAGCTAATTAATGCCTCCTTTAACTCAAGTACCATCCCGACAAACCTCAAAGAATCGTGGGTATTACCACTTCTTAAAAAGACACTTGACCCGTCCATTCCCTCCTTAAAATTGACAGAGTAGCCTACCTCCAAATTCAAACTTATACTAACTATGCTGACGACACTCAGATCCTCATTCCTCTATTGGGCAACTTTGTAGAAGATACAGCTCTGGTAAATAGGATATACCTCATCATTCAGGCATGGATGGCCTCACATGGACTCTGCCTGAATGATGACAAAACCGAAATTCTGATCCTGGGTTCTGACTCTAACCTAAAAAAACTAAGCCCCAACTATACCACTTTTACCATCGACTGCAACATAAAGTAGTCACTCAGGTGAAAACACTAGGTTTCTACCTGGATTCCACACTTTCACTAAAAAAATAAGTTGGCTTCATGGCCTCAGCTACAGCTGATACTTGTAAATTAATTAGGGCCTGTAGACCCTTCCTATCCAAATCTAGCTGCATTACACTTGCCAATGCATTAATAATGTCTAAACTAGACTATTGCAATGCTCTATATGCCGGCGCTAACAAAAGTATCATCAATACAATTCAAATATTACAAAATAATGCTCTGAGAGCAGCCTTGGATATACCCCGATGTGAACATATCTCCAACCATAGAAGAGACCAGCACTGGTTAAACATTAGCGACGGGATACTACTCAAAATGGCATCCCTCTCCTTCAAATGTCTCAACAACGCTGCTCCCCCTTATCTCCCTGCCAGACTGACCAGAAAAATCCCTACCTACCAGACCAGAGCCACCAACCACCTCTGCCTAGAAACTCCTAGATTCAGACTGTCCAAAGCAGGTGGAACAAGCTTCCCTGTCAAAGCTGCTCTCTACTGTAATGTGTTGCCTACTTACATCAGAATTGAACAACCATACTCCAGTTTTAGGTGAAATCTGCTGACCTGATTGCGAACCAACGACAATATCAATTGAACCTCTGATCTCTGCATAACCTGCATATATATATATATATATACCTGCTCCCGTTTGCCCTATCAATGTATCCATTATGTATTGTGAATACCCAACCAAATTGTAAATGTTATGTTTCTTTGATGTATGTACCTATCTGTATTCTGCAACTAAGCTTCAAGTATTCTTGCAAACAGACCCTTTTCGCTAGCTCACACTGCCCCTGTCAATCCATATCTCACCCCCCCACCCCTACTCTGCTCTCCCTCTCAATATATAGTTTCCCATATTTAACACAATAAGCATCTGCGAGTTGGCAGATGAGGGGGAAGCGGCAGTCTGTAAACTCCACTCAACTACCATAAGCTACAGCTAATCGTTATGGGAGGCAAGATCCTTTGCTCAGAGAAAGGGCTAGTTCAAATTTTGATCTGCAGTCACTCATTTTGCCTTGCTTAGCATGCTGGTTGGCAGGCTGAGATGCCTCAAAGCTCACTCTACCATGCTCGGGTGCTGTGCTCAGTGGCCTACTGGGAATTCTGCCAGTCAGGCCAGGTTCTGTCTTGGGCAGAGCAGAAAGGTTTGCCAGGCATTGTCCGGGCTGGTTCTAGAATCCCTGCCGTCTTCGCCCAGAGGTTTGCCTTGCTGTCTACCTCAAGCTGCAAACTCTTCTCACTCAGCCCAAAATGAAATCCAACCCTCCTTCGCCACCAACAAACTCACTGGGTTTTGATGTGGCACCAGGCCTCAGTATCCGAGTGATACAGTAACCATGCAGGGGTTTCTTCATGAAACACGGAGCAGAAAAGATGAAGGGTGTTGATTCCTCAAAGATGCTGCACCATGTTGTAAGAAAAGGGGATGGGAAATTGCGACGGCAGCAGGATGGTGAAGAGCAGTGTGTTGGCAATGACACAGGGGGTAACGCAGCTAGCGGATATGATGGACTTTCCAGTAAGGCTGCAATGTTGAGTTTGGTCCACAAGACTTTGGCGTCTGAATGTGTTTTCTACCCAACATCAGGAGTATTTTTTAATAGGTCCACGATTATTGAAACTTTGTGAATGGCTGTAAAATGTTCATTGAAATGTAGTCCTTTCAGTGTCTATATTGTAAACTTGAACTATAAAATTGTGTACTTGAAGGATGTAAAAGAGATGAAAAACTTGCATTTACAATCCTTGGCAGTTAAATAGCAAAGCGTTTTAAGATGAACACAATGTATGAAACCATTTATTTGGTGGAAATGTGTTTCTTAAACCACTTATGCATGCGTTTTGTAGCACACCTCTGTCGTGCCTAGCCTGAAGTCACACCTCTTGTGCCATGTTCTTCAGTGGGAAATATCTTTCCCCTAACGACCTTTCTATGCAGAAGAACCTTATTAGATGTGTTCAAATGGTCCAGCCTTTGCCTACAGCCCCATAACAATGTGTCAGTTTCATCTGTCAGCCCGTTGTGATGTTATACACCATTTATCATCTGTCGAAGCAGTTGTATCCCTGAGATGTTTTCTTAGTGCTATAGCTTCTTTCATGAGCTTTCCTTGTAGCCACTTATATAAGGCAGCCTCTACCCTGGACCGCTGCAAACTTTGGAGAGAACAGGAGTGAACTGCATCGGTCACTGTCCCATGAGAAAAGATTTTGTCAGCATTTCCCCTTATTGGTGGTCGTGACTAATACCTTTGCAGCTTAGGGTGCAAGGCCGAGAAGGGGCCCGGGTTGGTCTATTGCCTTTTCCTTTCTCTGTTTGGTATCCCGGAGACCTTCAATAAGCCCCAACAAAACCATTGCATGTCCTAGAATCCACATACATAAATGTGTTAAGTTGTCCTAGGTGTTGTGCATCACGGTTTGTCCTAGAGCCATATCCACTTGTAATCCAGTGATAAGACTGGTACCATGTACGCCTTTCTGGTCGACAAATGCATGTTGACTGTTATAGTGTCTCCACCCTAGAGACATAGGTTCAAAAATGGAAGCCTGTAAGTGGCATCATTGTCTGTTTGTGCAGCCCCAATCGCTTGTTGGCCTCTGTAGTAGTTTGTCATTTATGTAGTGCCCTTATCCTATTAGTATGGCCTCCATGTGCTTGCGGGGGTGGGTGGGGACGCACTCGGGGGGCCGAAGTCCAAGGTATGGGAACATTTTAGAATGTGTCCATTTAGTCAAATTAGGGATTTGGTTGGGATGGCCGAGCCCCAGGAAGCTACCCATGATGGTCAAGCATGTGGATGGGTGCTGTGAGCTGGCCAGTAGAGTGCAGAAGTATGGTAGACTTGTTATTGGTCCAGCTAGACCAAATCTTTTGTTGCAGGATGTGCCTAGGTTCTAATGGCAGAGATGTTGTGCTTTGTGTTTTAGTTTGGTGTATGGGAGTGAGTGCGGTCGGGCAGCTGTGATGCGGCTGGTGTCCACCGAAGTGGTCCATAAATACGTACCTTGAGCCTCAGATGGAGCTTTGCTTTTGATGAAGCGGCGTGATCCGATCGTCTGGTTTGCTCTGAAAGTATACTTTACCTTGCTCTGAAGAATATATTGGGGAGGCACCGAGAGTGTCGGGGCCGAAGTGTCATGAAAGTAAGCGTGAAATGGGGAACCATTGTCATGTTGCTGAAGGGAATAACCAGGTTTGGAAGGCCTTCCTGAAGGAGAGCTAGTCATCTCTGCGCCGGATGCTGAATGGCAGTGGGTGGGAGCTTGGACCGAGCAGGAGCATCCTCCAACTCTGGAGTTGAAGGGAGGGGGAGGGGTCAGAAGGAGTGCGGATCCAGGTTTACGTTTTCTGATGGGTTGGTACAATGTAAGCTTGTAGTGGAGGAATGCAGGGCATCTCTTGTGGAGGGCACTGGGTGGTAATCCACATGGTCTTGAAGGTCGCTAGTCAGCTGACAGGACGCCAGTGAAGCACTCTAAGGGCATGAGTGATGCGTTCTCTGGGTGAGGGGACAACGAGGAGTCTGGCTGCAAAGTTTTGGATCTGCTGGGGCTTTCTGAGCTGATGGCCGGGAGCTCCCCTATAGAGGGTTTTGGCGTAGTTAAGTGGGAGAGGATGATGGCCAAGATTGCTGAGTCTCGATGAGGGTAGGAGAGGAGGGAAGATTCGTCTGAGGATGTGGAGGTGGTAATGACAAGTTCTGGATACAGTTTTTTGGTGAGTGTTCGATCCAAGTCCAGAGTGCATCCCAGGCTTTTTACTGAGTTGGATGCCATGAGGAGGGTGGCCTGGAGGTGGGTCTGCGTAAGAGTGAGGTTTTACCGCAGATCATGATTTTGGTTTTACCAGGATTAAGGCGGTGGTTAGTTGTCATTCAGTTGTAGATATCGGCGGCAGGAGGTGAGGTCCGGATGGGAGGAGGCCGTGGTCTTGGGAATCTTGAAAATTATCTGAGGCTCATCTGTGTAGTTGTAGTAGATTGGGTCATGAGAGCAGATGGGAGGGGGCTTGGGTAAAGATTGACGAGGGTGCCAATTCCCTTGCCCGTAGAGACCTCTGGCAACTTTGCTGGATTTTGAGTACTTGATTTTTTTACCTGGAGAGTGTGACCCTTTTTCCCCACTCATATGTTTTTAAATGTGTTTTACTCTTGTGTTTTCTTTGGTTATGGAGTTTTAGACAACTCCTTAGGCAGCTTCATGTGTCACAAAGCACCCTCAGTGCAGTGACACACAGAAACCTTTTCAGACGTTCCCAAGGTTTAAATACCTTCTCTGGGATAAACTACTGTTTCCCAGAGAAAGTAAAGTGAAATTGACTTTACTAGTCTTTTCAAATTCTTAGACCCAGCACACCCCATCTTACAATAGAGTACTGGAGGGGTTACCTAGTATCCCCTATGTCTAGATACTCATGTAGCAGTCAAATGGTACCCTATCCTCTCCAAATGACTGGTGGCAGTGGTTTTACAACAAACTACCATGATTTTTCCCCACAGCGAACTCCGGTAGTGTTAAATCACCGGAGCCATGTTTTTCAAGATGGTGTCTGAGCCCCCTTTGTTTAAACAGGTCCCGGTCTTCTTTTTTTTTTACCATTTCTTTGTGGAAAGGTCCTTCTAGAGTTTTGGTCTGTGCGCCAAACCAGGTTTGGTTCCTTTGTTCATTCGCCTTTGCGGGGCTTCAGAAATGAAGACCGCCTCTGGCGCCAGAGTGTCTGGGGTGGGCAGGAAGTGGGGGAGGGGCCCGAAACTCCCTGTGCTTAGTCAACTAGGAGACCCGAATGCACTCTGGTATGATGAGCTGGCTGACTGTCCGGCAAGGACAGCCACCCTGCTGGGTGAGTGATAGTTAGCTTGGAATGAATAGGAGAGAACTGAATAAAAGGCGAGTCTCTTGGCTTGGAAGGCTGAGTCGACCACTGGAGCGAAAGAACCGAGGACAAGCTTGACGAGGACGGCTGCTGCAACTTCTGCACCATTGGTTTGCCCGGTGAAGCCCTGCTGCTGGTCCGAATCGCTAAATTCATCTCGATTGAGAAACCCTGCAAGGACGACTTATCCCTTTGAGTTGGTGGGACCAATCAACTCGACACTAAGCCACCTGGAAACCATTCTCGGAGCTGGTTGTATTTTCCCCAGAGTGCTACAGGAAACCGAATAACCTGGGATAGGGACACCAGTTTGTGTGCTTTACAGCAGCTACCAGAATTGAAGATTTGTCAAGTGCCAGCGTTTTGACCAGTCCCAGTAGTGCAGTGCAGGAGTCCCCCGATGTCCTCCCTCTTGTCCCCACGACTGAGGCTCAGTAACGAGATCTGCAGGAACTGCCAGGAACAAAAGTCTTCAGCTGCATCTTTTTCTTCATTTGTAAGGTACTCTGAAAAGAGACGGAGTACTTACCTCTCGCAGTGAAAGTGCTTGAAACTTTCACAACTAGCAGGCCTAATCAGCTTGTGACCCAACATATTCTTTTTACAAACTACTTCTGAGAACTTACAGTTTACTTACCAGAACCGTTTTATCCTATCCAAGACATTAAGCCCATTGACTTTGAGTTCGCCAGAATAGTCAATTCAATAGGCTAGGCCAAAGTATTTGCACTGTCTAAGAATAATTGTAATCCTTTTATGTTCTGAACCTACTCTTTGCTCCTCCTTCAGAGTATTTAGAATGCCATTTTGCTCCTATTTCAAAGTAGTCTGCCTCAGACTTAACGAGTAACGTACTGAAGTATATTTGTGTATGTTTAACTGCCTCCTAGTGAATGTTTTAAAACTGACTGTTGAATAAATTAATGTTTAACCAAGAAACCTTGCTTAGAAGAGTTTATTTGAACACCTGTGATTGTAGACCTCTGTAACATCCTTACAGTTCACATTCCCTCTTGAGATAAGCCTTGCTGCTCGGCTCCGCTACCAAAAACTGTGTAGTGCAGACTTATACCAAAGGTTTGTTTTGCTTACACCTGTAGTCATAGTTTAGTGTGTAGTGGTCCCAAAGGGTACTGCATACAAACTCTGCCTAACAGGCAGGGGAGGGGGCAAGAATAGAGGGAGGAGCATGACTTGTGAGCGGTTGGGGAGGAAGGAAGAGATCCATCTTAGGGCGGAATCCCTGATGCCTAGATAGTGGAGTCTGACCCCATCGACCACTCCATCTCGGACAAAGGCAGCTGAAAGGTCAAGGAGGATAAGTGCACCACAGCCTACTGATTCTGCCATTTTATTTGTCATCCCAGATCCTCGGAAGGGTCTGAAACCAGACTGGGCCCGGTCAAGTACTGAGTTGGATTCACATGTCAGTCTACCTTGAGAATTTTAATCACTTTGAGCCGTTCGTCACACACCAGTGTAGTTTATACGACTGCTGCCGTATGTACATTTGTGCAAGCTATAGTCCAAAACTTCTGCCTATGTATTTAGGGTTCTATGTATAGCAAACTGTTCATGTACCAAAAGTCGGGCCTCCTTGTGCTGTTTTGTAGTTTGGGCTAGTTAAGTGTACAGGTGGCATTCCAATCCTAAAGAAACAAACTGTATGCTTTCCATCTGGGGACCTTTCACGAAAGTGTATCCTTGCGTAATTAGCGTTTTTGTTGCACTGTTTCTCAAACCAGTGATTTATGAGAGTTAGAAAGGTAACTTTTCTCCTTTGTCTTTAACAGTTTCTCACCCACGGATAATAAGTTTGCAACATGCTCCGATGACGGCACTGTTAGGATCTGGGACTTTATGCGCTGCCACGAGGAGCGGATTCTTCGAGGTATGTGTGCAAATGTTGTGAACTGTTTGTGAGGGGAGCTTACGATATTGGTGTTTATGGAATTTGACGAGTACTCAAGCTGTTGTTCTTTTGATTTCCTGAGAGCTATGTTTAGGCAAGGAAAAGAAATGTTTCTTTGCCTCTTGAAATGTATTTTGACATAGTAATTCATGACGGCTAATGTAATTAAACAGTATAATTTCTAGGAAATATCATATCAAATCTGTTCTTAGTTTTAATTGGGAAGGGCCCTCCTTGCAATTTGTATACACTCCACTTTCTAAATGGGCGCAACGACAGTGTTTGTTTTTTGAAGTTGTATATTATCTGCCTGTAAGCCAATTTCTAGTATTTTGTATAACTGCAGACACTGCATATATCACTAAATGCACATGCAGGCACGCTTTTAATACCGTTTGCTGTTTCACCCATACACATTTTTAAGATGTTGGTGATCTTAAATTTACACATTTAAATCGTTGCTTGCACATTAAACATTTGTATTCAAACTATACTTCCACAAGGGTTGATTTTGGTTACATTTAAACTTTTTTGTGCAACCTGGAATCTATTTTAGATTCATATGCTGCGCATAGGCCATTGTTAGGATTTTTCATTACCACCAGTGATGCAGGGTTCAAAAAGATCAACCTAGAGTGGACCTGCGATGGTTTCCACGTGGATTGACCAAACTCACGGAGACAGGACCAAGAAGTAATTTTTGAAACAAAGGTGGCGTCCTGTCAGTCTCTCTCTTTCATCAAGAGTACCTACTTTAACATGCTTTATATTGTTGCAGAAAAAGACTATGTGCTAACTTGAAGTCAGTTAGGTGACTGAGAAGCAACAGCAATTAACAAGTTCACATAGCTTTTTAATATTTTAGCCAATGTTACTGATGCAATTCTTACTCAATTCATTACATTGTTCATGACAAGGGTTTTGCATTCT
The DNA here is from genome assembly GCF_040938575.1 of Ambystoma mexicanum. Classification (NCBI taxonomy): domain Eukaryota; kingdom Metazoa; phylum Chordata; class Amphibia; order Caudata; family Ambystomatidae; genus Ambystoma; species Ambystoma mexicanum. The sequence goes on along the minus strand of NC_090932.1, from coordinate 269,333,684 downwards.
TATTAAATTCTTATACAACTCTTATTGTGGAAAGTGAAAAAGAATTATTCAGTACATATCATAGTGGAATAATAAAATAAAATACTACACCTGACAGTGTATACAGGTACAATAAATATTTTGGTACCATCACCAATTAGAGTGCACCTTCTTCACATAGAAAAACGAGCAGTATAGTAGAGGGCACTTCAATGCCTAACACACATACATTTGCATTTTCAGGTTTATGTTGGTATTACTTTCTTTTTACTATTGGTGATTTTAGAGCATCAAATGTTCAAAACAGAGCCAGGCAAAGGGTGACCTAGTCAGCTGTGTATGTCTAGATATAGATCAACTGTAACTGTACTGGAAAGTGCAGAGCGACAGTTCCAATCCTGTGGGTGTTGCGTCCCTTGACGTTTCGGCAAGTCGCTCAGACAGCCTTCAGTTCTTGTCTCCTGTCGGGGCCTCAGGGGTTGGGGGGGCAGCCAGTGCACACTGCTGCCACTTAGTAGTAGGAGTGACACTGGCAGTGGCACACTGGCAGGGACCCAGGCAGCAACTACGCTGCACGCACCACGCAGTGCAGCAGGCTCTGTCTCAAGACCGACGCCACGCCAAGACACCTTCACAGTAACTCGTGAAATGAAGGTGGCGCCGCGCTGCCTCCTGTGGCAACAAAACGTCACCATGTCATTTCACTGCAACCAATGAAAACTGCACTTCCTTTGTCACTATACAGAATGTATCAAATACTGAATAGTAACAACAGAATGGTAGTTTTAATTGGCTGTAACAGTTTCTTGTTGTATTGCTATTGCTGGTCCCTCCCAGGCACAGCCATGGCCTGCAACAATGATTTATGATCCAAGCGAAGTGGAAGACTGGCATTCGCGTGACTTCACTTGTCAACTCTGAAATCAGTAAGCCGGCCACGATTTCGGTTGCTGGAAGGTAAGACAACGCAACTACTGTTCCATTGTATCATTCACTCTCTCTGTTTGGCCGTCAGTTTGGGGATGATGGGCACTGGAGTATCTACCGTCGATACCCATTGCAGTAGAGATAGCCCTCCAACACCAGGAGGTAAATTGTGGACCACGATCAGAGATCAGGACAGCGGGAAGACCAAACAACCTGAATATGTTCCACAGAAAGAGATCCACCAATACTGGAGCAGTGGGAATACCCCGGAGAGGAGAGCACTATGTTGTTGCTTACCTCTTGGCCTTTGAGTTTTGATTCAACTTTAAATTAAAGTCACAACTGCGGAGGGGGAGCGGTGTGCCTGTGCCTCCTGCTGCAGACAGGCTGGCACGTGTGATTCTCACACACTAGGATCTGTGGGGGCCCCCTACAGTGCCACCAGGATGGGGGCCCAGGGCACGTGCCCTGTTTGGCCCCCCAATAGAGACGTCCCTGACCACAAGCCCAGCAAAATGACAGTAGTCCTTCCCTAGCACTGAACAAGAGCTCAATCAAAGTCCCTGTTAAGTGATGAGTCACTTGGCTATTGGAGTTTGTTTGGGAGAATACTCAAAAATGTGCTAATTCCCTTCAACCTTAGAGACCCCGAGCTCTTTCGCTGGACTTCAGGGCTTTTAATTTCTAACCTGGAGAGATTGAGCTCTTTTCTCACTCCATGTATTTTTATTGTGATTTAGATCCTGTTTCTTTTAACTTTGGAGTCTGACAAACTCCATAGGCATCATCTTTTACATTGTGACACGGAGCACCTTCAGTGCAGTGGCACAAGGAAGTCTCTTAGATTTCCCAAAGGTTTAAATACATTCTCTTGGTGAAACTACTGTTTCCAAGAGCAGTAAAGTGAAATTGACTTTACTTGCATTTTGTAACGTTCTAGACCCATACCATAGGGTGCTGGAGCGGTTACTTAGTATCCCCTTTGTCTAGTTGTTCATGTAACATTTGTGTTACCCTTTCTACAATTAATGGCTGGTGGCAGTGGAATACTTTTTACTACTGTTGTGTGATTTTACCATGGACTGCGTTCGCAGCCGCAGTGTAGCACCCATGGGTGCCCATTTCGTCAAAATGGCCCCCGTCTTCTTTTTTCGCCATTTCTTGCTGGAAAGGTCCTCCTTGAGATTTACTCTGCGCGCCAAACTAGGTTTGGCCCCTTTGTTCGTTGTGTCTTTTGCGGGATTCACAAGTGAAGCCCTCCTCTGGCTCCCTTATTTCTGGCAGTGTCAAAGTGAGGGAGATGCCCGAAACTCCATGTGCTTAATCCCCTTGGTTACTGGAATGCACCCAAAGGTGATTGGCTGGCTGTCCAGCAAGGACAGCCACCCTGATGTGAGATTGACAGGTAGGCTGGAATGAATGGAAGAAACCTGCATAAAAGGCTAGGCTTTTTGGCTTGGAAGGCAGTCGACCACTGGACGAAGGAATCCGAAGAAGAACTTGGAAGAGATGCCTGCTGCAACTCCTGGACAGTTGGTTGGCCCGGGGAAGCCCTGCTGCTGTGCTGAAGTTCCGAATTCACCTCGACTAGAGAAGCCCTGCAAGGACGACTTTTCCCTTTTGAGTTGGTGGGACCAATCCACTCCAAAGTAAGCCCGTCTGGATATCCTCTCGGAGCTGGCTGTAATGTCACTGCTGGAACCGAAGTGCCAGGGAGCGGAACACCAGATTGTGTGTGTTGATTTTAAGTCGTACCCGAGCGTTAGGAAGATCCTCCAGACTTCCCTGATGCAGGACTGACCAATCCTGGGCCACCTCAACAGAGTGCTGGACACCAGAAGCAGGGAAAGTCTGAAGTGGTATCCGAGAACCGCAATGGTTGCTATTTGCTGTCGGACGCGAGGAGCTGAAACACAGAAGAACTGCTGAATTGAAGTTTTCCCATTGCTGCTGTTGACATCCCACTGCAGAGCAAGAGTTCCCATACGTCCTCCCTCTTGTCTCCACGACTGAGGCTTAGGAACAACAGGATCTGCAGAGCTGTACAGGAACAGACGCCAGCTGGAACCATTTCTTCTAACCACTACTGTAAAGTCTAGGAGAACTCTCCTCTTGTTGTGTGGCCCTACTTGCTCTCAGTTGAGACCTGTCTTGGTTACCTTGCTAAAGCTTTGCCCCTCACAAGTATCCCAGCTTGTGGCTCTTAAAGTGTTTTTATTTTCTACAAACATTTATAAAAACATTGTGCAAGACTTTTTACCAACCTGCAAAGATGATCTTCATCTCCCCATGACATTGTGCAAGTAACATTGGCTGTCCTGGCTCCCTGAGACCACTCTTTACCTTTGACTGTGTTTTATCCTTTCCCCCAGGAAAGTGTTAAACTTATTTGACATTGAAAGGTTTTTAAAAGTACTTACCTGTTTATGAATTATTTGTTAACCTTTGTTTTATTCCTCTATTCTATCTTTTGCACCAAACACATTATTGCTCTAAATGTTCCAGTGATAAATCAATGTCCATTGTCCTAGCTATTTAAGTCACCTGAGGGTATAGGAAGTGTCTGTGTGCCATCCCCAATGGGTATAATCTGATTTAGATTTAGACAAACGGTGTGTTTTGAAGTGTATTAGAAGTGTTCTATATATGGCTCCCTTCTGAAGGCGGCTTATTCAACTGACTGAAATAAATTAGTAATTATTTTATCAAGAAACCTTGAGTGTAAGTGTTTATTTGAGTAACTGCTACTGTGAAACTGTGTCACAATATTACTGCTGACATTGACCCCTCTTGAGATAAGCCTGGCTGCCCAGCCACACTACCAGCCTGTGTAGTTCGGACTTATACCAAATGTTGGGTCCATATTGCCAGGAGGTCAAGGTTATTGTAGTTCACCCAAAGGGTACTGCATACAATCGTGCCTAACAGTTTTTCAGTAACACAAATGTTCTTCCATTGTAAAGTCAATATGCAAGCCCACTTAGTGTCACTTCTCTGTAGGTTTGTACTACAGGTTCTTCAAGTGAAATGATGGCAGTTAAGAGTGGTTTTTCAGAACCACTACTGGAGTTGTGTTCTCGGAAGCCAAACTTAGTGAACCAGGCAGGTACAAATAGATTAACCACTCACTTGGTAGTCTGACTGAGCAGTACGTCTTAAACTCAGGAAGTTAAGCAATATATAGGCCACACAGCTAAGTATTGAAAATATACTTATGTTTCTGATGCTTGTTTATCTGCTTAGAATCATATGCTGTGCATATGGTTTGATATCCAGTGGTAACCGCAAAGTATTGCATCTGGTCTTTCGGGGACCAAAAGGGGATGTCGGCATAGGCGTGTCTGTAACGCGGACTATCGTGACGTGTAGTGTATGCAAAATCCCTCACACGCCGAGGTCGCTCAGATTGTTTTTTTCTGCCCAGATAACTGGTCGCCCTATAGAGGAGCTCTTACATAAGAGATATTGTTTATCTTTGGACCGACTTTGTCGGTTATTTCCCCCTTAAGTCACTTTGACGGCAAGAAAGAACTTCGACGAAGACTGCAGGGAGTTTCTACAGTGATGGATTTCGGCGCCTAAGATCCGGCGGCTAAGGTATCCACGTGGCTGGGTCCTCTGGCCGGCCTACACAGTAGGGAGAGTGGGGTTGGGGTGACCATATCTTTGTCTTTCCTCTTTCCCCCTCTTTGCCCTCTAGGTCCGGTCATCTTTGTTTAGATCTTTCTCTATGGAAAGGACTCCATTTAGGTTCTGCCCTAAGTGTAGGGGCAGATACCCGTGGAAAGACTAGCACAGAACGTGTAATACTTGTCTCCTCTTAGATCACAACGCAAAGTGGTGTGCGGCTTGTAAGCTCCTTCGGCCTAAGACCCTTAAGGAGTGTCATGTAAAGCGGTGGGGCTGCGTACGGTATGTTGCAGGCGTAACCCCCCCCCTCCACCGCTAAAAGTGACAGGGGCACCTCTGATGACCAAACATCCGTATTGGAGGTTATAGACCTTGAGGCGGACACTTCTAGGTCTGCCACGCCCGTCCCCGACCCTTCAAGGCCTGACTCAAGTCTTGCTTCAGGGACAACACCCGGCGACAGGGGCGTACAAACACCACATCACACTAAGCACACAATCCTACCACCGATTTCGACAGGTAAGGTGAAAGTCAACAGGGCCATCGAAATTTTTAGCGGATTCCTCTGATCGGGTAGATTAGCAGCCTTCCCTGCATCCGCAGCAGCGGCTTGCGACTGGGCATTCCAAGAAGAAGGGCGCTACCCCTAAATCGGGTTTACACGTCGAAGCGCGGGCAATCGATGCTCTGACTGTCCCTAAAGGCCCGGTAGGCCCAAAATCTACTACTAGGCCTTGTGGTGAAAAATCTACCGCTAGGCCCTGTAACTCCGTGGTAGGCGGTAAATCTACCGATAGACATTCGGACCCGTTAAATAACACCGATTCGGTGGAGATTTAAGACAGTATCACGAGAATTGCTTCGGCAGTTGGGCTGGTACCTACTCCGTCGAAACGCATGGGGCAGGCTGCGACAAGCCTAAAGATGCGCCATGGTGCCCCGCTTCTCGCAAAACCTACGAGGACAGTCAGGAGTCTCTTTCCAGCATCCTTGGAGACAAATTTTAACGCCAAAAGGTGGAAGACGTTTTTCCACCTGTAAGCCCTTCTAGTTCCTCTAAGTGGACAAGTGAGAAATGTGAAGGGTGCATGGAACGTCTTGAAAAAATCTCTTTTTCTGAACATCCTTCCCCTAAGATCTCGTGGAGAACCCATTTTAAAATCGGCTTCACGTATCCAAGAAAATCTTGACTCTCAGCCCTCGGTCCCGGGCTATCATAAAGATGTCGTCCAGATGGACAAGACCCTTCCTTCCCGCAGGGTCACACTGAGGACCAGGCCGATGCCATGGCCAACTGGGAGGAAACCCAACAAGTGGAAACGGAGCCATGGACGCTCCCCACGCAAGATCAGGACACTGTTCTATGCCTGGATTCTCCTCCATCCACCCCGGCTCGCCAGACCTTTGCCTCTAGACTACCAAATGGCCTTCAATGCCTTCTTAAGGAAGGCAGCAGATCACTTTCAGATCACTACTCGAGGCGGGACCCGAACAAGACTTTGTGGAGGACATTCTCAAGGAGAAACCCCCCTCAAGCCAAGCCATTTCCCCTCCTTAATTCGGTTAAAAGAAGATTGGCCTCCTCCCTGGTGCCGCCAGCTCATACCGGGCAGTGAACCCAAGTATGGAAAAGCTATTTCAACCAGCTCCTTTGGACCCCCAATATATTAAAGGCCACGCCACCCCTGACTCCTTGGTAATGACTACCACCCGGAAACGGGCAGGAGTACCTCTTGCTACAGGGGAGGCACCTCCGGATAAGAATCCAAGAGGTTGTACGCCCTAGGTAAGCGTGTTACCTGGGCAGCTGCATACACCATACGCATAGCGAATACCACCACACTGTTGGCAAGTTATGCAGATGCACATTGGAACCTGGTACAGGAAGGTCTCCAGGAGGTCCCTGAACCCATCAGGTCCAGACGCCTCACCATCGTGGCCGAGGGCAGGCAGGTGAACCAGAATATAATAAAGAACACTCTGGACACTGCGGAGCCAGCAGGCAGGTCTGTGGCCCAGGGCACTTTACTCAAGCGGCACGCTTGGCTATGTAACTCTGGGTTCAAGCCTGAAACACAAGCTGCTCTTATCAACAAACCAATAGAAGAGACCAATCTCTTCGGGGAAAAAAGGGGTCGACGATGCCTTGGAAACGGTCAAGAAAGAGCATGAGACTCTTAAGTCCCTGCAACAGATGACTCAAACCCCTCCCCACCCCCCCCCCCAAGCGGAGGTGGTTCTCGTCGGTCCTTTCGAGGGTAGTCCCGTGCAAGTCAGAACTACAGCACGGGAAACTAACTCTGGACAAACATCAGGAAGCCCCGCCTACTACCCACCAAGGGGTCAGCGGCAAAGGCAGATGTAGAAGCCCCAATCCCAGAGGAGCCGCAGCCTCTGGTCAGAAATTACCATCAGATTCAGGTCCCCTCCCATGTCACCCCGGTCGGGGGGCGTTTAACATCTTTCCTTACGACATGGGAGGGGATAACTTCAGACCAGTGGGTTATAAAGACGGTCGACCACGGTTACTACTTGGAATTCACCTGACCACCACAGTTCAGACCACCATGCTCACGGCGCCTCTCACCGGACCACCTGCAGATCCTGAATCAAGAGGTGGAAGCGCTGCTGGGCAAGGACGCCATTGAAGCCATCCCTATTCTTCAGGTAAACGAGGGTAGGTTCATGATAGAGGACGGGCATTACCAATTCAAAGTGCTCCCCTTTGGCATCGCTTCAGCACCAAGGGTGTTTACAACAGTCCTGGCAGTAGTGGCAGCACATCTGCGCAGACTATCTGTCCCGGTTTACCCTTACCTCGACGACTGGCTCATAATAGGGCCCTTGTGACACATGCTTTTTGAACACCCAGAAGACCGTAGACCTTCTGTTCAGTCTGGGATTCTCAACGAGAAATAAATCCAGTCTAGTCCTCAGTCAAGTAAAACAATTTCGAGTAGAGTAAATTTCGCCAGAGGGTGCCGTGCGTCGATGTCAAGTCGATGGTCCCTCGAAGGCCTCTGTCGAGGGTGACGTCATCGGGTATACTAGTAGCACACGCGCCGCCCGTTGGCCTCAGTTCTGTTTTTCCGCAGTACATGTTGCTTCAGAGATTCGGTGTGCCTAGAGTCTGTGACGCAGTGAATATTACTAATTTCTGAGGCTTGTGGAATCTGCTTAGATCAAATGCTGTGCATAGGGCGACATCTAGTGGAAGCTGCGGAGTATTAGTTTGTTTTTCGAAAATGTGCGTCTACACCGGGCGTGCCAGTAATACTATCCCTAGTGTGACGTCCACTGTACCCAAGATCCCTCACGCGTCTAGGATCCTCAGATTGTTTTTTTCCGCCATACTGGTCGGAAGCATTTTGCGGAGTCCCCTGGCCTTAGCCATAATTTTGCTAAAATATTAATCTATTTACATCCTTCCCCATCCCAACGTCGAACTTCGACACTCGACGTCGGCTGGAGAAAAAATCGACCATCGGCTGCTGCATGACGGATTTGGGCCTCGGAAGGCCTCTGGCTTGGAAGGCCTCTGGCCTCGGCCATGCAAGTAGGGAGAGGGGGGTTTGTACATACTCTACACTCTTGGTATATAGATACACCTTATACATTTCCTACACTTAACAGCCCGCTGCCTTAAGGTGCGTATGGAGGGTACCCCTTTTCAATTCTGCCCCAAGTGCAATCGCAAATACCCTTGGGTCGACAGGCATGTCACGTGCAATCTCTGCTTGCCGAGGGACCACCCCGAAGCGAACTGCAGTAGTAGGTTTAAACCTAAGACACTTAAGGACTTTTCGACGAAGCGCTGGGCCCACCACGCCAGGCAAGCGGCCATGGCAGCGCAGGGCGCCTTCAGCGACGGCAGCGACGCCGTACTTTCGAACGGCGAGGGCATTACGGCGTCAAAAGACAGCCGAACGCAAGTCCCCGACCTCCGAAGGTCGTCCGGCAGGGCGGCTATGGGGAAGACCCCCGGCGACACAAGCGCTTCACACACCACACACACACTAAACACACAAAGTCCAACCAAGACTCGACAACGTCGAGTTCTCAGAAAGAGACGCATGACTCCAGGCAATCATCCACTCTCGCCAAGAGTGCCTCGCTCCCTAGGCTAACAGAAGTTTGATCGTCGGAGGACGAAGATGACTTCCACGCCCAGGCCGCGCTCCAGGAGTCGGAGCCTGCAGTCAAAATCAGCGAGGTCCCACGCTCGAAGGACAGGGACCCTACCCCCGATCCTCGACGCCAGGCGTCGAAAACCTCTGGAGCCACAAAGGGACGGGGAAAACATTTTTCCACTCGCGGGGAGGGGGGAAAACAGCAGAAGAAGCAGCCTTTGCACTCTTCCACACCTGTGAAACACACCACTCCCCCTAAACAGTCAGACAAGACCAGGTCTGCTGATATGTCTAAAACCAGCAAATCTACTCAAGATAAATCCCTGAGACTTGCTGAGAGTCATTGCCAGTTCCAAAAAATGGTCCAGTGAAGACATAGATGGGGTCATGTCAAGGATGCCTTCTTTGGCTGATTTTTACAATAAAAATTCAGCCCATTTCCTTTCGTATGATCCACAAGGGGCCACACCCTCAGGCTCTAATGATCCTATCCCCCCCGAGTAAGAAGCCCCGGTTTGAAACGCCGATGTCTACAGACCCCTTCGAGGTACAACCATACTGAAGACCATACTCACTGTATCAAGGAGAGGCTTCCTTTGGTGAGACCAAGATTTTGGCATGGTAGAAGAACAAACCAGGACGGGATACTATGGGGACGATGAGGACCAAGAAGAGGAAGACCCTGAAACCTACAGAGTAGATTCCCCAGTAGAAAACGAAGCCCCGGTTACCGACTCCCCTGTCGATAACCAACCCCTCCTAAACGAGGTTCTTGCACGTGCAGCAGAACATTTCCATATTGACACCCACGGCGTCCAGGAGGAGAGGGAATTCGCAGAGGAGTTAGTGGGAGAAAGGAGGCCTGTTGCCCAGACCATCCCGATCCTTAAGTCCATTCAGCGAAGAATAGACCCGTCCCTGGTGAACCCGAACCTCACCAGAGCAGTCAATCCCAGGGTTGAAAAACTTTTCAGGGCAGCCCAGTCTGACCCTCTCTATATAAGAGGACATCTGAAGCCAGACTCCCTAGTTGTCACTAACACTCGTAAGAGGGCTGGAACACCCTTGTCATTGTCGGAAGCTCCTCCCGACAAGGAGAGCAAAAAACTCTATGGTTTTGGCAGGAAGGTAGCCTCAACGTCCGCCTATCAAGCAAGGATTGCAAACTCCACCACCCTGTTGGCCAGCTTCAACTGCCATCAGTGGGAAGAAGTTGCGGCACTCATAGCCTCTGCTCCTAAACCTTTAAAGAGCCAGTTAGCTCGGATTTCCGCAGAGGGTAGAGCCGTGTCTGGTTGCATTTTGAAAGCAACCTTTGACGCCGCGGACAACGCAGGCAGATTGATAGCAGAAGGCACTGTTATCAAGAGACATGCGTGGTTACGGCAGTCTGGCTTTAAGGCAGAAACCCAGGCATCATTGTTGGACAAACCGGTGGAAACAGATCTGTTTGGTAAGGCGGTCGAAGACGCACTGAAGAATGCCAAGGACGAATACGAGACACTCCAATCCCTTGGCCAGTTAACCAATAAACCCCCTAACCAGAGAGGGAATAGTAATTTTCGTCGCCCACGCGGCCAAAATTCCCAGAGAGGATCTAACTATTCCCAGGGGCAGGGTACACAGTGGAACAACAGCCAACAGTCTACCCAGGGTTACGGCAGGGGTAATAGGAGAGGTCGTGGTAAAGGCAGAGGCAGCCCCAGCAAGGGAGGCGGCACGCCTCCACCAAAGCAGTGACGCTCAGTTCAGGGTCCCTTCTAACGCAACCCCAGTAGGGGGACGCATTTCCAACTTCACCCAGGCTTGGGAAGGGATCACATCAGACAGATGGGTGCTGTCAACAGTATCCACAGGGTACTCTATAGAACTACTGCAGGGTCCCCGGAACCATCCTCCACGACAGAAGATTCTCCTCGAGGAGATCGCCATTCTGCTAGAAAAAGACGCGATAGAACTCGTCCCGGGACACCAGGTAAACAAGGGTATTTATTCAACTTACTTCCTTGTGCCAAAGAAAGATTTGACAATGCGCCCAGTATTGGACTTACGGCCTGCCAACAAGTATGTCAAGCCCCAAAAGTTTCGTATGACTACGATACAAGAGGTAATCCCCCTCCTAAAAAAGGGGATTACATGGCAACCTTGGATATGAAAGATGCTTATTTTCATATTTCCATGTTCCCAGCGCACAGAAGGTACTTGCGCTTCAAGGTGGACAGTCGACACTACCAATTCAATGTACTGCCCTTCGGGATAGCTTCAGCACCAAGGGTATTCACCAAGGTACTGGCGGTGGCGGCTGCACACCTACGCAGGGAGGCAATCCCGGTGTACCCTTATCTGGACGACTGGCTCATAACGGGAGAAACCCCGGTAATTTGCAGGACAAACATTCAAAGGACTATCGACCTCCTCCACGAGTTAGGCTTCTCAATCAACGAGAAAAAGTCAAGCCGGTTGCCAAGCACCTCCAAACAGTTCCAATGGGCAATCCTAGATACTCAAGAGGGGTTGACCTTTCCTTCAGAGGAAAGAATTCAGAATATACTACTGCAAATTCCACATTATCAGTCCGGTCGCCAAATAACGGTACGCAAAGCAATGTGTTTACTGGGCATGATGGCGTCATGTATTTACCTGGTCCCCCACGCGCGCCTGCGCATGCGTCCCATGCAGGAATGGTTGGCGAAACAGTGGTCTCAGGCAAGTGGTCAGTGGGACGATCTAGTGGTCGTTTCGCCAACACTAGTACAAAGCCTTCACTGGTGGACAAGAGAGAATCTTGCACAGGGAAAACCCTTTTACGATCCCGAAGTACAGGCAGTAGTCACTACCGATGCATGTCTGACGGGGTGGGGAGCTCACCATCTCCACCACACAGCTCAGGGTCTCTGGTCTCCCTCAGCGGCCAAGAACCACATCAACCTTCTAGAGCTTCTGGCAGTATTCAGAGCGCTTCAAGCGTTCGAGCCCCACCTACTAAACCTGTCAGTGCAAATCCGGACGGACAGCACAACAGCCATGTTCTACCTGAGCAAGCAAGGAGGGACTCGTTCGCCAAATCTGTCCAAGCTTGCCCAGAAAATCTGGATATGGGCACTCCGGAACATCTTCCTGTCATCACAACATGTTCCAGGGGAGCTCAATTCCCTAGCGGATGCTCTGAGCAGAGACTCCCTCCCAGAGGAACACAAATGGGTTCTACACAGAGAGGTCGTAGAAGATATCTTCTCTCAGTGGGGTTTCCCCACTATAGACTTATTCGCCACAAGCGAAAACAGACAATGCCCAGGATTTGCATCCAGGTTCCCCCAACCAGACTCCCAGGGGAACGCCCTGTGGATGAACTGGTTAGGGATGTTTGCGTACGCTTTTCCACCAACTCCTCATCAGGAAAGTGGTGAACAAGATGAACAGAGAATCGATGACGCTCGTCCTAGTTGCTCCCATGTGGGCAAGACAACAGTGGTTCCCACACCTACGCAAGATGGCGGTGTGCGAGCCCATCAAACTTCCAGCCTGGTACAACCTACTGTCCCAGCACCAAGGTCAAACCGTGCACCAGCAACCCAACTCAATGAACCTGGCAGCATGGCTCCTGAGGTCATAGAGTTTGGACATCTCAATTTACCAAAGAGGTGTATGGACATCCTAAAGGAATCTAGGAAACCAAACACAAGGCACTGTTACTTTGACAAGTGGAAGAGGTTCGTTATCTGGTGCCAGAGTAGACAAATCAACCCTGTTGATTGCACTCCTTTCACTATAGTTACATACATGCTCCACCTGCTAGATGCAGGATTGGTTTTTAACATCTCTGAAAGTACACCTGGCAGCCCTGTCTGCATACACCACTTCCCATAGCAAGGTCTCGTGGTGGAAAGTACCAGTAGTTAAAGCCTTCATGGAAGGAGTAAAGATACTTCACCCTCCTATTTCAAACCCACCACCAGGGTGGGACCTTAATGTGGTGCTAGCCAACCAAGCTCATGCGACCCCCCCCACCCCCCCTTTCGGCCCATGCATAAAAGCAGTCTCAAACACCTGACTTATAAAACGGCCTTCTTAGTAGCTATTACTTCTATAAGAAGGTTCAGTGAAAGTCAGGCTCTGTCAGTGCAGGATCCCTTCTTTACTGTCCATAAAGACAAACTGGTTTTACGCACACACCCTAGGTTCTCACCTAAGTTTATATCAAAATTCCATGTAAACGAGTCAATCAAGCTTCCGGCTTTCTTCCAGGACCCTCAAAGCTCGGCTGAGGTGAAACTACACACCCTAGATGTGCGTAGGGCGGTCCTCTACTATGTAAATAAAACCAGACCGCTAAGAAAAACAGATCAACTGTTTGTCTCCGTAGCTACAGGCAGAGAGGGGGATCGCGTCTCTAAAGGTGCCATCTCGAAGTGGATTATTAACTGTATCCAGCTGTGTTACTCACTCTCTGAAAGAACTCTGCCTTTCACGCCAAGAGCCCACTCTACTAGAGGCATTGGGGCCACTCTGGCTTTCTTTGCAAATGTTCCCCTTGACACCATTTGCAAAGCAGCTACTTGGAGCTCTATTCACACTTTTACTCAGCATTACTGCATTGACACCCATTCCAAAGCAGATAACACAAGTGGGACAAGCGGTTCTAAGACATTTATTTGCTCATGACCCTTCTCACATCCCACCTCCTTCAGGTACTGCTCGCTAATCTATGCACAGCATGTGATCTAAGCAGATTCCACAAGCCTCAGAAGGGATACATTACTCACCGTAATCGTATTTCTGATGCTTGTATCTGCTTAGATTCACATGCAACCCACCCTTCCTCCCCTCTGAGAGAAGGCGCATGGTTACTTGTAGTCTTACCTTTCTATCTGCTTAGATTATCTGTACTCGCGCTACTCCTCATGCTACCTCATGTCAGAAAAAATACAATCTGAGGATCCTAGACGCGTGAGGGATCTTGGGTACAGTGGACGTCACACTAGGGATAGTATTACTGGCATGCCCTGTGTCGACGCCCATTTTTGAGTTTCGAAAAACAAACTGTAATACTCCGCAGCTTCCACTAGATGTCGGCCTATGCACAGCATGTGAATCTAAGCAGATACAAGCATCAGAAATACGATTACGGTGAGTAATGTATCCCATATATCTATGTCCTCGTCATCGATGCCGACTACGACCCTGCGATCGAGTTTCAAAAAGTGTAAATCTTGCGGTTCGAAAATGTCTAACGCGGACCTGCACCGAGAATGTCTGTGGTGTCTCGGGGAAGGCCACGACATGGAGGCCTGTACGAAGTGTCGGGCGATGACGGGGAAGGCCTTGCGAGAAGGGAAAGGAAAACTACAGGTAGGTCATAAAACCGACCGGAAAGCCTCTAGCGTCGAGTCGAGGTCCCGTGAGAAGTCTCCTCGACGTGAAAGGCATCGGTCCAGGTCCCGAAGCGATTCACATGGTGCGTCGTTTTCGACGAAGAAAATCAAAGAAATGACGCCACAGGACCCCCTCCACTGCGTCCTCGGACAAATTCCCAAAAAGAATGAAATGCCCCACAAAACATTCTTCTGAAGAGTGGGAAGCATTCAGCGTTAAAATGATGGAGGTGTTCAAAAAAAGCAAAGCCTCGGTCCGCACCTTCTTCGGAATCCGGCCGGGAGCGTCATCGCTCCGACACTCATGCGCCCTCGAGCCCGGGTGATCGAAGAAGGAAGGATTGAGAACCTACTAGGACGCCGAGCGAGAAAGACAGCTCAGGTCGAGCCGGCCGCTCAAGGTCATCGACTCTGTCCGAAACACAACACACCTCGAAGGGCAAATCTTCGAAAAACGCCTTGACACCCTCGAAGCCGGCTCAGTCGACGACCACTATTCCGTCAGCGCCATCAACACTTTTGTCGACCCTGAAGCCCTCGGCGCCAGGGGTTCCAAAGGCTCAAGTTCAGCCAGCTCAGCCAGAAAAAGGAAAAGAGAAGGCTGCAAAGCCTGTAATGCCTTCAGGGTCCACTAACAGACCTCTCCCAGAAAAGGTTTTTAAACCTCTTCCTAGGAAGGAATTTTTAAAGTCCCTGACCTCAATTTTTGAGGAACAGGAGAGATCTGATGAGGAGAATGTACCCTTTGGACTGGAATATGGTACCCCAAATGTCCCAGAATGCCTGATTTCTGAAGAAAGCAGGATGAGGGACCTGGTGTAATGCTCACCTGGTATCTACGGGGACGTCACACAGCCTGTTCTGACCTCTTACTATCTCGAACCCTTCCCTGGAGGCCTGAAACACAGGATTGGTAGAGTTTAACTCCCTATTGTCTGTGTGCTTGAACCCCTTCTTTCCCAGGGCCCAATCCTTCCCTTTGATCCACAGCTCACCTTGTTTTCTTGGATAGTGTGCTCTCGGTCCTGCTTTCAGTGCAGGAGCGTGTTGATTGATGCGGGCTCGTTGCTGCCTAGTTACTTCACTGGCAAGAGTCCGACAGGTAAGTATGAGTCGTTTGAACAGTTCCCTAACTTCGTTCCTTTCCTTCCTTAGATGATGGCCGGCGTCCGGGGATAGCGGCGTGCTGCTGAGATGAGTAGCGCTGAAGGTGAGTGAGAGCGCGATGCACCCCTTTCGTATTTGTATTGAGCTGAGTTCTTTTTCTGTGCCTTAGGTGCTGCGACGTTTTCAGCGTGGATGCCGGTTACAAAGAACAAATGCAGTGAGTAAGCGCGGTATGCGGCGCCTCTAGATGTTTCCACGCTAACCTGGAGTGTCTTTCCCCTCTTGCAGATGGATGAGAAGTTCCAGAGACAGAGGTCCCCCAGAGCGGCTGGGATTCAGGTAAGCATTTGAAGCTCGAACAGTATTTAAAAATAAGCGAAGATAGGCAGAAAGCTTACTAATGCCTTTTTTCTATTCTTTTCCCTTTTCCTTTGGAAGCGGCGTGCCGGAATGGGAAAGATGCCGCAGAAGATGCCGTACAACAGAAGAAGCGATGAATGATGGGCAGAAGTGCTGCAAAGTAAGGCTGTTCCTAACGGTGTTCTTGTTCTTGCAGGAGCTGAGCGCAGAATAAAGATGCAGGCCTACTGGAGACCGATCCGAACACAGTGAGTGTCACGCTGCAGGTGCAGAAAACACAAAGCATGTTTCTCAGCAGGGGCGTGGCTTAAATAGTCTCTGGGTATCCCAGATGTCTCTGGGCTGAACCACACCCAAAAGTCTAGACTGCACATGCAGTTCTGGGAATCGAAGTAGGTGGGGGCATCCATCTTGTCCCCATCAATGCACTGCAAGTCCAATCCCCAATGTTATTCTATGGTAGTGAGTGAGTCTGGTGCCACAAGCGCCAAGTCTGACTCCAAGTGGGTCTTTGGAGGGATGGAGAGGCCCTTGAGGGCCATGTAGGTGATCGTGGCCTGGCTCCAGCCTGACATCTTGGAGGGCTGGGGACATGAGGGGCAGGAATCATGACACCTGGTGGAATCCTTACATAAGTGGCAGTGATACATCTCCTGAAACAGATTTTGGCAGGCCAGAACCAGGAGAGCATGCCAGTCCCTCATACCGTCAATTAATGACAATTTGGTCGATTATTTAGGATGGGTTAGACCACCAACCCAATTCATCCAGGATGATTTGACCAATATATTGGACCATGGTCCCACCGAAGATCCAATCCTACCCTTCAATGTAGCCTTGCAAAATAGGGTGGCCAAGAATTGTGAGACTCTTGATTCTATTCCTACAGTGAATAAATCCCTTACTTCAAAATACCGCCCTGCCAGTAGCGACCCCGGCTACCTGTCTAAACATCCCACTCCCGAGAGTCTGATGTTCCAGGCAGCCACAGCTTCAAATAAAATGGCATACCCTTCTATCCCTCCGGACAGGGACGACAAGCGCGTGGATGGCTGGGCACGGAAGGTATTTTCAGCTGGGAGTATGGTGTTAAAATCAGCCAACTCCACATGTGCCTTGGCAAAGTTTTTGTACGCACTGTGGGAGTGCATTGCAATGGCGGCAGAGCACATACCAGAAGGGAATGAAAGGGAAGGGAAGGATTCCTACCCATTGTTAGAGATGGAAAGGAGGCCATGCAGGAATCACTTCAATCTGGATTGGACACTGCAGATAGTGTGAGCAGGTACATGGGTACTAGCACGGTAATACGCAGATTTGCGTGGTTACGGAAGTCTGGTTTTGCACCAGACGTACAGAACTACCTTCTGAACATGTCCTATGACGGGTCTCACCTTTTTGGCAGCAAGGCTGACGAGAGCCTTAAGTGGTTGCAGACCACAAAAGCAGCTGCCAAGTCTTTAGGAGCTGCTATTAGGCAACCTCAGCCTTTTTGTGCGCTGGGACAATCTTGGAAGGGACGATCCTATCGTTACTACTCATATGGAAAGGTGAGAGGAATGGACAGTCAAAGGGGCCAGAGAAAGACCACTCGTGGTGTACGAGGAAAACCTGCAAAGCCAGCTCCAGCTGCATCCTCTTTGCCATCAGCGGCTGCCGCAACCGCCACAAAACCACTTTGTACTTTCATCACAAGACACCTGTGGAAGGCAGGCTGTCACAGTATCTGCAAGAATGGTGAGCCATTACTTCAGATGTTTGGGCTCTAAAAATAATAGCTCAAGGTTACTGCCTTCCTTTTCTAACGCAACCTCAAAACAATCCACCAGGGAGACGCCCTTTGAAGTTTTCAGACCCGCTCCTACAGCAGGAAGTTCTAACCCTGCTGGAGAAAGGTGCTATAGAGCCACTACCTGTAGCGGAGAGGAACAAGGGATGGTACTCCCCGTATTTTGATTCCCAAAAAGGACGGGGGACTGAGACCCATCTTGGATTTAAGAAACTTGAACAAGTTCCCAAGGAAGGACAAGTTCAAGATGCTCACTCTTTCTCAGATCCTTCAGTCCCTTCAACTTCAGGATTGGTTGGTGTCATTGGACCTCCAGGACGCTTATTTTCATGTGCCAATTCATCTCAAGCACAGAAAATACCTGAGGTTCGTAATTGGCGACTCAAACTATCAGTTTCGAGTCCTGCATTGGGATTGACCTCTGCCCGAGGGTCTTCACCAAGTTAATGGTAGTGGTGGCAGCGCACCTCAGGAGAGGGGGGGGGAATTCACATCCATCCCTACCTGGACGATTGGTTGATCAGGGCACGTTCTGCCAAACAAGCGCTGGATCATCTAAACGTCACCTGCCACTTCCTCCACAAATTGGGCTTCTCCCTCAATTTCAAGAAGTCACAAATGACACCTTCCCAACAGCTCCAGTACATAGGGGCTGTATTACACATCCTTGGGAAAGAGCTCGCCTCCCAAGTCGAGGGCTCAAGACATTCTTCAGATGGTTTCCAAATTCCAAAATGCCCAAAATCTCCAGGCCTACGACTTCTAAAGGTTACTCGGCCTCATGGCATCCTGCATCTTCATAGTGCCAGATGCCCGCCTGAGGATGAGATCCCTTCAATGGGCTCTAAAGACTCAATGGTCCTAGTTCTCAGGTCAAATGACGGATTTTCTCCAGATTCCGAATAAAGCTCGGCAGGATCTTCTTTGGTGGACTTGCACAGAGAATATCCTAAAAGGAGAGCATTTTTGGCAAACATGGCTGGAGATTACAGTAGTGACGGACGCCTCACTCATGGGGTGGGGAGCTCATGCCAACGATCTGACAATCAGCGGTCGCTGTTCTCCATCAGAGTCCAAACTACACATCAACCTTTTAGAGCTGAGTGCAAACAGACTAGTACTGAAGGCTTTTCTACCATCTGTCAGAGGAAAAAGTGTCTTGATAATGACGAACAACACTGGCCATGCAATATCTAAACAAGAGGTGGTGTAGGGTCACTAACTCTGTGCACAGAGGCAATGCAGCTCTGATATTGGGCAATTCAAGAAGGAATCTCTTTAACGGCAGTTCATCTAGCCGGGGAGCAGTATATGATGGCAGACGCTGTGAGCAGGCAGAGCATAGTGTCCCACGAGTGGAACTGGCTCAGGTAGTCATTCAACAGATCTTCGCCCTTTGGGGAACCCCTCAAGTAGACCTATTTGCGACCGGAATCAACCGGAAATGCGAAAGGTATTGCTCAAGGGAATTTCCCCCGAGAGGAGCCCTAGTGGACGCGTTCGTGGTGGAATGGAACTTCCCACTATTATACACATTCCCTCTGATTCCCGTAATTCCTCAGGTCATCAGGAAGCTGAGACAGTTCGGAAACCGCATGATCCTAATTGCCCCATATTTGGCCAGGAGAACGTGGTACCTGGACCTTCTAGACATGTCCACCTGTCCCCCCGGTACGGCTTCCACAGAGAGAGGACCTTCTCTCACAAATGGAGGGTCAGGTTCTCCATCCAGAGGTCAAGATTCTCAACCTTCACGCTTGGTATCTGAAAGGCTGAGATACAAGGATTGGGACCTTACAGATGACGTCATGGAGGTGTTGCTTTCAGCAAGAAGACCAGCAACAAAATCTCTATACCATTGCCGTTGGAAAAGGTTTTGCAACTGGTGCAGGGAAAAGAATGTTGATCCTGTTCTATGTTAAATTCCGGAAGTACTGTCCTTCCTCTTGTCCCTAGCACATAGAGGTCTAAATGTTGGGACCGTTAAACGTTATCTTGCAGCGCTTTCCATCGTCAAGCGCTCGTCGGAAGAATGCTCCTATTTCAAAATTCCTTTAGTAGTACAATTCTTAAAAGGGCTCGCCAATGGGTTTCTTCCTTATCCTATCCAAGTCCAAATTTGGGATCTTAGTCTGGTTCTAAAATTCTTAATGTGTGCCCCTTTTGAACCCTTGCACACTTGTCCATTAAGATTACTGACATGGAAACATGCTTTCCTAGTTGCTTTAACATCTGCAAGAAGAGTGAGCGAATTGCAGGCACCGTCTTCTGGGCCACCATATACTGTGTTCCATAGGGACAGAGTGGTATTAAGGGTTAAACCCTCATTTTTACCTAAAGTTGTCATTTAAATCAGAAAATTGTTCTACCCTCCACCTCCTCCTAGTAACATTTCTAGGCTTTCTAAGCTTAGAGTGGATAATCAACTTTTCATTGGCTACATTGGCTACATCGGAAGGAAATTGGGTCAATCTGTGTCAAAACAAACCATATCACATTGGATTGTGCTTTGCATTTCAGAATGCTACAGATTAGCAGAGAAAGACCCACCAGAAGGCTTAAGGGCCCATTCCACCAGAGGCATCGCCTCTTCGACAGCCCTTCAAAGAGGTGTTCCCATAAAATCCATTTGTGAAGCAGCAACTTGGTCTTCGCTGCATACTTTTTCAAACATCTATAGTCTGGATGCTTCCCAGTGTAAGGAGCTGAATTTTGGTAAAGCAGTACTATATTCAGCCATTTAAGGGTATTTAAAAAAAAAATAATATACTCCCTCATCCAGAGAATTGTCCATACTGCTTTGGGAGTCTAAGATGAGGAATATGTTGGAGGACACAATCCACTCAAAGAACAAGTTACTTAGCAACTGGCAACGTTCTTTCGATTGGATGTTCCTCCAACATATTCCTCATCGCCCTCCCAGCCTACCCCTCTGTAGATTTTTCCAGGTTATTGCCACTTCAACTCTCGCAAGGCTGATACCTGACTACCGGCACAATCTACACAGTAGAACAAGAGTGAGGGGGAAAAACAGAACTGAGGCCAACGGGCTCCGCGCGTGCTACTTGTATACCCAATGATGTCACCCTCTACGGAGGCCTTTGAGGGACCATCGACTCGATGACGTCAGCGCCGTCTGCTGAAATTTCTTTCCGAAGCAGTGAAAGCTGGATGGCATACATCTAAGATGAGGAATACGTTGAACATCCAATCGAAAGAATGTTACCAGTTGGTAAGTAACTTGTTCTTCTAGGGGCTCTAATCCGGACAAAGGACGGCCGGCCTCCTCTTCCCCCTCCAACGCGAGGGTTCAGAACATGCTTTTTCAGATCCCTTTTTCAGTAGCCAGTCAGGAGGTGACGGTACGCAAAGCCATGCGTTTGCTAGGGATGATGGCATCATGCATATACTTGGTTCCCCATGCACGGCTGCACATGCGTCCCCTGCAAGACTGGCTCAACAGCCAGTGGTGTCAGGCCAGCGGACAATGGGAAGATCTGGTAGTTGTCTCGCCAGCCCTCGTTCTCTCTCTCTCTGCAGTGATGGTGAATAGAAAACCTCTTGATGGGGAAAACCTTCACCACCCTTGCCGTGGAAGACACTCACAACACTCATCTCTCAAGGGGTGGGGGTGCGGGGGGGGGGCTCACCTGCTGCAGCAGACGGTGCATGGAGCGTGGTCCCCACAAGTATCATCCAACCATATAAAACTACTGTAGCTATAGCGGTGTTCAAGGCATTGAAAGCCTTTCAAACGCGACTACAAGGGAAGATAGTGCTGGTTCTAACACAGCACCACAGCCATGTATTACCTGATAAAACAAGGGGACACACACTCCAGGGCTATCCAAGCTGTCCCAGAACATTTGCATGTGGGCTCTCAAACACAAGATGTTTCTGTTGTCCCAACACATTCCAGGCGAACTAAACCTTCTGGCAGACATGCTCAGCAGAGATTTCCCAACGCCTGTAGAATGCGAATGGCGTCTGCACAAAGACATTGTGTCCGTGTCCAATGTCTTCACAGAATGGGGTTTCCCAGAGATCGACCTGTTCGCAACTTAGGAGAACGCCCAATGCCAAGAGTACGCTTCCCAATGCCAAGAGTACGCTTCCAGTACTGCTCCAAGGGGAACGGTCTTGTCTGTGGATAACATGGTCAGGGAAATTTGTTTACCCCCCCATCCCGACTCACTGACTCCCCTACTCAAGATAGTGCACAAGATGCACCAGGATCCAGTCACCATGATATTGGTAGCCCCCATGTGGGCCCACCAACCCCTCATCTGATGGAAATGTCCCTCTCCCCACCAGTAAAACTACCCTGCCCATACAACATGGCCCAGGACAGGGGGAGACCCTACACCCATGCCCACAAACTCTGATGTTAGCAGCCTGGCTCCTGAGGTCATAGTTTGGACACCTACAGCTCCCTCAGAGGTGCATGGACATTCTTAGGGAAGGGAAGCTAGAAAACCTAACATATGTTATTGCTACGCCAGCAAATGTAATTCCAAGGGTGTCAATCCCATTGATTGCTCTCCCACACACATTGTGCTGTACCTTACCCATCTGTTAGACACTGGGTTAGTCTTCAATTCCCTAAAGGTTCATCTGGCTGCTCTCTCAGCCTACACCACATCACAACAAAAAGTGTTGTGGTGGAAGCTACCAGTGATTAAAGCCTTTATGGAAGGGGTTAAGAAGATTTATCGTCCCATTTCTCACCCAGCTCCTGGGTGGGATCTAAATGTGGTTTTAACCAGGCTCATGGGATCTCCCTTTGAGCCAATGCGTAGAGGAAGTCTAAAAGACCTTACTTAAAAGACGGCCTTCCTAGTGGCTATCACTTCGATTAGAAGGGTTAGAAAGCTACAAGCCCGTTCTGTTCTAGACCCTTTTGTTACAGTCCACAGGGATAAGGTAGTTCTGCGCCTAAATTAATCTCGAAGTTCCATTTGACCCAATCGATCGAACTACCTACCTTTGTCCAGAATCCCACTAACATGGCCGAAAGAAGCCTACACACACTAGATGTGCGCAGGGCAGTCATGTTCTACCTGGAAAGAACAAAACCACTGTGAAAAACAAACCATTTTTTTATTTCAGTGGCAGCTGGTAGGGAGCATGTGGTTCTAAGCAGATTAACGAGCATCAGAAAACATGCATTACTTACCGTAATAGCATTTCGAGGGGATTGGGTCCTCCAACGCATTCCATATCTGACAGGTAATCACCACAGCTGTGCGGCTTTGGAAATGTTTCGGCTCCTGCATCGATGACGTCGATACACCCCTTGGAGGACCTCCTCCGACAGCTGACGTCACCCGATGTTATATGCACGATGCTCGTAGCCTCAGTTCTGTTTTTTCCATGAACGTGTTCGCTTCGGAGATCTCGGCGCGCCTCGGTTCTTCTGAGTTGTTCTTTCGGTTCTTCAAACCAGTTTGTGAAGATTTCCATGATGTCTTCGTCTTCTGCCCTGCGGCCGGGTTTCAAGAAGTGTCGGGACTGCGGTTCCAAGATGTCGCTGACGGACCCGAACAATGCCTACCTCTGGTGCCTCGGTGAGGACCACGCCACGGATGATTGTGACGATTGCCAGTCGTTAACTTCGAAGGCCTTGCGGGAGCGTAAGAAGAAGCTTTGTCGGTAAATTGGCCAAGCCCCGGGAAGTCGAAATCCACAGGGCTTTCGACTGACAATTCGAGGGGCGACTCCCCGCATAGTCGGCGTAAGTCCAGGGGGTCTCGGTCCTGGAGTGGGTCCCGCTATTCCTCTGCCTCTTCGAGGCAATCATGTCATGGAAGCGCCGTCACCGGTCGCCTTCCTCGTCCGAGGACTCGCCCGTCGGCAGGTTGCTTGTCCCAACAAGCATTCCACTCCTGCGGAATGGGATTCATTTCATAAGGAGATGGCAATTTTTCAGTCCCAGGGCTCCGTTCCATCCGCGTCGTCGAAAGACGCCAGCAGGGAACGCGCTAGAGACACTGTTCGCACGCCTTGAGGCTCGAGCGTTCATCGCGATCACCGGGCACCTTCGAGGTCCCGGTCGGACAAGGTGGATCTCTCCAGCCATGCCCACTCTTACGCTCACCTGGTATCCACAGGGACGCCACCCAGCCGGGTTACTCGCTGTTATGCTTCTCAGCTTTGCCTTGATGTGGTCTGCGGGGAAGGTTCTGCCTTGTGGTAGAATTAGGTGTGCTCTCCGTCCTGCATTCTTTGCAGGGGCCCGTTGTGGTTCATGGGCGAGTGCGGTCCAGTTACTTCACTGATCCAGGCCCGTTTGATATTGTTCAGGTAGGTCTTATTGCTGTTCTTTAGTTTTGTTGCTATCCTGCATGGCTTTCTTTGTTTAAAATGTCTTTTTTCTCCCTTAGGAATGCAGAGCTTCAGCGCGGCGAAATGGCTTGGTTGAGCCCTGCTGGTAAATGATGGCGCATTAAGAGCGCTATGATGTGGTAAGTAAGCGCTATGAACAGCTCTGCAAAGTCTTGCCTTTGCCAACCTGTGTTTTCCTTCCTTGTAGGTCGCGGTGTTCTTCAGCGCGAGTGGAATGTCCGGAGTGGTGCCAGCCGAGAGGCGACCAGCCAGGTAAGCCTTTTAAGCAGTTCGTAATTTGTAAATGTCTGTACTGCTTTCTTTAATGTTGCCTCTATCTCCTTCTTTCAGGTCGTTTCTGTCCGGGAGGCGTGCAGATTCGAGGAAGCTGTTCTCAGTAGCTGCGAGTGTTTAAAGATGAAGACTGCAGGTAAGATGATGCTGCTAATGATGATCCTTTTGTCTCCTTGCAGGTTCTGCTTCTCCGAGGGAATAGCTGGACACAGTGATCGTCATGTTGCAAGCTGCAAAGTATTGCAAAGTGTGTTGTCTTGCTTGGGTGTGGTTTAAATGGCCCCAACAAAATAGCCCAGGTAAAGTAGTCCCTAGGCTACCACACCCAAAACACTAGACCGCATAGCTTGGTTCTTAGGAACCAAGCTATGTGGATGCCTCCATGTTGGCCGACAATACAATAAAGTAGTTCCCAAGCACATTGTTTTTCATGGTGTATGAGCCTGGCGCCATAGGCACCAGGACTGGCCCCATGACGGCTTTTGAAGAGGATGCCAGGCTCTAGAGGCCCGAGTCCTGACTCCACCTGGCCAATGGGTTTGCCAGAGGGGGTTTTGGGCGAGGGTCGTGACACCCGCTCCAGGTCCCGGTCCTCAACGCCCTCGAGACCGTCGGAGCCTGTGTGGTCTTTGAAGAAGACATCGGCGCCGAGGCCGTCAAAGGACTCTCTCGAGGCTCTGCCTCCGAGGAAGCCATCGGCGCCCAGGCTGTCGAAGGACAAGCTTGGGGCTCCGCCCTCGAGGACTGTGTTGAAGCCATCGGCGCCACACTACGCTGCCGCCGATTCTGTCGATGCCTTTCGAGAAGGTGCCCCGGAGACCGGTGGGAACTCCGAGAAAGGCCCTGCAGAAGTCGCTCCAGTCCCCCCCCTTGTCGAGTTTCTGGCTGGTGGCAGTGGATACCACGCAAAATATTCCACCAGTGCAATGTTAAAGATACCGCCTGGTTATTTATTGCATATTTATTCCCCTGTTGGGTCTTTTTGCCAGGACTCAGTTTTAAAATGGCGTTTGTGTTCACCTCTGAAACTCTAACCCAAGCGAGCCCTTTGTTCCACTTTTTGGCAGGCTTCTGCACAGAAGCCCTCCAAATGGTGCCACTCTGTCTGGGGTCTACAGGGTGTGTGGGAGGGGGGGATTAGGCACCCTGGACTGAGTTGCCTTGGCAACTCAAGTCGCACTCTTGTGTGATTGGCCCAGTGGTGAGTCGCCCGGCTCACCACTTAGCATGTGTGAGTGACAGCTAGGCTGTTGAATGGGGGTTTTCTGCATAAAAGCAGGGCTTTGGGGACTGGAACTTCAGAAGTCGCCACAGGACCTAAGGAATCCAAAGAGGGGAGAAGCTGAGCCATCTACAACGACGACACCACCGGTGGAGCCCTGCTGTACGAACTCACCACTTCCCCGACGACAGAGGAGATCTTCTTCCAGGAGAGTCTTCCCTTTGAGCTGGTGGGACCAACCAGTTCGCCATTTTCGCCTTCCTGGACGTCTCGTGGTCGAAGCACCCCGGCGGCCGGATAGCCACGCTTCACCACTGACCGCAAATAAAAGGGTTGTACCTTTTTAATCGGGAACTCCGCGGCTGGTTTCTTCCCTGGCAGTGCAACGACCTCCAGCTTTCTTCCTCGTCGAGATCTCTTCCTCTGGTCGAAGCCACGACTTGCACCCGCTGCCAGGAACAACTGCCACCGCTGGTGCGTTCTCACCATTTCAGGTACTGTCCTGCCTGGTCTCCCTTGCAACGGATTGTCCAAGGTGTCCCGTAAATCCTTGACCTTCCAACTGGGTTGACCTCAGACCTGGTAACTTTGCCTTTCTGAACTGCTCCAACCTCTTTTTGACTTCTTCTGCAAAGACTTTGACTGCATTTCCACTGTGTGATCTTGGGCAGATTCCGCCTTGCTCTCCAAGAGTGGGCCTGGCCTATGAAATTTTGGCTCTACAGTAGACACTGCCTTTCTTGACTTGCTGTGGTTTCTTAAGTGTTGGTATTGTGTTACTTCCATACTCTGCCTTTTCTCTCCCTTGTTAAATGTATTATAGGAGTGCCATCTACGGTTACGCGCTCACCTGTTTTACTAAAAAGTGGTGTCTTAACCTAGACTTAATAATTAACTAGAGAGGTGTATATTCTTAACGTGACTGTGTTTGAACTTGCTTGATATATTAGTGCCAGTGTGTTTTTAAATAAATAATTATATACTTCTATACCAAAGCTCTTGTCAGTGTTTGCTTGTTCTACTGTGTTTTTAGCCCTATTGTGTATACTCTATATACTGCCTAACTTCTTGAGAGAAGTCTGACTGCTCAGCCCCAGCTACCAGGTAAATCTGGGTGGTGCAGACTGCTAGCAGTGTGTTTACTGCTTACTCCTGTAGTCTTAATCCTTTTTTGCAGTGGTCCCTAAGGGAACTGCACAGGTTTCTGCCTAACACCTGGCACGCACGCCGAGTCCTCATACCGGTGCCTTATGTCGAGGGTGACGGAATACTTGGGGTGGTCTGCGCCACCAGTGGATTTTCTGCAGGATGACATGACGGATATCCTTGACCAAGGTCCTCCAACTGACTCGGTACTGCCATTCCATATGGCCTTGCCAAGAAGGGTAGCAGCGGCTTGGACTGCTCCGGAGAGTCTCCCGGCAGTGAGCAAGTCTTTGCCGAAAAAATACTGTCCAGCCAGTAGCGACCCCAGCTACTTGACTACGCACCCCACTCCGGAGAGTTTGGGGGTGCAGGCGGCTACGGTCCCGACAAAACAGGCATCGTACCCTACCATCCCTCCTGATAGGGACGATAAACGTTTTGATGGCTGGGTGAAGAAAGTGCTTTCTTCAGGGGGGTATGGCTTTACAGGCAGCCAACTCCATGTGTGCCTTAGTACGTTTCACTCATACTCTGTGGAATTGTCTCTTTGGCGGCTGAACATATTCCCAAAGGGGAGGAACGGGATGGTTTCCTTGCTCTTGTTCAGGATGGCAAGGATGCCATGTGTGAATCCGTTCGGTCGGGTCTGGACATGGCAGATTGCGTCAGCCGGTCCATGGCGGCGAGCACCGTAATGCGCAGATTTGCGTGGTCGCGGAAGTCGGGGTTTACTCCTGATGTACAAGCCCGGCTTCTCAACATGCCCTTTGATGGTGAACATCTTTTTGGCAGCAAGGCATACGAGAGCCTTGAGAGGTTGCAGACTTCCAAAGCTGCACCAAAGTCGTTGAGCCTTGAAGTTCGCCAACCTCCGCCTTTTCGTCCTAGGGGACAGCAATGGAGGGGAGGGTCCTTTCGATAGTACTCATCCTTTCGTAGATCGAGAGGAGCTGCAAGTCAAAGGGGACACCGTAGGAGTACCAGAGGTGGAAAACAAGGTACTCGAGGTGCCAAGGCCGCTCTGGCAGTTGCCTCTTTACCCTCAGGCAATGCCGCTTCAGCTCAGTCATGAGGCCATGTCCCATGGTTCGCCGGTTGGGGGAAGGCTGGGGCAACATCTTGTAGAATGGTGTGCCATTACCTCAGATGTGTGGGTTCTGGAGATCATAGCCCACGGCTACTGTCTTCCTTTCCGGCAGAGGCCTCACGACAATCCACCAGGGAATCTGTTAGGCTCACCTGGCTCCCACAGAGATGTTGATCTGGACTGCTGCGGTCTCCACCAATGTGACGCGTAGGGCCGAGATGACGGACTGGACTGGCCCACCTAGCTTCGTTTGCTTGGCCCATAGGAATATTCTTCTGCAAATGGAGAAAGGGAATTAACCACCCATGGAGTTGAGCGTAAATCCCCCCACCCCGCTGTTCTCCCCACTGATCACCTTGGATGTCCCCTCTTATAGTCTCACTTGATGATTTGAAAAGATTAGCTCTCCATCCTGGATTGAGCGCAGGGGAGCATAGATAACCAGTTGCTTCACTGGCTCGATGGAATTGGTGAGTTCCTGGACAATATTGACTCCGATATTCCCGGCAAGATGCCATAAGTATGTAGTTCATAAGAGTTCAAATGCATGACTTTCACTCTTGTCCGATTCCTTGCAGGTTGCAGCTTGACCCTACTGAAGAGTTCCTCGTGGCAACCGGTAATGTTCTGGTAAGGATGTGTAATCCAACCCAGTTCGATAAAATAATGTCCATATGTAACCTGTTGCTTTCTCCCTTATTCAGGCGCTGAGAGAAAGTATGAAGTCTCGGGGAATAATGCCTCCGGCGGTAAAATTGGGCAAGTCTTTTGTGGTGAGGAGGGTTCCCCTTGTTAGTCCCTTGTTTCACCTTGCTGTCCTTTTGTTTCCCCTTAGGGGCCGGGGTTCGGCTAGGATGCAGTGGAAGCTGCGCCGACCGGTGAAGAATCGTACCCCCGGTGGTACAATCAGGTAAGTCTATGGGGGGGTATTCATCTGTGTATTCCCTTGGCTCACCTTGCTGTTCGTGTCTTCTCCTTAGGTGCCGGAGTGCGGCGGGAACATGCAGGAGGATGCAGTGAAATGTGAAGATGCTGCGAAGGCCGGTGAGTTCAGCGCGGCGCTGCAGCAGGCAAGGCGACACGCATAAAATAACTTCTTTCTTCCAGCTCGAAGGCGCGTTGGATCGGGAATTCAGGTAAGGATCAAAGGTATTGCTCTTGTTCTAACCTTTTCTCCTTCTTTCTCCCTTTTTCTAGGAGCTCCAAACTCGAGGCGGGCGTGGCAGATGACTGGATGCAGACTTGCAGGCACGGTGAGCGTTACACTGCTGGATGCAAGTATTCCTCCCCAGCCCCACCCGAGTAAAAAAAATAGTCCCTAGGTAAAATAGTCCCTTCCAAACTTCGTTTGGCTTGGAGCTCTTGCAGCATGGTCTGCATCTGGTGAGTTTTAATCTGAGCCTGGCGCCTATGGCGCCAGGACTGACTCCATAGGAGCCTGCCGCCATAGGCGCCAGGACTGCACAGAAATAGCCCGTAGTGGGGGTTGTTGGGCTTGCTTGGGGTAACTTGATGCCTGCTTCCGGGGTTGCTGGACTTGGTCTGGGTCTCTGGGGGTAGGCATCATGACATCATCTTTCTTTGAAGAGTCCAGATCCGCTCCTTGCGCAGGAAATCAAATCCCTGCTGGAGAAAGGCACTATGTAACTAGTGCCTGTAGCGGAGAGGAACAAGGGATGGGTATTCCCCTTATTTATTGATTTCGAATAAAGACTGGGCATTGAGACCCATCATGGACTTGCGCGGTTTGAACAAGTTCCTCAGGAAGGACAAGTTCAAGATGGTTACTCTCTCTCTCTCTCAAGTCTTCCCAGGCCCTTCAACTTCAGGACTGGTTGGTGTCTCTCGACCTCAAGGACGCTTACTTTCATGTGCTGATCCATCCCAAGCACAAGAAGTACCTGAGGTTCACGGTTGGCGACTCACATTTTCAGTTTAGGGTCCTGCCGTTCGGATTGACCTTCCACCCCGAGGGTTTTCACCAAGCTCATGGTGATGGCAGCGTATCTCAGGAAAGGGAGGATTCACGTCTACCCCTACCTGGACGATTGGTTGATCAGGGCGCGCTCTCCCGAGCAAGTCCTGGATCATCTGTCTGTCACCTGCCACTCCCTTCACAAGCTGGGCTTCTCCCTCAACTTGAAGTACCACTTGATGCCAACTCAGCGGCTCCAGTACATCGGAGCAGTGCTCGACACGTCCCTGGGGCAGTGTTTTCCTCCCCAGGTGAGGGCTCATCACATGCTGCAGATGGTGCACAAGTTTCAACATGCCCAGAGTCTCCTGGCGTTCAAGTTCTTGAGGTTGCTCGGCCTCATGGCATCCTGCATTCTTCTGGTGCCAGAGGCCAGGTTGCGGATGAGATCTCTGCAATGGGCCCTCAAGATGCAGTGGTCACAGTCCTCCGGCAGGATGTTGGACCCCGTTCAGGTGCCGCCCTCGGTCGCCCAGAATCTTCTGTGGTGGGCCGTCGAAGGCAATCTGATGGGGGGGGCTCCATTTTGGCTGCCCTGGCCCGTGGTGACGATTGTGACGGACGCATCCCTCATGGGATGGAGAGCACATGCCAACGATTTGACAGTCAGCGGTCGTTTCGTCTCGGTCGGAGTCCAGACTCATATCAATATGTTGGAGAAGAGGGCCGTCAGGCTTGCCCTGAAGGCTTTTCTGCCGACTGTGCGAGGGAAGAATGTCCTGATTCTGACGGACAACACAGTGGCCATACACTACCTCAACAAAAGGGGGGGGCGGCAGGGTCACTTCCTCTGTGCAGGGAGGCGATGCACCTCTGGTTCTGGGCCATCCAGCAGGAAATTTCGACCTCGGCGGTTCATCTGGCCGGACACTAAAATGAGACGGCGGACGCTCTGAGCAGGTAGAGCGCAATCTCTCACTAGTGGGAGCTGGCTCAATAGATTCTCCTGTAGATCTCTGCCCTTTGGGGGACCCCACAAGTGGATCTCTTCGCCTCCAGTGTCAACCGGAAGTGCGAAAGGTTTTGCTTGCAGGAATTTCCTCCAAAAGGAGCCTTAGGGGACGCGTTTGTGGTGGAGTGGTCTTTCCCACTACTGTACGTGTTTCCTTGAGTGCCCGTCATCCCGCAAGTGCTGCAGAGGTTAGAGGTTCGGTTCCCGTATGATCCTCATTGCTCCGTCATGGGCCGGAGAACGTGGTACCCGGACCTTCTCGACTTGTTCATTTACCCTCCACGCCGTCTTCCTTACTGAGACAATCTGCTCTCATGGGAGGGGAGTTCTGGTTCTCCATCCAGAGGTCAGATCCCTCAACCTTCACGCTTGGCTTCTGAAAGGTTGAGGTATAAGGATTGGGACCTCCCTGAAGACGTGATGGAGGTGTTGCTTTCGGCCAGACGGCCTGCAATCAAGTCCCTGTACAGTTGCCGTTGGAGAAAGTTCTGCGACTGGTGCAGGGTTAAGAATGTGGATCCTTTTTCACGTAACATTCCTGTGGTTGTCTTTTTTGATTTCTTTAACCCATAGGGGCTTGCAAGTGGGTACCATTAAAGGTTACCTGGCAGCACTGTCCATATTTAAGCGCTCGTCTGAGGAGTGTTCTTATTTCAAAATTCCTTTAATTTCTCAGTTTCTGAAAGGGCTCACTAATGTGTTTCCACCGTCACTTTTCCAGGTGCCTGGTTGGGATTTGAACCTTGTTCTAAAATTCCTTATGGGTGCTCCATTTGAGACTGTTAACCCTTAAAACTGTATTTTTAGTTGCTGTTACTTCCGCTCGCAGAGTGAGTTGCAGACTGTTGAGCCACCCTTCAGTGTTTCATAAGGACAGGGTTGTCCTTAGGGTTCGTCCTTCCTTTCTTCTGAAAGTGGTGTCGGAATTTCATTTAAGCCAGAAGGTCATTCTTGCGGCATTTTATCCTCCTCTGCATCCTGGTAAGTAAGAGGAGAGGCTCCATAGGTTGGATCCTAGGAGAGCTTTAAATTTCTATATTTCACGCATGTCGCAGGTCAGAGTGGACGATCAGCTCTTCATAGGTTACGCTGGAAGGCGTTTGGGACAAGCTGTTACTAAGCAGACTTTGTCTAGATGGATTATCTTGCCAATTTCTGAATGTTACCCCTTGGCGGGTAAGGACCTTCCGGTAGGTTTACGGGCTCATTCTACTAGGGGTATGGCTGCCTCTACTGCCCTGCAGAGGGGTGTTCCTATTTGTAACAGCTGTGAAGCAGCTACATGGGCTTCGGTCCATACTTTTGTAAGACTCTACTCCCTAGATTCTATCCATGGGCAGGATCTGGCCTTTGGCAAGGGTCCTTTACTCTGCCATTTAATTGGGCATTCTAAATGTATATATTCTGAATTCTTTTCCCTCCTCCATACGTTGGTACTGCTTTGGGAGTCTGTCATAGATATGGAATACGTCGGAGGACCCAATCCCCTCGAAGAACAAGTTACTTTCTTACCTGGTAACGTTCTTTTACGAAGCAGCGCAGCTGTGGGGATTACCCGTCATAGATATGGAATAAGTCGTCGGACCATCCCATCAAAAGAGAGGAACACCAGATTGCGTGCGTTGCTTTTAAGTTGGCCAAGAGCTCCAGGTAGATCCTCCGGACTCCCAGGAAGCAGGACTGACCATGCCTGAGCCCTCTAAACAGAGTGCAGGACCCTAGAAGCAAGGAAAGTCCATCTCAACAGCCAGTAACTGTGGTGTTGCTATTTGCGGTAGTTGCGAGGGGCTGAAAAACCGAAGTGCCACTTGTTGGAAAGATTGCCGGTTCCGAGCAGTGACCGTCCCATTGCAGTGCAGGAGTCCCCAGAAGTCCTCCCTTTTGTCCCCACGACTGAGGCCCAGGAACGGAGAGCTGCAGAGGAGCCAAAGTCATTTGCAGCACTTTTTCTTCACTACAAAGGTACTGTAAAGTCTGAGAGAACTCTCGTTGTAGAGTTGCTTGCATCGGTTATAGGTGAAAGTATCCAAAACAAAAGGATCGAATGGCTTTTTATTTTACACCAAAAGTGCCAGGAAAAAAGGTTCTGAATGCTTCTTATTTTTTATGGGGGAGGGGGATTTCCCCCTAACCCACAGTTTTCCTTTGTAAAAAAAAAAAGAAATTTATATAAAAGCATT
Source organism: Ambystoma mexicanum (assembly GCF_040938575.1). Taxonomy (NCBI): domain Eukaryota; kingdom Metazoa; phylum Chordata; class Amphibia; order Caudata; family Ambystomatidae; genus Ambystoma; species Ambystoma mexicanum. The sequence goes on along the minus strand of NC_090932.1, from coordinate 269,301,210 downwards.
CTAAACTTTTCTTTTTCCGGGGCTTTTGGTTTTGAAAAAATGGCATTCAATCGTTTTTTAATTTATTTTTTTATTTGATTCAATTGTACAAACAATTTTTTCAAAGGTAAAAAAAAAAAGTCCAATGTATCCATAAAGTTCAATTAAGATCCCCTTCAACATTAAGTGTTCCTAAAGAAAACACGAAAAGAAAGTCCCTTCCATGTCCTCCATTTTGACCCTTACCGTTAATACCACTGCCTGACCTATTGGGTTCCTTATGTAAATCTAGTTGTTCTCAAGGTCTTTAACCAGTTTCTGTTGTCAGACTTCCTTCCATTATTTATATATTTAATCCCTTGGATCGCTTCACGTACTCAGACATTTTCACATATGAAGTCTTCTCCTTCGATGGAATTTTTGACACATTAAGCCACAAAGAAGTTCCTCCTATTACCTTTACTTGTTAGCTTAATATTTTCGAAGAAGGATGCCACTGCAATCACATTTTTAGTATTTTCTCCTTCGTTAAAGGCCTGCCACCAGTTATTCTCTGTTAGTGTGTAAAACGATTGCATTATTTTCCCTAGATAGACTGCTCTCGATGTACTGATACCTTCACATTCGAGTAAAAGATGTCGACTAGTTTCTACTGTCTCCTCTGATTTGCAGTATCTACATTTGTTATCTGATGACAATTTCCTTATGAATTGAATTTCGTTAGTTTGTAGTTGGTTTAATCGAAATCTCAAATATGTTCTGGCCAACCTTTTATCTGGGAACTTTTTCAGATAACCTCTTGTGTCGTATAGTTTTTTCGGGACCGTTGGGAAGTCTTTCATCAACTTATATGATCGCTCTATGTCCTCTGTCCTGATCCAATCTGCTTCAAATAGTTTTTTTGATATTTTGACTGGGTTTATTTCAAGTGTCTCTTCCAAGACATCTAGATCTTTCAATAACATCATATTTCTCAGCTTCCAGTCTTTTAGTGCATGGATCTTGTCCATTGTCATCTCGTTCTTCACCAGCTCCAAAGGTTTTGGTTTATTCTCCAATTGGTGATTTCGGTATAACATTAGCATGTTTCTCTCCTGGATCGCTTTTAGTGACAGGAGACATAGCTCTCTCCTTAACAGTGGCATCGGTGTTGATTGTGCCAAATTAAGCACTTTCTTCCAGAAATAGCTCTCTAATTTAATCCACAGTACTTCAGGTATTAGGAACATTGCATCTGCTCCATAAAGGATTGCAGGGACCACCTTTGCTTTATAAAAGTTCATTACTGCCAATAGTGAGAATTTCCCGTATTTTTTGTCAATCATCCTTGCTTGTATTGTTAAAGTTTTTATCTTTGTCCATAGCAGATTTTGCATTGTTATTTCGGACTCATTGATTGACATTGTGACTCCCAGATACTTGAAGTCTTTTACTTTTTCCAATTTTAGCCCCTCCGCGAACCAGTTCTGATTGCTTTGTTTCTTCTTTTTCTTGCCTTCCCAAGCCATTATTTTGGTTTTTTCTGGATTCAGCTTTGTTATTCTGCTTCAGATATGTGATCAGGTTCGTCAACTGTCTTTGCAGACCTATTGGTGTGTTATCCAAAAGGATAATATCGTCTGCATATAACAAGCGCGATATTTTTTCACCACCAATAGCTGGAGGGAAGCATCTTATTTCCTTCTCATACTCAGCATAGTCAGCGATATATGCGTTATATAATGCAGGTGCCAGGGGGCAGCCTTGCTTCACCCCCCTGAATGTTGGAATTTCCCTCGACAGTAGTCCATCTTGCTCGAGACTTACTTTAATAGATGTATCCTGGTAGATTGTTTGAATCGGGCCCATAATAGCTGGAGGGCACTTCATAGCATCCAGCTTTTCCCATAGTATGTCACCGTTGACCTGGTCAAACGCCTGTACCAGGTCAACAAATGCCATATATACGGGTTGACCGTTCTGCATAGCCTTGGCTTTGATTGTTGTTAGCATCAATATATTGATCGATGTTCCTGCGTTTTTTACAAATCCTGTCTGGAATGGATCGCCCCCGTTTTCAGCTTTGAGCCAGGCTTGAAATGCTTCCAAGGCGAGCCCGCCGTATATTTTCCCAATAACATCCAACAAGGATATTGGGCGATAGTGGCATGGATCTTCTCGATTTCCGCGTTTAAAGATTGGGACCACTATCGCTTTTCTCCATGAAGCTGGTATATTTTGCTCCTGGTTGCAAGTTTTAAAGATGTTACTAATCAAGGGGGCCCATATTTCTTGATGTTGTTTTAGGTCACTATTTGTGATCCCATCAGGCCCCGGGGCCCTTGAGTTAAGTTTTTTGATTTTTGCTAGGATATCTTCTTCTTTTGTTGTGATCTCCCATGGGGACTCAGTCCCCTTTTTCCTTTTTCGCAAGCAGGCGCTCTCCATGACGGGCAGTGGTGCATAAAGGTTGGAAAAGTGGGAGATCCACCTCCTTTCGCCCACGCTATTTTGTAATGCAGTGGTACAGGACATCATAGTGCCCTTTATAAGGTTCCAAACGTCTCTTGATTTTTTCCCACATAACGTTTTTAACATTAGTTCCGAGTCTGCCTGGTAAAGGGAATGCCTTTTTTGTATTATCCAGGATTTATAGTTCCTATTGGCGTTCTTCCAACTTTCATGCGCCAATTGTGTACCGGATCTGATCGCCATCCGTTTTAGTTTTCGTAGATTTCTTCTTCTTGTTACTAATTCCTGATTATAGGCATGAAGATAGTTCATTGGGGTCTCTTTGATTTTATTTGTCGCCTTTATGTATTTTTTTAACAGGAGTGTATAATCCATCATCTTCTGACTTTTATTTTTGTATTAACTTCCCCATCCATTATCATGGAGTATTTTTCAGAAATCTGCTTAATTGCATTCTCTGTCAGTTTTAACCTGGATCCCTTGATGTTCACATCTATATCTTGGTTAAAGAGCTGTTGGGGTTTCTGTAGGTTCGCCCATCTTGTATGCTGTAAATTATGATCACTGTTTAAAGTCCTTACCATCGCAAAACTGACCGTCATTCCCAGCAGCTCCTTGGACTCAAATGTATGGTCTAATGTCCCCGATTGTTCCACTCTTTGCCAAGAAGGGATCTCCAGATTTTTATCTGATCGTAACCAATACAGGTTATGGAGGTCTGTTGATCTCAATATTCTTTCGAGGTGCTCACCTCTTTTCAAGATTGGCGCAGATTTTGGTAAATGCGGTCGTGGGTTTCCAATATTCTTGCATATAGCATTGAAATCCCCTGTGATTATTGTATGGTTACACGCTTGGTTTTCCGCATCATCATCTAGAATGCTTATGAGGTTTTCCAGATATAGCTCGTCCCTACTTGTCTCTGGGTTCCAGTATGTGTTATTTAATAGTATGCGCTCTTCCTTTTCTCTACTACTACTGTCTATATATTTCCAGGATATTATTAGGAATTGAAATTGATCGCAAGAGTCTTTTTTGTTCCATCACCTCCAAACCACTACCTGATCTTATTGCTGTAAATAAACCGTCTGTGGGACGACCCTTTGGGCCCTGTTTTGCAGGTATGGCAAATGTTGAATATCCATCCATTTCTGGTTTCTGTGTTAACCAGGTCTCCTGTAGACATAGTATATCCCATTGCCCCAGATTCACGTCACTCTTTGCAATTAGGTGACTAAACCCTTGTGTGTTCCAAGAGGCCATATCTATAAAAAAAGTGTCCCCGTGTCACTAAGGAACATGCTTTTACCAGTTGGTCAACCTGGAGGATCCCGATCGAATTTTGTGGTTGCTAGTTGTGTTTCTTTATATGTATGTCCGACGATTTCCATGACCAGTTTGGCGGTGATCTCCTCACAATTTCCGCTGTGCGATTACAAGCATCGTTTTTTCCCCTTTTCTGATTTCGCATCCTTTCTTTCTTTATGTGATAGTTTATCATCCAGATCCCTGCTATAGTTGTCCCTAGGAGAAGAAGATCCATCTCCTCGCTTTTCTTTTAACCATGTACCCGTCTTGTCCTTAGAACGATCTTGGTATATTCTTTGCTGTTCCGACCCATGGTTACTCTCACGGGCCGAATCTTTACTTCCCCTTGATCCATGTTGGTTTTCCTTTTCTTTTTTCTCATTTGCTGGGTGTTTTTGATTTTGGTCGACTCCACCCATCCTTTCCCTTGCTTTTAGGTTTCCACACTGAGTTTTTCCTGAGTTTTTATGTGAAATTTCATTTATCTCGTCCTCTTGTCTTGACGCCTCCATGATTTCCTTAGATCATATCCCAGGATATCAAAGTTTGCTGTTTCATTCTGAAGCATCGTTTTAATAACTTCTGACTTAATATGTAAATATGAACAGTCTTTTCTCCCAGTTTTACAAGGTTCTACCATCCATAAATCTTGATTTTGGATGCATCGTAATCTTGGAATCTGCTTGAATAGATTGATGATTGTATTTCTGTTTAGAATCAAATTGTCTTTAGACCTTTTTTTCCGTTCCAAACGAAATATGCAGGAGCTTTCTATTCTTGACGGGTATGATTTTTCAGTTTGGTCTTTTTTTGGTGTATTTTGCCTTTGCTCGTTACTCCACCTTCGTTTCCGGCTTGACGGAAAAGAATTTCTATCTATGATGTTCCTGGATTTATTTCTAGGTGGAGTAACCCATATTTCCTTCTTCTGCTCGTATTTCTTTCTTTGAACTTCTTTCCGGCCTGCTGTGCGTTTCTGTGTCCGCTTGCCTTCCTCTAGGGTTAAATTTCCTTTTCCTATTGTAAACAACCTATCATCTTGATTTTCTTTTTGATTGCTTACCTTTTCAGCCTCTCCAGATTTATTTTTCTCTCCTATGATACAAACCTTCTTCTTAGGTTCCATTTCCATATTATAGAGGTCCAATATGACTGCTTTTCTTTTAAATCTTGGAGATGCATTATTTTCTGTTTCGTATTCGTCCACTGTATATACACTCCATTCACTTATATCACTTCCTGAGTCTATTGTCTCATCAGCTGGTTGGCTACAGTTAGTGATAATTTTATTTATTGTCTTATTGGCATTTGTTTCCGTGCACATTTTTTTTCTTATTTGTTTAGACTGGCCATTAGAGTTCGCTGTACTTATTGACGATTGTTGATTGCTCACAATTGATTTTTGGTTGGTAAATATTCCAAATGTGAAATTTGTTTTGGTTCCTGTCTCTTTCCCCCTCTGGGTTATAACCACTTTTTCTTTCTGTTGTTTTGTCTGCTTGTTCTTTATTTCCAACCCCTCTTGGGTCTCCTTTCCCACAGTTTTAATGTTTCCATTTGGTTCTTTTGAGGACACTCTTTTCCCACCCTCTATCACAATCTTCTCCAGATCTGAGTTCGTGGGTAAGATCCCTCCGTTCTCTTTCTCTATCAGCCTGTCTTCTTGTATTTTCAATAACCTGTCTTTTGCTACTACATATCCTTCTAGATATGTTAATTTCATGTTCATGAGGGCGATCAAAGAAGTCTGATCCCTTGCTGTATCATTTAAAGCCTCATATAGCTTTGTGAAGGGTGCTAAAGCTATGGTTAAAGTCGACATTATAGACATTAAGTCTATTTTTTGTGTTGAGTCGATACTTGAAGTTGAAGTTTCTTCACTACCTCTTCTGCTTGTAGTTATTATTTTGTTTTGTGCAGGCGTTTTTGTTTGTGGAGATCTTATGTTTCTGTTTAGTTTTTTTGCCGGTCCATCCTTTTCATCATTTTTACTAAGGTTTAATTCAGTTTGTATCCCGGCTGTCACTTTTTCAAAGGATTTGGTTTACGTATTAAAACTGTTGTCTGCGTTGTAACTGACACTTTTTTTGTTGCCATTGGTTCTGTTAAAAGCACGGTGGTCTGGGTGCTAGTGGCTGATGTTTCAGGCCGAAGGGTCTCGGTCTACTGCGTTTGTAGTAAAGGCGTGGTAGATAAGATCGATTTTCCACTGGGTAGTCTGTGTGTAATGGCCGGTTTCTTGAAATGCCTTCTAACCGGGGCGTTAACTTCCTTCGCTTCTTGCCCACTGATATCCTCTCTCTCTTTAACTGACATGGTATCACAGTCGTCCGTCTGTAATACACTATTTAGTAAATCTGCATCAGATATTTCTTCTTCTGTATGCTTTTCCTTAAGTTCTCTAAGGCCAAAGTAGCTTTTTATACAATTTGCCTTTGTCAGATTTAACAAAGTCATTTTATAGGCAGACTTTTTTTTTGGCCTTTAAATTTAGGTGGATTAATCAGTATTTTGCATTGCTGTTGTTTTTGAGATTTCTTTCCCTGCTTCAATCTACCACCTTTTCCGCTTTCCACTGATGCGGACTTCGTTTTTACTTGATCTGCCGACTCACATTTCTTGGAATTATCCTCCTTATCTGATCCTGTCTGTATTTCATACATCATTTCTGCTCCTCCACTTAAATTTTTCTCTCCAGGCGTTTTGTCAGTTATTGAGTTTGTATCTATCGATTCATCCATCTTGCTGTTCAGAAGTTGATGCAGGCGATCATATAAGGCCGCGTTTGGAGTTGCAGCTATGTCATCTATGTTAAAAGCGTCATATATCGATGTTATTTCTTTTAATGACTCATCCGTGATTGCCGATGTTTTACTTGGGATTTGTATCTTGCCGATTGGGGTTTGCCTAGGAGTTGAGTGCAGTTCCACTATGATTTCCACATTTTGATTTGTTATCTGGGTTTGCTCCAAAGGGTTATCGTCTTTTGCAGGCGAGACCAATATGTTACATTTTTCCAAGGTTTCCTCATCTGGTATTTGCAATTTTACTGGGGCTTCTGTGTATACTTCAGCCACAGTGCCCTTTCCCTCCTCCTCCTCAAGCTGTGTTTTTTGCCTTATTTCATTCAGGCCTTTGCAAAGAGTCTCCACATCCTGTGCCATCTGAGGCTCCTCAATCCTCTCTGCTCTTTCTTCCGTTGATATTTCCTCTATTGAAATGATTGGTTGCGCCTCAGTTGCTAAGTCAGTATTTAGGATAGCTCTTGCCTTTTCAGCATCTTTCGCCATGCGTGGGTTTACCCCTTCATTGACTAGGTGTTCCACATGTTTCACCCCTATATGGGCGTCACAAGAAGGAACTCCCCTGTGGCTGGCCCCATCCTTATCCCTCAATTCCGTTAGTCCTATTCCGGAGTTGCCCTTCAGGGCGCTCCTGAGTAAGGGCCCCTGATTTCCCACTCTCCCCCCTTTTTCCAGCTGCCCCAGTATGGATTCTACTTTCCTCGCGGGCCACAAGGTCTCCCATCTCTTCGCAGTAGTCCATTTTATTTTGGACTGCATCGGGTCCCTCGTCAGGGCCTTAGTGTCTCATCACCCTTTTCGATTTCCCCTCCAGCATGTCTCCGCTCCTCCCACTTGGACATTGTACAGTCACCTGTAGCAGAGACATGTCAGCTGGCAGATGTGTGGAAACGGTATCATAGGGGATGGGGGATGGAGGGTGTAGAGGCAGCAAAGAGACCCTACCTTCCTCCATGTTCTCGCAGGGTATTAATTCAGAGGGAATCAGGATCCCTACCTCTTCCTTTTCGGGGACCCCGTCTTCGGCCCCTCCCGGGCCCTCCTTCTCCTTTAATTTCTTACCTTCCAAACGTTTGAGCGTGTCCATTTCTCGGTCAGCTCCTGATTTGCATCTTGACATATGTAGTGGGTTCACCATCTCCTTTGGTGAAGCGGGACTCATCCTTATCTCCGGCTACCTCGAGCCACAAGCAGCCCCACAGCTCCAAACAGACTCCCAACAGACTTTGCCTCCGCCCTTTTCGCGACTCTGGGCTTATCGCCGCAAGGGTGCCACGGCCAGCTTCTTATTCAGCTGATCAGATCACGTGATCAGTCACATGTCCCGCTGGTCTTCCAAAACAAGATCAGCTGCGAAAGGATACGCAGCTGAGAGGCTCAGGATACGATGGTTTAAAGGGACAGAGCCCTAATCCAATCCTTAAAACGTAGATGCAGCTCGCCTCACTTCCAATCCCTCAACCTGCAGTACGAGTTCCTGAAACCACGAGTACACGCAGGAAAAGCACAGGGATCACAGCTCCACCACAGACTCCCAACAGACTTTGCCTCCGCCCTTTTCGCGACTCCGGGCTTTTTTTTTTTTCTCAATCCTTTGCCCGGACACCGCTTGCATCTTCTACTACTCACAAGTCTAATCAGCTTGTGGTCCTACATTTGATTCTTCTTTTCTTCAAAGACTTCTAAAACATTTTACAAATACTTTTCTACTTACCTACCAGAGGTGCTTCATCCTATATAAGACTTTTGCCCAGTGACCTTGGCCTAGTCTGTTATACTACATGACTCTGCTTAGGGGATCCAAAAATATTTGCCTGATTAAGAAAATGTGTGGTCTCTTGTTTGTTCTAATAACCTTTTCCTTTTACCAACTTCTAACGGTATTCTAAATGCAAACAGTAAAATATTAATGTCCCCGGCACCCTAGCTATTGAAGTCACCGGAGAGTGTAGGTTGTGTCTGTGGGCCCTCCCAAAGGGTCTTCACTGATTTTTAGAATATTAAGAGGGGTTTTTTTGAAGTGTATCTGAGTGTTACTTTTATATTGCTCCCTTCTGAATAAGGCTTACTCCTACTGACTGATAAATTAATAATTGTTTATTCAAGAAACCTTGTGTGTAAGTGTTTATTTGGATACTTGTCACTGTGAATCTCTGTGCAACTCCCCTACAACTCACATTGACCCCTATTGAGATAAGCCTGGCTGCTCAACACACTACCAAACTGTGTAGTAGAAGCTTATACCTAAGGTTGGGTTTCCTATTACCTGTAGTCAGTTGTTAACCTAAGTACCTAAGGGTACTGCATACAAACTTTGCCTAACCGGCTGTGCTCCGGTCCATGCAGGCCAGAAAAATGGGCTCCTTATCAAACAAGGAATATGCTTAGACTGCCATACCCATTGCAGGTCTGAAACCCAACTGGGTATCGGTGAGTATATTCTTCCAGCTGTACCAATACCACCCTTCCAAAGATTTTGAAGGTGTCCAAGAGGGAAATGAGCCTATATGAAAGAAGACATGCCCAATTTTCCTTTCTTTTTAAAAATGGGAAAGTTGGCATCCTTCCACGAGGCAGGTATCGCATTGAACTGCAAAATTGCATTGAAGCAAACAGGTAAAGCAGCCCACACTTGTAACAGATCCTGAAGATCTGTAGGTACCACATCCAGACCGGATGCTTGATTATGCGCTGTTGGGGAGAATTCTCAAGAATGTGCTAATTCCCTTCACCTTCGAGACCCCCAGCAACTTTGCTGGATTTTAAGCCTTAATATTTTTACCTGAAGAGTTACCCTTTTCCCCACTCTCTCGTGTTTTTGAAATGTTTCACTCTTGTGTTTTCTTAACACATGATCTTTTCATGTGTCCCACAGCACCTTCAGTGCAGTGGCACAGGGAAACATTTTAAGGCTTTCCCAAGGTTTAAATACCTTCTCTGGGATAAACTACTGTTTCCTAGAGAAAGTTAGGTGAAATTGACTTTACTAGTCTTTTTAAATTCCTAGACCCAGCACACCCTATCTTACTATAGAGTGCTGGAGGGGTTACTTAGTATCCCCCTTTTCTAGATGCTCATGTAGCAGTCAAATTCTACCATTTCCTCTCGAAATGGCTGGTGGTAATGGTTTTACAACAAACTACCATTATTTTTCCTGACTGCGAACACCGGTAGCGTTAAATCGTGGGAGCCGTGTTTTTCAAGATGGCGTCTGAGCCCCCTTTTGTTTAAACAGGTCCCGGTCATCTTTTTTTCGCCATTTCTTTATGGAAAGGTCCTTTTAGAGTTTTGCTCTGCGTGCCAAACCTAGTTTGGTTCCTTTGTTTTTTTGCCTTTGGCAGGCTTCAGAACTGAAGGCCGCCTCTGGTACCAGAGTGTCTGGGGTGGGCAGGAAGTGAGGGAGGTGCCCGAAACTCTCCGCTTAGTCTCCTAGGAGACCCAAATGGACTCTGATATGATTGACTGGCTGACTGTCCGGCAAGGACAGCCACCCTGCTGGGTGAGTGACAGCTAGCCTGGAATGAATGGGAGAGGACTGAATAAAAGGCAAGTCTCTTGGCTTGGAAGGCTGAGTCGACCACTGGAATGAAAGAACCGAAGACCAGCTTGAGAGGACGGCTGCTGCAACTCCTGGACCATTGGTTTGCTCAGTGTAGCCCTGCTGCAGGTCCGAATCGCCAAGTTCATCTTGACAGAGAAGCCCTGCAAGTATGACTTCTCCCTTTGAGTTGGTGGGACCAATCAACTCGACAGTAAGCCACCTGGATACCATTCTCGGAGCTGGTTGTATTTTCCTCAGAGTTGCTGCAGGAAACGGAATAACCAGGGAAGACAGACACCAGTTTGTGTGCTTTACTACAGCTACCGGAACTGAAGATTTGTCAAGTGCCAGCTTTTTCACCAGCCCCAGTGTAGGAGTCCCCCAATGTCCTCACTCTTGTCCCCATGACTGAGGCACAGGAACAGCGAGATCTGTTGCTGGCAGTTCCTGCAGAAGTCTTCAGCTGCATCTTTTTCTTAATTTGTAAGGTACTGTGAAACGAGACTGAGAGTACTTGGCTCTCGCGGTGAAAGTGCTTGAAACTTTCGCAACTAGCAGGCCTTATCAGCTTGTGACCGAACGTATAGTTTTTCTTGTTATAAACTACTTCTGAGAACATCTACAGAGTATTTACCGTTTACTTACCAGAACCGTTTTATCCTATCCAGACTTGAAGCCCATTGACTTATTCCTAGCCTATTGAATTGAATTAATTCTTCTGGTGAACTCAAAGTATCTGCACTTTCTAAGAATAATTGTAATCCTTTTATGTTCTGAACCTATTCCTTTTTGCTCCTTCAAAGTAGCCTGAGTGCCTCAAAAACTTAACGAGTATAATACTTAAGTATATTTGTGTATGATGTTTAACTGCCTCCTTCTAGTGAATGTTTTATAATTGACTGTTGAATAAATTAATAAGTGTTTAATCAAGAAACTTTGAGTGTAAGTTTATTTGAACACCTGTGATTGTAGACCTCTGTGTAACATCCTTACAGCTCACATTCCCTCTTGCGATAAGCCTGGCTGCTCAGCTCTGCTACCAAAAACCGTTTAGTACAGACTTATACCAAAGGATGGTCTTGCTTACACCTGTATTTCTAGTTGTGTGTGGTGGTCCCAAAGGGTACTGCATACATACTCTGCCTAACATGCGCTTGTTAGTCATCTCAAAGATGACTTCCTCCAGGGTAAAGGACATTAGGGCGTGTTGGAGGAACAGCATCAAACTTTTCACTTGGCCCTTGATAATGTTTTGAATAATTATCAACCCATGCCCCTACTTCCACCGCTGTCTCACTACCTTTCATATACCTTTTTATGTGGCGGACCAGAGGCCACAAACTCTCAAAACCTTTTGGAGTCCTTATTGCATGCAGCTTCAGCAAGGCTCTCCCAAGCTAAGTGATCTAGCCCCAACTTTCTTTTCTCTATGGTTGCTTTGTAATTAGATCTTGCATGTATATCAAGCCTGTAGGGACCACCTGCTCTTAATGCAGAAAGCATGGCCTGCTTGGCTCTTTTACATTCATTATTAAAGCGTCCTCCGGAGAAGGAGTGTTCTTACATGCCATGTCCTGCTAAAATAAACATGTTTCCCCAGAAGTTCAACAAACCGATGTATAATGATGAGGGTGGGGTGGGAGATGAGGGAGGGGAGGGCAACCCCGTCCTTGAGGATGGACAAGATAAAGGTCATGTTGGAGCCCGAGATATCGTGTTGAATATTAAAATTATTTAGTTTGGCCCACTTAATCCTTCATTTGCAATGCGGGTTGGTCTCTGTTTGATCAAGTGCAATGACGGAAAGGGGGACTGGCATTTGCTGCTGCCAAAGTAGGCGCTAAGCGATTGGAAAATGGTCACTAGAGGGGTCATTCAACATTTTAAAATCACAAATTAAATCCCAATGTCTTGCTGAAATGCAACAATAATCCATTGTTGAGGATCATTCATGGTTCCTAAAAGTGGCAGCCCCTGCTGTTGACTGATCTCATACCCCATTTGACCAGCCACAGACAGAGGAGATCCCCATTTGCACATGTTCAGGGATCCAGCATCTGTGGGTTTGCGTTCCCCAAGGCCCGATCCTCCATATCCTCACAGATGCCTGTTAGGAAAGGGTTTCTAAGTCCACCGAAGTAAGACTTTGAGGCTATCCTTGCGCTTTACAGAAACATCAACTGTTAGTATGGCCTGTACCACTCCGTATAGAGGTAGCTAATGCAGAGCAGCCAGTCTAGTCTTGGGAGGGAGAGAGGGCTATATGAAGGTACAAAGAACTTGTAGCATGCATATGGTCCAAAGAAACACTTAAACACTGTTATATGCACAAATAATGGCTTATTTTATATATACACAGTTAAAGAGACGACTTTAGAAAGGTAAGTAATACTATAAGCAGTTAACACAATATAAATCCAACACAATGCTTCTGGTAAATAAACCAAAGTATAGAAGACTTTAAGAATGGCAGTATGCTGGTCTAGGTAAGACCCCATTTGTAGCAAACTGTTACTGATTCTGTTTCAGGAATGAGAGTTACACTAACCTCATTAGCAGGTAAGTACACTTGAGTTCCTCCACAGAATGCTTTTGTATTAGCAGTCCTTCCCTAATCTAGGGCGTGAGTTTTCTCAGAGGCAGAAGGGGGACACCAGTGATCCAGTTGCCAGCAGTGGGCAGAACAGTTTCCGGCAACTGTAGGTTATCAGAGTTCCAGAGGATATTTTCTTTTAACAAATGAGTACAGTACTTTAGAGTTGGTAAAAGGGTTCAGGGAAGGCTCCATGAATGCGTTCCAGCATTGGGCCTGGGCGAATTATATGGGTGAACACCCAAAGGTGTGAATCACCACCAAACCCACACAGGAGTGAGACAACGACTTTAGGGAAGTATTCCCTCAAGCCACACAGTACCTCAGCAGTGAAGAAGTCGCAGACTGACGCCTTCACAATGAATCAGCTACAGGACCCAGTCTCTGGATTCTTGGTTTTCAGACGAAAAAAAGGACACTCAGTGGGACATTGCAGCCGCAGTCGAGATGAAAGGTTGCCAGCAAAGGATTCTGCAGTGCTTCTTGCAGCTGTGTGGTTTTGGCCCCTTTTCAAGACACCAGATGAACAGTTGTCGTCTGATCGATTTGCCTTGCTTTCTCGGTCCAGCATTCTGACGAGGGGAGTTCAAGGAGTGGAATCTTGCTTCTGGAGGTCCTGCAGGAGTCCACTGAAGTTTCAGCGAGATTCGTTCTTTAGAAGACTATGCACTGCACACAGCCTTGAGGTCTCGGCGTTTGGGGTTTTGCAGTCCAGGAAGGTCACAGCATGTCATTGATTGGGTTGAAATGCAGGTCTTCTTATGGCTGATTCTCACCAATCCAAGGTTGGAGTAGTCTTCGGGACCCCTCCATCGCATGGAAGAAAGGGTTGGCACAGAGAGCGGTTACTTAGTAGGCATCTTGAGTCACTGGAAGTAGCTACAGGCGTCTTCTCTTCTCTTCTTCATCCTCATCGGATTCAGCTCCAGTGGTCGACTTGTCTTCTGCTTCCAGATCCAGGCTTTTTATCCAGGAGACCAGCCAGTCAGCACTCATGCTACATTCAAACTTTGGGGGCTGTGATTGTTCACATCAAATTGATACACATCAATATTTTGGAGCTGAGCGCAATCACACTTGGGCCAACGGCTTTTCTGCACTCGGTTGGGGGAAAGAATGTCCGGATAATGGACAACGTAGTGGCCATGTACTACCTCAAGAGGTGGTGTAGGGTCACTACCACTGTGCAGAGAGGCAATGCAGCTCTGGTTCTGGGCAATACAAGAAGTAATCTGTCGGCCGTTCACCTAGCCGGAGAGAAGAACACGGCGGCAGATGTTCTAAGCAGACAGAGCAGTGTCTACCACGAGTGGGGAAATAGCTCAGGAAGACCTTCAAGAGATCTTCACGTTTTGGGGAACCCCTCATGCGGATCTGTTCGCAACCAGTGTCAAAAGGAAGTGCAAACTGTACTCTTCCAGGGAATTTCTTCCAAGAGGAGCTCTAGGGGACGCGTTTGTGGTGAACTTGGAGTTTCCACTCCTGTACATGTTTCCTCCAGTACCCGTCATTCTCACGTGATCAGGAGATTGAGAAAGTACAGGAAACGCAAGATCCCAATTGCCCCAGATTGGACCAGGACATGTCCATCTGCCACAAAGAGAGGACCTTCTCTCGCGACAGGAGGGTCGGGTTCTCCATCCAGAGGTCAAGACAGCCTGCCTTCAAACATGGTTTGTGAGGCTGAGGTACAGGGATTGGGACCTCCCGGATGACGACATGGAGATTTTTCTTTTGCCCAGAAGGACAGCAAAAAAGTCTTGTATGGCTGGGGTTGGAACAAATTCTGCAGCTGGTTCAGGGACAAGAATGTGGACCCTTTTCAAAACACCAGAGGGGTTATCCTCTCTGCTGTACTTGATCAATCTGTGGCTCCAGGTTGGGACCAATTAAAGGTTATTTAGCAGTGCTTTCCATCTTCAAGCGCTCATCTGAAGAAACTTCATATTTTAAGATACCGTCGCTGATGCAATATCTGAAGGAACTCACTAATGTGTTCTCTCCATCTCAACAGGTAATCACTTTTGAACCTCCCAATGCAATGTAGATTAACCCTTTGCCAGCGATACAAGTAAAGAATGTATGACTTTTTGGAGGGACATACAACTCAGAGGTTAGAAGAGTATCAGGGAGCCAAGACAGCCAATGTCAGTTGAGCAAAGTCTAGGGGAGCTGAAGGAGTTCTTGAAGGTAAGTAAAACGTCTTGCACTATGTTAGTTTGTGTTGAAAAAGAAATCTCTGTTGGGCCATGAGCTGGGAGGCTTGTGTAAGGCAGAGCTGCAAGCAACTCTATAAAGGGCAGTAAATGAAAGTCCCAACTGAGAGCAAGCAAACGACACAGCGAGAGGTAACCCCTTAGGTCACAGTACCTTAGGTCTGAAGAAATTGGTTCCAGCTGACTTCTCTTCCTGTTGTAGTATGGCAGATCCTGTTGTTCCTGGGCCTAAGTCATGGGGGCAAGATGGAAGGCTGGGGACCCCTGCACTACGATTCGAAGGTCGGCGGGAGCAATGGTCAAACTTCAGATCAGCTGCACTTTGCCGTTTCAGCTTCTCAGGAATAGCACCACTGCAGATCTTTTGACAATGTTTGGACATTCCTTGCTTCTGGGGTCCAGCACTCTGAGGTGGCTCAGGCTTGGTCAGCCCTGCGTCTATGGAGTCTGGAGGATCCTCCTGGAGCTCCGGTCCGGCTTAAAAACAATGCACTTGATTCTGGTCTCCCGCTCCCTGACAATCGGTGCCTGCTGCAGCAATGGAAGTACAGCCAGCTCCAAGATGATTTCCAGATAAGTTTGTCTTGGGATCGATTGGTCCCATCAACCCAAGGGGAGAAGTCGTCCTTTTCAGGGCTTCTCTAGTCGAGATGAATTTGGAGCTTCAACACAGCCGCAGGGCTTCACCGGGCAAATCAACTGTCCAGGAGTTGCAGCAGGCGTCTCTTCCAAGTCCTTCTTCAGATTCCTTCGTCCAGTGGTCGACTCTGCCTTCCAAGCCAAAAAGCCTCACCTTTTATGCAGATTTCTCCCATTCATTCCAGCCCAGCTGTCAGTCACCCAGCAGGGTGGCTGTCTTTGCCAGACAGCTAGCCGGCCAATTACCTGGAAGTGCATTCCTGTCTCCTAGGAGACTAAGCACAAGGAGTTTCGGGCACCTTCCTCGCTTCCTGCCCTCGCCAGCCACCCTGGAGCCAGAGGCGGGCTTCACTTGTGAATCCCGCCAAAGACAAAATGATCAAAGGGATCAAACCTGGTTTGGCATGCAGAGTTAATCTCAAGAAGGACTTTTCCAAAAAGACAGCAAAAAAGACGACCAGGGCCATTTTGACAGCCTGTGGTAAAAAAACACCACGGTAGTTGAAAGTAAACCACTGCCACCAGCCATTCATTGAGGAAAGGGTAACATAAAAATGTTACATGAGAAGCTAGAGAAAGGGGATGCTAAGGAACCCCTCCAGCACCCTATTGTAAGATGGTGTGTTATGGGTCTAGAAAGTTACACATGTAAGTAAAGTCCATTTCACTTCACTGCTCTTGGAAACAGTAGTTTATCCAAGAGAAGGTATTTAAACCTGAGGGAAATCTGGAATCCTTCCCTGTGCCATTGCACTGAAGGTGTGCTGTGTGACACAATGTAAAAGATGCCTATGGAGTTTGTCAGATTCCACAACCAAAAGAAACGGTGTTCAAATCATGACAATACACGAGAGAGTGGGAAAAAGGGTCTAACTCTCTCCAGGTTAAAAATCCAAGTACTCCATATCCAGCAAAGGTGCTGGGGGTCTCTAAGAGAGGAATTGGCACATTTCTGATAATTCTCCCCAACATCCTTTTACTCTTTTGGTAACTTCAACAGTGCATACAGCATCCCACAATGCAGTGCAGTGGGGATACTTTTGTATCCCCTTTAACTTTAGAATTCTTGCTTGTCCTTTGGCAATATTATTGTTTGGCCTTATTCCTGCCTTCTCAGGTCAGGAAATACCATAAAAGGCCACGCACATGCCCGTGAAAGCGGCTGCTCTTGCGGGCTAGTGATGCCTTTGTGTGTGTGTGGGGCCTATGAAGGGGGTGGGACTGTCTGGTCCGACTCCACATCTGTGGTGCCATACAGTCTGGGTGTGGGGCACGTTCATGTTAAAGGATATTTGTACCACACAGTATCACCACCAGAGTGGTCACCTGGCGCTCTGGCGACTCTGAAAAGAAAGGGAAAGGGGGGGGTGAGTAGTGGGAATGAGCTGGAAAACTGCAAGAGTACTGTGATGTGCTGTTGGCAGCCTCAACCCGGTTAACACATGTTGGCTGGGTTTGGGGTGTTTTCCGTTCGGCAGCTGTCGTGTATTGCTGTGAGAGTCTGTGTGGTTTGTTTTGTTGCAGTGTAGTGAAGTTTGTGCGGATTGTTGCATTTATAGGCTTGTGGTTGTGTTTGGTTAGAATTTGAGGTGTATGCAGAGTTGAAAATTGTTAGTGGATTGGTTAGTTGGCATAGCTGTTAGGAAGCGAGGCACTAAACTTCCATATTTCTTCTGCGCGTGTGGCGCTGTTCTGAGGCGAAGTGCTGAGCGCGACAAGGCAAGGGAGGGTAACCAGGGAGAACAAAAACAATTATCTTACTAGGCCCAGTCACATTGAGAACACCAAAGTGCATGGGAGAGGGAAAGGGGAAAAGGTGCATGGAAGGGGGAGAAATGGAAAGTGCAGAGCAAAGGAAAACAGATTAAATAATAAAAGGCAACACACAGTGGTAGTGCAGCCAGCAAGTGGCAAGTGCTGGGTTTAAGGCAGCAGATGGGGTATGTCTGATAAGTACAGGAAAAAGAGGGGGTGCGGCTGTATGGTTACAGATACAGACCCCAGTGCAAGGGATTGCCAGGAGGCAGGGTTTGAGCAGGTACCTGGGCCCGGAAGTCAGAGTATAGGCCCAGGTGCAATGTGCCGAAAGAGAAAATTGGCAGGGGAGAGGAGGGGCTAAGGCAGAAGCAAAGCGGAAGGTCTTGTTGTGCCTCCGGATCCGGAGATAGTTCTCCAAGTTTCAGAGTGGCAGGTAGGCTGTTCCAGAGGGAGGCCCCAGCCAAAGACCGAGAACTACCCCCAGCTAATTTCTTTGAAAAACTGACCCTGAGGTAGTTAGAGGAGCGAAGAGCTCGAGAGGGGAGGTATTTACAGAGGGATAGCAGAAGGTGTTTTGGACCCAGGCCCAAGAAAGCCTTGTGGACAATGCAGTGGGTTTTGAATGTAATCCTTGCATCCACTGGGAGCCAGTGGAGAGACTTCACGGCTGGAGCGATATGATCCCTGCGCTTGAGACCAAGGACAGATTGCAAGTTAGAGTCCACCAGGTTTGCTGCTGCCACGGGTCCCAGGTTGGATAGGCCACGATCACCATCGCTGTCCGCCTCCATAGCCAGCCGGCAATCAAGCTCCTACTCAAAGAGGAAGTCATCCACCCCAGCCAAGTTCCTGATGAGCCTCAGCGGAAAAAGAGAGCATCATCTGACGCCTTCACATCAGCCTCTGCCACCACGTCGGGACCAGACTTCCCCCAGCAGCCCCGGATACGGACACTGGTACAGAGCCGGCCACGGAACCGACGAAAGAAAGGACTCCGTCCCGGCAGATGATGAATCGCCACAATTGGGTGCTCCTCATAGTTTCTCCACCGGTGGGATTGTTCCACTCCATGATCAAAGGAGGGTTTTCTTGCATCAACGGTGAGAATCCAAGAGAAAGACTATCATGGCGCTAACCTTTCTGAACGACATTTGGGAGGAGGCCCTGGCCCTCATGAAGAACCCATGCAATGCTCTAGCCAAGCAAGACAGGTTGGAGAAAAAGTACAGGGTGGCAGACACCACACCCAAGAGCCTGAGGTCTCAACTGTCGCTGAGACTTGGTGGCGTCGGCTGGCGCGAGGAAACATTTGGCTAACCCGGCCTCATCATCAGTCCCCCCCAGACAGCGAGGTGAAGAGGATGGACGCCATGGGGAAGGTTATTTACATGGCAGCATCCACAGTCAAGGCGGCCAATGCCCTGGCTATCTTGGCCCGGTACGTCAGGTTGCTGTGATACGAGCTGGGCACGATCCTGGAATTCCTCCCTGATCTCAAAATTGAGGCGCTCACCCTTTTTCTGGAGGCGGTGAGTGGTGTTGGACCATGCCATCTCTGTGCAGTGTTCCGGCAGTTGGGAACAGAGTCTGCCTTTTGTCTGCAGGGATGGTTGAAGACCACTAACTTTCATCAGGACGTTCATGCAGAGGTGCTGTGCATGCCTTTCGATGGCGAGAATCTGTTTGGGAAGGTGGTCGACAAGTCCCTCCAAGCCATAATAGATTGAAGTTGGAGACAACACTTTTCCTAGGCACCCTTCAGCAGTATCGCTCATCTTTTCTCTCCTCCAGGGGAAACTTTATCAGATCGTCCAAAGGTTCTCCACATCTTAGAGCCAACCTTCCTGTTCCTCCACGCAGGAGGGCCTACAGGGGCCACGCCCAGGCCTCTGGTAGCAGAGGTCAGTGTCGCCCTCAGGGCAGGGCCCCGCCACCCAAGCAGGCCTGAACTGGCCAAGACATCGGACCCCCACTCTTGCACCCCGGTGGGAGGCCAGCTGACAAGGTTCGTCAGCGAGTGGATGATCACCACCAACCAGATGGGTGCTGGATGCTCTCGCCCAGGGCACACGTTGGAGTTCCAACACAGAACGTATTCTACCGGTTCCCCGCCAAGAGCTTAACATCCCTCTGCTCCTGGAAGAAGTGCGAGCCAGCCTACCGATAGGGGTGATGGAGCTCATTCCCCAACGACTCCGGGGCTCCAGAGTCTATTCCAGATACTTTCTGGTAAGAAAGAAAACAGGGGGTTGGAGACCCATCATGGACATACGGCATCTGAACAAGTACCCGAGGTCCCGGAAATTCAGGATGGTTGCGATGCAGCATGTGCTCGGCCAACTGGAAGAAGGGGATTTCTTGCTGCTGTTGTACGATGCCTACTTCCATGTCCCCATTTACAAGAAGCATCGAACATTTTCAATGGTCCGTGGTGTAAGTCCAGCACTACAAGTTCAAGGCCTTGCCATTCGGTTTGAAATCAGACCCAAAAGTGTTAACAAAATTCCTGGCAAAAGTTGCGGCCCAACTGCATCTGCAGGGCATACACGTATACCCGTGCCTGGAAAATTGGCTGATACATGCCCGCTCATGGGGCTGGCCAATGAGCATGCAAAGGAGACCGTTCGACTACTGACGGAGGTGGGATTCTCTGTGAACTGTCTGAAGTCCTGCTTGACGCCATCGCAGAACACACTGTTCCTTGGCACCAGACTCAAGTGTCTTGTTTGGTGTCACCCTCGGAGGAGAGGCTAGCGGCTATTCAAGGGAATTTGCAATGACTATCGGCTATGGTACAGGCCATCAAGTCGCTGCTGTGCATCTTGTTGTCCTACATCTACCTCGTCCGTCACTGCAGATTGCAGATGCGACCCCTACAGGAATTTTTGAATGCAGGCATCTCCGGAGGTTTTGCAGATGAGATCCCGCTCAATGAAGTTCCGGCGGGTTATAGAGTGGTGGGGGGTGCGCTTCCACATCACCCAGGGAACGGAATTTCAATCCCTGCCATACCAGGAGACGGTCACCACGGATGCCTCTCTGGAAGTTTTGGGGCTCACACCAGACGTCTACACACCAGAGGTCTGTGGTTTCCAGAAGCGAAGGATCTACACATCAACCTCCTGGAGCTACGGGTAGTGTTCTGGGCCCTCAAGTCTTTCCTGCCATATCTGAAGGGCAAGGAGGAGAGGATGTTCACTGACAACACCTCCACCATTTTCTACATCAGGAAGCAAGGGGGGCACTCAGTCCACAGCGCTCTCCACTGAAGTTCAGGACCTGTGGCTCTGGGCTATGGACAAGGGGATGTTGCTCGTCCGTCTCCACCTGGCAGGCGTCAAGAACACCATTGCAGACTCCCTCAGCCACGAACTGCGCTCCTGCCACGAGTGGGAACTTCATCAGGATTAGGTGGACTGCCTGTTCGTCAAATGAGGCGGACCCCCAATCGAACATTTCGCCACGGCAGCGAACTCCAAATGCCAGAAGTTTGCAAGCAGGTTTCATAAACTGAGGAGCTTGGGGGACGCGTTCTCCTTCCTTTGTGAAGGCCGTTTCTGTACGCTTCCCCTGTTTCCTCTCCTGCTACGTGTCATCAACATACTGTGTCGATGTAAGATGATACTCCTCACCCCGGTGTGGCCGAGACCGATATGGTATCCAGACCTGCTCAGCCTGTCAGCGTCGCCTCCAGTCAAGTTGCTGGTACTTCCGGATCTGCGCAATCCTTCATCGCGACCAGGACTGTTGCACCTGAACGCATGGCTCCTGCTGCCTTAGAGTGTGGAGGCTATGAGCTGCCAGCAGACTGCAAGGAGGTCCTCGCCAGGGCATCGTCAACCCTAAAGTGCTATGGCCGTAAGTGGAAGCATTTTGCCACGTGGTGCTGGTCACAAATGATGACCCCTCTGAGGGTCACAGCTCCACAGATTCTTCCTTACTTGCTGTCCTTGACGAGAGCTGGACTGGTTCATTCATCCATCAAGGTACACCTGGCAGCCATCTCCCTCTACACCAGGTCTCCGGGAAGATCTGCGCTGTGGTCCTACAGACTTGTCAAGGAGTTACTCGAGACTTTTCCGATCTTTCCATACCCATACCCGGCATGGGAACTCAACGTGGTTCTAACAAGGCTCATGGGGACCCATTTTGAACCTATGCATCAAACGCCTCTCCGGTGTTTCTCGTGAAAGACAACTTTCCTTGTGGCCATCATCTCTCCCAGACGTGTTGGTCAGATCCAGGCCCTATCCTGCAAGCAAACCGTATCTGACTTTCCACCAATCGAGGTTGGTACTGTGTATGCACCCCCTCATTCATGCCGATGGGTGTCGGCATTCCACCTTAACAAGCTTTTCGTTTTTGCCTGTTTTCTTCCCAAATCCTTTCTCGCTGGCAGAGGTGGCCTTGCATTCACTGGACGTTGCTCGTGCTCTGAAGTTCTATGCGGTGTGCACAAGTTGTTTCGGAAGACTGCTCAATTGTTTGTGACCTTTGGACCTGTGAACCATGGGAAAGCCTTGTCCAAGGCTTCCATCTCCAGATGGCTTTCCGGCTGCATCATTCACTGTCATTGGCTGGCGAACCCACTCCACCAGAGCAATCGCTGCAACAACGCGTTCCTTTCTGGTGTGCCGCTGCTCGACAACTGCAGGGCTGCAACGTAGAGGTCCACGCATACCTTCACAAGATTCTACTGCGTTGATGAGGATTCCAGGGACGAGTTCATAGTCGGCCAAGCAGTGCTGTGCAACCCGTTTGCTTGAGGTGAGTCTGTTCCAGGGGTAAGCGTTGATTACTTCTGTTGATCCTTGCCACCTCCTGTGGTTGTTTAATGTTTACTTCTGTGTATTAGATATTCATGAGCATGTAAATCCATGCCAGACTCCATGCTGGAGAAGGTTTGTTACTTACCTGTAACTATTGTTCTCCAGCATGGGTCTGGCATGGATTCATATGCCTGCTCATCTTTCGAATGCCTCGCCTGCAGGCTCTCTCTCCTGGCCAGTCCCTTACCGTGGCTACCATCTATCGGCCCCCTGGTCAGATCATCTCCTTCCTCTCTGAGTGGGCGGACCTCTCCTCTTCCCTCCTGGTCTCGACCACTCAACTCCTCCTTGGAGACTTCCACTTCCACCTGGATGCTTCCTTTCTTTCCTCTGGACTCTTTTGTGACCTCTGCGACTCGCTTCCTATTCTCCCCTCTGGCCCGACTCGCCCTGCAGGGCAGACTTTGGATGTTCTCTCTTCATACCTTCCCCTTTCTATCCCTCTCACCACTCCTATCTCCTGGAGTGATCACTTTCTCCTTTTCTCCCAGCTCACCCTCTCTACCCCTCAGGCCAAGCCATCTCCAGCACTGCCACCTACCTTCTCGATTATCCGATCAATGAAGCGTGTGTCAGTTGAAGCTTTCACCACCACTTTCTCCCCCCCTCCTTCTGGCTGACTCATCCTGACACAGCCCTTTCCATGCTCCACTCTATTTCTGATACTCTGGATGTTCTTGCCCCTGTCATGAGGATCCGCTTGAAGCCCAAAGCCAAGTATAACTCTTGGTACAGCTCAAACCTTGTCACCCTTAAACACAAGTGCAGGGTGGCTGTGAGGAAATGGCGTGCTTCATGTACACCCTCTGACAAACTGGCCTGCCGCCTGCTCTAAAGGCAATACTGGCTTTCTGGCTGTACCAAGAAGAGAGCCCACATCCAAGCCCACGTCTCCGTGGCATCTAACAAACTCTGCTAAACTCTTTAAAATCTGCAATGAGCTGGCCAGTCCTGCTGCAGTCTCTATCTCTACCTCTCCCTTCCCCTCTCAGGCCCTCTGTAAGCCCTGGCCTCTCATTTCATCTCTAAAACTCAAGGCATCCTGTCCTCTCTTCTCTACCTCCTCCCTCTACTCACTGCTCTTCCCCTGGCCCTTCTTCAGCCACCTCTCCTCCCTCCCTCCCTCCTCTGCCTTTCCCCCGTTACCCCCAGACGAGGTTTCAAGACCAGTCCGATCTATGAAAGTCTTGTCAAAACAGGTTCACCCCTACCTATTCCTCTAAAACCATCGAGGACCACATTGACACCCTAGCTCCTGCTCTGGCTGACTTCTGCAACCACTCCTTCGCCACTGGAGTCTTCTCTCCACCCCGGAAGCACTCCCTTGTACACCCTTGTCTTAAACCCTCTGCCGACCCCTCCTTCCTGGCTAACTATCGCCCAGTCTCCATTACTCTTTTCCTGGGCAAACTCCTGGAAAAGCTGGCCATCTCCCAGCTTAATCTTCACACTGTATCTGTGGTTGTCTACATGTCCATCAGTCTGGCTTCAGAGCTGCCAGAAGCACAGAAAGTGCTCTCCTAAACCTACGTGAAGACCTGCTCTCCAACCTTGATTCAACAGCCCTTGTGTCATCTTACCTGATCTCTCTTCTGCCTTTGATACGGCCAGCCTTGCCATCCTGCTAAACCGTCTGTGATAACCTGACTATCACCGATCAGGCCCTGGCATGGCTGACTTCTTTCCTCTCTGATCGCCCCTCCCAGGTCCAACTTGTGTCCTTCCTCTCCTCTATCTCTTCATGTGGTGTTCCCCAGGGGTCTAACCTCTCTTCCTGGTTTTTCAACCAATACATGGCACTTCTTGCCCACTGCATTGCCGCTCTCTGCCCCAACTTCCAGTGCTATGCAGATGACGCTCAACCCATTTTCAGGCTCCCTTCCGCCACCTCTTCTCTTTGTCTCCTCTCTGACTGTCTGCTATCCAAGAGTGGTGTGCCGCTAATGATCTCCGCCTTAATGCCAGTAAGACTGAGATTCTCCTCATCGGCCCACCTGCTCCTTCCTTTCCTGTCACTCTGGCGGGCCTCTCTTGGCCCTCTTCCTGCTCCCACCTGTGAGGCTAAAAACCTCAGGGTCATCTTCGACTCCACACTTTCCTTCTCTCGTCACATCTCTGACGTCACTAAGTCACACTACCAGCTGCTCCTCCGATGTATTCTTCCTTTCCTCTCCTTCCTCCAGAAGCTCACTGCCTCCAGAGCTCTGGTTCTCTCTAGGCTGGACTACTGCAACAGCCTCTTTCTAAATGTGCCTGCCTCTACTCTTCACCTTCTGCAACTCATCCAAAACAGGACTGAAAGACTTGTCTTTGGCCTCAAGTCCAGGGATCGTATCTCCCCAGGACTGAAATCTCTGCACTGGCTCCCAGTGGCAGAGATGATTAAGTTCAAAACCCTCTGTATTGCCGACAAGGCCTTCTGGGCACTGTGCCCTCTATACCTTCAACTCTCTTCCTAAATATCTTCCTTTTCGCGCTCTTCGCTCATCCGCCTCCAACTCCCTGAGGGTCAGTCACTTCTCCAAGCAACGAGTTGGTGGTAGATCTTTCTTCTGCTGGGGCCTCCCTCTTGAACAGCCTCCCTGCCTCTCTGAAACTTGGGGAGAACCATCTACGGTTCCGGAAGCACCTGAAGACCTTCCTCTTTGCCCCCCCCGGCAACCCTTGCCTCGGGGACGACTTCTGTATCCCTACAGCCCCCTACCAGCACTTGACACCTGATGCCTGCGCTTACCCTTGCACTCGCCACCAGCTGGCCGCACTTTTTTTGTCTTATTTATTTTACTGTTATCCTATGTGCTGCACTACTCCCACACTTTCCCCTCCCCTGCACTTGCCCTCTCAATGTCACCTGCCCTAGTAAGATTGCTGTCTGTCTTCCCTGTTTCCCACTCCCTTGCTTCGTCGCACCTTGAAACTCTTGTGTATAAGCGCGTTATAAATGCCAGATCATATCATGCAAACCCCAGCCCCTTTGCGGCTCTTCTTGGTCATACTGCCACTTTGTGTCCTTTCCAAATCTGAAGATTGCTGCCAGAGGCAGGGCTTGGGGAGAGGACCGTCATTGGATGGGGGCCGTATGACCTAGAGGACAGTGATTGGTTTAGAGGAGAAATACAGTTTTAAAGCGAAACTGTTTTTTTTTTTTTTTTCTTCAATATTCGTGAGCATGTGAATCCATGCTGGAGAACAATAGTTACAAGTAAGTAACTTAAACCTTATTTTAGTTATTTAATTTATTGTATGCATTCCTACAAACCTAAAGGTGACTATATATGTTTGGTAGTTGAGTATTGTGTGCTGTTACCGCCTGCTTGTTTCATTTTACTATTGTGTGTTGGGCCTTTAATTGAGTATTTTTGTATTTACCTCTCTGAATTGAATTGTGTGCCACATGTGCTCATTGTGGACCCCTTACCCCACCCACTTTCTCCTGAGATTGGCCCTTGACCACTCACTTTGATTGGGTTTGGCTAATCTCCGAGTTCCCCTTTTCACTAGAACTAGGGTGGCCTCCTAAAATCTGTCCCCCAGGCCAGTTTCTAGAAAGCCATCTTAACAGGTAGTGTGACTGAACAGCAATGCTTGGACTAAGAAGGGCATGAGATGGGTTAACGGATCAGTTAAACACAGAGAGCACCCTTAACGCAAGTTAGGCAGAATGTATACAAATTGTTATTTATTTAGACCTTCAACAACTTTTATCAATAAAAAAAACCACATACTTAAACCTTCACTGTTAACATACACATTCATCTCGATGTGCTCTACTAAGAGCACACACTTCACTTTTACATTAGAATCGCTTTTCACTATACTGAAATTGTAGCAAAATAAGTGAATAAAGAAATAGAACCAGGTAAGTAATCCATACTTGGCCAACTTTATTGTAAACCGATTAGTTCCCAAACACCATACAAAACCTTAGAATTAAGGTTCTAACCTTAAACAGTCCTTCCCTAGCTAGAAAATATGCCTATTGCCCTTAGTGTGACAGGTCCCAATACATATTTTCAGGAGGCTAGGATTCTCTAAGAAGGTTGTACAAGTTTTGGCTTCATCCAGCAAGTAGCTGCAAGTGATTCAAATGTTAAGAGAAACAAGAGGAAAGTCTTTAAAAGGGCCTCTCCGTATCCAGACAACTTAGGGGAGACCCAGTGGAGGATACTGGGCCAGAACACAACCATTCAACGTTAGGCAGGGCAGAGATGGGGCTAGAACTTTACATCCACAGAACCAGTGCTTAAATTGGGTGGGAGGTTTGGGGGGCTTGCCATGGCCCAACCCCAGCAATTAGTTCTGAGCCCCTGCACTTGTTGCTGATTCCAGCTTGATTATGTTGTGGTGTGGCAACTTTATTTTAACTGGCAGTGAGTGAGTCATTTTAGTATAACAGTGCAAGTTGTGAAATTGCTGGGACCTTGCAGCTATTTTGAACCTACCTCTACCCTAGGAGAGCCAAGTTACCTTGAAACCAACATTTACCAAGAACTACCTCTCTGGTCCAAGTGGTGCCTTACAAACCTGCATATGCGACATTAACTTTGAGTGTTTGAACATATTAAAGAACAAGGGCACATCTAGTACACATTAAACATAATGGATCATACATAATAGCCAAAAAGTTACTGTTCGTCTAATGTGGAAGTTAGATGTGTGGTACGCTGTGCGTCCTGGTTACCTAGGGTGTACAGTCTTTTCACTGAAACCTTTTTCATCGAAAGTTGTTTCACCGAAAATTAATTGAAAGATTTTTTTCATAGAAATAATCTTTCACTAAATATATGTATATATGTTTGGGTAGTGTAAACAGTTACATTTTGAAAACAAGCGTTCAGGGGTATCCCCCCAATTAAAATGTCATTAGTCTACATTAGGTGAAAAGGTTTTGAATGAAACCTTTTAGTTGAAACATCTTTTCGATGAAAAATGTTTGTGAAAAGGCATGTAACCGTTGCCTAGCCGTACCTGCTGCTTACTGGGCGATGCACAATGAACCTTAATTTCAAGCTCAGCAGCTTTCACTGGCCACAGTTCTGCATGGGCTAGCTCATTGTTATTCATGAACCTGATGACGTAGGTTGGCAGGGCTATTTATCAGTTTTCATGAATAACAATGAATTGGACAATGACAATGCTGGGCACTGATGCTGGCCATGTCCGCACACTACTCCACTCAGCCCGCATGACATTGCTGCAAATTCTCTATTGTAAAAACTTTCAGGGACGGTTGACAACAGGATAGTCACCAGTGAGCAGCCCCCAACACAGGGGCAAGGCCAGTGAAAAGGCCAATATCCAAGTGGAGTTCCTAACATGAGTGACGACCTATATAAAAGACAATCTTGGTGCAATGTTTGATAGTTAAGTTGATCAGTTAAGTAATGATTTTGCCTGCATTTGTCCATCATTTTACCGTAGGAGGTAAGCATGCTTGCTCTTTTTTTTCTGTGGATAGATGGTTGCCATGTTCCACTTGATATCTGTAAATTGCATAGTGGATCTGTCGCCCTCAATTAACTGGTGGGAGTTGCAGCTTTAACCACAAATATGTTGACACAGTATTGGAGCAGCCATGGGTAGTGGTAACAGTGGGCGGGAAGTTGCCCACCCAAATGTGTAACAGGCCTGCTAGAAAATATTTGGTCCCTGGCACTTAACTTCTTACAAATTAAGCACCGCATAGAACCTTATGCGGATATGGGGTGAGGTAAAAACGGGTATGTAGATTCACTCTGGGACCGTTGTACGAATTTCTGAAATCACTGGGCCTTGGTTCCATTGGAGAAAGCCCATGGGTTGCGGGTGCAGAGGTCACTTCAGGCGTCTGGTTCATGTCTGCCTGTGTGTGGTTCTGTGCTGCGATGGACCAGATTCTGGACAGATGGACATTTAGGACACATCTATGTTGGGAACACCCCTCTGCTGATGGCCTCGGAGGACTCCCAAGTCACGATGAATCTGAGGAATTTCTCTTCTTGCCAGGGGCTAGCCATCCCCTTTAAGGCTTAAGGAGGTGAGCCAACTAAGCAAGACCCTTACTAGATTTAATTCAGAAGACTGTGCCCTGCACACTGGCTTAAGTTCTCATGGTATTGGGGTATTGCAGCAAGGCAAGGTCTCAGCACAACATGAGATGGCTCAAAATGCAGGTGGTCTTGAGTCTAGTGGAACTCATCAGGCTCTTGGTTGGGTTTGTCCTTTTCGGGTTCGCCAGGTCGATACGAAGGAAGGTTAACTGAAGGCTCCTGCAGGCTTGCTCGTCGCCGGAAATTGCTACTTCCATCGTTTCTCCATCTTCCTCTTCGGTTTCAGCTACATTGTCAGCAGCTTCCGGGTCCTGAGTTTTGACATATGATCCCTCCAGGTCAAAACTCCACTACTTATATCTATGTTTTTTCTTATGTTTGTAACCCACTGTACCATTTCAATGTATTGCACTTTGTTACTCTTGCTCTTTTTTTTCTGCTGCCCCACTGTACTTATTCCAGGGTGTAACTAAGCTTTAAGTATCCTTGTACCTGTTGCGCCTCGCTACCTAAGGGTTTTGTGCGCCATATAAATTAATAAACGAACAGCAAGGGTGGTCTAGATGTCCAATTAAAACAGCCACCCCCCACTCATTTCAGGCAAGGTGGAAGACAAAGGGCAGCAGAGTTCTGCATTCCTCCCTCGCTTCCTGCCTTTCCAGACACTCTTGAGTGTCTGCAGGGAATCCACAGGATTCCCACTGAATACAAAACAGCCACTTAGGTTGTCCCCACCTAGGATGGCAGGGGAAGAACTCAAACAGCAAGTACACAGGAAATGGTGAAGAAAGGAGCCCACCAGTTTAGGGAAATTCTGGCTCTTCTGTGCATTAGAGTCTGAATTAACAGCCTGCAAGTAATGAAGACAAAAATCATACTATGCCACCAAGGAGACTTGCAATTGTAACAATGTTACAAGGTAAATAAGAAAAGGGATGCATTGTAGACACCCCCCCCCCACACTCAGCACTCCACATAAGGTGGGGTGTGCTGGCTCACTATATAAAATGTAAAGGGGAATTAAAATCATGCTTTACTACTTGGTTACTGTACTCCACCCACGTACATGAAAGAGAAATTAACAGGGGAGCCCATAGGGTCAACCCAACCTAAGCCCAAGTGTCGTGGGGAACTAGGACAACCATATACTATCGAGAGACATAAAAAGGTCACCTATAAAAAGAGTAAAAGACTAGGTGAGAGGGGCGAGAAAGATTCCCCTTAACTTGGGGACAAGGTAAAATAGCTACCTAGTCAGAGCAAAACGTGTTGACACAGGCCAGAAAGATGTATCATTTATATGAAAATCTTACCTTGCAATGACTAAAATTGACAAGCAGTTTAAAAATATGTAACAAACTCCTTTTATGTTACTGAGGATTCCCAGCCTGATGGGGGAACTTTAAAACTGCATGTGAATCTCTGAAAGTTACCAATACTGGAGAACGGGCGTTACATGCAAGTAACATATTCCTTACCCAGGAGTTGTGAACTTACATTCCACTCCAACCAAGGGTCAACTTGCCAAAGAGGTTGCCCCTCAGTCTGAGTTTTCCAATACACAACAAGAATTATTTCTTCCTCTGAGGCCTTATGGCGTGCGCCTAACTGGGGTAGTGGGCCCACATAATGGCAGTGTTGGTGAGGAGACAGTCCTCAAAGACAGTTCGTTTTTATGATATACTTTGTATTTTTTAGTACTGTGTATAATGTACTCACTGAACCTGATAGAGATCTAGATCTTTAACATCATTTAACTGTATATTTAGAATATCTCTGTGTAGGGTATTTATTATAAATAAATGTGTTGACTAATTATACCTTTGTGTAAGCCTGCTTCCCATACCGGAGAGTTAAGTCTTGTTGCTCGGTTTACGTTGCCTATTTTTCAAAGATACTTTGCTTTCCTTTCTTGTCAGATGTTACCCCCCTGCCGTCCCCCCTGCTCCCCCCAACCACCCCGCAGCCCCCATTTAGGTCAGTGGTTGCAGATCCCTCAATAGAGGGTTGTACAAAAACTGTCTTAAGTCAGGATAGGTGACCAGGGCTCAAGCCAGGGAAAGTGGAGCAAAGGTGTCATGCCAGCTGGAGGACACATTTCCTTGTTGAAAACTGGATCATCCTGCTGGATTCTGCCTCCACTCTGCAAACATGGGTGGTACAACATTTCATGAGCCCAGCCTTTGTGAAGCATGGTCAAAGGAGTCTCTTGCTCCCTAGGGGGCTAATGTAAGTCGACCAGACTGCCGTGTATCCTTGATCTGAATTTAGATAGGTGGTGATACTTAGTTGTCTGTGAAACGGTTTTGCTGGTTTTGATATTTTCACATACTTTTTAATAGATTTGTCCTAATAATTTCAAACAGGGCATGGAGCCGACGTGAAATGTGTGGACTGGCACCCAACTAAGGGATTGATTGTGTCGGGAAGCAAAGATAGTCAACAGCCAATTAAATTCTGGGATCCGAAGACGGGGCTGAGCCTTGCCACATTGTAAGTGTTTGCCTCCTACTATACACAGTAATTTTTATATTTATGATGGGAAGACTAAGAGGACTAATACCCTGGTTTTCAGTGGGATAATTTACATGGAATTGTTATTATGGGACAATTATGGGTTTTTCTAGAGAATGGAAGAGGTTGGCCGGAGGCTACACAGATCTATCATGAAAGTAAGTAAAATGTCCCACATACTAAATGTAGTTTAAAGTGGTTAATTTTTGTATTTCTTTAGGCGTTCAGAATTATTTTAATTAATTTTTATTATACAAGGATTCCCTTTTCGCAACATGTTTAAACTTTGGATTTTATTGTCGCTGTTGGTGTTTGTGTTCTGCCCCACGAGACAAATGTGTGTATAGTATAGGTATAGGGTGAAATCTATCTATACGAAATGCGAAAATGTTTGAGCCATAGGACGGATCAGCATGACATTTTATGTTCGGGTGGGGACCCATGTTAGGGAGAATTCTCAGAAATGTGCTAATTCCCTTCTACCCTAGAAACCCCCAGCTCTTTTGCTGAACTTTAGGACTTCATTTTTATCCTGGAGAGAGTGAGACCTTTTTTCAACTCTCATGTATTTGATTTCAACAGTTTTCTTTTGGCTTTGGAGTCTGACAAACTCCATGGGCATCATCTTTTTACATTGTGACACACAGCACTCTCAGTGCAGTGTCACAGTGAAATCCTTTGGATTTCTGCCAAGGTTTAAATACCTTCTCTTGGATTACCACTGTTTCCAAGAGTAGTAAAGTGACATTGACTTTACTTACCTTTTTTTTTCTCTTTGTCGACCCAGCACACACTATCTTACAATAGGGTACTGGAGGGGTTAGTTAGTATCCCCTCTGTATAACTTCTCATGTAACATTTTTGTTACCCTTTCTGCAATTAATGGCTGGTGGCAGTGGTTTACTTTTTCTTACCATTGTGTGTTTTTACCGTGGGTTGCGTTCGCAACTGCAGTAGCGCACCCATGGGCGCCCATTTTGTCAAATTGGCCCGGTCTTCTTTTTTCGCCATTTCTTGTTGGAAAGGTCAGTCTTGAGATTTGCTCTGCGCGCCAACCAGGTTTGATCCCTTTGTTCGGTTTTCTTTGGTGGGGTGGGGGCCGACTAACATGATTTCTTCAAGAATGGGAGGGAATAACATCAGACCAGTGGGTACTCAAGACCGTCGCCCACGGGTACTGCATAGAATTCAGCTAGACCCCCCAGTTCAGACCTCCACGATCAAGACGCCTGACGCCGGAACACCTGCACATCCTGCTACAAAAGGTCGAGATCCTGCAGGAAAAGGGCACCATAGAAGTCGTACCTCTCCTACAGGTAAACAAGGGTATTTATTCAGTGTACTTCCTTGTACCCAAAAAATGATCTGACCATGCGCCCTGTACCAGATTTGCAACCAGCAAACAAATTTGGCAAACCTCAAAAGGTTTGTATGGTCACTCTATAGGAAGTAATTCCCCTGTTCACACAGGGGTACTACATGGCAACATTGGACATGAAAGATGCATACTTTAATATTTCAATGTTGCCAGCGCACAGAAAATACCTCTGATTCATGATCAAGGACAATGTCAGTTCAAGTACTAACCTTCAGCATTGCCTCGGCACCAAGGGTATTAACAAAGGTACTGGCAGTGGCAGCAGCACACATGCACAGGCTTTACATCCCAGTTCATCCATACCTCGATGACTGGCTCATAACAGGGGATTCCTATGAAACATGTCTGTCAAATAACCAAAAGACGATAGACCTCTTATTCAGCCTGGGATTTTCCATCAACAAGAAGAAATCCAGCTTAGACCCCAGTCAAGTCAAGTAGTTCCTAGGGGCTCTAATTCGAACAAAGGACGGCCTTGCCATCCCCTCCAAAGATGGGGTCCAAAACATGTTTCAAATCCCTCAATATGTAGCCAGTCGAGATGTGACGGTACGCAAGTCTATGCGACTGTTAGGAATGATGACGTCCTGCATTTATTTGGGTCCTCGCGCGTGCTTGCGCATGCGTCTTTGCAAGAGTGGCTCAACAGCCAGTGGGGTCAGGCAAGCGGACAATGGGACAATCTAGTGGTTGTCTCTCCAGCCCTCGTTCTCTCGCTGCAGTGGTGGCCGAGGGAGTACCTCTTGAAGGGAAAGTCCTTCACCACCCCCGCAGTGGAAGCCACTCTCACTACAGACTAATCTCTCACAGGGTGGGGAGCTCACCTACTTCAACAGACAGTGCACAGAGTATGCTCGTCAGATATAGCCTCCAACCACATAAATCTGTTGGAACTGTTAGCAGTATTCAAAGCACTGAACACCTTTCAGACACAACTGCAGGGGAAGACAATCCTGATCCTAACATTCAGCACCACAACCATCTACTATCTGAACAAACAAGGGGCCACTCACTCTCCAGGGCTGTCCAGACGGTCCCAGAACATCTGGAAATGGGCTCTCAGACACATGTTCCTGGTCTCGCAACATGTTCCAGGGGAACTCAATCTTCTGGCAGACGTACTCAGCAGAGATTACCCACTGCCCCGGAGTACGACTCCCCTACTCAACAAGATAGTGCACAAGATGCACCATGAACAAGTCGCCATGATACTATTCGCCCTCATGTGGGCTTGCCAAGCCTGGTTTGCTCATCTGATGGAGCTGTCCCTATCTCCTCCAATGAAACTGCCTTGCCCGTACAACATGTTGTCCCAAGACAAGGGGGAAACGCTTCACCCATGCCCACAAACACTGAACTTGGCGGCCTGCCACCTGAGGTCATAGTTTGGGCACCTACAAATCCCTCAAATGTATGGATATACTCAGAGGCAAGGAAACCTAATACACGATATTACTATTCCAGTACGTGGAAGGGTTTTGTCCACTGGTGCAACTCTAAGAGGATCAACCCCATTGACTGCTCTCCTACATTGTTTTGTACTCAACTTATTTACTAGACTCAGGCCTGGTTTTTAACCCTCTTAAAGTTCACCTCGCTGCTCTTTCAGCATACACTAAGTCACAACAAACGGTGTTGTGGTGGAAGATACCAGTTATTAAGGCTTTCATGGAGGGAGTAAAGAGAATTCGCCCTCCCATTTCTAATCCAGCTCCCGGATGGGACCTGAATGTGGTGTTGACCAGACTTATGGGGTCTCCGTTCGAACCCATGCATAAAGCAAGTCTCCAGGATCTCACCTTCAAGACTGTCTTTTTAATAGCGATTACCTCCATAAGAAGAGTCTGTGAACTACAGGCCCTCTCAGTTCTAAACCCCTTTGTTACAGTTCAGATATAAGGTGGTTCTGCGCACTCACCGTAGATTTGCACCTAAATTAATTTCAAAGTTCCATGTGAACCAGTCCATAGGACTACCAACGTTCTTTCAGAACCCCTCAAGCACAGGGGGAAAGAAGCCTGCACACGCTAGATGTACGCAGAGCAGTCAAGTTTTACATGGAAAGAACTGTACCACTAAGACGAATCAGTTTTTCGTTTCAGTGGCAGCAGGTAGAGAAGGCAACCCTGTCTCTGAATCTACTATCTCAAGGTGGATTGTCAAATGCATCACACTTTTACATTCTTGCTAAGAGAACTGACCCTCAAGCCTAGAGCACGCTACTCGAGACACTGGGGCTTCCATAGCATTCATTACAAATGTTCCCCTCAAATCTATTTGCAAAGCAGCAACCTGGAGTTCTGTACACACCTTTACAAAACACTATTGCCTAGACACACTTTCTAGGTCTGATTCTCAGATGGGACAAGCCATACTAAGACATCTTTTCACTAGTGCTCCTTCTCACAACCCACCTCGAACTCCGGGTACTGCTCGCTAGTCTATTTACAGGATGTGATTCTAAGCAGATTAACAAACATCAGAAGATATGCATTACTTAGCTAAAAGCATTTCTGATGATTGTATCTGCTTAGATTCACATGCGCCAACCCTTCCTCCCCGCTCTGATGGAAGTAACACGGACATCTACTGATTTTCTCTTTTCTGTACTCATGATAGTCATAAGGCTCCCTCACGGCAGAAAAAATAAAATCGGAGGGACCTTGACGTGTGAGGTATTTTGGATACACTATACGTTACGTTAGGGATAATGTTACAGACACGCCCATGTAGAGGTCCCTTTTCGATTCTCGAAAGACAAGACGCAATACTGTGTGGTTACCACTGGATGTCGGACTACATGCACAGCATGTGAATCTAAGCAGATACAATCATCAGAAATGCTTTTATGGTAAGTAATGCATAATCGCACCCCCCCTCTTTTTTTTGTCATATATGTTGGGTAACAATTGAGGTAGTAACGCTGTCTGAGACTACCCAACACTTAGATGCTTGGTATTAGGTAACCCACCTTTTGGTATAGGTCTGTACTACTCATGTTGGTAGTGACTGAGCAGCCAGGCCTATCTCAAGATGGGTAAATGTAAGCTGTAGCACTGTAGCAATGGAATTCGTAAATACAAGTAACACACTCAAGGTTTCGGTTATAAATAATTTTTTAACATCAATTTTTAAATAAGCGTTCTTTAAAAAGGGTAAATCTACTTTAAAATACTTTTCAGAATCAAACAGGTTAGTGGATACTCTTTGAATATGCTTCTTACACAATTCCTGCATCCTGAGGTGACTTCATTCACAAGGACAGTAATATCATTTATATATTGCACTAGTTATACTTTGCAGATTCTGGGGTTGCAGAAAAGAAAGGGGTTCTCAGTATGTGAGGCCAACTAAATCTTCCAATGAAATCTATATCAGCCTTTCCCAGCAGTAACAGTCTAAAACAAGTTACCACCTATGAGGGACAAACAATATCAGCCAATGGGCTAGAAGAGTCTGCAGGGGGCCAGGACAGCCAAAGTCAATCGGAACACAGTCTATGGAGCTGAGGCACTTCTTAGATAAAAGTTTATAGAAAAATCACTTGTAGGGTCACAAGCTTTTAAGCCTGTGAATAGCAGAGTTGGAATCCATTCTACAGGTAAGCCACTGCAAGTCTTTACTGAGAAAAGCACAGCAGAGCTCAAACACACTGAGGTAAGTACCCAGAGTCTAAGCAGTACCTGTGGTTTGAAGAGTAGTCCAACTGGATTCTGTCTGATTGCAGCAATGCAGATACTGGGTTCCTGAGCCTCAGTTGTGAGGACAAGAGGGAGGATGTCTGGAGGGCTCCTGCGGCAGCACTTTGGAGGTCGTCGGCAGCTACGGGCTCGATTCGGTTCAGCTGCACTTTGCGGTTTCAGAGCTTGGTAAACAGCACCGTTGTGGATCTCGGATAACTGTTGGATTTCCTTCACTCTTTGGTTCCTGCACTCTGATGAGGGGACTCGAGCTCTGGTCATCCTGCTTCTGGAGGTTCTTTAGGAGACTCCTGGAACTTCTGGACGGATGTCGGACGTTGCAGTCGACTACGGATTTCTCGACCCCTGGCACTCGGTTCTTGCAGCAGCAAAGAAGTACAGCCAGTCGGGGAAGATGGTCCAGTGGATTTCATCTCCGGGTTAGTTGGTCCCACTAAACCAAGGGAAGAAGTCGTCCCTTCTGGAACTGCTGATTTGAAAAAGTTGGTCAGCACAGCAGTAGTGCTTCACCGGGCAATTCAAAGTCCAGGAGGTTGCACCAGGCTTCTCTTCATGGTTTCTTCATCTGATGTTTGTTCCAGTGGTCGACCCTGCCTCTAGTCCCAAAACACTCTCATTTTTAAGCAAGTTTACCATTCATTCACAGCCTAGGCAGTAAGTTGCACGGCAAGGGTGGCTGTCTTTTCAGGACAGCCAGCCTGCCAATCGGAACTGGTTTTGTTCAGGCCCTCCTAGAAACAAAGGACAGGGCCCTCCCTTCCTGCCCTTCCAGACACACTGGAGCAATGGGTGGGCTTCAGGGCTGAAACCCGCCAAAGGCAAAACACAGAGCTCAAATCTGTCAACACACTGAGTAAAAGCCATAAAAGACCTCACAAACAGTAATGGTCACCCATGGATGCTGTACTGCAGCTGAGGGTTCAGCCTGCAGTAGAAAAGCACAATGGTAGTAACAAACCATCACCAGCCATTTAAAGTAGTGAGGGTAACAGAAAATGTTATGAGAAAGTAGGATAAATGCTACTAGGTAGCCCCCAGCACCCCACATAAGATGTTGTGTGTTGGGCCAACAAAGAGAAAAGGTAAGATCAATTTCACCTTACTATTTTTTGGAACAGTAGTTCACCCAAGAAAAGGTATTTAAACCGTAAGAGAAATCCAAAGGACTTCTCAGTGACACTGCACTAAAAGTGATGTGTCAGTATACAAAAAGCAGATGCCTATGGAGTTTTATCAGACTCCCAAAACAGTGAAAACTTAAAATCCATATCGGGGGAAAAACACATGAGTGAGAAAATGGTCCCACTCACTCAGGAGTTAAAATTAAAAGTCCTAAATCCAGCGAAGGAGCTGGGGTTCTCTAAGGTTGAAGGGAATTGGCGCAGAAATTAAAATTCTCCCTAACACCAGTGCATTGCAGTGGGCCTGGGGGGGGGGGGGGTGGAGAGGTGAGGTGGAGACTGCAAACGGGTTGGCTAGTTCCTTCCAGATTGTAGAGTTCAGCCATGTTGTTGGATGCACCAGAGACCCAAGCCTGGGTGTGGGCCCTTTTATTGGAGCGAATGGAGTCTGTATTGCCTTTTGAGCAGGCAACAGGCCAGTTTGTTAGGTGAGCCTGAGTTCTGCCACTT
This sequence comes from Ambystoma mexicanum, assembly GCF_040938575.1. NCBI lineage: Eukaryota > Metazoa > Chordata > Amphibia > Caudata > Ambystomatidae > Ambystoma > Ambystoma mexicanum. Next base: position 269,263,839 of record NC_090932.1, on the reverse strand, counting down.
CAGTTCCGCAGCTCATGGCTGAAAGTTCAGAGTCGTACCAGGTGTTACGCTTGTCGTCATGTTTCAGGCGGATCCTCATGACTGGGGCAAGAATGTGTTGGTGATGGCAAGATGGAGTTTGCTGAGAGCGGAGGTAGTCTACAGTGGGAGGAGGGGGCGTGAAGGTAGATGCAAAGGCCGCAGCTGGCACTTGTTTCATCGAATAGATGTTCGTAAATGAGGTTGGCAACGCTGGGGGAGGTGCAGTCAGACAGAGAGGGCCCAAATGAGAGGAGAGAACTGTCTGACCAGGAGGGTGGAGTGGGGAATAGAGCAACTCCTTGTTCTCTTTTCTAGGCAACAGGCCCAATCCTTAGTCTTTCCCTTATTCTTGGAGCATGAGTGGTCTCAGTGGTTATTAGGACAGTTTTTCTAAAGTTCTACCTCACTTCATCAAAACCATGCTTATGAGACAGTACAAGACTCCACTCTTAGTATAAGGCTGTACCACCTGAGTTCTGAGTAGCGTAGACAGAGCAGCCAGGCTTATCTCTAGAGGGGTCAATGTGAGCTGTAGTGGAGTTACAGATTTATAGTTGCAAGAGTATTCAAATAAACTCTTACACTCAAGGTTTCTTTAATAAACAATTATGAATGTATTTATCAGTCAGGTAGAATAAGCCTTCTTCAGAAGGTAGCAATATGATAGTAACACTCAAATACACTTCATGAAATACACTCTTAATATCTCTAAATCAGTAGATGCCCTTTTGGGATGGCCCACAGACACTACCTACACCCTCAGGTGACTTCAATTGCTAGGGTTCTGGAGACATTAATATATCGCTGTTGCATTTAGGGTCATATAGTAATAAGTCAAAGGAAAAGATTCTTTAGAACAAACAAGAGACCACAAATATTCTTAAGCAGGCAAATACTTTTGGATCCCCCCAAGAAGAGTCATTCAGTACAATAGGCTAGGCCAAAGTCAATGGGCAAAACGTCTTATATTGGATGAAGCACTTCTGGTAAGTTTATGGAAAAGTCTTTGCACAATGTTTTAGAAGTCTTTGAAGAAAAGAAGAATCAAATGTAGGGCCACAAGCTGATTAGACTTGTGATAAGTAGAAGATGCAAGCAAATCTACAGCAAGAGATAAGTTCTCTTAGACTTTGTACAGTACCTTTACAAATGAACAAAAGAAGCAGCAGATGACTCTTGTTCCTGTGCAGTACTGCAGATCTCACTGTTCGTGGACCTCAGTTGAGGGGACAAGAGGGAGGACGTCAGTGGACTCCTGCACTGCGACGGTCAAAACTCGCAACCGGCAAACTTCACTTTCAGTGGCTGTTCAGTGTTTCAGCTCCTTGTGTCTACCGCAAATAGCAACACAGCGGTTCCCGGCTATCGAGATGGACTTTCCTTGCTTCTGGGGTCCCGCACTCTGTTGAGGGAGCTCAAGCTCGGTCAGTCCTGCTTCCTGGGAGTCCGGAGGATCTTCCTGGAGCTCTAGGCCAGCTTAAAAGCAACACACACAATCTGGTGTTCCTCTCCCTGGCTATACGGTTTCCAGCAGCAACTCTGTGGAAATTCAACCAGCTCCGAGATGGATTTCCTGGTGGCTTACTTTGGAGTCGATTGGTCCTACCAACTCAAGGGGAGCAGTTGTCCTTGCAGGGGCTTCTCTGTCGATGCAAACTTGGCATTTCGGCACTGCAGCAGGGTTTCACCGGGCAAACCAATGGTCCAGGAGTTGCAGCAGGCGTCCTCTTCAAGTTCTTCTTCGGTTTGTTCGTCCAGTGGTCGACTCTGCCTTCCAAGCCAAAAGCCTTGCCTTTTATTTAGTTCTTTCCCATTCATTCCAGCCTAGCTGTCAGTCACCCAGCAGGGTGGCTGTCCTTGCCGAACAGTTTCCGTCCAATCACCACGGAGTGCATTTGGGTCTCCTAGGAGATGAGCACAGTGTGTTTCGGCACCTCCCTTACTTCCTGCCTACCCCAGACACCCTGGAGCCAGAGGCGGGCTTCACTTGTGAATCCCGCAAAAGGCAAAGCGAACAATGGGACCAGGCCTGGTTTGGCGAGCAGAGTAAATCTCAGACCTTTCCACAAAGAAATGGCGAAAAAAGACTGCAGCTATTTTGACAAAAATGGCACCCTTGGGTGCTTTACTGCAGCTGCGAACGCTGCCTGTGATAAATGCACACCACGGTAGTTAAAACAAAACCACTGCCACCAGCCATTCAATGAGTATAGGGTAACATAAAAAATGTTACATGAGAAGCTAGACCCTATGCTGCGTGACACAATGTATAAGATGATGCCTATGGAGTTTGTCAGACTCCATGACCAAAAGAAACAGTGTTCAAGAATCACATAAAAATGCATGCGAGTGTGGGGGGAAAAAAGGGTCTCGCTCTCTCCGAGTTAAATAAATCAAGTCCTTAAAATCCAGGAAAGTTGCTGAGGGTCTCTAAGGTGGAGGGAATTAGCACATTTCTGAGAATTCTCCCTAACAGAGTATCGTCCTCGTACCGCCAACCCTCCCGTTCCACGACCCAGGAGGCATACAGGGGTCGCTCCAAGGCCTTCTGAGGTGGCTGTTGTAGTCCAGGTTCCCAAGGCGGAAATTCAGCCTCCAAGCAGGATTGAACCAGCCAAGACATTGGGGAGAAGGGGTTTTGGGAGGGTCACACCTGCACCCTGGTGGGAGGCCGGCTGGCGAACTTCGTCAGCACGTGGGAAAACATCTCCACCAATGGATGGGTGCTGGATGCTCTCGCCCCCGGACACACTTTGGAGTTTCAGCAAGTGTGACTGCGGATACCACCGGTGGCTCTGCAAGAAAAGCACATCCCTCGGCTGCGGCTGGCAATTCGGCCATGTTAAAAAAGGGGGCGATAGAGCTGGTTTCCGAAGCAGCTCCAAAGTTTACTCCAGATACTACTTAGTAAAAAAGACGACCAGGAGCTGGAGGACCATTCTCGATCTAAGACGACTCAAGTACATAAAGTCCCAAAAATTCAGGATGGTCACGTTGCAACACGTGCTCGGTCAACTGGAGGAGGGAGACTTCCTGTCATTACTGGATCTACAGGATGTGTTCTTCCACGTCTCCATCCATGAAAAACATTGCAAGTCCTTGCGCTTCGTCCTACAGGGGAAGCACTACCAGTTCAAGGCCCTCCCCTTCGGGCTGAAGTCCACTACCTGAGTCTTTACGAAGTGCCTGGCACCAGTGGCGGCCCATCTGCGCCTACAAGGAATACACGTGTACCCATACCTTGATGACTGGCTCATCCGTGCCATGTCAAGGGAGATGTCGATCACACGGCGAGGACCGCCTGGCTGCTGACGGATCTAGGGTTCTCCGTAAACTATCCAAAATCCTGCTCGATTCCATCACACAATGCTCTGTTCATGGGGGTCCAGGCTCAACACGGTCTCCTGTCTGGCGGCTCCCTCGTAGCACAGGATAGCGTCCATTCTGGGCAAGGTCTGACAGCTGTTAGCAATGAAGATCGCCACGGTGACGACCATCAAGTCGCTGTTCGGCATGATGTTGTTGTTTATCTGATCAGACTCTGCATGTTGCGGATGCGACCTCTTCAGGAGTTCCTGGACGCTCGTTGGATCCAGGTGCCCGGAACCTTGCCAACAAGATTGTCCTCGACGAGGAGTTCCGTCTAGCACGAAGGTGGTGGGGCATGCGCTCCAACATCGCTGGGGGCACCGATTTTCAGAGAGCCCATACTAGGAGACTGTCACCACAGACTGTTAGGCAAGATTTGGAGCAGTACCCTTTGTGTGCACTACAACAACCTTGACCTCGTGGCAATAGGAACCCAACCTTTAGTATATGTCTGTACCACACAGGTTGGTAGTGTGGCTGAGCAGCCAGGCTTATCTCAAGAGGGGTCAATGTGAGCAGTAGGGGAGTTACACAGGTATTCAGTGACAAGTATCCAAATAAACACTTCGACGCAAGGTTTCTTGATTAAACAATTATTAATCTAACAGTCAGTTTGAATAAGCCTTATTCAGAAGGGACAATGTAATGGTAACAAACAAATACACTCCAAAATACACACTTGGTTTATCTAAATCAGCAAGTACGCATATGGGATGGCACACAGATGATTTCTACACCCTTGTGGTAACTTCAATAGTTAGGACACTGTGGACATTAATATATCACTGTTGCGTTTAGAGCAATACTGAGAAGCATGTCAAAGAATAGAGTTATAGAATAAGACAGTTATTCTGAATCAGGTAAATACTTTTGAACCTCCAGTACAAAGTAAGTTACCCCTTCATGGAAGGAAAGGTAAAACACAATGTCAGAGGACAGAATAGCTATTCAGGGAGACAGGCCAGCCAATGTCAATTGGGGAAAAGTGTAGGTGAGCTGAAGCACTTCTTGTAGGTGAATAAAAGTCTTGCACAATGTTTTAGAAGTCTTTGTAGAAAAAGTAGAATCAATGTAGGGCCACAAGCTGGGAGGCTTGTGAGAGGTAGAAGATGCAAGCAACTCTACAGAAGTAACCAAGACAAGTCTCAACTGAGATCAAGTAAGCCTACAATGACAAGAGGTAACTTCTTAGACTTGACAGTACCTTTGGTTAGAAGAAATGGTTCCAGCTGGCTTATTTTCCTGTGCAGCTCTGTAGATCCTGTTGTTCCTGAGCCTGTCATGGGGACAAGAGGAAGGACTTCTAGGGACTCCTACACTGCGATGGTCAGCGGCAGAAAAGAACAAACTTCTATTCAGCAGCACTTTGCGGTTTCAGCCCCTCGCGTCTCAGCAAATAGCACCACCGCCGACCACCGCGAGAGTTGCAAGGTCTTGTAAACTATCTTGCAACATGTAATAGATTGCAATTTCAGTTTCTTTTTTTCATTGCACTGTAGCTCTTAGTTTGTGACGTTTCCCACATTGAGTAGCACGTGTTCGAGGGGATTGGGTCCTCCGACGTATTCCATATCTATGACCGTAATCACCACAGCTGTGCTGCTTCGGAAAATCGAATAGATTACGTCGCCCTCGAGGACCTCCTCCGACGGCCGACGTCAATGGATGTTATAAGTAGGACGCACAACGCCTGTAGCCTCAGTTGTAGTTTTTTCCCAGAACATGTGGCACCAGTCTTCTGCCAGTCTGACCACACAAAGCCTCGCAGAAACGTAAGCTGCAATCGCATAAGAAATTCTGTAGCGGGGAAAGCAGGGAGGGAGCGATATGGAATACGTCGTCGGACCATCCCATCGAAAGAACGTTACCAGGTAAGAGTAACTTGTTCTTCTTCGTATGCAACCTTCTGGCCATATGGTCTCTGATTTTCTTTTTAATTTGTTGAGGTTGATTAAAATATATATATAGAAATAAATATAGCATGGGAACTATGCTACTCATTTAAAATTTTGCTATCATTTTAAGTGTATTTTTTAAGTTTGGAACATGATTTATTAAATACAACTTTGTCTTCATATTATTTTACTAACTATTCAATATTTAAATCTCCTATTCTCTGAAATGAGGGCTTGCTGCAAAGTCACGTTCAACTGTGATAGTTGGGCATAGCTTGAAGGGATATCCCTGCACACTTCCACAGAAGGTCTCTGAATACTTCACCAGTGCTATCTAGAAAACCCTCCTTAAAAAGTATGGATGTAAAGCTTAAACCCATTTCTCTTGATTTGATTGAAACACAATTTGCCTGCCTAGGATTACCTGCAGTTTACCACTCAACCCTCCAGTTCTTCAGTGTTTTATTTTGCACCAATCTTAGTTTTGCACAAACTTCTAAAGGGCTGTTGGGTATGGTTGGGTGAGAGCAGCTTGACTCAAAGTCTGAAAGAGGATATGGAATTTAAGGAACCTCCTCAGTAAGGTCTGTGTATGTGGATAGTTCAGAGTGGTAGGACTAAAGGGCATTAAGCCACACGCATTGTACCCTAAGCCCTTGAGACCTGCAATGTAATGCGCAGCTGAAGGTGCAAAGCCGTAGGTATATTTTTGTATTACATATCATGTCCGTGTCTTAGCAAATTTAAATCTACCAATTTTCTCTTTACAGACATGCACATAAGAACACAGTTATGGAGGTGAAGTGGAATTTGAATGGCAATTGGTTACTCACTGCTTCACGTGACCATCTTTGCAAACTATTCGACATTAGAAACTTGAAAGAGGATCTCCAGGTTTTTAGGGGTCACAAGAAGGAAGCCACAGGTGAGACCACTCCATCCACAAGGAAATAATCTAAACTGAAGACTGCACAATGGGGTGGTGATTGTTGACATTGCCTGTCTTATGCTTGATCTCATCTCCTAGTTAGACCGCCAGCACCTTTTGCTGGATTTCTGGACCTTTTTCCCATTCTCCTGAATATGGGGAGCCTTTTTTGTCTCCATTCTTACTTGCTCTTACCATGGGGACTTTGTTCTTTGATTTACTTCAGAGTCTTGCTTTCCTCCAGGCACATTAAAGGCATCTGTGTTACATTATTAGGGAATATTGCTCTTTACTGCACCTTTCCTTCCATTTCTATGGGACCCCTAAACGTTTTGCTTTTATTTTTGTATCTGACCTGTTCTTTTTATGGTGCAGCGAAGCCTTGAGCTTCGCTACAATGGCTTTTGCTCATGTGTTATGGGGAAACTGACATGTCCTTCAGGCTGTCGGTACTGGGAAACATTGTTTCCCTTAGTCTTGTTACTTTGTTACTACTTTTAGTAAGTTATCACTTGTGCGAACCTTTTATCATTGTACATTGCATCTTACAATGAAGTGCAATGGGGAACGCTTTTTGTTTTGCTCTAGACTAACACTCGGAGGATTATTGGTTGCTTTAGGTGTGCTAAATGGCAAGCTGGTGGGAGCAGTGAATATTTTAATTATTTTGATGCATTTTGTTTTAGCCTTGTCACGTTTGGCTACTAACTGTAGCTAGTGGTCAAACATGGCCATGCCACTAGATTTTTCACTTGTCCTTTGGTCATCTTATCTTTTCTTATCCTGTGAGGCCAGGAACATCCTTATATGGACTTCCGGTACCCGGGAAAGCAGAGGCTTTTGGTGGGCTATTGGAAGGCTATGTGCGTTTGCTGCCAGGAAGTGGGCTGGGACTGTCTGGGGGGGGGGGGTGTGGTGTGGGGGGTGGCAGTGTGTGGGGAGCGGGGGGTCCTTGGCATATGCAGCAAGACTTACCTATGCGAAATGTCATGTTCCTAGCATCAAGGGGACCCGAGGTAGGAGGGAGTCAGATCGAGGCAAGTGAATACATTTCTGTCGCTGTTCATCGGCGGTTGTCGTGTGACACTGCTTACCTGCACCCATTCCTGCCCTGAGATCTTCTGCATTCTTCAACTGGGAGACCTTGTACCAGCATTGGACACCGATCGGAGTGCTGCTCGAACCTGCAATCCTTGGGAATCGAGGGCTGAGGCTGACAACGGGAAAGGCAACCAAGGACCTTCTTCAATGGACCCGCCAAGTCCTTTATAGAATTGGAGTACAGGACGTGAGTTGTAACCAGAGTTGCCTGAATCCCCTTATGCCCTTTTAAAAGTTTGGAAACTTTTAGATTACTTTGGCTTTGCCATTGCTTGTTCATAAAAGCACTACGAAAGTTCGGAACACGTTTGTTAGCCAGATTAACTCATCCCCTTACACTTGGAACTGTTCACTGGACCTCAGACACCCTACCTTTAATTTTTATCCAGCTTCACAAAACTGTATTGAACTTTGCTGAACCTTTGGGCACAAGACCCCATACATTTTAGGGATGAGCTTCAAGACTAGTAGTGCTAATACTAATGTATACCTTTCCTTTTCAGGGGTTTGATAAGTATTTTGCCCTACTCCAGTAATTGTGTTTCTGATGCTTGTTATTCTGCTTAGAATAACATGCTATGCATGTAGTCCGACATCCAGTGGTAACCAAAGGGTATTGCATCTTGTCTTTCGAGAATCGAAAGGGGATGTCGACATGGGCGTGCCTGTAACACTATCCCTGACGTGTAGTGTACCCAAAATCACTCACTCGTCGAGGTCCCTCAGATTGTTTTTTTCCACCCAGTTATCTGGTCGCCTTAATGCAGAGCTCTTCTAAAACATTGCGTTATTGTTCTATTTCTCGACCTTCGGTCGTTTATTCTCATTGTCACTCCCTGCGACGGCTGATGCTTGTGCCACCGCGAAGACTGCTGACGATGGAATTTCGACGGCTGTAGATCCAGTCGGCGCTGCCAGCCTGTACAGTAGGGAGAGTGGTGTTGGGGTGGTCAGGTTCTTTTCAAGAATGCCTTTCCTTTCCCCTCTTGGTTCCTGTGGGTTTGTCGTCGCTATCACGATCCTGCGCTATGGGCAGGACTGAATTCAGATTTTGTCCTTCCTGTAAGGCAAAATATCCATGGAAAGACTAGCACCGTCGGTGCAATAATTGTCTTCCCCTAGACCACGAGGCGTCCTGTGCGGTCTGTAAACTCCTATGTCCTAAGACTATTAAGGAGCGCAGTTTGAAGCGGTGGGCGGCCTACGGTATGTGGCAGGCCGAAAGTAATTACCCTGCCGCCAAGTGTGACAAAGGGATTAGCAATGACCAAGGCTCCACTTCGGAAGCCATTGACCTTACCGCGGAGAGTTCTCAATCCTCAGCGTCCGTCCCTGGCCCCCGATGGGCAACGGGAGTCCTGCTATGGCGACTATACATCCCGGCGACAGGGACGCACCGGATTCCCACACTAAGCACACAACCCACAGTTCTGCTTCGGCGGGCCAGTCGAAGAGCCAACTGGCACGCCAGATACTTCGGCGGTGCCCACTGCTCTTTCTGATCGGCAGCCCTCCCGCAGCATGCGTCCGGGCAGTCCAAAAGTAAGGGCGCTAGCACCAAATCACACGCAACAGTCGAGACGCTTCAGAAGAAAGCTAAGACACCGTTAGTGCCGAAATCCACCGTGCAGCCACCGGCTCAACCGTCACACTCCCTGTAACCTCGAGCATCAGCGATAGTATTGCAAGGATCGCTTCGGCGGTTAAACAAAAGGAACGGTCAAAACAGACGTTGAAACAAAGAACAGCCTAAAGACGCATCGCAACACCCGGAGCCTCAAATAGTACTCTGAGAGCCCTTTGTCTTTATCCAAGACTTTAGAAGGAAAATCTCGACGTTCGTCAAGAAGATCCCATTCCTCCCCCGGACTCCTCAGGTTCATCATCATGGATCAGGGAGAAGTTTGAGGATGCATGAATAGACTGGAGGCCTCGTGAGGAGCTTCCTTATATGCCTATGGCTAAGTTTCAGAGGACCTTTGAGGATCCTCATTAAGAAAATGTTTGACCTTACTGATGACAAGGTGCCTATCAATACCTCCATACAGGATGAGCCCTTTGGGGACCCTACTGATGAGCCTTCTGATCCCATGGATAATTGGTAAGACTGCCATCAGGTGATAATCAAGCTTGCGCGTCTCCTACTCTTACCCTGGACCCTGATGCTTTGTGTATGGATTCCCCTCCTACCACTCCAGTCCGTCAGGCCTCACCTGTGGATAATCAGATGGCGTTTAACCCCTTCTTAAAGAAGGCGGCTTAACCTTTTCAAATCGCCACACAGGAGGCTGTGCAGGATTTGGATTTTGTAGAGGACATACTGAAGGAAAAGCCTCCTGCCAGTCAGGCCATTCCCTTACTGAATTCCATCAAGTGACGTCTGGTGCCTTCATTGATGACACCAGCCCAGACCAGGGCTGGTTACGCCCTTCTCCTATTAACTCCCCTTTACATTAAAGGGCATGCCACTCCAGATTCACTGGTAGTTAGGACTACGAGAAAGAGGGCAGGTGACCCCCCTGTCTACAGGTGAGGCACCACCTGATAAAGAAGGCAAATTGTGTGCACTGGGAAAAATGGTGACGACTGCTGCTGCATTCTCCACGCGAATAGCCAACACCACCACTCTGTTGGCTAGCTACTCAGATGTGCAGTGGAACCTGCTGCAAGAGGGCCTTCAAGAAGTCCCTGAACCAATGCGGGCTAAACTGCTCGCGATTTGTATCGAAGGCAAGCAAGTCAACCACAACATTCATAAGAACACTCTGGATGCTGCTGAAACAGCAGGAAGGACCTTGGCCCAGGATACACTACTAAAACGGCACGCCTGGTTGAGGAATTCTGGTTTTAAGCCTGAAACCCAAGCAGCCTTAATAAACAAGCCGGTTGAGGAGACCAACTTTTTCGGCAGGGCGGTGGACAAAGCATTTGTGACAGCTAAGAAGGAACATGAGACCCTGAAGACCCTAAACCAGATCACCGAAAAGGCCTTCACAACAGAGAGGTGGCGGCTCTTATTCCTTCCGTGGGCAATCTCGCTCCCCTCAAAACCAGCATGGTTCAGGAAACAACTGGTCTTCAGGACAAGGATCCAACACCCCCACCATGCATCCACCAAGAGGACAACGCCGTGGAAAGTGTAGAGGCCGGAATTCCACCCCAGAGGCTCCCTGGCCTCGGGTCAGTAATGACCCTCAGATCCGGGTCCCTCCCATTCCTCCCCAGTCGTGGGACGTTTAACATCATTCCTTCATGCATGGGAAGGGATAAGACCAGTGGGTGCTCAAGACCGTCACCCATGAGTATTTTTTGCCGACCACCTCAATTCAGACTGGCAAAATCAAGATGCCCGATGCCGGAACACCTACACATCCTACTGCAAGAGGTAGAGATCCAGCAGGAAAACGGCGCCATAGAAGTCAGCCCTCTTCTACAGGTAAACAAGGGTATTTATTCAGTGTACTTCCTTGTACCCAAAAAGATCTCAACATTCGCCCTGTGGTAGACTTGCGTCCAGCGAACAAATTTGTCAAACCTCAAAAGTTTCCTATGGTCACGTTGCAGGTGGTAATCCCTCTGCTGAAACAGGGATAACATGGCAACACTGGATATAAAAGAAGCATACTTTCATATTTCAATGTTACTGGCGCACAGAAAATACCTAAGGTTCATGATAGAGGACAAGCGTCATCAGTTCAAAGTACTCCCCTTCGGCATTGCCTCGGTGCCAAGGGTGTTTGCGAAGGTAGTGGCAGCAGCGTACCTGCGCAGAGAATCCATTCCGGTTTACCCTTACCTCGACGACTTGCTCATAACTGGATTCCTACAGGACATGCCTGTTGAACACTCAAGACGATCGACCTCTTAATGAGCCTGTGATTCACCATCAACAACCTAAAATCCAGCCTAGACACCAGTTAAGTCAAACAGTTCCTAGGGGCTCTAATTCAAACAGAAGACTGCCTGGTCTTCCCCTCCAACGAGAGGGTTCAAAGCATGCTGTTTCAGATCCCTCAATATGTAGCCGTTCGTGAGGCGACGGTACGTAAAGCCATGCGACTGTTAAGAAAGAAGGCGTCCTGCAGTTAGTTCCTCATGCACGTCTGCATCCTATGCAAGAGTGGCTCAAAAGCCAGTGGTGTCCGGCCAGCGGACAATGGGAAGATCTGGTGGTTGTCACGCCAGCCCTCGTTCTCTCTGCAGTGGTGGTCGAGGTGAAAACCTCTTGAAGGGAAAGGCCTTCACCACCCCCACAGTAGAAGCCACTCTCATGACAGACTCATCTCTCACGTGGTAGGGGGTTCACCTGCTTCAGCAGACGGCACACAGCGTGTGGTCCCCAGAAGAAGCATCCAACCACATAAATCTGTTGGAGCTGTTAGTCGTATTCAATGCACTGAAAGCCTTTCAGACAGTTACAGGGGAAGACCGTCCTGATTCCCACCATGTACTACTTGAACAAGCAAGGGGGCACACACTCTCCAGGGCTATCCAAGCAGTCCCAGAACATTTGGAAATGGGTTCTCAAACACAGGATGTGCCTGTTGTCTCAATACGATCCAGAGGAACTACATCTTCTAGCGGACGTGCTCAGTAGAGACTTCCCACTTCCCGTAGAGTATGAATTGCGACTGCATGAAGACATAGTCTCCAACGTTTTCACACAATGGGGTTTCCCAGAGATCGACTTGTTTGCAACTCTGGAGAACGCTCAATGCCAAGATTACACCTCTAGGTACCCCCAGAACCGATCCAAGGGGAACGGTCTCTGGATAACATGGTCCGCAAAATTTGTTTACGCTCCCCCCCCCCCCCCCCCTCTCCCCCCACTTCCCTACTAAATAAAATCGTGCACAAGATGCACCAGGAACCAGTCACTGTGATATTGGTGGCCCACATGTGGGCATCCAAACCATGGTTCTCATCTTTTGGAGATGTCCCTATCTCCTCCAATGAAAATGCCTTGCCTGTACAACATGTTATCTCCGGACAAGGGGGAGACTCTTCGCCCAGGCCCGCAAACCCTAAACTTAGTGGCTTTTCTCCTGTGGTCATAGAGTTTGGGCATCTCCAACCTCCTCAGAGATGCATGGACATACTTAGGGAGGCGAGAAAACCTAACACCCTATACTGCTACTCCAGTAAATGGAAGCTTTGTTATCTGATGCAATTCCAAGGGCGTCAATTCTATTCGGGCTTGGTTTTTAATTCCCTGAAGGTTCACTTAGCTGCGCTCTCAGGCTACACTACATCACAACAGAAGGTGTCATGGTGGAAAATACCAGTTAAGGCTTTCATGGAAGGGGTTAAAAGGATTCATCCCCCCTGTTAGGCAAGATTGTATGCACTACCCTTAGTGTACACTACAACTAACCTGACCTCCTGGCAGTAGTAACCCAACCTCTGGTATAAGTCTGTACTACACAGGTTGGTAGTGTGGACGAGTAGCCAGGCTTATCTCAAGAGGGGTCAATGTGAGCTGTAGAGGAGTTAAACAGAGGTTCACAGTGACAAGTATTCAAGCAGACACACACACAGGGTTTCTTTACAAAACAATTATTAATGTATTTACCAGTCAGTTAATATAAGCCTTCTTCAGAAGGGAGCACTGTAAAACACCACACAAATATACTTCAAAATTATACACTCTTAAGTTCAGAATCAGTAAATACCCATTTGATATGGCATACGGCAGAGACCTACACCCACAGGTGACTTCAATTGCTATGGTGCTGTTGACATTAATGTATTTCTGTTGGCATTCAGAATTAATTAAGAGCAAGCAAAAAGGGAAAAGATTAGAGCAAACAAGATGCCTCAAATATTTCTTAAGCAGGCAAATACTTTCAGATCCCCCAATAAGAGTCATTCAGTTAAAGCAGGCTAAGACACAGTCAATAGGCAAGAGTCTACATTGGCTGAAGCACTTCTTAGAAGGTAAGTAGAAAAAGTCCTTGCACATTGTTTCAGAGGTCTTTGAAGAAAAAGTTGAATCAATGTAGGGCCACATGCTGTTACACTTGTGAGAAGTAGAAGATGCAAGCAACTCTACAGTAAGAGGTAATTTGTCTTAGACTTTGTACAGTCCCTTCAAAATGAAGAAAAGATGCAGCAGATGACTCCTGTGCAACTCTGCAGATCTTACTGTTCCTGGGCCTCAGTCGTGGGGACAAGAGGGAGGACTTTGGGGGACTCCTGTACTAGGACGGTCAAAACTTGCCACCGGCAAACTTCACTTTCAGTGGCTGTTCAGTGTTTCAGCTCCTTGTGTCTACCGCAAATAGCAACGCTGCGGTTCCTGACTGTTGAAATAGACTTTCCTTGCTTCTGGGGGCCCGCACTCTCTGTTGAGGGGGCTCAGGCTCGGTCAGCCCTGCTTCCTGGAGTCTGGAGGATCTTCCTGGAGCTGTTGGCCAACTTAAAAGCAACGCACACCAACTGGTTTTCCTCTCCCGGGCTCTACGGTTTCCAGAAGCAACTCTGTGACAATTCAATCAGCTCCGAGATGGATGTCCAGGGGACTTACTTTGGAGTTGATTGTTCCTACCAACTCAAGGGGAGAAGTCATACTTGCAGGGGCTGCTCTGTCGATGCGAACTTGGCAATTCGGACCTGCAGCAGGGCCTCACCGGGCAAACCAACGCTCCAGGAGTTGCAGCAGCTGTCCTCTTCCAGCTCTTCAGTTCTTTCGTTCCAGTGGTCGACACTGCTTTCCAGTCCAAGAGACTTGCCTTTTAAACCTTTCTTTCCCTTTTATTCCACCCTAGCTGTCACTCACCCAGCAGGGTGGCTGTCCTTGCCGGGCAGTCAGCCAGCCAATCACGCCAGAGTGCATTTGGATCTCCTAGGAGACTAAGCACAGGCAGTTTTGGGCACCTCCCTCACTTCCTGCCCACCCCACACACTCGGGCGCCAGAGGTGGTCTTCAGTCGTGGCAGGAGAGGGAACACGGGGGCGGGAAGTGTACAGGAAAGGAGAAAGCGTCCCGCAGGCTCTTCGGCTGGTGGAACCTGCTGGCAAACTTCTTGCACTTGGAGTTTGTCGCCGTCGCAAACAGATCTTTCTGGGACCTGCCCCACTTGGCAAACAGGCGGTCCACCTGATCCTGACAAAGCTCACACTCTTGGCAGGAGCGCAGTTCCCTGCTGAGTGAATCTGCAATGCTGTTCTTGGTGAAGAGGGACGGTGATCATCCCCTGTCCGACGGCCCAGAGCCACAAGTCCTGCGCCTCCTTGGAGAGCGCCAGGGATTGAGTGAGCCCTTGGTTCCGAATGTAAAACATTTTGGTGGTGTGGTCAGTGAAGACCTCCAGCATGGGTCTGGTATGGATTCACATGCGAACCCTCCCTCCGTCCCCTCTGCGGCTCTTCTTGGTCATACTGCCACTTTACATGCTTACCAAATCTGAAGATGGCTTCCAGAGGAGGGACTTGGGGAGTGGACTGTCATTGGGTGGGGTCAGCAACGTTCTCTCCCCATTTTTATGGCCTCATGGCGCTTTGTGATTGGAATGCCCTCAGTGACTGCAGTCAATGTGGTGGAGATTCGAGGAGTTTACATTAAGAGATGATTGTATGCATTTCCGCCATCTTAGGACTTGGGTGGCTGGCTAGTCTTCACTAAGCAGCCCAAAGGTCAGGCATGTGGGTGGGCACTGTTGGTGGTTTAGGAAAGAGTGCTATTGATGATACGATTTGTGCCCAGCCATACTGAATTTTCTTTTTGTTGGTAGTTGCTGTATGCTAGTGGCAGAGGTGTTGAGGTACGTCAGGGGTTTGTGTGGACGTCTTTGGTGCGCTGCTAGACCGGAAAGGCATAGCCATAGCTACATTCTATAGTGCATGGATGTTTGCCCGTGCTGCGGCTTGTGTCCACAAAGGTGGTGTAAGGTATAAGTACCATATTGTTAGGCAAGATTGTGTGCAGTACCCTTTGGGAGACTACATCAACCTTGACCTCCTGGCAATAGGAACCCAACCTTTGGTATAAGTCTGTACTACACAGGTTGGTAGTGTGGTTAAGCAGCTTATCTCAAGGGGGGTCACTGTGAGCAGTAGTGTTTTTACAGAGGTATACAGTGACAACTATTCAAATGAACTCTTACACTCAAGGTTTCTTGATTAAACAATTACTAATTTAACAGTCAGTTGAATAAGCCTTCTTGAGAAGGGTCAATATATAAGTAACACACAAATACACTTCAAAATACACCCTCTTAGTTTCTCTAAATCAGCAAGTACCCATTTGGGATGGCACACAGATTATTCCTACATCCTGAGGTGACTTAAATTATTAGGACACTGTGGATATTAATATATCACTGGTCCATTTAGAGCAAGACTGAGTTGGTGTAAAAAAAGGGGTTTAAGAATAAAACAAGAGGTCACACAAATATTCTGAAGCAGGTAAGTACCCTTTGAACCCCCAATGCAAAGTAAATTAACCCTTTCCTGGGGGAAAGGTAAAACACAAAATCAGAGGGAAGAAGTCTTTCAGGGAGCAAAACAAGTCAATGGTGTACTGAAGCACTTCTTGCAGGTAAGTAAAAGTCTTGCACAATGTTTTAGAAGTCTTTGTAGATAAAGTAGAATCAAGATCTGAGAGCTGACCCAACCTACCTACACTTCAGAAAAAATGTAATAAAATAAATTATTGTCACGGACCCCTAGTCCTCTGTACCTGTTGTGGACCTGCCCACACCTGAAGAGACCTTCCTACCCTGCATTAACTGTGTACTACGGCGCTACATTCAAAGACTATGTGCAATCTAGTCTTCCTGTGCACAAGCTAATCTTCTTGTGAGCCTAAGTGATATACGAAGGGTCTTACTCTTGTAATATATATTCTCCAGCATTGGATCTTTCATGGATTCACATGCTTAGAATGTTCCCTGTCGTCAGGCTGGGAATCCTCGGTAAGTTTATATACACATTTTCCATAGGAAAACTTCCGACACTTTTGTGTCCTATCTGTCGTTTTGGGCCGCGTACGCCAGCGCCACTAGGATGTAGAGTTATAAATAGCCCTGCCCCCGCGGCTCCCTCAGATTTCAACCGTCTTCCAAAGTAGTGGGATTACCTCCTATCTACTATTTTATTAGGTTGTGCCTTCTTCTTCTTCTTCGACTGTTTCTTTTCGAAGAATGTCTGGAAAGGCGTTATTTCGTCCGTGTGCTAAATGCGGTCTTAAAGTGTATGAAGGAGACGGGCCTATGGACTGTATTTACTGTCTTCACCCTCATACGGCGGACACGTGTGAGATCTGTCAGGGCTTCTCACAAAAGACCCTAAAAGACCGCAACAGATGCCTGGTTACTTGGCTCAATGACGGAGCGGGTGCGTACCCGGCATCGTAGGTAGGCTCTACAGCCTCGAGATCTAAGTCTCCTGTGCCCCCTCGTCGCTCAGTGTCGGCAGAGCCTCTGGCGAAGAAATCGTGCTCATCTGAAAAACGCCCCTCGGAGAAACATCCTGCGAGGTCCTCCTTCAAATAAGGCTTTGTCTTCTTCCTCCTCATCTAAAAAGGAGAGAAAAGACTCTTCGAAATCCTCCTCAGGAGTCAGGTCATAAGTCTACCTCGAGTCGAGGGTCCTCGTCCCACAAGTCGAGGTCAAAAACGACGGGAACGCCTCAAGGCCCTGCGCCACAGACTTCATCGACGACGATCCGGTCGTCGACGGCTCTTCCTACGGCTATTCCGTCAGGTCAAACAGCGCGTATGGAAAAGATGTCATCGTAGACGGTGGCCCTGTCGGTGGCATGGCATCCGGAGGTTTTTGATTCGATCCCGCCTGAGGCCTTGCTGCAAGAAGCGGCTTTCTCCATCTCGTCAGCGGAGGATGACCGTGGTCCGGTCGCACATCCAACCGATCTGGGATTACAACCAACTGATTCGGGGTCGCTCTTGAGTGGAAGTGCCATTCCAGTTACCTCTTCCTTACTGAATCCACAGGCAGTTCTGTCGCTGGAGGTGTTGAAAAGATTACAGAAGCTGTTGGACACTCGGTTACCTCAGCTTGTCCCGACAGTGTTACAGGCTTCGCCAGTCGTCGACGAGCCAGGCCCGGCTCCTCGCCCTCCATCCAGAATTCCTACCGCTTACCCGGTTGAGGAAGATCGTTCTCGTCCACAGGAAGGAGAACTGTCAGTCGGAACGTGAAGGGTCGGGTTCGGACATCTCGTTATCCCCCTCAAGGGACCCTACATGGGACTCTGAAGCGGAGATGGAAACTCCAAAGAGTCCGGCGCAGCCATCACCACCTGATGACGTGGGTGCTTTCCATGCCATGATGGGTAAGGCATGTGCGGAGTTTGGCCTAGTCCCAGAAGAAGAGAAAAAAGATTTCTGTTCGATCATATGGGCAAGAGAAGAAAGTCTATATTTGCTATCCCCAATTTAGACCATTTCTGGCAGGAGGGACTAAAAACCATGCTTCACCCTTTTTCAGAACCGGCAGTAAAAGGTCGATTGGAAAAGAAATTCAAGGCTCCGGAATCGACTCCCAAGTGCTTGACGTCTCAACGTTCGCCGGAATCAGTGGTATCCGCTGCGGCGGCCAGAAAGGCAAGGTCGCAACACAAATGCACGACCCCGCCAGACAGCGAAGCCAGGAGACAAGATGCTTTTGGGAAGAGTGCCATTGGCTGGAGCGACTACAGTTAAAGCAGCCAACTCCCTAGCTATTATGGCCACGTATGATAGGGAGATGTGGTATCGGCTGGCTCCTATCTTGGACCATCTGCCGGAAGAACACAGGAAATCTGCCATGCTGCTTGTACGGGAGGGAGAAGAGGCTTCCAATCATTCCATTAACATTGCTGTCGAGCTGGCAGAATCAGGCTTTAAGCAAATCAACGATGGCGTAGTGTTACGAAGGCAAGCCTGGCTTAAGTGCACGACGTTCACACCAGAGGTACAATATAAGGTAATGGATATGCCGTGTGAAGGAGAACACCTGTTTGGGGAGAAAGTGGATGAGGCCTTGAAGGGCATGAAAGAAGATTCTGACACGACTCGTTCCCTTGGAGCCCTCCAGAGTGGTAGGAATTTTCATTCCTTTCGTCCTTTCAGAGGAGCATCCGGTAACTCCCGGTTTGGATCATCTAGAGACCGAGGTTTCAGCAGACCCTCCTACTCTTCCCAAGGCTACAGACGTGCAGCCCAAGCTACTCGTAAAGGCAGAGGTTACCAAACCTCCAGACGACGAGGCGCCTACTCCTTGTCGACGAAGGATAAACAGGCCAAAAGCCAGCAATGACAACTTACAGAACGTCCTGGGGGGTAGTGTCTCGTCACGTCGACGAGTGGGCGCGCATAACAGACCAATGGTTTTTGGACACGATACATCTGGGCCATTCTCTACAGTTCAAGGGCAAGCCACCACGCATTCCACCAGTGTTCTCGACGCAGCCCCACCTTCAAATACTAATGCAAGTGGTGGCGATTATGCTGCAGAAAGGGGCTATAGTACTGGTCCCGGTGGCAGAAAGAGGACAGGGAGTGTTCTCCCGGTACTCTGTCATCAAGAAACCCAATGGAAAATGGCGTCCCATTCTAGATCTACGAGCTCTCAACAAACTGCTCAAGAATCTAAAATTCAAGATGCTTACACTCCAAGAAGTGATCCGTTCGAAACAACCGGGAGATTATTTGTCGTTGCTAGACCTTCAGGACGCATACTTCCATATCCCGATGCGTCGACGACACAAAAAATTTCTACGGTTCGTCGTCGGACGAACCCACTATCAGTTCAAGGTCCTTCCGTTTGGACTGAAATCGTCTCCCAGGACGTTCACGAAATGCCTGGCTCCAGTTGCAGCCTGGTTAAGGAAAGGTCATCATGTGTACCCGTATCTGGACGATTGGCTAGTGAGGGGATTGTCTCTGGAAAGGGCGCAGGAAAGTCTGAAGGCCACCATGTGCCGCCTACAACATTTGGGCTTCGTAATAAACTTCGAAAAGTCCTCCTTATCGCCATCAAGGACCTTGGTCTTTCTGGGGGCGGAGTTCCAGACGCAGTCAGGACTGGTAAAGCCATCCGTCGAAAGGGTTCTGAAACTGCAGCAAAAAGCATCGGATTGGAAAGTCGACACCAGAGTGTCAGTGCGAAGGTACATGTCCCTACTGGGGACCATGTCGTCCTGCATACCCTTATTCAACAATTGTCGTCTCGTCATGAGACCGATTCAGGAATTCTTGGCGGATCGATGGGCACAGTCAAGAGCATTGGTCGGACAAATTGACCATCAACAGCAAACTCGTGCAGGCGCTTCAATGGTGGAGAGTTTCCATAAATCTGACAAAGGGAATGCCCTTGCTGGAACCGGTGGTCCAGATGACAGTGGTGACGGATGCTTCTCTAACTGGATGGGGAGCTCATCTGGATTCCCTACAGGTTCAGGGTCGTTGGTCATCAGAGGAGTCCGGCCTTCATATCAATGTGCTGGAATTAAGGGCGGTGCGTTGGGCCCTGAAATCCTTTCTTCCACGGATAAAGGGATCAGTTGTACGGATTATAACAGACAACACAACAACAATGTTTTATCTAAGGAAACAGGGAGGAACTCTCTCCAGAACTCTGTCGACCGAAGCCCAGGAGATCTGGCATTGGGCTCTTCAGCAGAAGATATATCTATTGGCGTTCCACTGGCCAGGAGTCAAAAATGTGCAAGCAGACTCTCTGAGCAGGGAGATGAATAGATTACACGAATGGGAACTGAACGACCAACAACTACACCGTGTCTTCGAGAAATGGGGTCGTCCGGCCCTCGATCTCTTTGCGACAAGAGACAACAAGAAATGCCCACAATACGTGAGCAGGTTGCCACAGCAAGGCTCACTAGGGGAAGCGTTCTCTTTCTCGTGGACGGACAAGTTTCTGTATGCCTTTCCCCCGTTTCCGCTCATACGTCGGACGCTGCAATGGATCCACAGATATCCATGTCGTGTGATCCTGGTGGCCCCGTACTGGGCCAGACAAGTGTGGTTCTCCGATCTACTCCATCTTTCAGCGGCAGAACCAATGAGGTTCCAGAAAATCCCGAACATTCTGTCTTAAGAGAAAGGGGTTGTTTGGCATCACGACCCAGACAGCCTCGGTCTGACAGTCCGGCTCCTGATTTCTCTGAGTTTGGTACGTTAGAGATTCCAACGGACTGTCGTCGCATTTTGCAAGCGGCAAGGGCGCCGTCCACGAACGCTTCATATTCATACAAATGGAAGAGATTCTGCATATGGTGCGCAGGTCAACCAGGTTTGGTCCTGCTTAATATCACACCGGAACAGCTTCTACCATACTTGCTACTCCTAGCTCAAAAAGGCGTGTGTTTCATCCATAAAAGTGCATCTGGCTGCCATTTCGAGATTTACTCGGAAGAGACATTAAACTCCGTTATTTAGTGACAGGCTGATTAAACATTTCCTTAAAGGATTGTTCCGAACCTTTCCTCCCTCGAAAAAGTTTCCTCCAATCTGGAGTCTTAACCTGGTTCTGGCAGCGCTGATGAAGGCCCGTTTTGAGCCGATGTCATCATTGAAATTTTTGTTGTGGAAATTGGCTTTTCTGGTGGCTATTACTTCGGCTCGACGACTGTCGGAAATACAAGCTTTAGTGATCGATCCACCATACTTGAGGTTTTTCAATAATAAAGTCGTGTTGGCTACTAATCCTCATTTCATTCCTAAAGTGCCTACCATGTTCCATAAGCACTCTTCTATAGTGCTGCCGATGTTTTTTCCAACACCTTCGTCGGTTGCGGAGAAGACTCTCCATACATTGGACGTGAAAAGAGCTTTAAAATTTTACCTCCATCGCACTCAAAGCTTCAGAGACACGAGACAACTATTTGTGGCTTATGGCCCTTTGGCTAAAGGTAAACCGATCTCAAAACAAGGACTAGCCCGATGGGTGTCGTCTGCTATTTCCTTTTGTCACGCAAAAGCCAGAAAACCGCTGGAGAAGCGTCCAAGGGCCCATTCGACGAGATCCACTTCTTTGTCGACAGCATTGTGGTCCGGAATTCCGCTGGGAGATATCCGTCAGGCGGCTTCCTGGTCGGTACCACACACGTTTACTCGGCATTATTGCCTCACACAGCAACATGCTGAGGATACACAGATGGGTTGTGCAGTCCTACGGCACCTGTTTCAATAAGGTAAGCCCCAATTAAGGGGTCACATCCTTCGGCTAATGTACTTTTAAGTGTGGTGTTTTCACTGTTAACATACTATAATGTGATGTTTTGCCATGATAAATATGCATTATGGTTATTGTGATATTGGTTTGCATACACACCTCCAACGTTGGGGGAATACTGCTATACAATCTATTCTAAGCATGTGAATCCATGAAAGATCCAATGCTGGAGAAGGGAATAGTTTCTTACCTGTAACTCCATTTCTCCAGCATTGGTATCTTTCATGAATTCACATGCGCCCGCCAGCCTCCCCTACGCATGCAAAACAGATCCCCCCCCCCCCCCAACTACTTTGGGGGTCGAAATCTGAGGAAGTCGCGGGGGCGGGGCTATTTATACCTCTAAGTCCTAGTGGCGCTGCCGTATGCGGCCCAAAACGACGTAGATAGGACACAAGTGTCGGAAGTTTTCCTATGGAAAATGTCTATATAACTTACCGAGGATTCCCAGCCTGACGACGGGGAATAGTCTAAGCATGTGAATCCATGAAAGATGCCAATGCTGGAGAAATGGAGTTACAGGTAAACTATTCCCTTTTTGTATAGGGCTTATTGCTTTAGATCTGTAATTATTCAGGCATTTTTTATTCTTTGCCTTTACTTTGTACATTGTGTATATCTTGTAAGCATGTAAATATTGTATATTGTGTTCATTTCGCAACCTTGTAAGCTTTGCATTTCCATACCGGTGTGCCCTTTTACTGACGAGTCTGGTGCACATAACCAATGAATAAACAAACAATGTAGGGCCACAAGCTGGGAGGCTTGTGAGGGACAAAGCTCCAAGCAACTCTGCAAGAGCAACCAAGACAAGTCTCAACTGAGAACAAGTAAGGCTTCACAACAAGAGGCAAGTCCCCTTACTTTTACAGTACATTTGGTTAGAAGAAATGGTTCCAGCTGGCTTCTGTTCCTGTACAGCTCTGCCGATCCTGTTCCGGGGCCTCAGTCGTGGGGACACGAGGTAGGACGTCTGGGGACTCCTGCACTGCAAAGGGCAAACTTCTATTCATCTGCACTTTGTGGTTTCAGCTCCTCGTGTCTCAGCAAATAGCACCACTGCGGTTCTCGGCTACCACTATGGACTTTCCTCGCATCTTCGGTCCAGCATTCTGAGGTGGTTCAGGCTTGGTCGGTCCTGTTTTCTGGGAGTCCGGAGGATCTTCCACAAGCTCGGGTCCGACTTAAAATCGATGCACTCAATCTGGTGTTCCTCTCCCTGGCACTTCAGTTCCTGCAGCAGTGGAAGTACAGCCAGCTCCGAGAGGATGTCCTGACGAGTTCACTGATTGGTCCCACCAACCCAGTGGGAGAAGTCGTCCTTGCAGGGCTTTCTAGTCGAGGAAAATTCGGTGCTTCTGCACAGCAGCAGGGCTTCACTGGGCAAACCAACGGTCCTGGAATTGCAGCAGGCTTCTTTTCCAAGTTGTTCTTCAGATTCCTTCATCAAGTGGTCGAGACTGCTTTCCAAGCCAAAAAGTCTGACCTTTTCATGCAGGTTCCTCCCATTCATTTGCAGCCTAGCTGTCACTCATACAGCAGGGTGGCTGTCCTCCAAAGACAACCAGCCGGCCATCACCTTTGGGTGCATTCCTGCAACCAAGAGGATTTAAGCACATGGAGCTTCGGGAACCTCCCTCGCTTCCTGCTCTACCAGACACGCTGGAGCCAGAGGCTGGCTTCACCAGTGAACCCCGCCAAAGACCAAACTAACAAAGGGACCAAACCTGGTTTCTCGTGCAGAATAAATCTCAAGAAGGACCCTTTACAACAAGAAATTACAAAAAAAAAGACGATCTGGGCCATTTGGATAAAATGGCCAACCATGGGTGCTGTACTGCAGCTGCGAATGCAGCCCGCGGTAAAAACACACAATGGTAGGGAAAAGTAAACCACTGCCACCAGCCATTCTTTGGAGAAAGGGCAACATAAAATTATTACATGAGAAACTAGACAAAGGGGATACAAAGTAACCCCTCCAACACCCTATTGTAAGTTAGTGTGTGCTGGGTCTAGAAAGTTACAAATGTAATCGATGTCAATTTCACTTCACTGCTCTTGGAAACAGTAGTTATCCAAGTAAAGGCATTGTTAGGCAAAGTTTGTATGCAGTACCTTTTTGGGACAACTACACACAACTGTGACTACAGGTGTAAGCAAACCAACCTTTCGTATAAGTCTGTACTACAGTTTTGGTAGCAGAGCTGAGCAGTCAGGCTTATCTCAATAGGAGAATGTGAGCAGTAATGATGTTACACAGCGGTCTACAATCACAGGTGTTCGAATAGACTCTTACACTGAAGGTTTCTTTGGTAAATACTTACTAATTTATCAGTCAGTTATAAAACATTCATTAGAAGGAGGCAATATAATCACACACAAATATACTTCAATACTATTATAGAATACTTTTCAAGAGGAGTAAAAGGCATAGATTATTAGAACATGAAAGGTTACAATTATTTTTGGGCAGTGTAAATACTTTGAGTTCACCAGAAGAGCCCATTCAATAGGCTAGGCCAAAGTCAATAGGCTTAAGTCTTGGATAGGATAGAGTGGTTCTGGGTAAGTAAACAGTCAAGTCTCTGCACAAGTTCTCAGAAGTAGTTTGTAAAAAGAAGAGCTGATTAGGCCTGTGAGTTGCAAAGGTTTCAAGCACTTTCACCGGGTGAGGTAAGTACTGTCTTGTTTCACAGTACCTTACAATGAAGAAAGAGGCAGCTGATGACTGATGTCCTGGCAGTTCCTGCAGATCTCGCTGTTCCTGGGCCTCAGTCGTGGGGACAAGAGGGAGGACGTCAGGGGGGTGGGGGCCTCCTGCACTGGGACTGGTCAAATATCTTGCAACTGGCAAACTTCAATTCTGGTGGCTATAGTAAAGCTCACAAGCTGGTGTCCCTCTCCCTGGTTCTACGGTTTCCTGCAGCAACTCTGAGGAAATTCAACCAGCTCCGAGATGGGTATCCAGGTGGCTTACTTTGGATTTGACAATAACAAAGTTATGGCAGAAAAAGTCACGAGTTCACAGCGCTTATACAGTGATTAAGAAGATAAACATCAAGGCTGCGGGTATCTGGGCGGTGTGGGTGTACTGCCAATACACAACCACAGGATTAGTTGAAGAAAAACAAAGATGTTCCCAGTCTCACTGCGCCAAGAAATTATAATTAGTTGTTTGTGCAAAGAAAAGCCTTTATTGTTTGTGCGAAGAGAAGCCTGACACGTGTTTTTCTTCAACTATTACTTTGGAGTTGATTGGTCCCACCAACTCAAACCGAGAAGTCGTCCTTGCAGAAGCTTCTCTGTCGGGGTGAACTTGGCGATTCAGAACTGCGGCAGGGCTTCACTGGGCAAACGAAAGGTCCAGGAGTTGGAACAACCGTCGTCTTCAAGCTTGTCTTCAGTTCTTTTGTTCCAGGGTTCGACTCTGCCTTACAAGCCAAGAGACTCGCCTTTTATTCAGTTCTCTCCGATTCATTCCAGCCTAGCTGGCAGGGTGGCGGTCCTTGCCGGACAGTCAGCCAGCAATCGCCACAGAGTGCATTTGGGCCTCCTAGGAGACTAAGCACAGGGAGTTTCGGGCACCTCCCTCACTTCCTGCCCACCCCAGTCACTTGGGCGCCAGAGGCGGTCTTCACTCCTGAAGCCCGCCAAAGGCAAATGAACAAAGGGAGCAAACCTGGTTTGGCACTCGGAGGCAAACTCTAGAAGGACCTTTCCAAAAAGAAATGGCAAGAGAGAAGACTGCGACCTGTTTAAACAAAGGGGGCTTGGACGCCATCTTGAAAAACATGGCTCCTGCGATTTAACATTACCGGAGATAAGAATAGTTTGCGGTCGGGAAAAATCATGGTAGTTCGTTGTGAAACCTCTGCCACCTGCCATTCTCAGAGTAAAGGGTAGCATTTGACTGCTACATTAGTATATGAACACATGGGATACTAAGTAACCCCTCCAGCACTCTAGGAGGATAGGTTGTACTGGGTCTAGGAATTTAAAAAACTAGTGAAGTCAAATTTACTTTACTTACTCTGGGAAACAGTAGTTTATCCCAGAGAAGGTATTTAAACCTTGGGAAAGCCTGAAAAAGGTTTCCCTGTGCCACTGCACCGAGGGTGCTGTGTGATACAAATGAAAAGATTCCTATGGAGTTGGTTAGACTCATAACCAAAGGAAACGCAAGAGTAAAACACATTTCAAAGTACATGAGATAGTGGGGAAAAAGGTCACACTCTCTCCAGGTAAAAAATCAAGTCCTCAAAATCCAGCAACGTTGATGGGGGGGGGGGGGCGGGATTGGAGTGGTGGGTTGGGGGGGTCTCTAAGGTGAAGGGAATTAGCACATTTATGAGAATTCTCCTTAATATGCATTCAAACCTTAACAAAAATCTAAGGGACTTTTCTTGTGAAACTGCACTGAGGGTGCTGTGTCACTATGTAAAAAGATGCCGCCTATGGAGTTTGTCAGACTCCAAAGCCAAAAGAGAAACTGTTGAAATTAAACAAAATACATGAATTAAAAGTCCTAAAGCTTGTGCTCCTTTAGAGAGTGTTAGGCAGAAACCTGTGCAGTTCCCTTAGGAACCACTGCAAAAGATTTAAGGCTACAGGTGTTTGCCAGTAAACCCACTTGGTAGCAGTCTGTACCACACAGATTCACTTGGTAGCGGTGGCTGAGCAGTCAGACTTCCCTCAAGAAGAGTTAGGCAGTATGCAGAGTATACACAATAGGTACCGAGACAGGGTAGTACAAACAAACACTGACCAGAGCTTTGGTGTAAAAGTATATAATTATTTATTTAAAAACACTTGTAAATCACACTAGCAAAAAAAAGAGGTAAGTAATTTCAGCACACAGTCACTATCGTATATATACAACCCTATTAGGCAAAGGGCGGCTCCTACGGTTGCGGCTCCCTGTGTGACTGGAGGTGTCCGCAGGGAACGCCAGGCGCCTGTACTTCTATCTCCACCTTCTCCCAGCCCACCCCATCTTTTCCTGGTCACTTCGTTCGCATGGTGTCTTCACCTCACTGTGTCCCACAGTTGTGGTAAACTAGGGTATTTTTCCCCCCTCGTAGGATTCTCAAACTTAGGTGGCCTCTGTACCTAATACGCACTCATTGTTCTGAAATGTGGTGAACTAGGGTATTTTCCCCCCCTCGCAGGATTCTCAAACTTAGGTGGCCTCTGTAACTAATATGCACTCATTGTTCTGAAATGTAGTAAGCTTGGGCTTGCCGCTCACTTCCTGCCTGCATGCTCTCGTTTCGTCTGTCTCCCCCCCCACCCCCAACTCCCTCCTACTCCATGGTGCTCTCTATCTCGCCTATCTTCTCTAACTGCTTCTCTATTGACTATCCTGCTCTCTTCACTAAATCTGGTAGGAAAAAGTTTAAAAAGGACATCCTTGTCTCCAACCCAGGCCTTCCTATCGCTGACACCTACACCAATGCCTGCTCCAAGGAATCTTACTGACATCCTCTTTTTCGTGCCTTCGCCAGACCTATGGACCCTTCATATGGTCTCCGTGCTCTCTCCTTTCTCCTCTTCTCCCATTAATGGTGGCACCCATTGGGATGTCCTCTTGGCCTCCTTCCACTCCTCTAAGGCCATCATTAATGTCTACGCTAATGGGACCGTCTTGGTCCAAGGTCCTCAGGCCAACCTTCACCTTTTTGATAGACGCTTCCCGCGCCTCATCAACTTCCTTTCCTCTCCTGCTGTCCCCCCTCCTCTGTCCTCGGCTACCTTGCCTCTACCCTCCCTCCCTGCCCCCTCTCGTGCTCCTTCACCTCCCTCTTCTACACCTCCGCAGGGCGTACCTCTGATCTGTACCCCTCCCTGGAAGTCCTTCAAGGATGGCAACCTTCTCCACATTGCCACTCTTAACTCTCGCTCTGCCATCAAGCATTCTTCTGATATCTGTCACCTTCTTGAGGAACTGGACCTTGACGTCCACGGTCTCACTGAGACATGGTTCACGGCCAGCTCTGTCACCAGCTTTGACACACTTCTACCTGACGGTTACAAGATCCTCTCCGTGCCCAGACCCAACCGTGCAGGGGGAGGGGGGCGTAGCCCTTATCTTCCCTGAGTGCATTCTTTCCACTGTCACTCCTACACAGACATACTCCTCTTTTGAATGCCTTGTCTGCCATCTCTCTCTCTTAGCCATTCCCTTACCGTGGCTACTATCTATCTGCCACCTGGTCAAATCTCCTCCTTCCTCTCTGAGTGGGCTGACCCCTCCTCCTCACTCCTGTCCTCAATCACTCAACTCCACTTTCTTGGTGACTTCAACATCCACTTGGATGCTTCCTGTCCCCCCACGGGACCCTTACGTGACCTCTGCGAGACTCTCTCACTCTCTATTCTCCGTCTGGACCTACTCGTTCTGCAGGGCACACTCTTGATGCTCTGATCTCTTCCGACCTTCCCCTCTCCGTCCCTCTCTCCACTCCTCTCTCCTGGAGTGATCACTTTCTCCTATCCTCCCACCTCACCCTCCCTACCCCACAGGCAAAGCCACCCTCATCACTGCCACCCACCTTCTCGGTCATCCGACTCATGAAGCGCGTGTCAGTTGAGGCTTTCAATGCCACGTTCTCGGCCCCACCTCCCCCTTTGGCTGACTCCCACCCTGACACAGCCCTCTCCATGCTCCACTCTGCTATATCTGATACTCTTGATATCCTTGCCCCTGTCATGAGAATCCACCTGAAGCCCAAAGCCAAATGTAACTCCTGGTATGACTCTGATCTCGTCACCCTTAAACGCAAGTGCAGGGTGGCAGAGAGGAAATGGCGTGTCTCATGTTCATCCTCTGACAAACTGGCCTGCCACCTGCTCCAGAGGCAATACTGTCTCTCTCTTCTCACCAAGAAGAGAGCCCTTATCGAAGCCCGCATCTCTGCGGCATCTAACAACTCCGCCGAACTCTTTAAAATATGCAAGGAGCTTGCCAACCCTGCTGCTGTCTCTACCTCTCCTGTCCGGTTCCAGGCCCTCTGCACTGGCCTCTCACTTCATCTCTAAAACTCAGGACATCCTGTCCTCACTCTCATCCTATCACCTCCCTCCCACTCTTCCCGGCTCTTCCTCTGGCCCTTCTGCAGCCACCCCTCCTCCCTCCTTCTCTGCCTTTCCCCTTTTTTCTGCTGACGAGGTTTCCAGACAAGTCTGATCTATGAAAGTCTCGTCTAAACAGGTTCACCCCTGTTCCTCCAAAACTATCAAGGACCACATAGACTGCCTGGGTCCGGCCCTGGCTGACTTTTGCAACCACTCCTTCGCCTTTGGAGTCTTCCCACCCCCCCTTAAGCATTCCCTTGGGCACCCTCTTCTTAAGAAACCCTCTTCTGACCCCTCCTGCCCGGCTAACTATCACCCAATCTCCATCACTCCCTTCCTGGGCAAGCTCCTGGAGAAACTGGCCATCTCCCAGCTTAACCTCCATGCTGAATCTGTTGGAAGTCTTCATGACCATCAATCTGGCTTCAGAGCCGCCAGAAGCACGGAAACTGCTCTCCTGAACATCCGTGAGGACCTGCTCTTGAATCTCTACTCCAACACTCCGTGTGTCCTCATCCTGCTCGATCTCTCTTCTGCCTTTGACACTGTCAACCATGCCATCCCGCTCAACCGTCTCCGTGATAACCTGGGTATCACTGGTCAGGATCTGGCGTGGCTGACCTCTTTCCTCTCCAATCGACCCTCCCAGGTCCAACTGGGGTCCTTCCTCTGACATCTTTTTCTCCACCTGTGGTGTCCCCCAGGGATCTAATCTTTCCCCCTGGCTGTTCAACCAGTATCTGGCACTCCTTGCCCACCACATCGCCGCTCTCTGCGCCAACTTTCAGTGCTATGCGGACGATACCCAGCTCATTTTTAGGCTACCCTCGGCCGCCTCCTCTCCTTCCCTCATCTGTCTGTCTGCTATCCAGGAATGGTGTGCCGCTAATGACCTCTGCCTTAATGCCAGTAAGACTGAGATTCTACTCATCAGCACTCCCACCCCCTCCTTCCCTGCAGCTCTCTGGCCGGCCTCTCTTGGCCCTCTTCCTGCTCCTACCTGCAAGGCAAAAAACCTTGGGGTTATCTTCGATTCCATACTCTCCTTCTCTCCTCATATATCTGACGTCTCTAAGAAGTCACACTACCAACTGCACCTCCTCAGAGGTATTCTTCCCTTCCTCTCCTTCCCCCAGAAGCTCACTGTCTCCCGAGCCCTGCTTCTCTCAAAGCTGGACTACTGTAACAGCCTCTATCTTAATCTGCCTGCCTCCACTCTCCGCCCTCTGCAACTCATCCAGAACAGAACTGTGAGACTTGTCCTTGCCTCAAGCCCAGGGACCGTATCTCTCCAGGACTGAAATCTCTACACTGGCTCCCAGTGGCTCCGAGGATAAAGTTCAAAATCCTCTGCATTGTCCACATGGCCTTCTGGGGCCTGGGGCCTAAATACCTTCAACTCTCTTCCTTCCCGAGCCCTTCGCTCATCTGTCTCCAACTCCCTCAGGGTCAGCCGCTTCTCGAAGCTACGAGCTGGGGGTAGATCTCTCTCCGCGGCAGGGGCCTCCCTCTGGAACAGCCTTCCTGCCTCCCTGAAACTTGAGGAGAACCATCTCCGGTTCCGGAAGCACCTCAAAACCTTCCTCTTTGCTTCTGCTTTCTCTCTCCCTCTCCCCTGCTAATTCTTTGCTGAAACTGCACTGAATCTGCAACTGGGCCACTCTCACCGACCCCGGTCCTGGGCCCAGCCACTCTCCACTTGCACTGCCTCCCTGGCAACCCCTGCACTACGGGACTGTCTCTGTATCCCTACAGCCCCCCCTTCCCAGCACTTGTCTGCACTTACCTTGCACTTGCCACCAGCTGGCCCTCTTTATTTTATTTTATTCTTCTTACCTTGTACTGCACTCCCCCTCCCCTTCCCCATGCACTTCTCCCTTCCCCCTACCCCTGTACTTGCGCGATCTAAATGACACGTGGCCTATTAGGATCGTTGTCTGTCTTCCCCTTGTTCCCCCCCTCCCTGCCTCGTTGCGCCTTGAAACACTTGTGTATAGGCGTGTTACAAATGCCATATCATATCATATTCACTTATTAGACAAGTCTTAGTGAGAAACACAACTTCTTTTCAGACAGAGGTGAGCGCTTAACATAAGATGACACACTAATAAGTTGTAAAGAAAGGGAGGGAAAAAGGCAGAGTTAAAGAAGCACACAAGTTTCAATACTTTTTCAAAGAACCACAGTAAGGCAGTATAGGCAGATTTCTACTGGAGAGCAAGGAAGTCAATTGCAGGGCCCACTCTTGGGGAGAGCAAGCAGAAGGGGTCCAGGTTCACCAGTGGGGTTATGCCCAAAGAGTCTTTGTAGATAGTTCGCACAAAAAAGATGAAATTAAAGTCCGGAAACGTTAGCTAGGTTGTCCCAGACTAGCCCAGGTTAGAAAGTTGAGGCTTTACTGTCACCCCGAACGATCTGTTGCAAGGGAAGCCAGGCGGGACACAGTACCTTAAGTGTGAAGGAAGCTCCAGCTGGGGCAGTTGTTCCTGGCAGCAGGTGCAAGTCGGTGTTTCGTCCAGAGGAAGAAGAGGTCTCGCCGTGGAGGAAAGATGAAGGTTGTTGCACTGCCAGGGAAGAAACCAGCCGCGGAGTTCTCTGGTTAAAAGACACTACCCTTCTCTTCGCCGTAGTGGTAAACCGTGGTATTCCGGTTGCCGCAGTGCTTGGCACGGGCAAGGCGGCCAAGAGATGCTCCAGGAAGGTGAAAAGAAGGTGAAACTGGTTATCCCCACCAGTCAAAGGAAGAAGACTCTCCGGACTGGATATCTCCTCTGTCGTCGGGGAAAAGTGGTGAGACGGTTCAGCAGGGCTCCACCGGTGGTGTCGGTGCAGGTCGGCTCAGCTTCTCCCTCCTCAGAGTCTTAGGTCCTGTGGCGACTTCTGAAGTTCCAGTCCCCAAACCCCTGCTTTTATGCAGCACACCCCCATTCACTCATCCTAGCTGTCAATCAAACATGCTAAGTGGTGAGCTGGCCGGCTCACCACTTGGGCCAATCACACAAGAGTGTGACTTGAGTTACCAAAGTAACTCAGTCCAGGGTGCCTAAACCCACGCCCCCTGTGGTACCCAGACAGAGTGGCACCACTTTTGGAGGCTTCTGTGGAGAAGCCCGCCAAAAAGTGGAACAAAGGGCTCGACCTGGGTTGGAGTCACAGAAGAGAACACAAACGCCATTTTAGAAGAGTTCTGGCAAAAAATGCCAACCGGTGAATTAATATTAAATAAATAAACCGGCGGTATGTTCGAGGCTATAAGAATTAAATAATTAAAGTTGGTAGCCTCGAACAATGGGAAAATCCCATAGAGATATATTTGCGGTCGAATATAAAAAGTAGTATCCACTACCACCAGCCAAAACTCGATCAGGGGGGACGGAGACGTGCCCCCTCGAACAACAGGCCCGGGCCAATCGAATTGCCCCGACCAGTACGTCCGCATATATGATGGTTTGTACTGGTTTCTGTTCATAATTTGGGACTAGTAAAGCCAATGGTGACTTTACATGCCCTGGGAGACAGTAGTCAGTCCCAGGGTATCGAGTCTATGTTGCGGGGTCGCTACGACACCCCTGGGTTACGGCACGGAGGGTGCTGTGTAACCCACATAAAAAACACATGAGACCCTATGGAGTAAAAGACCCCGTAGCCCATAAAACTCATGGAAAGTGAAAGGAACACCTCAAATCATGTCTAAGAGTGGGAGCAAAAGAGTCTCACTCTTAGCAGGAAATAATAAACCCCAAAAATCCAGCAAAGCTGCTGGGGGACTCACTAGGTTTGGGAAATTAGCCTTAACAGAGAATTCTCCCTAACAGAGTCCTTTGCAGGGCCCTTATAAATTGTTATCCTCCTAAAGTATTTAAGTAATTAAAGTGAGGATCTTTGCCTTTTCTGCTGCTGCATAAGGCTTTTGCTCCCATCCTACACTGACTTTGATGAACTCTTGGATAGTTGGGTATTGGACTGCTAAAGCATTAGGAGCCTTAAAGTGTTGCTAGAATGTAAATCACTGCTAATAGTCTTGAATAACCCTCCTTTTCCTTTCTACAGACGTTGTCTATGAAAACTGTAATTTCACTTTAACAAATGCAGGTGCACGCCACTACTATTTAAAGAGTACAACTGTCATTACTGCAGTTTTCTCCTTAACATTTGTAAGTGCGAGCATCTACTATTGAAGCAGTCAACTATGAAAAGTATTGATATTTCATATGTGTTGGTTAGTCTAAAATAGTATTTTAGCATTTACCTACCTTGTCTTGTATATATAAAATTAATTTGTTTTATTATAACTTCCATTGTGTAAGAGTTTCTTTGGGCTAATCTATTGACTGGGTTCATTGTACTTACCTACAGCTCACGTCGTTCTCATAAGATAAACCTGGCTGCACTGCCCTTCTACCAATCCTTTGGGTAGTACAGACTTGTATTAAGAGTTGGGGGAAGATGTATAACAAGGAATAGTTTAGATAGTCTAACCTCCAGCTGGACTGTAGGAAAACTCCCCCAGCACCTGTTGTAAACTACAATTTTGGTTTAGCGGTGGCACTACGATGGGCATAGTATTTCTACAGGTGGCACACAAGTATACTAGTGCTTTTGGTTGTCTTGTAATTGAAAGTACTGTTTCTCTCTGACAGCTGTCGCCTGGCATCCTGTACATGAAGGTCTTTTTGCCAGTGGAGGTTCTGATGGCTCGTTGCTATTCTGGCATGTTGGGTAAGAACTTCTCTCTCTGTAAAAGTTATCTGAAGTGTTTTTACTGAAGCCAATGTACATTGGCAATTATGGCAGAATGCCACCTGCAACACTGTACAGTCCTGAGCTTATTTTGCTATGTGGAATTGTCTTTCTCTGTGGGCTCTATTGAGAAGACTTCACTGTTCAAATGCTTCATGATAAAAACGGTTTGACACATGCACTTTGGTTGGCCCGGTCTACTGTCGCACAAGCAGCTGCAATGAGTGGAAGCTGCAAAGTAACGTGCTTTCTCCAGCATGGGATCTTACATGAATTCACATGTTCATGAATAGCCCCCACCCTTAGGCTGTGAATCCCCTGTAATATTAAAAGCAGTTTCTCCTTAAATTCAAAAGCTGCTGGTCGCTCGTAGTGAATTGCTGTTCTTTTGGGTCATGCCGCCCAAGCCAATGGCATTTGTCCTACTATGCTCCGTAGAGGTGGCCCTCAGATTGTTGCTACTCGTTTTTGTTTTGGGAGTCCTCGAATCTCGCTCCTCGAAAATCTCGATTCTGCGACTTTGAAGATGCTGTGTAAGTAGCAGCTAGGCTGTGCATGAATGGGAGAAACCTGCATAAAAGGTGAGGCTTCTTGGACTGAAGACAGTCGACCACTGGAAGAAACAGCCAACGAAGAAATCGTGAAGAGAAGCTTGCTGCATCCCCCTAGACCGTTGAACTGCCTGGTGAAGCCCTGCTGTTGTGCAGAAACTACTTTTCCTAATCGACAAGAGAAGCTCCGGAAAGGACGACTTCTTCCCTTGGGTTGGTGGGACCAACTAACCCCAAGGCGAACTTTGCTGGAGGACCTTCCCCTATTGGCTGTACTACTTTGCTGCTGGAACCGAGTGCCTGGCGTCGAGAAATCCGTAGTTGAGTGAAATGTCTTTAAGCCAGTCCTGAGCTCCAGGAAGATCCTGAGGACTATCCTGAAGCAGAATGACCCAAGCTTGAGTCACCTCACCAGAGTGCTGGACTCGAGCAGTGAAGGAAGCCCAACCAGTGTCCAAGATCTCCGGTGGTGCTATTTGCCGGTAGCTGAAACCGCAAATTGCTGCTGAATTGAAAACGGCCCGTAGCTGCCGCCGACCTTCGAACTGCTGTGCAGGAGTCCTCCAGACATCCTCCCTCTTGTCCCCACGACTGAGGCCCAAGAACACAGGCTCTGCAACACTGCACCCAAGAACGAAGCGAGCTGGATCATCATCATCTTCTTACCTAAGGTATTGATCTGACTAAGGGGTCTGTAACTCGCTTTTGTCAGTTGAGACTTGCAGTAGCTGCTTTTTCTAGAGTTGTGTTCAGCTCTATCTTTCACAAGTGTAACCGCTTGTGGCCGACAGTGATTTTTCTACAACAACTCTAACTTGTGCACATATTAGTTCTATCTAAGAAGTGCTTCAGCTCCATAGACTTTGTTCCAAATTGACTTTGGCTGTCCTGGCTCGTGTTAGGGAGAATTCTCTTATATGACTAATTTCCCAAAGTGAGTCCCCCAGCAGCTTTGTTGGATTTTTTTTTTTCTCCTGCTAAGAGGGAGACTCTCTTCCTCCCACTCTTAGACATACCTCAAATCATGCCTGACTTTGTGTGCTTATGGGCTATGGGGTCCTTTATTCCATAGGGTAGTATCCGTTTTGCATGTGTGTTATACAGCACCCTCAGTGCAGTAACACAGGGGTGTCATAGTGACCCACAAACATAGACTTCATACGCTGGGACTGGCTACTGTCTCCCAGGGCATGTAAAGTCACCATTGACTTTACTAGTCCAAAATTGTGAACAGAGCCAGTACAAACCATATTGTGGAAGTACTGGAAGGGGTTAATTCGATTGCCCCTGGGTCTGTTTTCAAGGGGGCACTGTCCAGTCCCCCCTTGTCTAGTTTCTGGCTGGTGGCAGTGGTTACCACGCAAAATATTCCACCGGAATATTTCCTATGGGATTTTACCATTGATTTTAAACGCACCACTTTTTGGTGCAATGTTAAAGATACTGCTGGTTTATTTATTTAATATTATATCAACGGTTGGGTCTTTTTGCCAGAACTCTTTTCTAAAATGGCGTTCGTGTCCGTCTCTCTAACTCTAACCAAGGTTGAGTCCTTTGTTCCACTTTTTGGCGGGCTTCTCCACAGAAGCCCTCCAAATGGTGCCACTCTGTCTGGATTCCACAGAATGTGTGGGGAGGGGAATTGGCACCCTGGACTCTGTTGCCTTAGCAACTCAAGTCGCACTGTGTTCTGATTGGGCCAGTGGTGAGCCGCCCGGCTCACCACTTAGCATGTTTGAGTGACAGCTAGGCTGTTGAATGGGGGTTTTTCTGCATAAAAGCAGGGCCTTTGGGGCTGGAACTTCAGAAGTCGCCACAGGACCTAGGAATCTGAAGAGGGAAGAAGCTGAGCCATCTGCAACAATGATACCACCGGTGGAGCCCTGCTGCAACAAACTCACCACTTTCCCAACGACAAGAGATCTTCTGCTGGACAAGTCTTCTTCCTCTGAGCTGGTAGGACCAACCAGTTCACCCCTTTTGCCTTCCAAAGACATCTCTTGGTCGAATCCCCGTGCCAAGCACCCCGGCGGCTGGATAGCCAAGCTTCACCACTTTGACCGCGAATAAAAGGAACTCACCTTTTAACCGACGAACTCCGCGGCTGGTTTCATCCCTGTGCAGTGCAACGACTCCAAGTTTCCCCCTCAACGAGATCCTCTCTTCCCCTGGTCGAAACAATGAACTGTAACCACTGCCAGGAACTGCCACTGCTGGAGCTTCCTCTCTCTTTAAGGTACTGTGTTCTCCCTTTCTTCGGTTTGCCCAAGGTGACCCTTAAATCCTTGGCTTTCCAACTGGGTTGGCCCAAGTCCTTATAACTTTAACTTCTTGAATCACCCCAACCTCTTTCGAACATTCTGCAAAGACTTTTAGTGCATTTTTAACTGTGTGATCTTGGGCACATTTCGTTTTGCCCCATTTAAAGTGGGCCTGGCCTATGAACTTTGGCTCTACAGTGTATACTGCCTTTATTCCCTTGCTGAGAACTCCTAAAAGTGTTGGGACCTGTTTTATTCCTATGCTCTGTCTTTTTCTCTCCCTTTAACTTAACTATTGGAGTGCCATCTAGGTTAGGCGCTCACATCTGTTTTAACAAATCGTGGTGTTTTAACTCTAACTTGTCTAAATAGTTATCAAGGGAGATGTGTATACTTTACCTGACTGTTTTAACTTGCTTTTGATTTGGAATGCTAGTGTATTGCCTAAAGTGTGTTTTAAATCAATAATTATATACTTTTTGATACAAAGCTCTGGTCAGTGTTTGTTTGCTCTACTGTGTTTTTAGCCCTATTGGGTATACTCTATATATACTGCCCTACTCTTCTTGAGAGAAGTCTGACTGCTCAGCCACAGCTACCAGGTAAATGTGGGTGGTGCAGACCGCTACCAATTCAGTTTACTGCTTAATCCTGTAGTCTTAATATTCTTGCAGTGGTCCCCAGGGGAACTGCACAGGATCCTGCCTAACAGCTCCCTGCATACTCGTCTAACCCATTGACTTGATTCTTACTGTCCTCATAGGTGATACATTGGTTTTGAACTAACGTTTCCTAAGACAGGTTTTTATCTAGACTTCATTGGGGGGGATTTAAAGTGCTCACATGCTCTGAGAACTTGTTAACCTTTTTCTTTCCTATAACCTTTCCTTGTTACCAACCTCAGAATTCACCAAGTACAAGAAGTGATATATAAATGCCAACACTGTCCTACTTAGTGAAGTCACCTCAGGATGTAAGAAGTGTGTATGATATGAAGCATCTCTAAAGAGTATCTACTTGCTTGACCTGATTCTGAGAAAGTATTTTTAAGTGTATTTGTATTGTTGCACATTGCTCCTTTTAAAGAGTGCTTATTTAAAAATGCCCGTTAAATAATAATTTTACTAGGAAACCTTGAGTGTAGTGTTATTTGGAATCTTTTATGTATGGATTTCATTGCTTCATCTCTACAGCTCACATTTACCCCTCTTGAGAGGAGTCTGGCTGCTCAGTCACTCTACCAGCTAGTGTAGTACAGACCTATACCAATAGGTAGGATACCTAATACCAAGAGGACAAGACTGGTGCAGTCTCCTGCAGGGTTACTGCATCAAATGTTGCCTAATAAGCACATAATCACTACAGCAGCTCCAACATTAAGGCCGCCAATGCCCTCGCCATCCTGTTTAGGTACGTACGACGGGGAGTTAGGGTAGAAGTTGGGGCCCATCACCACCTTTCTGACTGATCAGGCAGAAGCCTCGGCCCTGTTCCAGGAGGGGGAAGTGGCTTCTGACCACGCCTTCACCATCGCTCATGAAATCGCGGACTCTGTCTTTCGCCAGATGGGGAATGGTGTGGTCCTCTGTTGCCAGGGTTGACAAAGTCACCAACTTCCACACAGATGTGTAGACCAAGGTGATAGACTTGCCCTTCGATGCTGACAACCTGTTTGGCAATGCGGTCAATGAAACTCTTCACGCCATAAAGACTGACACTGAGACAGCACGTTCTCTGGTCACCCTTCAGCAGAAGAGGCCGTCCTTTTGTTCCTCTAAAGGGAGGGTCTTCAAAGAGTTTCACCACCCCCTATCAATATCCCTCCTGCTCGATACCCATGAGGCTTATAGGGGATGCTGCCAGGCCTATGGCAGTTGCTCTGTGTTTTCGCCTCGCAACCAGGATGCAGATGCCGAAGCAGGCCTGAATGGCCCAGGACCCACGCCTCCACTTCTGCACCCCAGTGGGAGGCCATCTATCGAACTTGGTCGATCAGTGGCGAAAGATCTCCACAGACAAATGGGTGCTCGATGTTCTTCAGCAGGGGAATATTTTGGAATTCTAGGACAGGTGCCCACGCATTCCTCTTTTCACAAGACAAGAACTGCATGTGGTTCAGCTGTTGAAGGAGATGCAAGCCATGCTAAGCAAAGGGGCAATAGAACCGGCCCCACAGGGGCTCTGAAGTATACTCCAGATACTTTCCAGTACAGAAATAGTGGGGGGGGGTCGGAGGGGTACAGCCAGATCGTAGTCCTGCGGTGCCTCAATTTACTCAAATCGCAAAAGTTCAGGATGGTCACGTTGTTATTGTAATTGTCATTTATATTGCACCCTTTCCAATTTGTATAGCCTCAATGCGCTTTGTGGTTCAAATTCCCTCAGAGACTGAAGTCCATGAATGGGAGATTGCAAGAGTTAATTTTAAGATGCGTGTGTGCATTGTGCCCCGCTAGGATTTAGGAAGGCTGGCTAGGCTCCTGTAAGCAGACCTGCGGTCAGGAACGTGGGTGGGCGCTTTAGGGTGGATTAGGATAGAGTGCTAGTGCAGGAGATTGTGCCCAGCTAGCCCGAAAAATTGTGTACATTGCCGCTGCATACATGGTAGAGGTGTTGAGGCACATCAGGGTTTCAGTATGGATGGCTATGCAAGCTGCTAGACCGGATTTGCATAGCCATAGCTGCGTTTTCATAGTGCTTGGATGGGGAGCCGTGCCTGCGGCATGTGTCCAGACGTGGTGTGAGACGCAGCATGTACTCCACCAACTGGACGAAGGGGATTTCTTGGTGGCCCTCGACCTGGAAGACTCCTACTTCCACATCACCAGTCATTGCAAACACTGGAAATTCCTGCGGTTTGTCATTCAGGGGTGACAGTACCAATTCAAGGCCTTGCCCTTTGGCCTAATATCGACCACAAGAGTATTCACCAAATGCCTGGCTCTGGTGACAGCGCATTTGTGCTGCAAGGAATCCACATTTACCTTTAACTGGACGATTGGCTGCTCCGGTCTCTCTCCTACATGCTGGGAACCCTGCACACTGCAGAGACATAGTGACATTGCAGAACACACTGTTCCGGGGGCCCAGCTCAACATACTTGTGTCTGGCGTCTCCCTTGGGTGAGAGGGTGAAGGCCATCCTGGGAAAGGTCCAACGGCTGTTGACCGCTTCAGTGGCAACATTGCGGACCAAGTCCCTGCTGGGGATGATGTCTTCCTGCATCCTTCTGGTCCCCTTCTGCAAGCTTCAGATGAGCCCCTACAAGAATTCCTGGATGCCAGGTTGCAACAAGTTACTAGCACATGGACCAACAAGACTGCCCTCAATCGAACATTGCATAAAGCCCTGCAATGGTGGTCAGTTGATCCACACCTCGCATAGGGTGCTCCCTTTCAAATACCCCCATATCTGGCTACAGTCACGACCAACACCTCTCTGGGGATACCTCACAGGACATTCTTTGTAGTTAAGAGTTTCATATTTGTAATAAATCTTCCAGACCTGTCAATCCCAGTACTTTTTGCTTTGACTTGGGGATTATTTCTCCTGGTCTCTAGGTGAGTGGGAATCTTTTTCCCCCTCTCACCCAGTATTGTACTCTTTTTATGGGTGACCTTTTATGTCTCTCCATAGTGAATGGTCGGAGTTATACTTCCCTATAACGTTTGGGCTTTGGCTGGGTTGCCCCTGGGGACTTCCCTGTTAATCTCTCTTTAATGTACTTGGGGGAACTACTGTTCCCATAGGGTAAAGGGGGATTTTCATTCCCCTGTAATTTTATATAGTAAGCCTGCACACCCCACCTTTTGTGGAGTGCTGGGAGGGGGGGGGGAGATGCAATGCATCTCCTTGCTTACTTATCTGTAGCATTTTTGTTACAATTGCAAGTTACTTGAATGGCTGGTGGAAGTGGTTTTACCTTAGTGACTTTAATCTTCTTACTCACAGGCTGTCAAATCAGCCTCAGTAATGCATAGAAGGGCCACCATTTTGCTAAAATGGTGGGCTCCTTTTATCACCATTTCTCATTTGCTTGTAGTTCCTGAGGTCTTTCACTACCATTCTAGGCATGAAAGACCTCAGTGCAAGTTTTGTCTTCGGCGGTAATCCTTTGTATTCCAGATCCAGGCTTACGAGTGTCTGAGAAGGCAGGACGCAAGGGAGAGTCCAAAACTCTGCAGCACTTCGTCGTTCTCCTTGCTTGAAGGGAACCCAGTCTCAATGGGTGACAGGGTGTTCTGATTGAGCACCCAGACTGCCCCTTTCTGTAAACTGCAGGGAGAGATTGCAGAAGTTGTGCTGTAGTTCCGGATACATTCCGGACCTGGAAGCTGCTCACAAGATGACCAATAGATCACAAACCAAATTGGAAGATCAAGAAAAGCGATTTCCATCAACCGGAGAGCCTGCTGTTAACGGAGCTTGATGCAACCCTTCTTTCCAATCAATCGGGGCACCCAAATCCGACGACTCCTACCCTGAGGATGGTTAGATCCACCAAGTTGGGGGGAATTCTAATTTCTGTGCTAATTCCCTTCAACCTTAGAGACCCCCACGTCTTTTGCTGAACTTTAGGACTTTTTCATTTTAATCTTGGAGTGAGTGAAACCTTTTTTCACTCGTTTTTACCTGATTTGGATTATGTTTCTTCTGTTTTTGGAGTTTGTCAAACTCCATAGGCATCTACTTTTTGTATGGTCACACACTGCACCTTCAGTGCAGTGTCGCAGAGAAAACCTTTACATTTCTCTTAAGGTTTAAATATCTTTTCTTGGGTGAACTACAGTTCCCAAGAATAGAAGAATAGTAAAGTGAAATTGACTTTACTTCCCTTTTCTCTTTGTAGGTCCAGCACACACCATCTTATGTGGACTGCTGGTGCTGGGGGATTCGGGGGGGGGGGTGGGGGGTTTACAGAGTAGCCCCTTATCCTACCTACTCATGTAACATTTTTTATGTTACCATCACTACTTTAAATGGCTGGTGGTAGTGGTTAAATGTTCCTAGCATTGTGCTTTTCTACCTCAGGCTGAACTCTCAGCTGCAGTACAGCACCCAAGGGTGACCATTTTGTCAAAATGGCCCATTCTTCCTTTTTTTGCCATTTTCTGTTTGTGAGGTGTTTCTTGGGTTTTACTCTGCGTGCCAAGCCAGGTTTGAGCCCTTTGTTTGTTTTGCCTTTGGCGGGTTTCAGTTCTGAAATCCACCTCTGGCTCCCGTGTTAGGCAAGAATTGATGTAGTAACACTGTGCGAGACTACATAACACTTGTTTATTTGGTATTAGGTAAACCACCTTTTGGTATCTGGCTCGGGTCTGACTTAAAAACGATGCACTCGATTCTGGTGTTCCTGTCCCCTGGCACTAGATTCCTGCAGCAGCAATGGATGTATAGCCAGCCGAGAGAGGTGTTCCAGTCGATCTCGTCTTGGGGTTGATTGGTCCCACCAACCTAAGGGGAGAAGTACTCTTTTGCAGGGCTTCTCTAGTCGATGCAAATCGGAGCTTCAGCACTGCAGCAGGCCTTTGCCGGGCAAACCAATGGGCCAGGAGTTGCAGCAAGCTTCTTTTCCAAGTTCTTCTTCAGATTCCTTCGTATAGTGGTTGACTCTGCCTTCCTTACAAAATACCTCGGCAGGGTCGCTGTGCTCCAAAGCCAGCCAATCCCCTTTGGGTGCATTCCTGTAACCAAGGAGACTAAGCACAGGGAGTTTAAGGAACCTCCCTTGCTGCCTGCCCTGCCAGATGCTGGAGCCAGAGGTGGCTTCACCAGTGAACCCGCCAAAGACAAAACGAACGAAGGGACCAAACCTGGTTTCTCGTGCAGAGTAAATCTCAAGAAGGACCTTTACAACAAGAAATGGCAAATAAAGACTGTCTGGGCCATTTTGACAAAATGGGCACCCATAGGTGCTATACTGCAGCTGCGAACGCAGCCCGCGGTAAAAATAGTGGTAGGAAAAGTAAACCACTGCCACCCGCCATCAATTGTAGAAAGGGTAAGATAAAAATGTTACTTGAGAAAGTAGACAAAGGGGATACTAAGTAACACCTCCAGCACTCTATGGCAGATAGTGTGTGCTGGGTCTACAAAGTTACAAATCTAAGTAAAGTCAATTTCACTTAACTACTCTTGGAAACAGTAGTTATCCAAGTGAAGTTATTTAAACCTTGGCAGAAATCGAAACAACTTCTCTCTGACACTGCCCTGAAGGTGCTGTGTCGCAATGTAAAAAGATGCCTATGGAGTTTCAGACTCCATAACCAAAATAACCACAGTGTTCAAATCAAAGAAAAACACATGAGTGGGAAAAAGGTCTCGCTCTCTCCAGGATAAAACTGAAGCCCTAAAGTCCAGCAAGGAGCTGGTGACTCTAAGTTATAAAGGAATTGCCACATTCCTGCGAACTCTCCTGAACAGTCTGGAAGGACAGGATGGGGAAGGAGGGTCCCGAAACTCCCCTGTCTCGAGGAATGCCTGAATGCAACCAGTCCTGATTAGCTGGCTGTCCTTTCAGGACAGCTTCCCTGCTGCCTGATTGACAGGCTATGCTGTGCTTGAATGGGAGATACCTGCTTAAAAGGCGAGGGTTTTGGGACTAGAGGCAGAGTCGACCACTGGGCGAAACACCAAACAAAGAAACCGTGAACGCTTTCTGCATCCTCCTGGACCTTTGAATTGCCTGTTGAAGCCCTGCTGCTGTGGTGAAACTCCTTTTTCGATTAGACAGAGAAGCTCCGGAAAGGACGACTGCTTCCCTTGGGTTAGTGGGACCAACTAACTCGGACGAACTCCACTGGACCAAATTCCCCGAGTGGCTGCACTTCTTCGCTGCTGCAAGAATAAAGTGCCAGGGGTCGAGAAATCTGTAGTCTAGTGCAATGTCTGAAATCCAGCTAGAAGCTCCAAGAGTCTCCTTGGGACCCTCCAGAAGCAGGACGACCAGAGCTTGAGTCCCCTCACCAGAGTGCAGGACCCAAGGAGTGAAGGAAGCCCAACTGGTATCCGAGATTCGCGATGGTGCTGTTTACTAAGAGCTGAAACTGAAAAGTGCTGCTGAACAGAATGGTGCCTGTAGCTGCCAACTACCTCAAGTGCCGCCGCAGGAGCCCTCCAGACGTCCTTCCTCTTGTCCCCAAGACTGAGGCTCAGGAACCCAGGGTCTGCACAGAATCCAGCTGAACCACTCTTCAAAACAGAGGTACTGTTTAGACTTTGGGTACTTGCCGCATTGTCTTTATAGCTGTGCTTTTCTCAGTTGGGAATTGCATTGGCTTACCTTTAGAGTTGATTCCAACTATCCTTCCACAGGCTTAACAGCTTGTGACCATACAAGTGATTTTTTTTAATTTTTTTTTTTTAATACAATTTCTCTAACTTTGCAAGACTTTGATTCTAAGGAGTGCCTCAGCTCCATAGACTGTTTCAAATAGACTTTGGCTGTCCTGGCTCCGCGCAGACTCTTCTAGCCCATTGACTTGTATAT
Source organism: Ambystoma mexicanum (assembly GCF_040938575.1). Taxonomy (NCBI): domain Eukaryota; kingdom Metazoa; phylum Chordata; class Amphibia; order Caudata; family Ambystomatidae; genus Ambystoma; species Ambystoma mexicanum. The sequence goes on along the minus strand of NC_090932.1, from coordinate 269,220,215 downwards.
TGTTTGTCCCTCATAGGTGGTAACTTGTTTTAAACTGTTATTGCTGGGAAAGGCTGGTCTAGATTTCATTGGAAGATTCAATGTGACCGCACATATACTGAGAACCTGTGTGACCTTTTTCCTTCCTTAAACCTTTCCTTTCTGCAACCTCAGAATCTGCAACGCATAACTAGTGATGTTTAAATGCCATTACTGTCCTTGTGAGTGAAGTCCCCTAAGGGTGTAAGAATTGTGTCAGAAGCATTTCCAGCGAGTATCCGCTAACTTGTGCTGATTCTGAAAAGTAATTTTAAAGTATATTTACATTGTTAGAGGAATTGCCTTTTTAAAGAATGCTTAATTAAAAATTGATGTTAAATAACTATAACTGAGACCATGAGTGCAAGTGTTAATTGGTTACTTGTATTTATAAATGTCATGGCTACAGCTCTCATTTACCCGTTTTGAGATAGGCCTGACTGCTCCGTCACTCTACCAATTTGTGTAGTACAGACCTACACCAAAAAGTGGGTTACCTAATACCAAGCAGATAAGTGTTGTGTAGTCAGTGTGACTGCATCAATTCTTACCTAACACTTTTATGTTGGTTTTGCTATGAATGTTTTGTTCCATTTGTAATCTTGGACATGCAGGTGAGTGGAGCCCCAGCAGGACCCTCCTGGGACCTGGCTAGCAGTTTTTTTCTTTGCAAATTGTCCCCTTGTCCCGTGTGCTGACTTTGTTCCCAGGCTCTTTCCAGCTTCCTCCTCCCTGCTCCCGCCTCCCGAGCCCTGTGATTGGTTAGCAGAGAACCCATTGCAAGACCCACCAGCCCACGCTGCATCGTGCATTCCATTTGTAATGTTGGACATGCAGGTGAGTGGAGCCCCGCAAGGACCCACCTGGGACCTGGATAGCAGTTTCTTTTCTTGGCAAATTGTGTCCCCCTGCCCGGTATGCTGCCTTTGTTCCCGGGCTCTTTCCAGCTTCCTCCTCCCTGCTCCCGCCTCCCGAGCCCCGTGATTGGTTAGCAGAGAACCCATTGCAAGACCCACCAGCCCACGCTGCACTGATAGGTGCTAAAGATGGTAACCAGCCGCCAACAGACGCCAACAAAACTGTGTGTGGCATGGGTGGGGTGCAGAGCAATCACTCTACTCCAGAAAGCCCTTGCCACTCTACCTTACCTCTCCATAATGTAGACTACCATAGAATTACAATATGCATACTTAGAGAGATTTGTGACCACCAGCCTAAATCCATTCTTGGCTTGACTGTAAATGTTGTATTGCATTACACACTTACATACTAGCCAATGTTAACTAGTGACACACCTATGAAGAATGGTCAAGATTAGCCTGTGTCACATCTAGATAGAAATGTGAATGTTAGCATGCGCCACACTCGGATACAATTCTTAACCTTAGCCTGCGTTGCATCTAGATAAAAATGTGAATGTTAGCATGTCCCACACTCAGATACAATTCTTAACCTTAGCCTGCGTTGCATCTAGATAGAAATGTGAATGTTAGCATGTGCCACACTCAGATGGAATTCTTAACTTAAGCTTGCGTCACATCTTGACAGGATTATGAATGTTGGCACGTACTGCACTTAGATGGAATTCTTAACCCTAGCCCGTGTTGCTTCTAGTTAGAAATGGGAATGTTAGCGTTTGCCACACTTAGATGGAATTGTTAACTTTAGCTTGCATCACATCTAGACAGGATTATGAATGTTAGCACGTGCCACGCTTGGATGAAACTGTGAATGATGACAAGTGCCTGACATCTAGATAGAATATTGAAGGTTATCAAGCGCCACACTCCGATGGAGTAATGAATGTTAGTAGGCATCACACCTAGACATAATTGCAAGGACAGCAATGCCAACTAACCAATCCACTAACAATTTCATTCCTCTGCATACACCTCTCAAACTCTAACCAAACACAAGCCTAAAATGCAGCAATCCGCGCAAACTTCACTACACTGCACCAATAAAACAAACCCCAAATAGACTTGCACCACAGCACACGACCACTACCGACCGTAAAACACCCCAAGCCCAGCCAACGGACCCACCGGGCTGAGGCTGCCAACAGCACATCACTGCTCTCTTGCACTTTTCCAGCTTTTTCCCACTAACTCACCCCCCAAACCCCCTCCCTCTTTCAGAGCCGCCAGGGGACCACTCCGGTGGTGATAGTGCACGGTACAAATATCCTTTAACATTTAGTGTGAGTGGCAGTTTTGTGTATGCTACCAGATTTTCCCTTAGATCCTAGACTAGGTAGGGAATTCCCTGGTAGAGTAGACTTAGGTTTTCTTTGCATTTTCTGTTTAATGTGAAATACTGAGAAAACTGCAAGCAGTTGTCCGCCTTGCATTACTGAACCCCCTCACAGTAGCCACCATCTTTGAGGGCCATAAGCTCTCCAAAGGGCCACATGAAGATTTGCCTCCGCTGTGACATCTGGATGAAACTCGGTGGGGAAAAATGGTCAAAGCATGATGGAAAACAAGCAAAGCAAATGTTGAGAGGATATGCACCTACATCAAAAGGATATGCTATCTTTCTCTCACAGATAAACAATCTACTCCTATGTCACGTCCCCTTTCTTCCATATTTATGGGAAATTCCTCCGTCCTGTGGGATGGGACCAGAGCACTTTGTAAAAAGCATCACATTTAAAAACAGTGTCCTTCCTCTCTTTTTACGCAGGGTACCGCATGCGGCCGTAACCCCGACCTCCTTAGGTCTGCCCAGCGCATCACCCATCAGTTATTTTCTCTGCACGTTCGGGACTGGGCGCACTTGCATCTTCGGAAGATTTTTTCCTTCCAGTGTCCTTTTCTTCTGCTCTGGCTTAGCGGTCGCGTGGTAGTCTGTCTATGCCGTTTCAGTTAGATTTTCCTTCTTGTTCTTCCTGCCAATGTCGCTTCGCTGGGGCGGATTCCCATCCTCTTTTGTTTATAGAGTGTTTGGGTCCGGATCACCGGTGGGACTCGTGCTTCTACTACGATTCCCTTTGGGTCCGGGCACTTCAACGCCGTCTGGAGCAGTGGGAGGAGGTGTTTCAGCGCGTTCCTCCTCTGCATTTTCAGAGTTTTGTCGACTAAAAGAAGAGACGCCCAGTAAGTTCTTTAGTTTTTAGGGCACCCCGACCGGGGGACTCGTTCTCGCGGTCTTCCCGGTCCGGGAGGGGCTTCAATAGCTCTGTTACCGGCGTTTCCCCTGCGGTGCCTTCCAGGCCTAAGAAAAGTGCCTGAGTTTTCTCCGAGGGCCTCCGTAAGGGGCCGGCTCACACCAGACTGCAATCCGACGCCCCTCCTATGGGGGCTATTCAACGGCCCAGTTGTACTGAGGCGTTGGGTACCGGAGCTTGCTTAGAGGTCTCCTTGTCTGGAGCTTCCCATACAGATATCGGGGCATGCCCTGAGGCCTCGGTAGAGGCTTTCTGTACCCAACCAAGGTTCGAGGCCCTTCGTGAGGGAGCTTTTACCGGACCCTGGTCCGAGGTTCCTCTGCCTGAGGCTAAGGTGACCGATAGAACTGAGAGGCCTGTCAAGGTCTTGTCGGTGAGGTGGATACCTCATAGTTCCTGCCCTGGTGGTGATGCCAGTTCTGTTGAGGGGGCACAGAGTGAGGTCGCTATTAGTAATTCCTCTGTTACCAGCGTAGCCAAGGTTCCTCTTTTAGAGCCTACTTTGGCTCATAGTATGTCTCAGAAACCTCCTAGGCCACACAGTACCGGCTCTGCTGAGGTTCCTTGTGTCAAGGCTAAAGTCAAGACCCCTGACCAGTCTGTGGAGACCCCTGCCTCACACATGTGACGCAGTTCTCCTCAGGTGCTGCTCGAGCTACGGCAGATATTTTGGACTCCTCCCTTACACCTACGCCATCGGCGTTGGGTGCTGGGAGCATTTTTCTCAGCTGAACATCATTTTCCTTGTGCGCTGTTTCGTCCAGTTTGACTGGAATGCTCGAATGCCATTACTGCACACGGTCTCGCTTCCTGCGGCATCTGTGCCATTGATCTAGGTCAATCCGGCTTGAGACGGCCATTTTTGGCAGGCCTCTCCCTTGAGGCCCTGGAGCTAGTCCTCTCAGGAGAGGCCTCCGCCCGCCCCAGTGTCTAAGCCTTCAGCGGAGGCTGCCTTTTTCTGAAAACCTCAGAAGCTCATGCACTCTGACCCCATGAAGGAGTATTTCAGAGTTCTTTTTTAAGGAAATCTGCCCTCCAGTGTTGAATTCTGTGCCAATGGTTCCTGTTGTATCACCGGTTGTTCCGGCCACTTTTCCACCTCCACCTCTGCAGGTTGGCCCACCTCCAGCCCTTCCACCCCTGCCTCCCTTGTCTCCAATAAACAAGTCTTCGGCAGAGCCAGATGTGACGCAGGTCGAGCCGGACGGGTTAGATGACACGCAAGGGGATCAGGATGGCTATTACCAGTCCGCTCTGTTGGGGCGTTCCATGACCGGGTACTGGACATGATGGCTCTTCTGGACGTTCCAGTGCCTGAGGCACCACCTCCGCGAGAAAATTGTGGATGAGGTCTGCAAGGTCTGTGATAAGCCACACTCTGGACTGCATGTTAACAAAAAGATTGACGCTCGTTATAGGCTTCATACTTCGGAGGAGGTAGCCTTAGCGTTTTGCCCGCTCCCTTCCTCCACAGTGGTGGCCGCCACGCTACAATCCAGACCGGCTTCAGCATAGTCTACAGCGGCAGCTCAGGTTCTGGCCAAAGAGGACAAGCTACTTGACTCTTTGTGGAGGAAGATCTTTGCTAATTCGGCCCTGCAGTTGCACCAGGTGAACATGAAAATGTGGAAAGGTCTGTCGGAATTTGAGGAGTTCATTCCTGCGGACAAGCTGGATGATTTTAAGGCTGGCTTGTCAGATGCCAGAGTCCTGGCGCAGGATATGCATGAGGCTGCGGCGGATCATGTCGACATCTCGGCTCAGACCTTATGCTTGGCGTGGACACCTCATCAGGCTTGGCTTCATGACGCAGTTTTCCAAGGAGGTTCAGGATAAAGTTCTGGACCTTCCCTTTGATGGCAAAGACCTGTGCCATTCGTCAACGGATGTAGAGCAGACTAAGACTAAGGACAGCAACCAGATAGCCAAGTCCCTGTCCGTTCTGGTGAAACCTCCTTTCAGGGCAGAGAACACCATTGCAGCCTCGGTCCTCTGGTGTTCAGGGGTTTCTGGATCGAAAGATACGGAGAGTCGATCCTCCAGCTGGAAACTTCAGTTGGCATCAGCAGCAAGGCCGTTTTTATTTATTTATTTTTTCTCCCTCTGTCCTCTGGCTCCTCCTCAAGATCTGGGGGTCTCACCACCAAGAAACCTGCTAAATGAGGTTTTTCGGCGCTCGCACGAGACCCTGGTGGGAGGGCGCATTGTGTCTCGCTGGGAGGCGTGGCAGACATCGCCGAGGATCGGTGGGTTTTGGCCGTTGCTCTGGCAGGCTTTTGCTTGCCCCTTCCCCTACCCCACCCTTCAATCATCCCTCAATCCTCCCTTCCAGCAGTCGTGGACACCCTCCCTCAGAGCTGAAGTCCAGAAGCTTCTGGATCTCAAGGCAGTGGAACCCGTTCCCCCTAGGGGGAATGAGGGGAGGGCTTCTACTCCCATCTGTTTACAGTGCCCAAACCCAACCAGGCTGACTTGCGCACCATCCTACACCTTTCTCAGTTCAACCTTTCTCTGCCCCAAGGGAAATTCAAGATAATCACCCCCTGTCAGATAAAGTCCTCTCTACAGAAGGTCGACTGGTTCAGCTTGGTGGATCTTCAGGATGCTCATATGCATATCCTCATTTGGAGCCCGCATCGGAAATACCCACAGTTTTCCGTGGAGGAGGAGCATTTCCAGCTTTGTGTGCTCCTATTTGGTCTCAGCTCGGCACTGCATGGCCTTCCGAAGATGTGGGTCATTGCAGCTTGTCTTTGGCTACAGGGTATCCATATGTATCAGTATTTGGACGATTGGCTGCTGCGCAGTACTGGTCCACTGAAAGCTACGAGCAATCTTCATTCTCTCCTCCAGCTCCTGTTCCAGCTTGGGCTGTCGGTGAACTGGCAGAAATCCTCCATGACGGTCTCTCAGGACTTGAACTTCCTGGACTTTTTTGTTGGAACACGATCAATTGCAGAGTGTACCTGACTGGGGACAGAATGGCGGATCTGTTGGCCATGTGTCAGGTGTTTATACAGTCGCAGAGCCTGTTGGTTCCAGAGGCTTCTGGGCCTCATGGTTTCGTGCGTGTTGGCTCTTCCTCTTGCTTGCCTCAAGATGAGGCATACGCAGGTGGCTCTTCGGAGCTCCCGGCTTCAAGCAGTGCATCCAGATTCCAAAATGATACTGGTTCCACCTTTCACAAGGACATGGTCGTCTCTCAGAAATCTGTTTGTGGGTTCATCTTTCCAGGACCCTTGCCCACTATTGACTGTCACAACAGATTCCTCCCTTCTGGGTTGGGATGCGACTCTGGTTCATCTTCAGGTTTTCGATCTTTGGTTGCCACAAGACAGACGGCTTCATATAAATTATCTGGAGCTCTTGGCGATATTCCTGGTGCTGAAAGCGTTCAAACCAGGCATTGTCAACAAGGTGGTGTGTGTACGCACGGACAATGAGGTGTCCATGTTCTATATCAACAAGCAGGGGGATGCCAGGTCTCCTCTTGTGGATATTGCCATTCAGATTTGGGAATGGGCCATTCAGCATGGTATCTGGTTGGTAGCAGTACACATCCCGGGCCAGCTGAATGTCACTGCAGATGCCCTCAGCCGACAAGCAATTGTCAGCTCCGAGTGGGAACTGAACACGGATATCCTCAGATATTTTTTGCAGTTGGGGCACTCCAGAAGTGGACCTCTTTGCAACGTCTACAAACAGGAAGCTTCCACTGTATGCCTCCAGGAACGGGCTCAGAGTCTCCTCACGGGGGCATGCTCTTGAGATTTCATGGCACAACATGATGGCCTACGCTTTTCCGCCCCTTCCTCTGATCCATCGGGCGCTTTGCAAGCTGAGGAACAATGTGAATTGCACCTTGCTGTTCATAGCCCCTTGGTGGCCGGCCAGGTTTTGGTTTTCGGAGCTTCAGCATCTATCTGTATGCCTGCCGCTCAAGATTCCGCTGGTCCCTGATCTGCTTCATCAGAGCGATCAGCAGCTGTGGCACCCCTCCCCACAATCGTTCATCATGGCGGCCTGGTGCCGAGTTCAGATCTTAAGAGCGTTTCAATTAGTTTGCGGTTAACATGCGCATCATTCAGGCGGCCAGGAAACCCTCTACAAGATCTCGGTATAGAAGTAAATGGCATAGTTTCTGCCACTGGTGTTTGGCTAAGCAGCTGGACCCCAGGGAGGCTACTATCGACATGGCCATGTCTTTTGTTTTGCATCTGGCAGAGTTTGGCATCCATGTCTTGTTCTGCAGGACTTATTTATCGGCTGTTGCCGCTTATTTGTCCACTGACCAGTGCTCGTTTGCACTGTCGAATCCAGTCATTAAAAGACACTTTGCGGGCCTGATTCATCTTTATCCTCTTGTTCGCAACCTGCATCCAAGGTGGGATTTGAATGTGGTTCCTACGGCCTTGTGTCATAAGCCTTTTGAGCCCATGGCTACTGTCGATTTTAATTACCTTTCGTGGAAAGTGTCCCTTTGCTGTGACTTTGGCAAGGCGTGTAAGTAAGCTTCAGGTCTTGTCGGTGGAGCATCCACTCCTTACTTTTCATAAGGATAAGGTTGTCCTGCGAATGAATCCCACCTTTCTTCCGAAGGTGGTCTCTGATTTTCATTTGAATCAGTCAATTTCATTGCCTGTCTTCTTCCCAGAACCGGCCTCAGAGGCCAAAAGGGTCCTGCACTGCCTGGACGTTATATGAGCCCTTAAGTTCTATCTGGACAGAACATCTGAGCTTAGGAACTCTTCGCAGCTTTTTGTGACCTTCGGAAATCCACAAGGAAAGCCGTCCTCGAAAGCGACCATCTCCCGATGGATCGCTGCCTGTATTTCTGAGGCGTATACCATTCAGGGTCTTTGGGCCCCAAAGGGAATTCATGCTGTTCTTGTGCGGGGCAAGGCGGCTGCCGTTGCCTGTCCAAAAATATGTTCCGAGAGACCATCGTGAAAGCGGCTACATGGGCCTCTCTATCGACTTTTTGTAAGCATTACTGTCTGGACCTGAACTCCAGGGCTGATGCTCAGTTCGGTCAAGCTGTGCTTAGGAACCTGTTTCAGTAAGGAGTTTTCCATCCACCCGTAATTCCTGTGAGTGCTTGGGAATCTCCCATAAGTATGGAGGAAAGGGGACGGAACGTAGGAGTATAATAAAGTTACTCACCGTAGTGACTATCTTACTCCTAGTCCATAGTCCCCTTTCCTCCATGCGCCCACCCGCCATCCCCTCTAAAATGTTTCCTCTGTTATTGCTTAAAGGTCATAGACCTGCCGATAGAAAAGGATTGATGGGCGATGCGCTGGGCGGAGCTAAGGAGGGCGGGGTTACAGCCGTGTGCGGTACCCCGCATAAAGAGGAAGGACACATTTTTGAAAAATGATGCTTTTTACAAAGTGCTCCGGTCCCGTCCCATAGGACGGAGGAATGTCCCAGAAGTATGGAGGAAAGGGGACTATGGACTAGGAGTAATGTAGTCCCTACGGTGAGTAACTTTGATTGAACAACCTTTAGACCCAACCATTTAGAGCCACAACTTTAGAATTTTATTTTATTTGCAAGATGACAGCAGACAGCCCAAGTGTTCAGAAAATGTCTGAGATTTTGTAGATTATCAAAGATCTCAACAAATTCTGCCATTCCTATATATTGTGGTTGGCAATTACTTGCTTTTCCAACAACCTGTGGACACATATGCATTCTGGGGTGGGCTACATTGTGTGTGATACTAATACCCCTAACACCTTTATGCAATTTCTCAGACTTCACCTATCTGTAGCAGTCTTCATACTAGATAAATCTCACCAGTGTGTCTCCTATCTTGTTTGCTTTGTAGTGTGGAAAAGGAGGTCGGTGGTATGGAGATTGCCCATGAAGGCATGATCTGGAGTTTGGCGTGGCATCCTTTAGGACATATACTCTGCTCTGGATCAAACGACCACACCAGGTACAGTCCCATTTAGGGGTAGAGGCACATTTGATTGGATGTACTGGGGTTCGGGCAGGTTGAAGACATAAAAGCCATTATGTGTAACCTCTAACATATTTTTCAGCTGTGGAGTTGTAATATGTAATACCCTATATTAAACTAATCTTTTAAACATTGTTTCAAACCTCTTTGATGCCAAGCTGTGCATAGTCCACGTGTAACCTGTGTTCTGACGTTTCTGGTCTAGCTAAACCTGTATGGTGTCATTCAGTTTTGACTGTAAAGTACTCAGTGTGATTTTCTTGCACTACTTTCACAGCAAATTTTGGACCCGAAATAGACCAGGAGATAAAATGCGTGATCGATACAACCTAAACCTCCTGCCAGGAATGTCTGAGGATGGTGTAGAATATGGTGGGTTTTAACTTGCTTTTTTCACTTGGGGTAGAAACTTTGACCCTCTTCAAGGATGTCATAGGACATTGCAGCATATGTGGGACAGTTCTCTGCACTTGCAGTTACTAGACATGGAAAATGCTTACTTAGATAACATGGAATTACTTGGGGACTTCAGCACATTTGTTGTTGCTCTTGACTCAAAAAAGATTGTAAGGTTACTGTTGAATACAGGGGGAGTATCTGCCAGTCCTTTGGGACTGGGGACCTAGAATCTCAATCTCAGTGATGATGGGTAACTGAAAACCTCTGCAAGATATTTGACATGCTATTTTAAGTAGGACAATTTCCTAAGGTATGCATGAACATGCAGATTTATCCTAAACTTGTAGCTAAAGAAGTTTGAATCCATGATGAGCTACTAACTTTTGAGGTTCGGATTATTGTTGGGAGCTAGTGAGTTGGGTAGAAAGGTGTAGAGAGAAGTTTTAATGCTTAAATTGAATTTAGAATTTTCAAATCAATTTTCACAAAGCTGTACATTGCTTTCACTTTTCCCAGATGACTTGGAGCCTAACAGTTTAGCTTCCATTCCGGGAATGGGGATTCCCGAGCAGCTGAAGATTGCAATGGAGCAGGAGCAACTTGGTAAGATCACGGTTGATGCTGAAACTTATGTACATGGTGTACATTCCATCATGATGTGGTTTTTGCTGGATGCAGTTACACCTACTTTTACAGTCTTCTTATGTTCTCAGTTACTTAACTGCTTACAGGAACACAACTGCAATCTTTACGTAAAACGTGCACAATATTGCCTCTATTCACTTCAGATATTCTGATTCTTAGCCCTTGATGTCTGTCTTTTTACATTACACAATTTTATTTTGATCTGAACCTAATCTTGATTTATGGCCCATCTAACTAGGTGCTTTGCAGTAGGGTGATGAATGCAATGAACAAAACATAATTTTGAGATGAAAATCCATGGTTCTTTTTTGTCTGCTCTGAGGGCATTGCAGACCTTTTAAAATTATTGCGTTTTAAAAGGCCCCCATAGTTTTTGCTGTGTTTTAATATCTGAAGTATATTTTGGTGTAAGAAGTTTTTCTTTTCTTTTTAAACCTGACTTACCAATTTGACTCCTTTTGTGAATTGTCTGTGCTGGTAGCACCTATGGCTTCTGGGGCACGGGTGACTGTTCCCCTTTTTGTCCTTGGGTGAGTCCCTTCACCTAGGCCATGTTTTTGGAGCAGGTTGGTGGCTGGGGTTTACTTTTTAAAACATGCCACTACTGTGCCACACATGTGACTCCAAGTTACTCCCTTTGTTTTGTGTAGAAGCCAATATGGTTACCTTGTTTTAATCTTTGTGAACCAAACCACTTGAGGTTGACGAGAATTACCATATTTGATGTTAGGAAAGTTTTTCTAAAGCCCTGCCAGTCTTCTGAAAAACTTGTCACTCTGGCCGGCCTCTTGGCCCTCTTCCTGCTCCCACCTGTGAGGCTAAAAACCTCAGGGTCATCTTCGACTCCACACTCTCCTTCTCTCCTCACATCTGACGTCTCTTAAGAAGTCCTACTACCAGCTTCACCTCCTGATGTATTCTTCCTTTCCACTGCTTCCCCCATGAGCTCACTGTCTCCAGAGCTCTGGTTCTCTCTAGGCTGGACTATTGTAATAGCCCCTTTCTAAATCTGCTGCCTTCTACTCTCGGCAACTCATCTAGAAAAGGACTGCGAGACTTGTCCTTGGCCTGAAGCCCAGGGGTTGCATCTCTCCAGGACTGAAATCTCGGCATGGGTTCCCAGTGGCTGCGAGGATTAAGTTCAAACCCCTCTGCATTGTCCACAAGGCCTTCTGGGGTCGGGGGCCTCAATACCTTAAACTCTTTTCCTAAATATCTTCCTTCCTGAGCTCTTCGCTCATCTGCCTCCAACTCCCTCAGGGTCAGTCGCTTCTCCAAGCAACGAGTTTGTGGTAGATCTTTCTCCTCCCTCCCTGAAACTCGAGGAGAATCATCTCCGGTTCCGGGAGCACCTCAAAACCTTTCTCTTTGCTTCTGCTTTTTCTCCTCCTCTCCCCTGCTGAACTCCTGGCTGAAACTGAAATTGCACTGGTTACCTGGCCACCCTCTGTTCTTGGGCCCATTCGCACACCTGCACTGCCTTCCCGGCAAACCTTGCACTTTGGGACTGTTTTCAGTATCCCTACAGTCCCACTACCAGCACTTGATACCTGATGTCTGCACTTACCTATGCACTTGCCACCAGCTGGCCGTACGTTTACTTTATTTTATTATCCCATGTACAACACTGTCCCTTCACCCCTCCCCATGCACTTGCGCGATCTGTATGACACCTGCCCTAGTAGGATTGTTGTCTGTCTTCACTCTATTTCCCCTCCCTTGCCTCATCGCGCCTTGAAACACTTGTGTATAGGTGTGTTATAAATGCCATATCATATCTGAGGCAGTACACAAGCTCTACTCCTAGTATAAGGCTGTCCATGCTACTCCCAAGCTTAGGTGGTACAGAGCAGCCACGCTCATCTTATGAGTGATGAGGGCTGGAGCTTGGTACAAAGAAATTGTAGCATACATATGTTTCAAAGAAACACTGAAACACTATGTATTATAAAAAATAAAGGGTTTATTTTAAATACAAGTAGACCATGATGATTCTTGGGTAAGTATGTACTATAACATCTTATAAACACAATCATAAAAACCAATTCACTACCTATGGTATGCAAACAAAGGTATAACCTTATTTTGAGGAGCAAGAAACAAGTCAAGGTGAGTCGAGCAAACCTAAGGTTATACTTTCATGATAGTAAAATACTATTTGTTAGGGAGAATTTTCAGAAATATGCTAATTCCCTCTACCTTGGAGACCCCCAGCAACTTTGCTGGATTTTGAGGGCTTGATTTTTTAAACCTGGAGAGAGTGAGACCCTTTTTTCCCACTCATGTATTTTAATGTGATTTTGTACTGTTTCTTTTGGTTGTGGAGTCTGGCAAACTCCATAGGCATCATCTTTTACATTGTGTCACACAGCACCTTCAGTGCAGTGACACAGGGCAGTCTTTCAGATTTCCCCAAGGTTTAAATACCTTTTATGGGATAAACTACTGTTTCCCAGAGCAGTAAAGTGAAATTGACTTTACTTAAATTTGTAAATTTCTCGACCCAGCACACACTACCTTACAATAGGGAGCTGGAGGGGTTACTTAGTATCCCCTTTGTCTAGCTCCTTGTGTAACATTTTAGTTGGCCTTTCCTCGCTGAATGGCTGGTGGCAGTGGTTTACTTTTTACTACCATTATGGGATTTTACAGAGGGCTACGTTTGCAGCCACGGTAAAGCACCCATGGGTGCCATTTTTGTCAAAATGGCCCGGTCCTCTTTTTGTCGCCATTTCTTTGTGGAAAGGTCATTCTTGAGATTTACTCTGCGCGCCAAACCAGGTATGGTCCCTTTGTTTTGTCTTTGGCGGGCTTCACGAGTGAAACCCGCCTCTGGCTCCAGGGTGTCTGGCGGGGGCAGGAAGTGAGACAGGTGCCCACAACTGTGTGCTTAGTCTCCTAGGAGACCCAAATGCACTCTGTAGTGATTGGCCAGCTGACTGTCTGGCAAGGACAGCCACCCTGCTGGGTGACTGACAGCTAGGATTGAATGAATGGGAGAAACCTGCATTAAAAGGCAAGGCTTTTTGGCTTCGAAGGCAGAGTCGACCACTGAGCGAAGGAATACAAAGAAGAACTTGAAGAGGATGCCTGCTGCAACTCCTGGACCGTCCTGCTGCTGTGCTGAAACTCCAATTTTTGTTTCGACTAGAAAAGCACTGTAAGGAATGACTTCTCCCCTTGAGTTGGTGGGACCAATCAACTCTGAAGTAAGCCACCTGGACATCCTCTCTGAGCTGGTTGAAATTCCACTGCAGTTGCTGCTGGAACCAAATAGCCAGGGAGAGGAACACCAGATGGTGCATGTTGCTTTTAAGCTGGCCAAGAGCTCCAGGAAGATCTTCCGAACTCCCAGGAAGCAGGACTGACCGACTCTGAGCCACCTCAACAGAGTGCAGGACCCCAGATGCAAGGAAAGCCCATCTCGACAGCCAGGAACCACCGTGTTGCTATTTGCAGCAGACGCGAGGAGCTGAAACACTGAAGAGCCACTTGTTGGAAAGATTACTGGTTGCGAGCGGTGACCGTCCCATTGTAGTGCTGGAGTCCCCAGAAGTTCTCCATCTTTTCCCCATGAGTGAGGCCCAGGAACCAAGAGATCTGCAGAGCTGCACACGAACAGAAGTCATCTGCTGCACTTTTTTTCAATACAAAGGTTTTGTAAAGTCTGAGAGAACTTACCTCTCATTGTAGAGTTGTTTGGATCTTCTACTACTCACAAGTCTATCCAGCTTGTGGCCCTACATTTGATTAATCTTTTCTTCAAAGACTTCTAAAACATTGTGCAAAGACTTTTCTACTTACCTACCATAGGTGTTTCGTCCTATATAAGACTTTTGCCCATTGACTTTGGCCTAGCCCGTTAGACTGAATGACTGCTTAGGGGATCTAAATGTATTTGCCTGCTTAAGAATATTTGTGGTCTCTTGTTTGTTCTAATAACCTTTTCCTTTTACCAACTTCTATTAGTATTCTAAATGCAAACCGTAAGATATTGAAGTCACCTGAGGGTGTAGGTTGTGCCTGTGGGCCTTCCCAAAAGGGTCTTCACTGATTTTAGAATAGTAAGAGTGTGTTTTGAAGTGTATTTGAGTGTTACTTTTATATTGCTACCTTCTGAAGAAGGCTTACTCTAACTGACTGATACACAGAAGGTTTCTTGAATAAACAATTATTAATGTAAGTGTCTATTTGGATACTTGTCACTGTGAATCTGTGTGTAACTCCCTTACAGCTCACATTGGCCCCTCTTGAGATAAACCTGGATGCTCAGCACGCTACCAAAACTGTGTAGTACAAGCTTATCCAATATTGGGTTTCCTATTACCTGTAGTCAGTTGTAGTGCCCCCTAAAGGCATCAACTTTTTGTTTGGTGACGTACTGAAGGTGCTGTGTGTCCCCATACAAAAAGTAGATGCATATGGAGTTTGTCAGACTCCAAAAACAAAGGAAACACATAATCCAAATCTGGTCAAAAATACATGAGAGAGTGAGAAAAAGGTCTCTCACTCCAGGGTAGAAATTAAAAGTCCTAAAGTGCAGCAAAGGAGCTGGGGGTCCCGAAGGTTGAAGGGAATTAACACAGACATTAGAATTCTCCCTAACACAGTGGGTTTAGTTGAATCCTGTAGACATTAATCTTTTAATATAGTGGGATTCTTTTTAATACTGTGTATTGTTAGGCAAAGTGTGTATGCAGTACCCTCTGGGAACACTATAAACAACTGACTACAGGTATAGGCAACACAACCTTTGGTATAAGCTTGTACTACACAGTTTTGGTAGCGTGTTGAGCAGGCAGTCTTCTCTCAAGAGGGGAAATGTGAGCTGTAGTGGAGTTGCACAAAGATTCACAGTTACAGGTATTCAAAAACTCTTACACTCAAGGTTTCTTGCATAAACATTTTATTTATCAGTTATAAAGCCTTCAGAAGGGAGCAATAGAATAGTAACACACAAATACACTTCAATACTGTACACTGAGTTTCTTGATCAGACAAGGCCCTTTTGGGATAGCCCATTGACACAACCTATACCCACAGGTGACTTCAGCAACAAGGGTGCAGGGGACAATAATACCTTACTGTTGGCATACAGAATACTGTTTAAAAAGTAATATAAAGGCAAACGTTATTAGAACACAAGAAATACAAATGGTCATAAGCAGGGCAAATACTTTCAGTTAGTAAGAGAAGTCATTCAATTCAATAGGCTAGGCCAAAGTCTTTGTATAGGATGCAGCACTTCAGGTAAGTCAATGGAAAAGTCTTTGCACAAGTTCTTGGGGTCTTTGGTCAAAAGAAGAATCAAATCTAGGGCCACAACCTGATTAGACTCTTGAGTTGCAGAAGTTTCAAGCACTTCCACAGTAAGAGGTAAGTTCTCTTAGCCTAGTTTTACAGTACCTTAGTAAAGTAGAAAGATGCAGCTGACGACATACAGCTCTGCAGATCTCATTGTTCCTGGGCCTCAGTGGTGGGGATAAGGAGGAGGATGTCGGGACTCCTGCACTGTACTGGCACCGTCAAAGCTGGCAACCGGCAAACTTTACTTTCAGTGGCTGTTTCGCGTTTCAGCTCCTTGCGGTACAGCAAATGGCAATAAGCGCGGTTCCTGGCTGTCAAGGAGGACTTTCCTCACATCTGAGGTCCCGCACTCAACCGAGAGGGGAGTCAGGCTTGGTCAGTCCTGCTTCGTGGGAGTCTGCAGGATTTTCCAAAAGCTTTAGGCCAGTTTACAAGCAGCGCACACAATCTGGTGTCTCTCTCCCTGGCTCTAGAGTTTCCTGCAGCAGTTCTGGGGAAATTTAACCAGCTTCTGTTGATGCGAACTTGGCGATTCGGACCTGCAGCAGGGCTTCACTAGGCAAGCCAACGGTCCAGGAATTGCAGCAGCCGTCCTCTTCAAGCTCTTCTTCGGTTCCTTCGTCCAGTGGTCGACTCTTCCTTCCAAGCCTACCAAGCCAAGAGACCCGCCTTTTATTCAGTTCTCTCCCATTCATTCCAGCCCAGCTGACACTCACCCAGCAGGATGGCTGTCTTTGCCAGACAGTTATCCAGCCAATCACCACAGAGTGCATTTGGGTCTCCTAGGAGACTAAGCACAGGGAGTTTCGGACACCTCCCTCACTTCCTGCCTACCTTAGACACTCTGGAGCCAGAGGCGGGTTTCACTCCTGAAGCCTGCCAAAGGCAGATGAACAAAGAGACTAACCCTGGTTTGGCGCGCAGAGAAAAACTCGAAGTACCTTTCCAAAAAGAAATGGCTAAAAGACGACCCGGACCCGTTTTAACAAAGGAGGCTTTGACGCCATCTTGAAAAACATGGCTCCCGCGATTTAACATTAACGGAGCTGCGAACAGTTCGCAGTCGGGGTAAATCATGGTAGTTCATTGTAAAACCACTGCCACCAGCCATTCTGATAGGAAAGGGTAACATTTCACTTTTACATGAGCAACTAGACATGGGGGGATACTAAGTAACCCCTCCAGCACTCTATTGTAAGATGGGGTGTGCTGGGTCTAGAAATTTACAGGGCTAAGTGAAGTCAATTTCACTCCACTGTTCTGGGAAACAGTAGTTGATCCCAGAGAAGGTATTTAAACCTTGGGAAATTTGAAAGACTTCCCTGTGTCACTGCACTGAAGATGCTTTGTGACACAATTGTAAAAGAGGATGCGTATGGAGTTGGTTAGACTCCATAACCAAAAAGAAACAGTGTATAACATCACATAAAATACATTAGAGAGTGGGAAAAAGGGTCTCGCTCTCTCCCGGTTAAAAAAAATCATGTCCTCAAAATCCAGCAAAGTTGCTGGGGGGTCTCTAAGGCAGAGGGAATTAGCACATTTTTGAGAATTCTCTTTAACATGTATTCCTTAAATGTAATTTGGTATGCATATCATGCTTCAACCCAGACTCCAGCTTCTAAGCATGGGACCTGGTATTGAACGTATGTTGCTTTGTGTTATCCTCCCGGTATTTATTTGATCTGATAGTTAGACGTGTCACTTAAAGTATATATTTTTCGATAAGTCAGCATGGTTTATTTTCTATTGTTGTGTGAGGACTAATCATACCTTTGTGTCGACCTGCTTCCCATGCATCAGAGTTGAGCTTTGTTGCTCTGTCCATGTTTACTACCTTAAGAGAGGTTTGGTTTCCCTTTCTTGTCTGCTGTGTTTATCCCCATTAAGGACAGTGGTTGTAGTGTTCTCGACAGATGATGGTACAAAACTGCCTTAACAAGGGCTGTGTACTCTTAAGGAGCAGAAATTAAATGCAATGACCGAATGACCTCAGCCGAGTCACTCTGATCTCCAAAATAAGTCTGAAAACCAAACAAGTAAAGTGGGAGAAGCACGGCACAAAAAGAGGGGTCCCCATAAAATGAGACGGCGGAGCCCCTCCAAAATGGATTTCTGACCTTGCAATACTACCTTGCCATTGTTACCCACAAGGAATCAAAGAATGTCTTCTACTTGTCTCTTGAGATACATAGGCTGTGAAAAATCTCCCTAACAAATAGTTTTAATGAAATGAAATAATTGCTCTAAATATTGTGCCTTCTTGTTGCATTACACTTGCAGGAAAAGATGAATCTGCAGATTCGGAAATGACCATTCCAGGCCTAGACTGGGGAATAGAAGAGGTCCTGACTAAAGACCAAAAGAAAGTGCCTCAAAAAAAAGTGCCATATGCAAAACCCATTCCACCCCAGTTCCAGCAGGTTGGTATATATTCAGAATAGAAAATGTTCTCCTCAGTAGAATCTTTCTCTGCGATTGTAACGGAGAATTCTCATAAATGTGCTAATTCCCTTCACCTTGGAGACCCACAGCAACATTGCTGGAGTTTGAGGACTTGATTGTTTTAACTGGAAAGAGTGTGAGCCTTTTTTTCCCACTTTCATGTATTTTGATGCGTTTTACTTGTGTGTTCTTTGATTGTGGAGTTTTAGACATCTCCATAGGCATCATCTTTTCATGTCGCACAGCACCCTCAGTGCAGTGACACAGGGGCGCTGTTTAGGCTGTCCCAAGGTTTAAATACCTTCTCTGGGTGGGATGAAGTACTGTTTCCCAGAGAATGTAAAGTTAAATTGACTTTACTAGTCTTTTTACATGAGTATCTAGTCACAGGGGATACGAAGTAACTCCTCCAGCACTCTATTGTAAGATGGGGTGTGCTGGGTCTAGGAATTTAAAAGACTAAAGTCAATTTCACTTTACTTTCTCTGGTAAACAGTAGTTTATCCCAAAGAAGGTATTTAAACCTTGGGAAAGCCTGACCAGGCTTCCCTGTGCCACTGCACTGAGGGTGTTGTGCGACACAAATGAAAAGATGATACCTATGGAGTTGGTTAGACTCCATAACCAAGGGAAACGCGAGTAAAACACATTTCAAAACACATGAGAGAGTGGGGAAAAAGGGTCACTCTCTCTGGGTAAAAAAAAAATCAAGTCCTCAAAATCCAGCAGGGGTCTCGAAGGGGAAGGGAATTAGCACATTTATGAAAATTCTCCCTAACAGTCAGTGAACTGAAAAGCAACTGCAATTGAAAATTGCACCCCAATGTTAAACTCCCCTATAAAACTGTTATCCTGAATCAGAGTTATAGGTTTTTACTGTTCCTAGAAGTGTTCCACTATTCAGAAAAGTATATTGTCCAGTTGTCTTATGTGATTTCTTGCTAGGCATCACAGCACAAATGATAGTGTCTACTACCCTATTATTACTTACTGTTGGTAATCTAAAAGTAACTATTGGTTTTGACTTCCCTAGAAATACTGTTGGGTGTTCCAAATTAGGTTATTTGCGTTGGTCTGTGTACCTTCAAGTATAGGGGTGTGTTTTTCTATAATCTGTTTATATGATCTGTGACGGTACTTTCCCCCAAAATTTATCTGGGCCTACTTGTATTTAAATAATTTATTTTTACAATGCATCGTTTTTCTGTTAGTTTGGACCAGTTGTACTACAATTTCTTTGTACTGATTCTACACCCCTCTCTCCCTCCTAAGCTAAGCTGCTCTGTCTACTCTACCCTATTACTCAGTTGGTACAGCCTTATGCTAAGAGTGGGGTCTTGTACCGCCTCAGTTGAATGATTTTACTAAACCATTAGTTGGTCTTCGGAAAAACTGTCCTAACGCGGACCGTTTGGATGTAGTGTCTACTATAGCGGGTGCTCATCACTGTCCTGTTGTCCTAGTTCATTAGTCAGTCCTATCACCACCTTCTCTGAACCTTCACATGTAGCCTGTCATGCTGGCAGTGCAGATTTTATCAGGACTTTAATATTGTCGACATTCGGAAAAGAATTTGTTACAGTTCAGCCTTTCTCATAAAAGCTTTTCATCATTTTATGCATACTGTTGGTGTTACAGTGGCTTCTCATCTCTTATCACCCGATTATTTATTTTTCTGTTAATTTCAGGCATGGATGCAGAATAAAGTTCCCTTGATGCCACCATCTGAGACAGTTGTTCACAGGAAGGAGGAGATCAACATGGATGATAAGAAAAAGACACAGGCTGAGATTGAGCAGGAAATGGCAGCCCTGCAATACACCAACCCGCTACTCCTAGAGGTATATAGAACAATTCTGTGGCTATAAGATAGAATTTGAAATCAGCATAAAAACATTAAGTACATTTTTCCCAGAACTGGTTAATCTTCCTGACCTGGGTACCCCAGAACATTTTGTTTTGTTAGTGGGATATTTTTTCTTAATACCTCAGTGAGTGGGAACCTTTTTCCACACTCACAGAATCTTTAACTCTTTGTATGGGTGTCATTTGGTTGACTCTCCATTGTGTCTTTTTAAAGTTATCCTCTTTAACAACTTATTGGCAATAAGTGCCTGTTGTTGCTGGGTTGCCCTAAGGGCTCCCCTTTTAACTTTCTTTTACTAACCTTGAGAGAACTACAGTTCCCAAGGGTAGAAAGGATTGTTGGATCCCTTTTTACATTTTAAGTTAAACCAGTACACCCCCACCTTTATGTGGAGTGCTAGGGAGATTCAGTGTATCCCCTTTCACATTAAAACTGTACCAGTTCTCTTACAGGTACATGCTTACCTTCAATGGCTGGTGGCAGTGATACCTTGTATTAATTTGGTGCACCTTTACCACAGGTTGTGTGTTCAGCTGCAGTAAAGGCACCTAAGGGTGCTCATTTTAACAAAATGCCCCTGGTCGTCTTTTTTTGCCATTTTAGTGCTTCTTTTCCTTTCTTGTTCCTTCCCCTGACATCCAGGGCGGGACATTCCTTTGTGTGATTGTTATCTTAGGCGGGAGTCCCTTGGACTCCTCGCCCAGGCTCCAGTCTGTCTGTGAGGGCAGGAAGCGAGGGAGAAGTCAAACTCCACAGCCCTTTGTCTTCCATCTTGCTTGAAAGGGGACAAATCCCAGTGGGGGGCTGGCTGTCCTGATAGAACAACCAGTCCGCCCCTTCTTGTAAAATGCGTGGAGAATGCAGAGGTTGTGCTGTAGTACCCGTTAAATACTGGGAAACTAGAAGCTGAAGAGTCGTCGACCACTGTAACCGAAACTGAAGTGGATGAAGGAAAAACGGCTGAATCGATTTCCAGCAACCAGAGAGCCTGCTTTGTAACTGGATACTGCTGTAGTCCTTCCTTCCAATCGACCTGGGCACTCTGAAGATGACGACCCAGAGCCTAGTGAGACCCACTAGACTCAGGAAGACCTGCATTTTGAGCCATCCCATGCGTTGCTGCAATACCCTGGGACCTCGAGCCACTGTGTAGTGCACGGTGTTACGAATCTCTCTGAAACTTCGTGGGCATCCTGGTGGATCTCCAGAGACACAAATTGAGTCTGAAAAGTCCCCACAGAGTGTTGGACCTTTGTAACGATGAGAATTCAAATGCGATTTTCTCTCTTCTATGCTCCTTGAAAAGGCACCAAATCTGCAGAACTGCATTCAGCTGCTATCTTGTTTATAAATATCGACAAATGATTTTTAGTACTTATAAATCTTTTTAATCTCATAAATCACAGTTTAATATAAAATATTTTCAATCAATAAAACAAGCATTACATTCTCAGTAAGGTTCATTCAACAATCATCCCTACTTTCCATTTATTCACATTCTTCCTCATCCACGCAATGACATCAATATAAATAACCTAATACATTCGGTCACAATCTACAATTTTCAATGTGGGCAATTTTGAATTCCCTCAGTTCAGTCTTTGGTAGTTTTATCTGCTTGTAATTATTCCAGCAGTGGGTCGACACGTGTTTCGGTTTTCATCTTTGGACCTAAATCAGTCCCCCATGTACATCAACCTTCTTCAGGACATAGACGGGAATCTCATTATGTCCTGTTGCACATTGTAGGATGAACCACACCTCCTCCATCGAGAGATAGCAGTGTGGGAACGGAATTAGTGGCTTAATCCTGTCTGCACTTGTATATGTTTCCCCAATCAATAAGGACAAACTTCTGAAACAACTGATAGTCTCGTTTGAACCTTCTGTATAGCCAAATAATCATAGTCGAGGGTTCAATTCCCACTATGAGCTCCATTCATACAGCCCAGATCAATCCACGTGATTCTGTGTGTGGAACAATGGTTCGCTTTAACAATTGATGTCATGCAACTTCATTACCAGAAATCCTTAAATAGTTTCTTCTGTCCGCACGATAATCATCCAATAGTGGGATATATACGGTATTTGCCTCTGCCTTCTTACAAAACGAGATTTGCTAGTTTTGTTTGTGTCAATTTCACGGTTTCCATATTGCGAAACTTACTCTTGTTTCGTGTCTGCTGCCGAAAATGACTGCCGGTTTCTGCAGCGCTAGCGATGGGACAGGACACCCGGTTTGCACGTAAGGTTTTACCATTTGCAGCACAGTCCATCTACAAAGGACTCCTTTCCGGAGCTTCTATAGTTGATTCGGAAAAGCAGTTACAGCACAGCAGCAGGACTTCAACGGGCAGTTCATTGGTCCAGGAGGATGCAGCAGGCTTCTCTTCACGATTCCTTTGTCAGATGTTTCGTCCAGTGGTCGACTCTTCAGTGCAAGAAGCCTTGCCTTTTATGACGGTTTCTCTCATTCATGCACAGCCTAGCTGTCATTCACTGTTGGAGAGAATTATCAGAAATGTGCGAATTCCCTTCTACCTTGGAGACCCTGTGTTCTTTTGCTGGACTTTCAGACTTTTGATTTTTATCCTGGAGAGAGTGAGACCATTTTAGGCAAAGTTTGTATGCAGTACCCTTCGGGACCACTTCACACAACTAGGACTACCGGTGTAAGCAAAACCAACCTTTTATACAAGTCTGTACCACACAGTTTTTGGTAGCGAGCTGAGCAGCCAGGCTGATCTCAAGAGGGAATGTGAGCTTGTAATGAGGTTACACAGAGGTCTACAGTTACAAGTATTCAAATAAACGCTTGCACTCAAGGTTTCTTGGTAAAACACTTATTAATTTATTACATAGAAAACAGTCACTAAAAGGAGGCAATCAATATCGCACAAATATACTACAGTAATTTACACTATCAGGTTCTGAGGCATATAAACTACTTTGAAGTAGGAGCAAAATGGCTTTCAGAGTGGTTATAGGTCAAAGTTTGGCTCAAAAGGGTAGAATGACAAAAGGATCGTTTACATTTTTTTTTTAAAACTTTGACCAGACACCATTCAGAGTATTTGAAGTACGAGCAAAAAGGCATATGTTAATAAAACTAATAATAGTTACTCTTAAACAGTGCAAATAGTTTGAGTTCACCATAAGAGTTGATTCAATGCAATAGGTAGGCCAATGTCAATGGACTAGTGTCTTGTATATGTAAAAACGGTTCTGCTATTTAAACGGAAAAGTCTTTACCACGGTTCTTGGAAGTAGTTCACGGAAGAAAGGTTCATATGTCGGGTCACAGGCTGACTAGACCTGCAAGTTGCCAAAGTTCCACGAACTACCCCGGTGAGATGTAAGTTCTCTCGGTCTGGTTTTCACAGTACCTTAGATTGAAGAAAACGATGCAGCTGCCTGACTTCTGTTTCTGGCAGTTCCTGCAGATCTCGCCGTTCCTGAGCCTCAGTCGTGGGGACAAGAGGGAGGATGTTGGGGGACTCCTGCATTGCACAGGGGCTGGGCACAAAGCTGGCAAACAGGCATTTCTTTGATTCCTGTAGCTGTCCTCGAGCACACAAGCTGGTGTCGTCCTTCCTGGTTATTCGGTTTCCTGCAGCACTCTGAGGAAAATACAACCAGCTCCAAGAATGGTGTCCAGGTGGCTTACGAGTTGATTGGTCCTACCATCTCAAAGGAAGAAGTTGTCCTTGAAGGGCTTCTCTGTTGACATGAACTTGGCGATTCGGACTTGCAGCAGGGCTACACCGGGAAAACCAACAGTCCAGGAGTTGCAGCAACCGTCCTCTTCCAGCTCGTCTTTGGTTCTTTCGTTCCAGTGGTCGACTCTGCCTTCCAAGTCAAAAGACTTGTCTTTTAAACCGTTTTCTCCCATTAATCCCAGCCTGGCTGCCACTCACCTAGCAGGGTGGCTGTTCTTGCCGGACAGCCAGCCAGCCAATCACGCCAGAATGAATTTGGGTCTCCTCTTGGACTAAGCACAGGGAGTTTCGGGCACCTCCCTCACTTCCTGCCCACCCTAGACACCCGGGCGCCAGAGGCGGTCTTCAGTCCTGAAGCCCGCCAAAGGCATAGAAACAAAGGGAGAAAACCTAGTTTGGCATGCAGAGACAAACTCTAGAAGGACCTTTCTAAAAAGAAATGGCGAAAAAAGAAGGCGGGGACCTGTTCAAACAAAGCGGGCTCAGGGACCATCTTGAAAAACATGGCTCCCGCAGTTTTTAGCTGCCTGTGTTTGTGGTCTGGAAAAATCATGGTAGTTTGTTGTAAAACCACCGGGACCAGCCATTTCCATGGGAAAGGGTAGCATTTGACTGCTACATGAGTTTCTAGACATGGTGGGGATACTAGGTAACCCCTACAGCACTCTATTGTAAGATAGCGTGTGCTGGGTCTAGGAATTTAAAAAGACTAAAGTCAATTTAACTTTACATTCTGTGGGAAACAGTAGTTGATCCCAGAGAAGGTGTTTAAACCTTGGGAGAGCCTAAAAGGCTTCCCTGTGTCACTGCACTGAGGGTGCTGTGTGACACATGAAAAGATGCGTATGGAGTTGTCCAAAACTCCATAATCCAACAAAAAAAGAGTAAAACGCACATCAAAATAATTGAGAGAGTGGGGGACAAACGGCTCTCTCTCTCTGTCTCTCTCCAGGTAAAAAAAGTCAACATCCAGCAAAGTTGCTGGGGGTCTCTAAGGTGAAGGGAATTGGCAGATTTATGAGAATTCTCCCTAACACTTGTACCCCCCAGACTAAGGGACAGGAGGATTTAATCCACCCCTGGATGAATCTCCTTACTCCAGTCGGTCATACATTCTGAAGACATCAGCATTTTGGTGATTACACCCTGGCCTGTGTTCAATGGTAAAATCAAACCCCTGTAGGCTGTTAGACCATCATAACAATGTAGGGTTTCTGCTTTCATCTACATTAACTATCTCAAGGGGATTGTGGTCTGTCTGAATCACAAAAGTAGATCCATAAAAGTATGGTCTAGACTTCTTCAGAGACCACACAATGGCAAAACACTAACGTTCCATGGTTGCCCACCTTGTCTCGGGTTCCTTCAGCTTCATGCTGATGAAGCAGATTGGGTGTTCTCTACCTTTCTCATCCAGCTGACCTAGAACTGCACCTATACCTGTATTGGAAGCATCTGTTTGCACAATGAAGGTTTGGCTGTAGTCAGGAGCTCTTAAGACTGGAGCTTGACAAAGGTCTTTCTTAAGTCCTTCAAATGTCTTGGTGTACTCCTCATTCCACCTGACCACCTTGGGGAATTTGGGTGAAGAGACCACATTCAAGGGAGAAGCTATGGACCCATAGTTCTCTATGAAGTTCCCATAATAACCAGTGAGACATAAGAAGGCTTTCACTTGGGTTTGAGTAGTAGGGGTGGCCCATTCTTGTACAGCTTGTACTTTACTAGGCAATGGCCTTATTTCACCTCCTCCTCATGTCCAAGGTAGACCACTTTGCTCTGACCAATTTGAAATTCACTCGCCTTTATGGTCAGATGGGCCTGCTCAAGAGCCTGCAAAACATATCTTAAGTGGTCAATGTGTTCTTTCCAAGTAGGGCTGAACACTGCAATGTCATCCAAGTATGCCTTGCAGAAGTCCTCCATCACATTCAGAACTTTATTAAACATCCTTTGGAATGTAGCAGGTGCATTCTTTAATCCAAAAGGCATTACCTTAAACTGGTAGATGCCTGCTGGGGTTGAAAATGTAGTTTTCTCCTTGGCATGGTCTGTCAGGGCTATTTGCCAATAGCCTGATGGTAGGTCAAATGTACTGAGGTACTTGGCTGAACCAAGTTTGTTCACCAGCTCATCTGTCCTAGGTAAAGGATGGGCATCTGTCTAAGTGACTGCATTCAGAGCTCTATAGTCCACACAGAATTTCAACTCCTTGGGTCCTGCATTTGGCACTAGTACAACTGGACTAGACCATGGACTTGTAGATGGCTCTATTAACCCGAGATCAAGCAGCTTGTTGACCCCTTCCTTTATGTGGGTTCTAACATGATCTGACATCCTGTAACCTCTGCTTTTCAGGTAAACAGTCACCAGTGAGAAATTCATGCTGGCCCCAAGGGGTCAAGCATGGTGATAGTGAAAACATGGAGGCAAACTGATTTAACAAACTTGCACTCCTCCCGTTCCCGTGTCAGATTAGAAGAGATATTAACTCCTATCTTCTCATCTAAAGGTTGTCTCCGGAGGAGATCAGGTAGAGGTTCACTCTCCTCCTCCTGAGCTGAAGCTGGAAGCAAAGCTCCCACTACTGGTCTTTAGACATAGGCTTTTAGACGGTTGGTGTGAAAGACCCTGGGGGCCTCCTTAGGAGTGCCCAAGTTCACCAGATGATTGACACCTCCAAGTTTTTCCACAACCTTGAAGGGTCCAATCCATTTGTCCTGCAAGGCCCTCTGCCTTGTAGGTACCAAAACTAGAACTTCCTGGTCTTGAGGAAACTCAACCATGTTGGCCTTCTGGTCATGCCAATGCTTCACCAGAGCCTGACCTGCTTTCAAGTTATCAGATGCTTTCCGATGGTTCTTTCATCGTGTCATTCTCCTCTGGAGACCAAGCACATAGTCGGTGACTCTCACTGGCTTGGGGGAAGGCGAGCTCTCCAACCCCTCCTTAATTAAGGCCAATGGACCTTTAACTGGATGACAATAGAGAAGCTCAAAGGGACTAAATCAAACTCCCTCCTGCGGGACTTCCCTATAAGCAAATAGAATGCATGGCAGTAGAAGGTCCCACTTTCTTCTAGGGGGTTCCTCTACCAACCCATACATGTGGGGATGGTAGGCAGTTGAGAACTTGTAAGTCACTCCACAGTTCTTCCACATGGCCTGCATGTAGTGGGACATAAATTGTGATCCCCTGTCAGAGATGACTTCCTTAGGAAAACCTACCCTGGTAAAAATACCAAGTAGGGCCTTAGCAACACCCTGAGCTGTAACAGTCCTCGATACCTAGTAGCATGGTCTGCTACAACCAATATAAATCCATTGCCTTAAGAGGTTGTGGGGGGGGTGGGGTCTAAGGGACCAACAATGTCGATTCCTACCCTCTCAAAAGGGACTCCCACTACTGGGAGAGGCACCAAAAGTGCCACATTCTTGGCTCCACTCTTGCCAGATGTCTGACAAGTGCGACCGTTCCTACAGAATTTATCTACATCAGATCCCAACTTAGGCCAGTAGAGAAATGGAGAAAGCCTGTCCTTGGTCTTCTTGAAACTCAAGTGACCAGCCAAAGAAATCTCATGGACTAACTGTAGGAACTGTTGTCTGATCTCTAAAAGCACTACACGTCTTCTGTAGTCCCTGGGATAGGCTCAGTTGGTTCATTGTAGAAGAGGTCATCTTCCCAGTACAACCTACAACCTGTGCTTCCTTGGCTCTTGCCCGTACAGCTGGGAAGCTGCCTGTTGGCGAAGTCCTTCAAGAGTAGGGCACTCTCTTTGACCTCTGCCCTACAGGGGTCACCTACCAGTAAAGACTGCAGCTCAGGATGGTCTTTAGGATCCATATCTCCAACAGGGGGAAGGTCTTCTTCCAGCTCTGAATCTTCAGCAGCTGATTCAACCTTTCCTGGTTGTTCCTCACACTCAGCCTCAGCTGGTGGAGCAGTCATAGGTGTGACTTTGGACAGTCCTCTCGGAGATGTGCTCGCTGGAAACACAGTAGTGCTCTCTTGCTTTTTCTTTGAGTCTTTGATTTTCCCATTTGTCTCTTTCTTCCTAGAAATAGCACTTAGTAGTTCCTGTGGGCTGGGTGTTATACATTCTTCTGTAACATCCTCTGGAGAGTCAGTTAAGGTACTCTCTCAGTTAAGGTACTCTCCCTGGCCTTCCTTGTTTGTTCATATTTCCTTTTGCTGTGAGACCTGGGGGTTGCCTGATAAAACTCCAAGAGTTTTTAAGTCCTTCCCCAACATGACTCTCACAGGCACCTCACTCTGCACATTAACAGGTAATTTGACAGTTATGTTGTTGCACTGGATGAGAGCTGGTAATCTTGGAAGTATTTGAACATGGCCTCCCACAAGCTTAGTGAGGCATTTGGGTGCCTTAGCTACATCCTTAGGTTTAAAAAAAGATTCATCCACCACTGTAATGCTGGCTCCAGTGTCTCTAATGGCAGGGGTCTCCTGACCATTTACAAGAACACTCTTTATAATATTCTTTTGTGTTATCTGGAATTGAATTATAGACATATAAATTCTGCTGTTCCCACCACAGACACAGGGACACTAAAACACTGGCAGAGCCTCCAATGGGGTCTTCAGCCAGCAGTTGAAAGCTTCCACTTGCCATTTATACGTCTCCCTTGGGGAAAAGACCAAGGAGGCAGTGTGGACCCCTGAACGTTTACCCTTGCATCTGGGATCCCCTTTCACATGGTCAGTAGACCCAGAAGCAAAACATTTTCCAAATGTTTTGACAAATGGGGGTTTCTGCTGACCTCCCTCTGGTTTGGCACCAGAGGTTTCACTATCCTGATTTGGTTTCCCTTGTGGCATACCCTTTTTCTGTTTCGGGTCCTCTTTTGGTTTGGAGGTATTAGAATTCTCTTTGCCATCTTTCTTTTGCTGCTTCCCATCATCCTTCTGAGTAGCCCCAGAATCCTTGAGTAGCCCTGTTGGTAATACACAAGTCGGCAGCCTTTGCTAACTTCGTTGGATCAATTTCCAGAGTCAGCCAAGTGCAGTCTCTGTTCAGGAGAGCAGACATCAAAAATAGATTTCTTATCCCTTCAAAAGTTTTACCTCTGTAACCCTTTACCCAACCATCTAAGTTCTTCAAACATTCACACACCCAGGTAGCCCAAAGGGCACCATCATGCTTTTTGAGAGCTCTAACCGCTTAAGCTACTGTGAAGGAGTTTTCCGAAATCCAGCTATCAAAGCTAGCTTCACATTTTCATACTCCAATCTTCAAGTTCCCCCACCTCCATTACAGCATCAGTTGCAACCTGGAGGAGCCTAGATAAAAGCCAAGGAATCCACTGATTCCCTGTGAAACCCTGAATCCCATAGTTATAGTCAAAGGCAGCCAACCAATCCAAAATATCAAGTTTCACCTCATACATACTCATAGCTTCCTTAGGCATACAAGGTCTCCTAGGACTGGAAGACCTAGAAGACTCTGGGAGAGAACCATTTTCAAGAGACAATTTCTTCATTTCAAGAGCATGGTGCCTTTCCATTTCTCTTGAGTTTGATTTCCTGATGTTTACTTTCATTTTGAATTTGGATCCTTTTGAACTCTAACTCAAGTCTCATACTTTCACGCGAGACAAATTCTGCACTCAGTACTGGACCTGGTAGCGTCCCTGTGGCTAAAGGTTGAGGCCCAAGAGCAGGTAGAGGGGCAGTGGCACTCACATCCTGAGACTCCTCTGGCTCCTCAATAACATTACAGTTAGACTCTACATCATCATTTTGCTCATCAATATTATCCATATTTTCTGAGACATTAGGGGTTACAACCCAATTTCTCAGTCTTTGATGTTCCGACAATCTTTCAACCAATTAATTTTTCTTTGCTTTAACAGGGAGGTTCCTATCTTTACACTTTTCTTTCAGTTGATCTACTGTTAAAATGATTAAGGCCTCCTGCTTGTAGTTATCCATATTAGGTATGATAACGTTGCTTTTCTAGTGGTGCTTAGCCTTGTGAAGGTTACTATCTGAACAAAAGTAAAGCAGAACTCTAAATGTAACAACTATACAATTTATCCTCACAGCTTGCCACCCGTGTTAGGCAGAGTTTGCATGCAGTACCCTCTGGGGCAACTACACGCAACTATGACTACAGGTGTAAGCAAAACCAACCTTTGGTATGTCTGTACCACACAGTTTTTGGTAGCGAGCTGAGCAGCCAGGCTTATCTAAAGAGGGAATGTGAGCTTGTAAGGGTGTTACACAAAGGTCTACAATGACAAGTATTCAGATACACTTGGACTCAAGGTTTCTTGGTAAAACACACTTCTTAATTTACTACACAATTATTTGTAAAACATATCACACAAGTTATACTACAATACTGAATACTAAGCAGTTGAGCTCCCGTGAAGTAGGAGCAAAGTAGCATTAAAGTAGGAGCAAAAAGGCATAAGTTAATAAAACGAATATTACAAATACTCTAAAACAGTGCAAATACGTTGTGTTCACCACAGGAGTTGATTCAATGTAATAGGTAGGCCAAAGTCAATGGACTAATGTCTTTTATAATAAAAAACGGTTCTGGTATTTAAAACGGAAAAGTCTTTGCCACAGTTCTTAGAAGTAGTTCACGGAAGAAAGGTTTGTATGTCGGGTCACAAGCTGACTAGGCCTGCAAGTTGCCAAACTTGTACGCACTGTAGCAGTGGGAGGTAAGTTCTCTCGGTCAGGTTTTCACAGTATCTTTTTATATTGAAGAAAAAGATGCACTGAAGACTTCTGTTCCTGGCAGTTCCTGCAGATATCGCTGTTCCTGAGCCTCAGTCGTGGCGACAAGAGGGAAGACGTCGGGGGACTCCTGCACTGCACAGGGACTGGTCATAAAGCTGGCAAATCGGCAATTCTTCGGTTACTGTTCCTTCAAGCACACAAGCTGGTGTCCTTCCCATTGGTTAATCCTAACCAGCTCCGAGAATGGTATCCAGGTCGGACCTTCAGCAGGGCTCCACCGGGCAAATCAATGGTCCAGTAGTTGCAGTAGCCGTCCTCTTCCAGCTAGACTTCAGTTCTTTCGTTCCAGTGGTCGACTCTGCCTTTCAGTCCAAGAGACTGGCCTTTTAAACAGTTCTCCCATTCATTCTAGCCTAGCTGCCATTCACCCAGCAGGGTGGCTGTCCTTGCTGGACAGTCAGCCAGCCAATCATGCCAGAGTGCATTCGGGTCTCCTAGGAGACTAAGCACCGGGAGTTTCCGGCACCTCCCTCACTTCGTGCCCACCCTAGACACTCAAGCGCCAGAGGCGGTCTTCCGTCCTGAAGCCCACCCAAGACATAGGAACAAAGGGACCAAACCTGGTTTGGCATGCAGAGACAAACTCTAGAAGGACCTTTTCCAAAAGAAACGGCGAAAAAAGACAGGGACCTGTTTAAACAAAGGGGCTTAAGGCGCCATCTTGAAAAACATGGCTCCCTCGATTTTTAGCTACCAGTGTTCGCAATTGGGAAAAATCATGGTAGTTCATTGTAAAACCACCTCCACTAACTGTTTTGATATGAAAGGGTAGCATTTGACTGCTACATGAGTTTCTAGACACGGGGGATACTAGGTAACCCCTCCAGCACTTGATAGGAAGATAATGTGTGCTGGGTGTAGAAATTCCAAAAGACTAGTAAAGTCAATTTAACATTACATTCTCTGGGAAACAGTAGTTTATCCCAGAGAAGATATTTAAACCTTGGGACCGCTAAAAAAAGCTTCCCTGTGTTACTGCACTGCACACATGAAAAGATGCCTATGGAGTTATCTAAAACTAAATTATCAAAGAACACAGGAGTAAAACACGCATCAAAATATATGAGTGGAAAAAAAGGCTCTCACTTTTTCCAGGTAAAAAATTCAAGTCCTCAAATCCAGCAAAGTTGCTTGGGGTCTCTAAGGTGGAGGGAATTGGCACAGTTATGAGAATTCTCCTTAACTGCAGTAGTAACCCAACCTTTGGTATAAGTCAGTAGTACACGGGTTGGTAGTGTGGAGGAGTAGCCAAGTTTATCTCAAGAGGAGTCGATGTGAGCTGTAGGGGAGTTGCACAGAGGTTCACAATTACAAGTATTCAAGCAAACACACAGGGTTTCTTGATAAATAATTGTTAATTTACCAGTCAGTTAATGTAAGCTTTCTTTAGAAGGGAGAACTGTAAAACACCACACACACATACTTCAATATTACCCAATCTCTTAGTTCAGAATCAGTAGATACCCGTTTGGGATGGCATACAGCAGAGACCTACACCCACAGGTGACTTCAATTCCTAGTGTGCTGTTGACATTAATGTATTACTGTTGGCATTCATAATTAGTTAAGAGCAAGTAAAAAGGAAAAGATTATTAGAGCAAACAAGTTACCACAAATATTTTTTAAGCATTCAGATACTTTCAGATCCCCCAACAAGAGTCATTCAGTTAAAACAAGCTAAGCCAAAGCCAATAGGCACAAGTCTAGATAGGCTGAAGCACTTCATTGGAGTTAAGTAGAAAAGTCTTTGCACCATGTTTCAGAAGTTTTTGAAGAACAAGATGTAGGGACACAGCTGTTAGACTTAAGAATAGTAGAAGATGCAAGCAACTCGCAGCAAGAGGTAAGTTCTCTTAGACTTCGTACAGTACCTTTTAAAGTGAAGAAAAGATGCAGCAGATGACTCCTGTTCCTGTGCAGCTCTGGAGATCTCCTTGTTCCTGGGCCTCAGTCGTGGGGACAAGCGGGGAGGACGTAAGGGGACTCCTGCACTGGGTTGGTCAAAACTCACAACCGGCAAACATCTTTCTGTGGCTGTTCAGTGTTTCAGCTCATCGCGTCTACTGCAACTAGCAACACTGCGGTTCCTGGCTGTCGAGATAGACTTTACTTGCTTCTGAGGTCCCGTACTCTGTTCCTCTCCCTGGCTCTACGGTTTCCAGCAGCAACACTGTGTACTTTGGATTGGAGTTGATTGGTCCCCCCCAACTCTAGGGGAGAAGTCTTCTCTGTCGATACGAACTTGGCGTTGCGGCACTGCAGCATGGCTTCACCGGGCAAACCAACGGTCCAGGAGTTGCAGCAGGCATCTTCTTCAAGTTCTTCTTTGGTTCCCTCGTCCAGTCGTTGACTCTGCCTTCCAAGCCAAAAGACTCGCCTTTTATACAGTATTCTCCCTTTTCATTCCAGCCTACCTGTCACTCACCCAGCAGGGTGGCTGTCCTTGCCGGACAGTCAGCCAGCCAATCATCGGAGTGCATTTGGGTCTCCTAGGAGACTAAACACGGGGAGTTTCGGTCACCTCCCTCACTTCCTGCCTACCCCAGACACCGTGGAGCGAGGGGCGGGCTTCACTCGTGAATCCTGCCAAAAGGCCAAATGAACAAAGGGACCAAACCTGGTTTGGTGCGCAGAGTAAATCTCAAGAAGGACCTTTCCACAAAGAAATGGAGAAAAAAGACAGGGCCATTTTGACAAAAATGGCACCCTTGTGTGCTTTACTGCAGCTGCGAACGCAGCCCTTGGTAAAAGCACACCATGGTAGTAAAAACGAAACCACTGCCACCAGCCATTCAGTGAGGAAAGGGCAACACAAACATTTTACATGAGAAGCTAGACATAGGGGATACTAGGTAACCCCTCCAGCACCCTATTGTAAGATAGTGTGTGCTGGGTCTAGAAAGTTACAAATGTAAGTAAAGTCAATTTCACTTTACTGCTCTGGGAAACAGTAGTTTATCCCAGAGAAGATATTTAAACCTTGGGAAATCTAGGACTTCCCTGTGTCACTGCACTAAAGGTGCTGTGTGACACAATGTAAAAGATGATACCTATGGAGTTTGTCAGACTTCACAACCAAAAGAAACAGTGTACAAAAATCACATTAAAATACATGAGAGAGTGGGGAAAAGGGTCTCACTCTCTCCAGGTAAAAAAAAAAAATGAAGTCCTCGAAATCCAGCAAAGTTGCTGGGGGGGGGGGGGTCTCTAAGGTAGAGGGAATTGGCACATTTCTGAGAATTCTCCCTAGCATTCCTGAATCTCCCTGTGCTTGGTTTCATGGGTACAGGAATGCACCCAAAGGTGATTGGCTGGCTGTCCTTGGAAGACAGCCACCCTGCTGTCTGATTGATAGCTAGGGTGCGTGCAAATGAAGGTTAGAAACCTGCATGAAAGGCGAGGCTTTAAAAGGCATAAAGGCAGAGGCAACCACTGAACGAAGGAATCCGAACAAGAGCTTGGAAGAGACGCCTGCTGCAACTCCTAGACCATTGGTTTGCCCAGTGAAGCCCTGCTGCAGTGCTGAAGCTCCAAATTCGACCTCGACTAGAGAAGCCCTGCAAGGATGACTTCTCCCCTTGGGTTGGTGGGACCATTCAACCCCAAAGCGAACTATTCTGGACATCCTGTCGGAGATGGCTGTACTTCCATTGCTACTGCAGGAACCGATTGCCAGAGGAACACCTGGATCGAGTGCATCGTTTTTAAGTCTTACCCCAGCTTCGGGAAGAAGCATGACTGACTGAGCCTGAGCCACCTCAACAGAGTGCTGGACCCCAGATGTGAGGAAAGCCTATAAGGTATCCGAGAACCGCAGTGGTGCTATTCGCGAGAAGCTGAAACCGCAAAGTGCTGATGATCTGAAGTTTGCCAATTGCTGCCGCCAACCTTCAAACGATAGTGCAGGAGTCCCCAGACTTCCTCCCTCTTGTCCCCACGACTGAGGCCCAGGAACAACTGGATCTGCCATACAACTGCAAAAGAAGCCAGCTGAACAATTTCTTCAGACCTAAGGTACTGTAAACTTAAGGGGCACTTACCTCTTGCTGTGTAGTTTGCCTGTCCTCAGTTGAGGCTTGCATTTACTGGCTTTTGTAGAGTTGCTTGCAGCTCTACCTTTCACAAGCCTCCCAGTGTGTGGCCCAACAGTGATTTCATTTTGCTACGAAGACTTCTAAAACATTGTACAAGACTTTTTTTATTTACCTTCAAGAAGTGCTTCAGCTCTGCCTAGACGTTGTTCAATTGACATTGGCTGTCCTGGCTCCCTGAAAGACTCTTCTATCCTCTGACTTTGTGCTTTAACTATCCCTCAACAAAAGTCACATTCTAGAACTTGTGTAGCTGGGAAAGTGTTAATTTACTTTGCATTGGGGGGGTTCAAAATTACTTGGCTGCTTAAGAAAATTTAACCCTTGTTTTATTCCCTAACCTTTTCCTTTTTGACACCAAACTCAGTATTGCTCTAAATGTACCAGTTGTATGTAAATGTCCAGAGTGTCCTAAGTCACATCAGGGTGTAGGAAGTGTCTGTGTGCCATTCCAAATGGGTATCTGATGTATTGAAACTGCAAGTTTATTTTTGTTACATAATTTGCTCCCTTCTACAGAAGGCTTATTCAACTGACTGTTAAATTAATAAATAGTTTAATGAAGATACCTTGAGTTTAAGAGTGTATTTGGATACTTGTTACTGTAGATCTGTTACAACCCTACAGCTCACATTGACCCCTCTTGAGATAAGCGTGACTGCTCAGTCACTCTGCCAACTTGTGTTGTAAATGCTTATACCAAAGGTTGAGTTCAATATTGCCAAGAGGACAAGGCTAGTGCAGTCTCCCACATGGTACTGTATACAAGCTTGCTTAACACGTCGGAAGGGATGACTTCTTCCCTTGGTTTATTTAGACCAACTAACCCCGAGACGAACTGCACTGGCCCATCTTCCCCAACTGGCTGTACTTCATTGCTGCTGCAGGTACCGAGTGCCAGGGATTGAGAAATCCGTAGTCGC
Source organism: Ambystoma mexicanum (assembly GCF_040938575.1). NCBI lineage: Eukaryota > Metazoa > Chordata > Amphibia > Caudata > Ambystomatidae > Ambystoma > Ambystoma mexicanum. The sequence goes on along the minus strand of NC_090932.1, from coordinate 269,184,890 downwards.
TGCAAACGTCTCAAATCTGCCATAAGCTCCAGGATTCCCCCAAGGACCCTCAAGCAGCAGGATGACCAGAGCTCGGGTCCCCTCACCAGAGTGCAGAACTCAAGGAGTGAAGGAAGCCCAACTGGTATCCTAGCTCCGTGGAGGTGCTGTTTACCGCATGCTGAAACCGTGAAGTGCTGCTAATCCGAAAAGAGCCCGCAGCTGCCGACGACCTCCAAATTGCTGCCGCAGGAGTCCTCCAGACGTCCTCCCTCTTGTCTCCACGACTGAGGCTTGTTATGCAAGAATTGATGTATTAACTGTCATGATCACTGCTTCCAAGGAGCCAGGACCAGCCCAACGTCCTTGTAAGCAGGCCCCTAACCCTAATCCTAAGCACCAGCCGGTCCCCACTGGGACCTTTTGGACCTTGTCCTGGCGCCGGTGGCACCAGGCTCATCAAAACCATTGGTCCCGGCACTGGAAGAGCCGGCTCATAATAGGTGTGAAGATGCTTGGGTGGACTTACCTGCAGCAGACCATGCTGCTTACTTACCAGCCACTTAGAAGCCATCTGAGAACAGGAACTACTTTCTTACCTGGGTGGGGCAGCTCCACTCCCTGGATACAGCACTGGAACTCTTCTGGAAACGAACTATTTTCTTACCTAGGCGGGCCGTGGAAGAAGACGCCTCATCACTCCAAGGCTATTTAAACCACACCCGATAGATGAAGCGTGCTTCGCGTTATTCTGCATCTGCAGCAGAACGCTCACCGAGACTGCTCCGGCCCTTCTTCCGATCCTGGACCTGCAAGAATCCTACTTACCATTTCGGTATCCAGACATCATCAGCACCTGCAAAGAACAGAAACAGGTTAGCAAGGCGAACTTTACACGCAGTGCTTACTTACCTGATCCATCGGCTGCGGCCGTTTCTTCACGCCGCATCTCCACCTGCAAGAACAAAAGCATTGCCATACTTACCGGCACGCTGTGAATTCCGGATTTCTTCGTTCAGCATCGCTGCCTGTGAAGGCAAAGTATCTTTAACAATTTACTGGCATTCCGCGGACTCCGGCCCTGCAACCCAACATCTGAAAGGCAAAAGAAAAGACATTAAGCAGGTATTTACTTACGTCCATCACGCTCGTCGCAATAAAACGCCTGCGAATACTCCAGCGTCTTTAACACGAACTAAGCTGCAAGGAAAGACAGTTAGAGCGCTTGCCATACTTACGAACTTCCAGGCGCTTCAATTCATCTTTCATCTCAAGAGCCCTGCAATACATAAGGGAAAGGCATTATACAGAGTCTGCATATAAACGTGCCACGCATGTAAAGACTATAAAGACAAAAGGTGTCCAGAAACTCACCGCTCGTGCAGATAACGACGGTAACCATCCTCTGAATTCAAGAGGCCTGTGTTTCACCAGTGAAGGAACTGGCAACGGCACCCTGAACCAGACGCAGATGGAGAGCCCAGCATTCACCTATATAAGGTGAGCACGTTGACCTGGGGGCTCTACGAAAAAGCTGGGAAGAGAGAGAGGGACATTCAACAACCCAGACCATTAACCCCCATATTCTTTCACCTGCAGAAACCTCACTCTTCGAGTCCGACACACAGTGCGAAGAGGTTCAACCCCAGAAGCCAATAGAGTCCTGCACATCACTTTTCGAGTCAGACAGCTTCCTGCCAAGACCCGCGCCTCCGTGGGAATCAGGTGAGCGTTACATTAACCCAGTGGGAGGATACACACTTGTCCCCTTGGTATTAGGTAACCCACCTATTGGTATGTCTGTACTACACAAGTTGGTAGTGTGCCTGAGCAGCCAGGCGTATTGCAAGAGGGGTAAATGCGAGCTGTAGAGCTGTAGCAATGAAATCCACCAATACAAGTATCCAAATAATACTTAAACTCAAAGTTTATAGTTAAAATAATGATTTATTTGAAGGTCGGTTTTAAATAAGCATTCTTTAGAAAGGGCAATGTATGCAACAATCAAATACTTGAAATACTTTCACAGAATCAATACAAAGCTAGTAAATACTCGTAAGAGATGCTGCTTACACGCGTCCTACATCCTGAGGTGACTTCATTAACTAGGACAGTAATTGCATTTTTATATCACTAGTACTGTTAGGCAAGATTTAGTGCAGTACCCTTTGGGTGCACTACAACAACCTTGAACTCCTGGCACTAGGAACCCAACCTTTGGTATAAGTCTGTACTACACAGGTTGGTAGTGTGGCTGAGCAGCCAGGCTTATCTCAAGAGGGGTCAATGTGAGCAGTAGGGTGGTTACACAGAGATTCACAGTGACAAGTGTCCAGGTAAACACTTACACTCAAGCCTTCTTGATTCAATAATTATTCATTTATTTAAGTCCGTTTGAATAAGCCTTCTTCAGTAGGGGCAATATAATAGTAAGACACAAATACACTCCAAAATACACTTAGTGTCTCTGAAACAGCAAATACCCATTTGGGATTGCACACACACTTCACACACTCAGGTGACTTCAAGAGTTGGGACACTGTGGACATTAATCTATCACAGGTACATTTAGAGCAATACTGAGTTGGGTGCCAAAAGGGTTATTAGAATAAAACAAGAGATCACACAATTCTCCTGCATGGTGTCTGGCATGGATTCGCATGCTCATCATTTCCCTTCGTCAGGCTGGGAATCCTAGTTAAAGATAATCAGTTTTTTTCATTTCTGAACTGTCTGTCTCCTAACATCCAATCATTGGTCTCTGGGTCATACTGCCCCCCAGCCAATGACTGCCCCTCCTGTGGCAGCCATCTTCAGATTTTTACCGCACGTTCAAGTGTTGGGAGTTGTGCTTAGCTCTTGAGCTTTTACTGCGTTTTCTGCTTTTTCTAAGAGTTTCTCAATTTTTTTGGTCAATCGAGCCTTGCGCGCCATCGATCCACCTTCTGATTAACGGGGACCCGTTTTTTGGGTTCTTCACCCCCTCAAGGGCGAATTTGGTTGAGTTACTTCGTGGAGGATTCCAGAAACCTCTTCAAGGTCTACGCCGCGGACCGGACCACACCAGCATGTTAGGTGAGAAAGACTCGGTCCCCCTTTGCAAGAATTGCCCCATCTGCGGCTTATGGAATGTCTTTTCAGACGACGGACATTCACTGTGCCTTTACTGCATGCACTCAGACCCGACACACGTGGAGGATGACTGCGTCTTGTCAGGATATGGTGCCTCGCATGCTGAACGATAGGCGCAGGTGGCTCAAGCAGTGGCTGCAGGCCAAGGCCCCTGCTCTGGGTGAGTCCCGGCAGCATACCTCCCCTGCCCAGAAGAAAGGTGAGCAGTCTTCTAAGACCTTTGAGGGCTCCCCTCCCATGGGGGTCCAACAAAAGGGTAAGCTCCGCAAGTCCACTGTCACAGGGAGCACCGTTGCAACAGGCTCCTCGGCAGCCAGGGAGAGTACAGCGTCTCCGGCGTCTATCATGAGTCAACGTTCAGGATCTTTGAAGAGGAGGAAATTGGACCATCTGGGCAAACTCTTGGAGAAGACCCAGAAAGGCTCTCTGGAGAAGGCCAAGGGGGGCGGGGCTTAGACCCTCCCCCTAAGGCCACAGGCTCAACCAAGCTGTGAAGACCCAGGTACATCTGTCTAAGGCCGAGCCTTCCATTGGAGGAGTGGTGTCGTCCCTTGCGAAGGCCGCCATGGCGGATCTGCAGGGCACGAACCCGAAGGCCCATTGAAAAGACACCGGAGAAGATGCCTATCATTTCGCCAAAACCATCCCCCTTGGTAGCCCTCCAGGGCACGGATATCTACTCAGGCGAGGAGCTTACCAACCTCCAGACATCCCAGGATGAACGATGCATCGAGAACAGGCCCTTCGGCGAGGATCCCGACAAGGGCAATTATTAAGGTGACGACTAGCAGACTGACGAGCAGCAGGGCGTGGGGGGCCTAGAGGACCAACCTAGGCCAGTACCGCCTTCTCTGTCCCCCCAAACCACCTTGACATCCACCTGGAGATATCTCGGTGGACATGCTCACTGCCTTGCATACTCTATCCTCAGAGATCCGGATGAGGATGCATCTTGCGCTGATGGCCCCTCCCGTGGCGACGGTACCATTGGGGGGAACCACCAGTCAAGAAGAGAGTTCACCCTCCGCCGCCTTGTCACCCCTCTGGCGGCGTTTCAACCGGTAGCTTTGGTTCAAGATCATCCTGGACTTCCTGACAAGAGGGCGGAAGCTTTGGCGATTCAACAGGAAGGTGAGGTGGCATTGGACCACGCCATTACGGTGGCCACGGATATCGCAGACACAGGGTTCCACCAGATGGGCAATAGCGTTTGCCTTCGGCGGGGCTGGCTGAGTGCCACATCGTCACCAGGATGTTCAGTCGAGAGTGTTGGACATGCCCTTTGATGGGGACAATTTGTTCGGGAAGACTGTGGATGAGTCTTCAAGCCATCAAGGCGGAGACGGCTCGTGCCTTGGGCACGCATCAACGACGGCCGTCCTATTGGTCTTCCAGTGGGAAATCCCAAGGTTCTTCCAAAGTATTCAGTGGTGGAGCTTCGTCCTATCGTCAGCCCTCCCACTCTTTGGCCCAGGGGACCTACGGGGGCCGTGCCAAATCTGGAGGACGTCGCTATCGCCAAGGACCCCAAGGGGGCCCCTCAACATCAAAACAGGATTGAACTGGCTGTGGCGTCGGGGGGGCCCCCACCCGTGCACCCCTATGGGAGGCCGGCTGGACAACTTAGTCAGCATGTGGAAGACCATCTCCACCGACCGTTGAGTGCTGGACGCTCTCGCCAGCGGACACGCCCTGGAATTTTAACGAAAGTGTCCACGAATACCACCAGTGGCCCGGCAGCAAAACCATGTCCTTCAGCTGCTGTTGGAGGTCCGGGCATGCTAAGAAAGGGCGCGATAGAGCTCTTCCCAAGGAGGCTCCGAGGTGTACTCTCATTACTTCCTCGTCAAAAAGGACTGCGGATGAAGACCCAGCCTAGACCTAGTCGTCTGAACAAGTACATCAAGTCCCAAAAGTTCCAGATGGTGACTCTTCAACACGTTCTAGGACGACTAGAAGCGGGGGCTTTCCTATTGTCGCTGGACTTGGAGAATGCTTACTTTCACATCCCCATCCACACGGGACACCCAAGTTTCTTCGCTTTGTGGTTCAAGGGCAACATTACCAGTTCAGGGCCCTTCCCCTCGGATTGAAAACGGCGCCAAGGGTTTTTCACCAAGTGCCTGGCACCGGTGGCGGCACAGCTGCGTCTGCAAGGGATCCACATATACCCTTATCTGGATGACTGGCTCATCCGGCAAGCTCAAAGGACATCGCCGTCGACCACACGGTGAGGACCGTCCGGCTCCTGGCGGATCTGGGGTTCTCGGTGAAGTAAGCAAAGTCCTGCTTGACTACATCGCAAGACGCGCTGTTTCTGGGATCCCGACTCAACAGTGTCATGCCTGGCGTCTCTGGGGGAGAGCATAGTGGCCATCTTGGGCAAGGTAAAACGGCTGTTGGCCTTGATGATCGCAAGGGTGAGGTCCATCAAGTCTCTGCTCGGCATGATGTCGTTATGAATGTACCTCATTCGATTATGCAGGCTGCGGATGCGCCCATTACAAGAGTCCCTTGACGTCCGTTGGATATAAGTATCGGGAAACTTTGAGGACAAGATCACTCAACGAGAGTTTGTCGAGTGTTCCGAAGGTGGGAAGTTCGCGCACATCTGTCTGGAGGTATGCATTTCCAGACCCCACCTTATCAGGGGACTGTTACGACGGACGCCTCCCTGGAAGGATGTGGAGCTCACACCGGAAGTCTTAACGCTAGAGCACTGTGGCTGCCGGAGAAGGCGTTGCACTTCGTGTTGGAGCTGCAGGCAGTGTTTTGAGCCCTCAAGTCTTTCCTTCCATCCTCAAGGGCAAGGTGGTGCGGGTCTTCTCGGACAACACCACCACGATGTTCTACATCAGGAAGCAGGGGGACACCAGGTCCACGGCGCTCTGCAAAGAAGCGCAGGAACTATGGCACAATGGGCCGTCGCCCAGGGGATGTTCCTCATCCCATTTCACCTGGCAGGAGTGAAAAACACTGTTGCTGTGACTGTAAATGTAACTGTGATATGCAAGATTATGAGCCGGGATGCCTGCGGGCCTGGCACACTTTACAAATAAGTTAAATACAAATACTGACTCCCTCAGCAGGGAGCTGCGTTGTTGTCATGAATGGGAGCTTCATCGGGACCAAGTGGATCGCCTGTTACGCAGATGGGGCAATCCCCAGGTCGATAGATTTGCGACGGCGAGTGCCGGAGATTCATCAGCTGGTTTCTCCAGGTGGGGAGCATGGAGGGGACGCATTCTCATTTCCCTGGGACGGCCTGTTTCTGTATGCGTTCCCTCTGTTGCTGTTCTTCAATTAGTCAATCAACTCAGACAGTCCCAGTGCAGGATGATCCTCGTTGCACTAGCGTGGCTGAGACAGATATGGTACCTGGACCTTCTCGACATGTCAGCGGCCGCTCCAGTCAAGCTTCCGGTGGTCGCAGATCTTCTCGCCACGGAAGGAGGCGCAATTCTGCACCACGTCCCAGAATCGCTGAACCTGCAGGCCTGGCTCCTGCAGCGCTAGAGTTCGGGGGCAGCTGACTGCAAGGAAGTGCTTGCTTAAGGCCAGAGCCGCATCTACTCTTAAATGCTATGGACTTAAATGGAAGAGGTTCGCTGTCTGGTGCAGTGCACGGATCGTTCCTCTACGAGGCACGGCTCCGCAGGCACTGCCGTATTTGCTGTCGTTGGCCAAGGCTGGACTGGCTCATGCCTCCAAGGTTCATCTGGCGGCTATCTCCCACTACACCTGATATTCGGGACGGTTGTCGCTGTGGCCACGCTGTCTGGTCAAGTAGTAATGTGGTGTTGACTAGGCTCATGGGTCCTCCATTTGAGATTATGTATTGGGCTCCACTGAAGTTTGTCGTGGAAAACCGCTTTCCTTGTTGCCATCAACTCTGCACGACGAGTGGGAGAGATCCAGACCCTCTCTTATAAACCACCTTACTTCTCATTCCATGAGACGAGGGTAGTGCTGCGGATGCACCCATCTTCCATGCCCTTGGTGTTGCCTGTATTTTTCCCGAAGCCTTTGTTGCCGGCTGAGATGACTTTGCAGTTGCCGGATGCGGCTAGAGCGCCAAAGTTCTATGTGGACCGCACAAAGAGTCTCCGGAAGACGTCACAACATTTTGTGAAATTTGGCCCTGTGAATCATGGGAAGGCCCTCTCCAAGACTTCCATTCCCAGGTGGCTCTCTGGCTGCATCACCCATTGCCACCAGTTGGCAATCCAACTGTTGCCTGGCCGTCCGAGAGCCCATTCGACCAGAGCGATCGATACAACTACGGCTTTCCTGTCTGGTGTGCCCGTGGCTATGTGGAGGTCGACGCACACCTTCACGAGATTCTACTGCATCGACGGGGATTCCATGGAGGCGCCCAGAGTCGGCCAAGCAGTGCTGCCCAAACTGTTCGTTTGACGGTGAGCCTGTTGAAGTAAGAGATGCTTAATGTTGAGCCTTGCCACCTCCCGTAGTTGTTCATGTGTGTACTGCTATGTATTCTTTATTCGTGAGCATGTGAATCCATGCCAGACCGCAGGCTGGAGAAGGAACAAGTTACTTACCTGTAACTATTGTTCTCCAACATGGGTCTGCCATGGATTCACATGTGAACCCTCCCGCCTACCCCTCTGCGACTCTTCTCTTGGTCCTACTGCCACTTTACGTGCTACCAAATCTGAAGATAGATGCCAGAGGAGGGGCTTGGGTACATGGCAGTCATTGGCTGGGGGCAGTATGACCCGGAGACCAGTGACTGGTTGTTAGGAGAAAGACAGTTCTGAAATGAAACTGATTTTTTTCTTTACCAAGGTTTCCCAGCCTAGGGAATATTCATGAGCATGTGAATCCATGCCAGACCCATGCTGGAGAACAACAGTTACTGGTAAGTCACTTTTTCCATATTCTGAATCGGGTAAGTACTTTTGAACCCCCAATGCAAAGTAATTTAACCCCTTCCTGGAAGGAAAGGTAAAGCACAATGTCAGAGGTAAGAAGAGACATTCGGGGAGCTATGCCAGCCAATGTCAATTGGGCAACAGTCTAGTTGAGCTGATGCAATTCTTGTAGGTAAGAACGTCTTGCACAATGTTTTAGAAATCTTTGTAGAAAAAGTAGATTCAATGTAGGGCCACAAGCTGGGAGGCTTGTGAGCGGTAGAAGATGCAAGCAACTACACAGAAGCAACCAAGACAAGTCTCAATTGAGAACAAGTAAGGCTACACAACAAGAGGTAAGTTCCCTTAGTTTCACAGTACCGTTGGTTAGAAGATATGGTTCCAGCTGGCTTCTGTTCCTGTGCAGCTGTGCAGATCCTGTTCCTGTGCCTCACTCGTGGGGACAAGAGGACTTCTGGGGACTCCTGCACTGCAATGGGATAGTCAGCAGCAGCAAAGGACAAACTTCAATTCAGCTGCACTTAGCGGTTTCAGCTCCTCGCGCCTCAGCAAATAGCACCATTGCGGTCTCTCGGATACCACTCTGGACTTTCCTCGCATTTGGGGTCCAGCACTCTGTTGAAGTGGCTCAGGCTTGGTCACTCCTGCTTCCTGGGATTCTGGAGGATCCTCCTGGCGCTCGAGTCCGACTTAGAAAGTGATGCCCTCAATTTGGTGTTACTCTCCCTGGAACTTTGCTTCAAGCAACAGCAGCAGTGGAAGTACAGCCAGCTTCGAGAGGATGTCCAAACAAGTTCACTCTGGAGTTAATTGGTCCCACCAACACAAGTGGAGAAGTCGTCCGTGCAGGACTTCTCTAGTCTAGGCGAATTTGGAGATTCAGCACAGCAGCAGGGCTTCACTGGTCAAACGAACGGTCCACGAGTTGCAGCAGGCGTCTCTTCCAAGTTCTTCAGATTCCTTCATCCAGTGGTCGAGTCTGCCTTCCAAGCAAAAAAGCCTTGACTTTTTATGCAGGTTTTTCCCATTCATTCCGGCCTAGCTGTAAATCGCACAGCAGGGTGGCTGTCTTTGCAGGACAGCCAGCAGGCCAATCGCCTTTGGGTGCATTCCTGTAACCAAGGGGATTAAGCACAGGGAGTTTTGGGCACCTCCCTCACTTACTGCTCCTTCCAGACACTCTGTAACCAGAGGCAGGCTTTGCTTTTGAATCCGACAAAAACAAACACAGGGACGAAACCTGTTGTCATGGCCACAGAGCAAGGACCACAGGCTCCATCCCTTTAAGGGTCCAGTTGGACCCAGTCCTGGTGCCTCTGGCGCCAGGCTCATGAGAAAGTGTGCTCTACACACTTTTATTCTAGTGCATGTGTTATGTCATCCCCTACAGGGCCCCCACGTGCATCCAGGTCAGGCGTGGCCATAGGAATGCATTGGGCCACACATGCAGCATCTTCTGGGAGTGGCAGGGTGGAGCCACAAGGCAGAGCAAAGGTACGTGGTTGGGACCGGGCTATTGAAGCCTGCCCCGCCCGCATGCCAGCGCTTCGCATTAGTCTGCTCATAGCAGCGTTGACGCTCACCGCCGCCTGAATCGCTTCTTACCTGATTCCAGCAAGACATCTATCCTTGCCTGAAGCCAGCAATACCATCGCCTGCAGCGCCATCTTACCTGATGCTAGCAGTCACCGCAGTCGGAGCGCTTCCTTACATGTTCCGGATTTCCAACACGTACGTGGGAGCTCATCTCGGCCAGCAGCCTCGCAGTTCCAGCCATCCATCACCCGCCGGAAGATCTTCGGATAGCTGCTCCCCATCTGACTTTGCCAGACCATCCGTGCAGGAGAAAAGGACAAATAAGGATTCCATTGGGGTTCACTTCCAACACCGCGACTCCGCTGTGCCTCTCATCACCTATTGGGGAGAAGGAAAGACATTACAAGGGATATGAACAATAATCATGGGGGGAAAAAGACATTTCAAAAGAATAGACAATAATCATTAGAAAACTTACCTTAGAAGTGGATCAGTCACAGCCAGTTTGGGCTGCCACGCACATGGACCAGTGAAGGAACTAAGTCCATTTAAAGCTTTCCTGCACTTGAGAAGCAGGACGGAGAGGTCACCCTCATAAATATACTGGGGCAGTATCAACAATCGGAGCAGTCCACAACACAGGAGCAGGGGAAGAAGCCTGACCCAGGGTAGCCAGTTACAGGGACGGCTGCAACCGTGCCCCAACGTCCCCGCAGAGACCAGGTGAGCATAACGGAACACAAAGCCTCTGAATCTCTGCCTGGGCAATATGGAGACCTTGGAAACTGAACAGTTGGCCCAACTACTGGGGGAACTGTGGGCCGAAGTGCATGCCTCCAGACAAGAAACCAATGCCTTGAGAAGGGACCGAATTGTAGCCCGAGAACAAACTGATGACTTGGCAAGACCGATGCTTCAGACACACGCAGGTCAGGTTCCATTACCGGGGATTGCACAACCTCCTATTCCGCAGCCATCGCCACCACTTCAAGTGGTACTTCCCGGGGCAGTGCCACTGGCCCCTCCTGAATGTTTTACCGGCGATCCAAATAAGCATGCTATATTCATGAACCAATGTCGTCTTCACTTTCTGTGCCGACCTGGAGCTTTTCCTAATGATGGCATAAGTGTCGCCTTTGTTCTTTCATATTTAGGAGGGAGCGCAGCGGACTGGTCGATAACATTATTAAACTAGGATGATCCTCTACTCCGAAACTTCAGAGAAGCTCAAAGGTGAAATGGAAAAGTTGTTTGCTAGGCACACCCAAGGACAAGCCCTGGATAACAAACTATTGTCCCTCAGGCAGGGAAACCAAGATCTGCTGACTGATATCGCCTCCTTTAATGGTCTTGTAGCTCAGACAAACTGGCCAGAAGAGGACCACACTCTCTTATAGGGGATTGCGTGGGGAACTAAAGGATGTGGTAGCCCAAGTGGTCAGACCTCCTGAAGGTTGTGCGGAGTACATCAATCTGATGGTACAGCTTGACCACAGGTTGCAGAACCAAAAAATGGATCGCACAAGAACTGAAGGGAGGTCGGTCTATATGCGACCTTGGGACAATCCAATCAAAACTCACGAACCAATGCAGATCGGGGTATTACGGGCTCCTATCTCCAAGGCGGAGAGAGAAAAGAGGAGACAACAACAACTCTGTTTATACTGTGAATAAGCAGTACATTTCCACCAGGAATGCCCGGTAAAACCACCCAAAAGGATAGTTGGTGCAACGGACATTGGCAACCAAGAAAAATAACAGAACCCGGAAAACTCCAATGCCCGACAAGCGTGTAGGGGTCCATTTGTCAAGTGAAGAGAAGGAATCTGTACAGACCTCACATCTGGTCATCCCGGTACTTTTGGTCAACCACCAACAGTCAAAGGTACATGCCTTGGAGGCATATATTGATAGTGGAGCGGTGGGAAATTATATTGATCAAGATCTGGCTACACGAATTGGCCTTCCCCTCCAGCAAAAGCTAAAATTGGAAAACGGCACAGCAGTGGATAGTTCAGTTGACATCCGGCCCAGTGACGCAACATATCAACAAAGTCATGCTGATATGTCAGGATGGACATCGGGAAGACATCTCTTTCGATCTTATTGGGGCTCCTCAGTTCCAGATGTTAGGAAAGCCTTGGCTGGAAACCCACAAGCCTAGGATCGACTGGCGAACATGGGTGCTGACCTTTCCTTAAGAATGCGCTAACATCTGCTAACACAAAAGCGTGAAGAGCCAGGAACTCGAGATGAAATCTATCCTGGGGTTCTCTGGTTTCCCTACCCCATGAACATCTGGATTACCAGGATGTGTTCCAGAAGGAGCAAGCGAACACCCTGCCTCCACAGACTTTACGACTGCCAGATCGATCTGGTGTCCGAGCACAAATCCCCTGCAGCCGAATTTGTGCTCTAACAGAGCAAGAAAACCAGCATCTGAAGTCTTACCTGGATCAGTACCTAGCTAACGGTTTCATCGGCCCGTCAAAGTCCCCTGCCGCCTCGGCTCTTTCTTTTGTACCAAAAAAATAGGGCAATTTAAGTACTTGTATAGATTATAGAACACTGAACCAACTCACAGTGAAGAACAGATGCCCCCTGCCCCTCATCCCGGAACTGCTAGATCAAGTGAAGAATGCTCAAATCTACACAAAACTGGACCTATGAGGGGCCTACCATCTCGCAAGAATTAAAAAGGGAAACGAGTGGAAGACGGCATTCCGAACCAAATATGGACTTTTCGAATATCAGGATATGCCCTTTGGATTATGTAATGCCCCGGCGGCGCTGCAATTCTTCATGAACGATGTGCTTCACGAATTGTTGGACGTTTGCGTGCTAGTTTACATTGATGATTCTTATTTACTCTACGTCCAAGGAGGATCACGTTGGCCATGTAAGAGCAGTGCTGGAAAAGCTTTGTCAGCACAGGCTGTTTGCCAAATTGGAAAAATGCTTCTTCCATGTCGCGGAAGTAGAATTTTTGGGCTTCGTGCTTACCCCACGAGGCGTTCACATGGACACACGCAAGGTGGATGTTATCCTTCAGTGGCCGTCACCAACAGCCACAAAAGGCGTACACAGTGTGCTCGGATTTGCCAACTTTTATCGACGGTTTATTCCCAGGTTTTCACAAATCGTTCATTCTATCACCTCCCTACTGACAAAAAATAAGATTTCTCTGGACCCCCGAGGCAGAAAACGCCTTCCAGGAGCTGAAACTTACCTTCACCTGAGCACCAGTTCTTCAGCACCCTGACCCGACCTGTCATATGTGGTCGAAACAGACGCCTCCAGCACAGCCATGGGAGCAGTATTGTCAGAGACCCGTACACGGGACAACTACATCCCATAGCTTTTTGGTCCCGTAAGTTTTCTGCGCCGGAATTAAACTATGCAATTACCGACCAGGAACTGTTGGCAATCAAAGGAGCCTTCAGAACATGGAGATGGAGACGCTATCTTCTGGGAGCAAGACACACGGTCACGGTTATCACAGATCGCCGTAATCTGCAATACTTGAAGACAGCCAGGGTCCAATCTTCACGCCAGTTTTGCCAGGCTCTTTTCTTTGCAGAATACGATTTTGTCATTACTTACAGACCTGGAGTGCGCAATGGGAAAGCTGACGCCCTGTCACGCATGGCTGAGGACAAGGAAGCTTTCGCAACATCTGAGCCTATGGCCATTGTCCCCGAAGAACGGATCCAGAACCAAATCGCTGCAACCGCCTGTTGGGAGGACTAAAAAACGATCTCTGATCTTGGATGAACCAAACTGCACAACAGGAGTGGCTAGCTAGGGGAGACCAATACTCCATCAAGGAAGATCTACCCTATTTTCAAGGAAGACTATATATTCAGGACAAGAAATTGCAAGATCAGATAATGGCAAATTACCATGAATCCTTAGTGGAAGGGCATCCTGGGATTGCCAAGGCTCGGGCCAAAATTCAAAAGTGCTATTGGTGGCCAACCTGTAGAAAAGACATTGCCCAATTCATTGCAACCTGTGGTGTCTGCGCACAACACAAATCTCAAAAGTTAAGTCCTGCAGTGTTAAAACGTCCCTTGACTGTACCACCAGCACCATGGCATACGCTGTCTATGGACTTTATCACTGATCTTCCTCCCTGCAACGGATTTAATCCAATCCTGGCTATTGTAGACTTATTCTCCAAGATGGCCCATTTTATTCCATTGAAGGGGCTTCCCACTGCTTCCGCCCTTGCCACTGTGTTTTTGGAGCAAATTGGCAAGTTGCATGGTTTCCCATCAGTGTTAATTTCAGATCGCGGAACACAATTCATCTCAGCTCTCTGGAGGAGGTGCTGCAAAATAGCCATGATTGACCCCCGGTTATCCACGAGTCATCCCCAAACCGAAAGGACCAACCAGACCTTGGAGCAATTCCTGAGGTGTATGTTACAACAAACTGAGGAGTCCTGGAAAAATATCCTCTGGTTGACCGAATTTGCCTACAATAACTCGGTCCACACTAGCACCGGACAGACCCCATTCTACACAGTGCAAGGTCAGCATACTCTAACGTCCAGTTTTGATTTGCTTGACAAATTGGAAATGCCAGCAGTTACAACATTGCACAATACTATCACTCGAACCTTTTAAAGAGGCAGCAGAAAATCTGACCAGAGCCAAAGAAAAGAAAAAATGTGCAGACCGACAGAAGAGAGGCTCTGCATTATCAAGTCGGGTATAAGGTTTGTTTGGCGTCCAAGAAGATTCCCTTGAAAGGACCCTGAGCCTTCTGTCCCAGGTACCTAAGACCTTATCCCATCAAGGCCATCATTAACCCTTCTGCCATGAAATTGGATTTACCAGCTAACATGCGGATCCATCCGGTGTTCCATGTCTCTCTTAAAACCAATGAAGCCAGATACTCTGATTGAAGCACCACCCAAGCCCGACATCATTGGAGGGGAACTGGAATATGAAGTCAAAACCATTCTGGATTCCAAGATGGTACGATCTAAACTATATTACCTTCTAGACTGGAAAGGTTATGGACCTCAAGACCGTACATGGGAGCCTAGTGAATTTGTCCATGCCCCACGACTAATCCGACAATTCCATCCTAACAACCCCACCAGACCAGGAGGAAGAGCGCCCGTGAGAGGGTCCTTGAGGGGGAGTGTGGCATGGCCACAGAGCAAGGACCACAAGCTCCAACTCTTAAAGGGTCCAGTTGTTGTTTGATCCCCTACAGGGCCCCCACGTGCATCCAGGTCGGGTGTGGCCATAGGAATGCATTCAGCCACACGTGCAGCATCTTCTGGGAGTGGCAGGGTGGAGCCACAAGGCAGAGCAAATGGGCGTGGCTGGGACAGGCTATTTAAGCCTGCCCCGCCCACATGCCAGCGCTTCGCGTTAGTCTGCTCATAGCAGCGTAACACTCACTGCCGCCTGAAGCACATTTTACCTGTTTCCAGCAATACCATCACCAGAAGCGCATCTTACCTGATCCTAGCAGTCACTGCAGTCGGAGCGCATCCTTACCTGTTCCCTATTTCCAACACGTACGCTGGAGCTCATCTCGGCCAGCATCCTCGCGGTTCCAGCCATCCCTCACCCACTGGCAGATCTTCGGATAGCTGCTCCCCATCTGACTTCGCCAGACCAGCCCTGCAGGAGAAAAGAACAAATAAGGACTCCATCGGGGCTTGCTTCCAGCACCGCAACGCTGCTGGCCCTCATCACCTATTGGGGAGAAGGAAAGACATTACAAGGGATACGAACAGTAATCATGGGGGAAAAAGACTCATTGCTGAAGAACACTTACCTTAGAAGTGGATCAGTCACAGCCGCTCTGGGCTGCCACGCACATGGCCCAGTGAAGGAACTAAGTCCATTTAAAGCTCCCCTGCACTTGAGAAGCAGGAAGGAGAGGTCACCCTTATAAATAAACAGGGGCATTATCAACAATCGGAGCAGTCCACAACACAGGAGCAGGGGAAGAAGCCTGACCCAGGGGAGCCAGTTCCAGGGAGGGCTGCAACCGTGCCCCAATGTTGCCGCAAAGACCAGGTGAGCGTAACACCTGGTTTGGCGTGCAGAGTAAATCTCAAGAAGGACCTTTTCAACAAGATATGGCGAAAAAAGACGACCGGATCATTTTGACAATGAACACAGCCCACAGTAATAACACACAACGGTAGTTAAAAGTAAACCACTGCCACCAGCCGGTAATTATAGAAAGGGTAACATAAAAATGTTACATGAAAAACTAGACAAAGGGGATACTAAGTAACCCCTCCAGCAACCTACTGCAAAATAGTGTGCTGGGTCTAGAAAGTTACAAAATGTAAGTAGTCCATTTAACTTCACTGCTCTTGGAAACAGTTTATCCAAGAGAAGGTATTTAAACCTTGGAGAAATCTGAAGGACTTAGCTGTGCTACTGCACAGAATGTGCTGTGTGCCACAATGTAAAAAGATAATGCCTATGGAGTTTGTCAGACAAGTCCTAAAGTCCAGCAAAAGTGCTGTGGGTCTCCAAGGTTGAGAGGAATTAGCACATTTCTGTAAGCTAAGGTTACATTGTAAGGTAATTCTGTAAGGTACAGTTACATTGCCGGTAAAATGGCTCATAGGGTTGAGCCCTCGCTGCTGCGATCTGAGCGTGATCTGCAGGTCGCATGTTCGAATCCCGGCAAGGCCAACTCAGCCTTTCATCCTTCCAAGGTCGATAAATGAGTACCAATTTCGGTTGGGTGATATTGTATGTAAATATGTGCCCTGTAAAGCGCTCTGGGTTAAGGCGTTCTATAAATAACTCATCATAGTTTCTGAGAATTCTACCTAACAAGTACACTTGATAAATTCTGAGGTTGGTAGAAAGGTTAAGGGAAGGAAGAAGGTTATACAGTTTCTCAGAGCATGTGAGCACTTCAAAGCGTCCAATGAAGTCTAGATCACCTTTTCCAGCAATATTAGTTGAAAACCAATTCATCACCTATGAGGGACAGTAAGTATCAAAGTCAAATGGACTAGAAGAGTCTGCAGGGAACCAGGACAGCCAAAATACATTGGAGCACTCTATGGAGCTGAGGCAGTTCTTAGATAACAAAGTCCTGCACAAAGTTAGAGAGTTTGTTGAAGAAAAATCACTAGGGTCACACGCTGTTACACTTGTGATGGGCAGAGCTGAAATCCACTCCAGCAAAGTAGCTACTCCAAATCTCAACTGAGAAGAGCGAAGCTGAAGACATGATGGTAAGTACCCCAGTCAGAACAGTACCTTTGGTTAGAAGAGTGGTCCAGTTAGCTTTTGTCTAGTTGCAGCGAAGCAGATCCTGGGTTCCTGGGCCTCAATCGTGGGGACAGGAGGGAGGATGTCTGGGGACTCCTGCAGCAGCAATTCGGAGGTCGGTGGCAGCTACAGGCTCTTACGTCCTGTCCCCTTTCCTCTATACTGCATGGGCGCCCCTTCCAAGGGACGGGAGACGGAACCATTTTTAACCTGGAAAAAAACCTTCTTCCCCTTTAAATTTAGAGGTGTGCCTGCGCTGCCCTGACTCCTTTCTCCTGGCACCACAGCTCGGTCCCCTTTTCCGCATCGATGGGGACGGGCTGAATTCACCAGTGCTCCCGAGTTTGGCTTCAGCCATGTAATTACACGCACGGATACTTCTTCTTTTCTGTCTTCTTATCATTCAGGTACTCGGTCCTCGGGCATCGCACTACTCCCCGGCACATGTCGACTTCTACAGGATTCGACAGGTGTCCATCCTGAAACAGGCTTTTTCCAACTAAAGACCCCCACGCCCTCTACCTACGTTGCCTTGGCCCAGACCACGGCTGGCAAGCTTGTACCACATGCGACATGCTCTCCTCGAGGTCTCTGAAGAACAGACTAGCCAGGTGGAGGGAGCTCTTCCAGAGATTGCTTCCAGAGGACCTAAAGAACTTCGTCCAGCCTTGATCTAAGCCCAAGGTAGGGCCGCTCTTTTCCAGCGCACCCCGCAAGGGAGACTCCTTCCCAAGGACTTTCCCGTACGGGAGGTATCGCTCAGGTCCTCATTCCGTAACGAGTACCGCGGCTATATTCGCTACTGGCTTGCAGGCCGAGGGATCAGTAGATCCTCCTGGTTACAGTGCTGAGGGACCGGAAGGTTTTTTTCCGGGTTGTTACCCGCGGGGCCAAGCCCTAGTACCGGCAACATGTCAGAGGGGGCGCCTCTACGCAATTCTACAGGCAGATCCGCCATGGGTGAAATGTTAGGGAGAATTCACATAAATGTGCGAATTCCCTTCACCTTGGAGACGCCAGCAACTTTGCTGGATTTTGAGGACTTGATTTTTTTACCTGGAGAGAGTGACCCTTTTTCCCCACTCTCGTGTTTTGAAATGTGCTTTACTCTTGTGTTTCATTTGGTTATGGAGTCAAACCAACTCCATAGGCATCATCTTTTCATGTGTCAGACAGCACCTTCAGTGCAGTGGCACAGTGAAGCCTTTTTCAGGCTTTCCTAAGGTTTAAATACCTTCTCTGGGATAAACTACTGTTTCCCAGAGTAAGTAAAGTGAAATTGACTTTCCTAGTCTTTTAAATTCCTAGACCCAACACAACAGATCTTCCTATATGCTGGAGGGGTTACTTGGTATCCCCTGTGTCTAGATACTCATGTAGCAGTCAAATGCTACCCTTTCCTCTCAGAATGGCTGGTGTCGGTGGTTTTACAATAAACTACCATGATTTTTCCCGACCAAACTATTCGTAGCCCCGGTAGCGTTAAATCGCGGAAGCCATGTTTTTCTTTTTTTTATAACTTTCTTTATTGGTGGTCACAAAGGTAGAACGGCACCACATCTCATCAAAACTTGCATATATGACAAAGAGTACATTTAACCATGGTTCTGTGTATACTGTTACAATGGCATGTCATCATTCTCAATCATGTTACATAAATAGACCCTGAAGGGGCCCCAGATGTCCTTGGGTCTGCATGCTGTAGTTTGGGTCATAACAAATTGTTCTTCTGCCTCATTTACATGCGTGAATTCTTGCCATGGCACAAATAATATTGAATAATCTTCGAATTTTTTCGGAACATTTGCCAATATCCCCAAATAAGTATTTCTGGGGAGTCATAACCGGGGGAACTTGTTATTTCTTCCAGTAATTCTGCCACTTCTCTCCAGAACCCCGCCACCACCGGACATTTCCAGTACATATGAAAGGCATCAGCCTGATGTGTATTGCATTTAGGGCAGGAGTTGGAGGCACCTGGTACAAACCTAGCCACCTTGGCGGGTGTATAATGTAGCCTATTTAGGATCTTGAATTGAATCAATCTCAAACCAGAATTAAGTGAGATGTTTTTAGTAAGCATGCAATACCTTGCCCATTTTTCCTCCTCAATTGGTTTCTGTAGGTCTGTCTCCCACCTCTCCTTAATGTGGTTCAGTGTATGGGTGTGGGCCTGAACCGCAGTGTATAACCTTGAGATCCCCAAGCCTTTAGTAGCTGTTATTATCTGTATACACGGATGAGCCACCGGTTCATCCGGGAACAGCGGCCATCTCTTAATAAATGCGGACCTTATACGGTAGTATTGGAGAGTTTTAAGTGGTCCATCTCCCAGTGCCCTCCAGAACAACTTCAGATCCACAAACTTCCCCTCTACAAACATATCACCTACTTTCATTTCCCCGTCGGGGTCCCACGATTCTTGTATGCTGGTGTCATGAGTGGGAGGCAAGCCCGGAAAGTTCCAAAGAGGAACCTCTGGGTTATTGGCTGTCTCAATCTTCAACCTTTTGAATATTGCTTCCCATGCCCTTACAGTGCAGCTCACAGGGTTGTAATCACAAGTATCTCTATACTTTGTGTCAAAAAGGACAGATTGTATATTTGTGGGGTGTGTGGTATGTTCCTCTATCCATGCGTGTGGTGTGTTTTTTGGGGGCTCATACCAGCGTTTTGCAAACTGTGCCTGGGAAACATAATAATAAAGCTCAAAGTCGGGGGCAGCTATGCCTCCCATGGAATACGGTTCTGTCATTTTTTCCCAGCTTAGTCCAGCCGTTTTTCCGCCCCAGAGAAATGTGACAGCTATAGATCGGAGTTTGGTGAAAAAGGCTCTGCTCGGCCATAAGGGGATGTTGACAATGTCATGATCTCTGCTTCCAAAAGGTCAGGACTTACCCAACTCCCTTGGAAGCAGACCCATAACCCAGGTTCCGAGTGCCAACCAGTCCCAATTGGGACCTTTTGGACCCTGTCCTAGCGCCAGTGGCACCAGGCTCATAAATATGCCCAGTCCCAGCGCTGGAAGCGCCGGGCTCATAATGCTTGGGTGGACTTACCTGCAGCAGACCATGCTGCTTACTTACCTGCCAGTTGAGCCTCTAATCCTCTTCTGTTTGGGACTACTTTTCCTGTTGGGTGGGGCAGGAGCCACTCCCTAGGTTCAGAACACTGGAACTCTTCTGGAAAGCAGGAACTGTTTTCTTATCTAGGCGAGGCTGTGGAAGGAGACTCTAAGCACCACAGAAGGCTATTTAAACCACACCCGATGGATGAATCTTGCTTTGCGTTATTCTGCATCCTCTGCAGCAGAACGCTCATCGTGTCTTCTGCATCTAAACCTGGGCCTAAGGGAAAAAGGCTTACCATCCTGAATCCAGTCTTCAGCAACACCTATTAAGACAAGAAAAACAGGTTAGCATTACGGTCTTCAGTGACAGCGCTTCTCTTACCTGGTCCATCGGCTGTCACCAACGCCTCGCGCTGCATTCCGGCATCTGAAAGACAAAGGCTTACCTACTCTTCGGGTGCTCCGGAGGCCTTCGGCGCTGCATCCCGCATCTGAAAGACAAAAGAAGGTGCGTTTAAAGACATTGGGTAACTTTATTACTCACGTGCCATTACTCCTTCCCACGCCAAATCCAGTGGGTATTCCAGCACCCTTCAGCTTCTCTAAAGCTCCAAACTTGTACCTGCAAGATAAAAGGGACAGTTCTCCAGCATGGGGTCTGGCATGGATTCACATGCTCATGAATATTCCCCGTCGTCAGGCTGGGAATCCTCGGTAAAGAAAAAAACAGTATCAGTTTCGTTTCTGATCTGTCTTTCGTAGTAATAACCAATCACTGATCTCTGCGTCATACTGACCACAGCCAATGACTGCCCTCTACCTAAGCCCCGCCTCTGGCAGCCATCTTCAGATTTTTACCGCACGTTCATGTGTTGGGATCCTCGTGCTATTGCTCTCGAGCGTTAGTGCTATTTTTTCACGTTTTTTCTCAAAAACTTTGTTTTTTCGGTCAAAAGAGCCTCAAGCTCCACCGACTCTCCATCCGATCAACGGGGACCCGTGTCGGATTCGTCTGCGCCCCTCAAGGGTGAAGATTTCGTCGAGCTACGCTTTTGGAGGACTCCAGAAGTTTCTCAGGCCCGGTCTTGGCTATCGTGGCCCGCTACGACAGGGAGCTCTGGTACAAACTGGCTCCCCTGCTGGACTTCTTGCCGGAGGGCAGAGGCCCTGGAGATCCTGCAGGAAGGTGAGGTGGCTTCGGACCACGCCATTACCGTTGCGACGGACATCGCCGACACTGGGTTCCGCCAGTTGGGCAACGGCGTTTGCCTTAGGCGGCGTGGATGGCTCAAGGCTACGGACTTCCGTCAAGACGTTCAGACCAGAGTCCTGGACATGCCCTTCGATGGGAACAACCTGTTTGGGAAAACAGTGGACGATTCCCTTCAGGCCATTAAAGCAGACACCGAGACGGCCCGGGCCCTTGGAGTTCTGCAACAACGACGGACGCCCTTTCGGAGCAGCGGAGGCAAGGGCATGGCCCAGGAGAAGGGAAGCTGGACGCCCGGAAAGCTGTTCAGGGTCTGCCCTGGATGCCAGCTGCAGAACGTCTTCAAGGAGGACGAACACTCTTTTTGTCTTTACTGCCTGCATGAGGACAAGACGCACGTGGAGAAGGACTGTGCGTTTTGCGGCAACATGTCGGATCGTGAAGCAGGCTACAAGCGCTTACTTACGTGCTTCCAGACGCTTCTATTCCTCACGCGGGTTCGATCCTCCACTCTCATCAGCCCGCCATCCGCCATCGCCGGAGCCCTGCAAAACAAGAGATATCATTACAAAAGACTTTTGACATTTGAAGTGCCCAGAACTTACCGTTCGTGCCGTTAAGGACGGACAGCAGTCCTCTGAGGTCAAGAGGCCTGCACCCTTATCCAGTGAAGAAACTGGTTACGGCACCCTGCACCGAGGCAGATGGAGAGCTCGGCGTTCACTTACCTAAGGTGAGAGCGTTAACCTTTGGGGTTCTACAGGAGAAGAGAAGGGGAAGAAGAGAGAGACACCCAATAACCCCAGTTCATTAATCCCATATTTTCTATCTGCAGACATCTTACTCTTCGAGTCAGACATACAGTGCACAGAGGTCCAGCCCAAAGAGCCAACCGTGTGTTACACATCACCTTTGAAGATACGGTATTCGCCCAGTCAAGACCGGCGCCTCTGCGGGAATCAGGTGAGCGTTACAAAGAGGTACAGTAACTTGGGAAGGATCACCATTTTAAGGACCGCAACTCTACCTGCCAACGAGAGTGGGAGGCGTCCCCATATCTGGAGTTTCGTGCTTATGTTACGTAGTGCAGTCTCATGATTGTCGGAGTACAGCGTGTTTTTGTCTCTAGATACCAGAACCCCCAAGTATCTGATGTGGTGTTCTGACCATTTAAGCCCTCCAGTGGTGGGGGGCCGCTTAGTGGCCGGGGTAAGTGGAAAGATCTCAGACTTGGTCTTGTTTATGATGTACCCGGAATATGCTGTGAATTCCTGTATCTCTTCCATTATGGGTGTTATATTTACCTCGGGTTCTTTGACATATAATAATGTGCCATCTGCATACAGTGAAACCAGCTGGGTGGACCCTTTCATCATGATCCCTCGGTGTGTATGTCTCAATCTGACCGCGGCTGCCATTGGTTCGATAGTTAATGCGAACAGTAGGGGCGGGAATGGGCATCCCTGTCTGGTACCCCTGCCCAAAAGGAACATATCAGAGATGGTCTTATTGGTTAACACTCGTGCACCAGGTTTTGTATATAGCAACCTGACATATTGTACAAAATTGGGACCCACCCCGAACGCCTCAAGAACCGCAAGAAGGTAAACCCAACGAGACCGAGTCGAATGCCTTCTCTCCATCGAGGGCTATAGCCACCACGCCTCTTCCCGGATCTATCTGTGCCATAATGCCAAAAAGCCTACGCAGGTTCAGGGCGGTGGACCTCGTGGGAATAAACCCATTCTGATCAGGGTGGACAAGGGTAGGCACAGCCGGGAGAAGTCGGTTCGCCAAGACTTTAGCAAATATTTTTGCGTCTGTGTTTATAAGTGACAGGGGTCTATATGACGATACGTCCTGTGGAGGGCGTCGCGGCTTGGGGAGGAACGTTATTACAGCCTCCCTCATGGTTGGGGGCAGGCTGTTATTTTAAAGAGCCTCCTCCCATATCTGCATCAATACAAGGACAAGTTCCTCGCGGAACTCTTTGTAAAATTCGGCCCCAATTCCATCCGACCCAGGAGCCCTGCCTGACGCCAGCCCATTAATTGCTTCCGTGATCTCGTCTGGGGTTATCGGTAGGTCCATGGCGAGGCGTTCCTCCTCAGGGAGCTTAGGGAGGTGAGGGGGCTTCGAGATATGACCTAATTTCCGGGAATGACTTCACATCTTTATTCGAATAGAGGTGTTTATAGAAGTTCACAAATTCCCCATTTATATCTGCGTCAGTGAGGCGTACATCGCCTTGTGCTGTATGAATGCTAGTGATCATGGTGGGTTGTCTACCCTGCTTAAGTAAATTGGATAGGGTTCTACCCGCCTTATTTCCTTCTCCATATCTACGAGCTCGTATGGGTGCTGCGATATATTGCACCTCTCTGCCGGCCAATTTGTTAAACTCTTGCAGGTGTGCCTGTATGTCTGCCAATATGTCTTTGTTATGAGTATGAGTGTGTTTCTAGCCTATCGTTTGGTCTCAACCTCCGTTAACTCGGTTCTCACCCTTTTAAGCATACCAGCAGACCTGGATATCAACACCCCCCTTAACCAAACCTTAAAGGATTCCCATACTGTTGAAATCTTATCAACCGATCCCACATTGTTCACCAAATACTCCACAATATCAACATGCAATGTCTCAACTTCCCCGGGGTCTGCTAGCATTCCGCCGGGCATTCTCCACCTTCTGGAGGGTGCGGGAACATTCTGGAGCAATAGGTCTAACACTGGGGAATGGTCTGACATAGTGCGTGGAAGAATTTCACATCCCTGCAGTGCCGTCGTCATTGAAGAAGAGACAAACCAGTAATCAATTCTTGATTCAGAGTCGTGGACTGAAGAGTAAAATGTATATCGTCTACTATCAGGATGTAGCTCTCCAGGAATCCACTAACAGAAGTTGAAACAGGAAATGTGCCAGAGTCTGGGCGGCTTTACTAGGAGCTCTGACAACCTTAGAGGCCCTGTCTAGGCACGGGTCAAGAACCAGATTAAAATCTCCGCCCCAAATGACCCTTGAAATTTCAAGCGAAACAATTATCTAATACAATTCTAAGTAAAAGGCAGGGTCGTCGACATTGGGCCCATATGTGTTGACTAGGAGAAGGCGCTGAGAGGCGATCTCCCCCCATACCAAAACATACCTCCCCAGCGAGTCAACCCTGTGGCCTTCTGGCCTAAACCCCAACCCTGGATGAATGAGTGTGATGACGCCCCTCGACTGAAACGAATAGTCTGTGTAGATCCTAAGGGATCCCCATTTAGGCAATATGTGCATATTATCGGTCCCCACCATATGAGTTTCTTGTAACATCAGTATCTGGGGGCTGTGTCTGGCGATGTAGTTATCAATTTTTTTATTTTAGCTTTCATATGATTAGTTAGCCCCCGAACATTCCATTTTAACAGTTTAACCTTCAGCCCCTCGCCTGCACATCATGAGGAAATATCTGCCATCGTCTCAAACTGCGGATCTATAGTATTCATATAATTTGCTCTGTACCGGTCCAAATGTGACCACATTTTTACGTTTCAGGTCATAATTACCAACTTTGTGCCACAGTAGGGCTAGTCCAGAACTGTAACGTCCAATCCCAACTCCCCTTCCCTCCCCCCCACCCTCATTGTCACCCCCAACTTGACAATGCATCAAACCAAACTCTTGGAACATTCCGAGGGTAGCCATGTTGCTTCACGTGGCTGCCGACTGGGTCCCAGCCTCCACTTAATCGCAGTGCCTGGACCAATAAGTATTACACATTTTCTTAGTTACGTCCCTCAAGCACCTTATGTTATATCTGCGTTTGTCTCATGAGATTATATTCCCCCTTCAGTCTGCGGGTCTGGGCCTGTTTTGCGCCGGTCTGCCCCCCTTGGGAGGAAGAGGTATAGAGGTTTCGATGTAGTGCGTAGCCTCAACCGGAGATTCAAAAAAATGCGCCCTGCCTGCATGCTGGATCCGCATTTTGGCAGGAAAAATTAGTGTATGGGATTTGACGCTCTCACAGGAGCTTCTTAGCTGGCTCGTAGGATCTCCTGTTCGCCTGTACCCCGGCAGAGAAGTCAGGATATATATGAATGCGATTTTCTTCAAATTGAAGTGTTCCTATCTCTCTTGCCCTACGCAGGATTGTGTCCCTGTCTCTATAATTGAGGAGTTTTGCAATAATAGTGCGTGGCGGGGCACCTGGCTTAGGAGCCGGGGCCAAAGTGCAATGTGCTCTTTCGACCAGAAAATGTTCAGAGAATGCCTCCCGTCCAAACAAGGTTTTAAGTAGCTCCTCCAATTGTCGCTCCATCTGGCCTTTCCCAAAGGATTCCGAAACCCCCACCACACGGACGTTGTTCCTCCTTGATCTCGATTCGAGATCCTCGCACTTGTTTTGCAATTTGGCCAAGTCTGCTTTGATCTGGGCAATATCTCGGGTATGGTGTGTGATGGTGTATTCATTAGTGCTATTTTCAGCCTCTGTGACACGTGAACTCTCCTTTTCCACTCTTGCCTTAAGAGAGCCCATGGTGGAAACAATGTCATCCAGCTTCGTATTAATGGAAAGGAAGCCACTCTGAACTCTGTTAGTTTATCCACTTGATCGCCAGGTTCAGGGTTCGAGTTCACATCAGTGGGAGAATGAAGCTCCGCAATCGTGGTAGGGTTTTGGCTTCCTGTGTATGCATCCATCGGGCCCTTCTTCTTGCCTGCTGGGGGTTTTGGAGCCCCTACCCGCTTTGGATGGTTCCCCCATAATAGTATCCGCTATATTAGCTGTCCCGATGGAGTGGTCCGTTGGCACACCCTCGTGCAGTGTGTATGAAAAGGAGCGGGACGCAGTGATCCACCCCCGACATCTGGGGGAGCCACCCAATATGTCCGAATGGACTGTGCCCTCCCACGTATTGTGCTACGGTAATGCCAACTCGTGATCGATCTTATATAGAAGTTTCCAGGCTGAGCATGTATGTCAGCACCACTGGCCCCCGCAAGTTATTTCACAGGGAGATGGCCGTGGCGCACTTAAAGGTGCAGGAGTGCCGGGTGGGTTCACCTCACCTTAATCGGATGTGTGCCACCGTTCCTGGGGGACCTCCGTCAGGCGGGACCCCCTCGCCGCCGCCAAGGTGCGTGTTATCACTCTCCCTCTGCTGGCACAGCTCCGGTCCCCCCTCTCACGGTGATGCAGCGTTTACAATTCCTTCTCGCAGCCGCGTATAAACTGGTTTGCGGGCCGGACACCCGCCAAGTGATTTGACTGGGCGATGGACTCACCGGAGCTCCGAGCGCGGGACCGCCTCAGGCTGAGTGCCCACCCGGTCGTGGGGAACAGTCCTCCAGGCTCGCCCCACCAGCAGTGAGCCCAGTAGCGCGATCACAGCACAGAGAGCGGGGGCTGGTCGGGGTCTCGGGCTCCTCCCACCTGCGGCCTCCCCGCACGCCAAAGCCGCGGCGCTCGAGTGGGCCGCCCTGGTGCCCGATTCCGGGTCCCGACTGCCGCAGTGGCCGGCCAATGTTCGGGATGGCACAGCTCCGTCCTCTCCGGTCTCCGGCACACAGGAGTTGCAGGGGATGTTCGCGGGTAATCGGGCTAACGATGCCTGTGTCCGGGGTTCGCTAGGCAGGTCCAAGACGGATTTCTTCCGACAGGATTTGTCAGTGGAGCGGGAGTTCAGCAATCAAGCGGCCATTTGTAACGTGCACAACAGCACCCCCCAAGCCATGTTTTTCAAGATGGCGTCTGAGCCCCTTTGTTTAACCTGGTCCCGGTCTTCTTTTTTCGCCATTTCTTTTTTGAAAGATCCTTCTAGATTTTCTCTGCGTACCAAACCTGGTTTGGTCCCTTTGTTCTTTTGCCTTTGGCAGGCTTCAGGAGTGAAGACCGCCTCTGGCGCCAGAGTGTCTGGGGTGGACAGGAAGTGAGGGAGGTGCCCGAAACTCCCTGTGCTTAGTCTCCTAGGAGATCCAAATGCTCTCTGTGGTGATTGGCTGGCTGTCCGGCAAGGACAGCCACCCTGCTGGGTGAGTGACAGCTAGGCCCGAATGAATAGGAGAGAACTGAATAAAAGTCTCTTGGCTTGGAAGGCAGAGTCGACCACTGGAACAAAAGAACCGAAGACGAGCCTGAAGAGGACGGCTGCTGTAACTCCTGTACCGTTGGTTGCCAGATGAAGCCCTGCTGCAGGTCCGAATTGCCATGTTTACCTCGGCACAGAAGCTCCTGCAAGGACGACTTCTTCCTTTTGAGTTGGTGGGACCAATCAACTCGCAAGTAAGCCACCTGGACACCTATCTCAGAGCTGGTTGAATTTCTTCAGAGTTGCTGCAGGAAACCGTAGAACCAGGGAGAGGGACACCAGCTTGTGGGCTTTCCAACAGCCACCGGAATTGAAGATTTGCCAAGTGGCAGCTTTTTGACCAGTCCCAGTGCAGGAGTCACCCGACGTCCTCCCTCTTGTCCCCACGACTGAGGCCCAGGAACAGCGAGATCTGCAGGAACTGCCAGGAACAAAAGTCATCAGCTGCCTCTTTTTCTTCATTGTGGGGTACTGCGAAATAAGACTGAGTACTTGCCTCTAAAGGTGAAAGTGCTTGGAATGCCTACCAGACATCGGCCTGAGTAACAGGGCAGGCCTCATGATCCACACTGGACGGGGCTGGTCCCAGTGAGCCAAGCAGCAAGACGCAGGCACGTGGAAGGCAGCTTAACAAAATGGCCACTGTGCCAGACATTTCTGACATCCGCCCGATACCGCACCACGACAGGGAGCAGGTGGAGGCACGTTGTCAAGGTGGAACTTGTCAACCAGGTACGTGGCCTACAGCTTACTCTTCCTTTGCGCAAGGCAGGTTTCCGCTGCATCCATTTTTGGCAGGGTACGCAACGGCTCCCGCAGCCACCCGCAACCCCGTCTTTATCGCCTACCAACCCTACGACCTGTGAGGACAGATTCTTTGAAAGGTTTCTCAGGCTCATGTAATCTCCTCGGATGGGGGTCATCCTCGGGGACGCCATCAGGGACGTGCTCCGGCGCTGCAGACTGCAGGTCAGGCGCCCCTGTTCAGCCTCCGCTGCAGCCTCCGGCTCCGGTCTCTACGCCCCAGCCTTCGGCTCCCAGCACCCCTCCACCAGTGCTGGACCAACCGGACCTTCAAGTGGACACAGATGATGAGGAGGAGGAGGACCCGGAGACACTCATCAGCCAAGGCCTTCCACGAACGTCTTGCGGGACCGGTAGAGTAGTTGGGCCTTCATCAACCCGAGGTCGAGCAGCCATCAGAGGGGTGGTCCTCGCCGAAGTCCTCAAGCTACGTCCCGCAGCAAGAACAGGTATCCCGCTGCAGAAGTTTGTAGTCGCCTTGGCCAAAAAGGGCTGGCTCAAGCCGCACTAGGTCCAGCCAGTCAATCGACGCCTGGACGCCAAGTACAGGAAGATGGAGGGGGATACACTCTTGCTATCGGCCCACCCTCAGCCGCACTCTTTGTTGATTGCTGCGGCATCCCTATACTCTAAGCCTCAGTCGGTCTCCGTCTGTCGTTCTCCGCCTCTTCCCCCGCGGCGCTGCTAGGCAAGGAGGAGAAGCTGTATTCCAACGGTTCCCTGCATCTTTATCAAGTCAACGCTGATGCCGTACTGGCAGCCATTAACCAGAGGCTTTGGTGGGAAATTGGACTATTTTCTCCCAGAGCTTCCGGCGCAGAGCCAGTCACGATTCAAGGCGGGACTGGCTGAGGCCAAGATGGTGGCACAAGACATCGTGGAGTCCACAGTGGCCCACATTGACACCTCTGGCCGGGCCATCTGCATTGCCATGGACATGAGAAGAACAGCCTGGCTGCGTGCTACTAAATTCAACCCGGATGTCCAAGTACGCATATTAGACCTTCCCTTCGAAGGGGATGACCTCTTCCACTCCACCTCGGACGAGTAGCTGGACAAAAAGAAAAACAGCTCACAAATGGCCAAGTCTTTATCCATCCTGACCAAGACCATGCCCAAAATGTACACCCAGTCACAGCAGCGCTCGAACAAGGGGCATACATATGAAGGGTTTCACGGCTTCCCAGAGCTAAGGTCCAGGCAGCCTGACCGGTCACCGACTCAACATCGGCGCAAACCGGGGGGGGGGCGGCGGGGGTGAGTAGTAAGGGCTTTTTCCAGCCCCCTCCTCCACAACAGCCTCAGAGGGAAAGGCATGTCACGCCCATCCGGGTCGACGTGTCTCCAGTGGGGGGCAGGCTTGCTCACCAAGCACATTTCTGGTTCCAGAATTTTGCCGACCACTGGATCCTCTCGGTAGAAGGCCGAGTACCGCCTACGTATCCTAGCCTCTCCTCCCTCTTCCTCTCCACTCCCACAGGTTGAGACAGTAACTCTTGGTGGAGATCTGGTCGCTCGTCGAGAGCCAGGCAGCGGAGGAAGACCCAACCTCTGAGGCATGGGCTTCTACTCCAGGATTTTTGCCGTTCAGAAAAAGAACCACGCGGGCCTGAGAGTTGTGCTGAACCTTTCCACCCTCAACCTCTCCCTACCTCTACAAAAGCTCAAGATGGTTATGCCAGCTTTAATAGCGAAGACATTGTGCAGGTGAGACTGGATGTGCTCCGTGGATCTGAAGGACGCGTCCTTACATGTCCCGATCTGGCAGCTTCATCGTTCCTTTCTATGATTAAGGATCATGGGCTACCATTTACAATACAAGGTGCTTCCCTTCTTGCTCCAACTCTGTGCTCCGTGTCTTTACCAGGCTGATGAATACAATGGCGGCCCCCCCTCAGGACTCGGGGCCACCACATCTATCTGTACCTCGATGACTGGCTCGTCAGGGCCTCATCTCCGGAAGTGGTGCACCGCATTACGCACACCCTTATGAACACACTTCACACAATCGCAAGAAGTCTCAGCTGCAGCCTACGTTGACTCTTACCTTCTTGGGACTCACATGGGACACAGCCTCAGAGTTTTTCTGTTAGAGGACAAGATCACAGCCATCAAGAGGGCCACTGTGCACTTCCTCAGCAGAGAAGTGACATCGGTCTGGTAGTACCAACACATACTGGGTCTCATAACTGTGGTCCTATTGGCCGTCCCCCACACGAGACTCATGATGAGGAGGATACAACTGCACTTTGCGGTATCATAGAACCAGGAACGGGGCTCTCATGCGGAGATGATCATCGTTCCTCCTTCTCTTCACCCGGACCTCACATGGTGGTCCAGGCACTGCAACCTGCGGACGGCCAAGCCCTTCTGGCAACCTACCCCACAGGTCACAATCACAAAGGACTCCTCTCTCGAGGGATGGGGGGGCACCCTGGACAGGTCCATGGCACCTGGACCAGGCAGGAACAGGAGTGCCACATCAATTGGCTGGAACTGAAGGCTATCTCGCTAGCGCTCAGAGCCTTCCTTCCGGTTATAGAGGACCGGGTTGTGCTCATCCAGACAGACAACTCAACCATCATGTTCTATGTCAACCAGCAGGAGGTACCAGGTCTACCCTCCACTGGGCAGACTGGCAGTCTGCATGTGGGAATGGGCCCTGGAGAACAACCTCTACCTCACGGCCGTCCACCTTCCGTGGGAATCCAACCTGCAGGCGGACAGGCTCAGCAGGCTGGGAGCGGACAATTAGGAGTGGCAGCTAAACGACCTCGTACTGCAGGAGATCTTCCGCAGATTGGGACACCCCCAGTTGGAGCTCTTTGCCTCCTGCGACAACAGGAAGTGCCAACAGTTTGCCTCCTGACAGGGGCAGGGCCCCGGCTCCCTGGGCAACGCATTTCAGATTCAGTGGAACGGCATGACAGCATGTGCCTTCCCGCCCACTCTGCTGGTACACAGGGTGATGTGCAAGATCAAGGAGTCTTGCCAACTCAGCGTCATTCTGGTGGCTCCATGGTGGCCAGCCAGGCCATGGTTTTCGAAGCTGCTCAGCCTCTGAGAGACCTCCCATTCGCCTACTGACGGACCCAACACATCTTCTGGTGCAGCAGGGGCCCAGGGTCATCCACCCGGCCCCAGAGAAACTAGCCCTCAGAGCGTGGTTCCTGAGCAGGCCACGCTAGGACACCTGCCTGTCCCAGGCTAATCTAGAGATCATACAGGGCGCTAGGAGCAAGGCTACCAGGGCCCAGTATAAGAGCAAGTGGACCAGGTTCTTCCACTGGGCAGACTCTAAGGATATCATCCCCCTTGTTTGTACATTAGACAACGTGCTCTCCTTCTCGGTGCACCTTGCCCACTCGGGCGTGCAGGTAGATACTTGCCACACTTACTTGGCAGCCATTGGGGCCTACAGAAACCTGGAGGAAGAGGTCTTCTCTTCCAACCAGATTGTTAAGAAGCATCTAACGGGCCTCGCCAGACTCTACCTGTCCAAGAGGCCACACCCCGTGTGGGAACTCAATATAGTGTTGGGTGCTCTGGCGTACAAACTATTTGAGCCAATGGCGTCCGCGGACATCAGGCTGGTCACCATCAAGAGGGCCTTACTAGTCGGGCTCGCAGGATAAGCGAAACCCAGGTGCCGGTCGCCTCAGAACCCTATACTACGTTTCATAGGGATAAAGTAGTACTGCGGGACATCCCGCATTCCTACCTACTGTGCCTTCCGCATTCCATCTAAACAAAGAAATAGTGCTGCCTATGTTTTTTTGCTGAGCCCAAAGACGAAGCAGAGTTCTGCACTGCCTGAAATTGTACTTGGACAGGACCAAGGGCTTCCGCAAGTCGGACGCACTTTTTGTCACATTCGGCGGAGCAAGACCGGGATATCGGGCCTCCTGTCGGCCAACATGCACACCCACGCAGTCGGAGCCAAGGCAACGGCCATCGCATTCCAGGGGCATGTCCCCTGGCAAGTCATAAGCAAGTCCGCCACATGGCCCACCCCTTCGGCTTTCTGCAAGCACTACCTCTTGGATGCCGGCTCTAGATCAAACGTGGCCTTCGTACAGGCGGTTCTTAGAAACCTGTTTGCTTAAGAAGGGTTTCCTCTCCACCCTGGGGCTACACTGTTGTAATCGCCCATGCAGTATGGAGGAAAGGGGACGGGATGGAAGAGTAACTCACCGTAGTGACTAACGTGCTCTTGGGCCTTAGTCCCCTTTCCTTCATACGTCCCACCATCCTCCCCCCAAGTAAAACGGGTGTCATTAGGCAATGTTAAACTATTGCCAACGTGTCTGTGGGGACTGAGGTGTGGCTTTGATGGCGGAGACAGGTCAGCACATGCTCCCAGGACTGCACCCCTGCGCACCTCTAAATTTAAAGGGGAAGGTTTTTTCTGGTGAAAAGGGTTCTATCTCCCGTCCCTTGGAAGGGACGCCCATGCAGTATGGGGGAAAGGGGACTAAGGACACAGAGTAATTAGTCAGTACGGTGAGTTACTTATCATTTTCGGATCATCTGCACTTTGTGCTTTCAGCGCTTGGTAAACAGCACCACCGTGGATCTTGGATACTGGTTGGGCTTCCTTCACTCCTCCACTCTGGTGAGGGGACTCAAGCTCTTGTCGTCCTGCTTCTGGAGGATCCTGGAGACTCCTGGAGCATCTGGCCGGATCAGATGTTGCACTCCGCTACGGATTTCTCGACCCCTGGCACTCGGTCCCTGCAGCAGCAAAGCAGTACAGCCAGTTGGGGAAGATGGTCCAGAAGAGGTCGTCTCAGGGTTAGTTGGTTCCACTAAACCAAGGGAAGAAGTCGTCCCTTCCAGAGCTTCTCTTGTCGATTAGAGAAAGGAGTTCTCATCACAGCAGCAGGGCTTCACCGGGCAATTCAAAGGTCCGGGATGATGCAGCAAACTTTGTTCACAGTTTCTTCGTCATGTTGTTGTTCCCAGTGGTCGACTGTTTCCAGTCCCAAAACACTTGCCTTTTAAGCAGAGTTCTTCCATTCATGCACAGCCTAGCTGTCACTCAAACAGCAGGGTGGCTGTCCTGCAGGGACAGCCAGCCAGCCAATCAGGACTGGGAGCATCCAGGCATTCCTAAAGACAAAGGACAAGGGAGTTTTGGGAACCTCCCTCACTTCCTGCCCTTCCAGACACACAGGAGCCAGAGGCAGGTTTCAGTACTGAAGACCGCCACAGGCAAAACAAAGGGCTCAAACCAGGCTTGGAGCGCAGAGTCAAGAAACACCCCACAAACAGAAAATAGTGAAAAAAGACGACCAGGCTAGTTTGACAAAATGGTCACCCATGGGTCTATACTGCAGCGGAGGATTCAGCCTGCGGTAGAAAGCACAATGGTAGGAAAATTAAACCACTGCCACCAGCCATTTAAAGTGGTGAGGGTAACATCAGAAATGTTACATCAGAGGGTAGGATAAGGGGCTACTAGGTACCCCCCCCCCAGCACTCCACATAAGATGGTGTATGCTGGACCTACAAAGAGAAAAGGTAAGTGAAGTCCATTTCACTTTGCTATTCTTGGGGACAGTAGTTCACACAAGAAAAGGTATTTAAACTTATGAGAAATATAAAGAATTTCTCTGACACTGCACTGAAGGTGCTGTCACCATACAAAAAGTAGATGCCTATGGAGTTTGTCAAACTCCAAAAACTGTGGAAACACATAATCCAAATCAGGTCAAAACATATGAGAAAGTGAGAAAAAGGTCACTCACTCCAGGCTTAAAATTAAAAAGTCCTAAAGTCCAGCAAAAGAGCTTGGGGTCTCTATGGCTGTAGGGAATTAGCACAGAAATGAGAATTCTCCCTAACACTGCAGAGTTTTGGACACTTCCTGCCTTCACAGTCCGAGGTCTCCCACCAAAGATAGTTAACACAAAGGAGTTTCCGGTCCTGGACGTCTGGGGAAGGAACAATAAAGGACACTCAAATGGCAAAAAAAGACGGGGTCCATTTTGGTAAAATGAGCACCCATGGGTGCCTTTTCAGGGGCTGTGCAAACAGCCTGCGGTGAAGGTGCACTGAATTAATAAAAAGGTTCACTGCCGCCACCCATTAAAGGCAAGTTTGTCCTTGTAACATAAATGTTGCATTTAAAATGGGAAAGGGATACTCAGTATCTCCCCAGCCCTCCACACAAGGTGGGGGGGGGGTGCTAGTCTCACTTAATAAAAGATCCTTTCTACCCTTTAGAACTGTAGTTATCACAAGGTTAGCCAGAGAAAGTTAAAGGAAGAGCCCCTAGGGCAACCCAGCAACAATAGGCACTTATTGCCAGATGATAACTTTTAAAAGACACTATGGAGAGTCTTAAAAATGACCCATTTTAGGCAAGATTGTATTCAGTACCATTTGGGTGCACTACAACAACCCTGATCTCCTGACAATAGTAACCCAACCTTTGGTATAAGTCTGTACTACACAGGTTGGTAGAGTGTTGAGCAGCCAGGCTTTTCGAACGTATTCCACATCTTTGACATGTAATGTCCACAGCTGTGCTACTTCGGAAATTTTTCGGCAGAAGGTGTCCTGCTTCAATGTCGTCTGGTCGATGTCCCTCGTGGGCGGCGTTACCAGATGTTATAAATAGGACGCACAGCGCCCGTAGCCTTGGTTCCCTTTTTTCCGCAAACGTCTTCATCTACCCCTCCGACTCCGCTGTCTGGCTTTAAGACTTGCCAGGACTGTAAGTCTAAGATGTCAATTACGGAACTGCATTTGTTTGTGGTGTCTGGGCGAGAGTCATGCCACCGACGACTGTTCGAAATGCCAGTCGCTGACTGTTAAGGCCTTGCGGGAGCGTAAGGGGTAGGTTACAGGTAGGTCGGCGTACTAAATCCAATAAATCCCGAAAATCTGCAAAAGGGATGCCCACCGACGATTCGAGGGGTGACTCTCCTCGTCGGAAGGAGCCCCGGGGATCTCGATCCCGGAGTGGGTCCTGTCACTTCTCCTCTGCTCGGCACTCCCGGAAACGGCATCACCGGTTGCCTTCCCCATTGGATGATGGCGCCGTGAGTAAAGGGGCTTCTCCCACTAAGTCCTCTACTCCGGAGGAATGGGAGACCTTCAGGAAGCAGATACTAGTGATTTTTCAATCCCAGGGCACAGTTCCATCCACGCCGTCGGAATAAGCCTGCAGGGAACGGTCTCCGTCCGATGCTCGCGTGTCTTTGGTCCCATGTCCTCAGCCAAGGTTCATGTTGATCGCCAACAACGTGCTAGATCCAGGTCTCAGTCTTCGTCCCCGGTCAAACTGCAGAAATTTGGTAAGGGTTCGAGGTCTGCACTGTCCGTCGGATACGGACGTCAAAGCTTTGCCTTCACACCACCCTTCGGTGCCATCAGCGCCGTTGTCGATGCTGAAGCCATCAGCGCCCTCGACGCCTTTAGGGCCTTTTGGACGGAATTTGCTGATGAGGTCCCTAGTACTATGGATCCTCCAAGGAAGGCTAAATCCAAGTCTGTGAAGTCTGTTAAGGAATTCAGACTCACTTCTGCGCCTAGGCAGGAGTTCTTCCTTCCTCTGGATGATATCTATGAGGATGAGGAGAGGTCTGATTTGGAATTTGACCCTGTGTAGCCTGGTGTGGCTTCTGTCTTTTCTGGGGCAGTCAGTTGGAAGAGTTGCAACGATCACTTCATGATGCCAGTGGCTTTGACACATCTCCGGAGGTGGAGTTCGGCAGGCCTGAGCCTGGGGCTCATGCAGAGTCCCCTTATCGGAGACTGATGGTTGGGGTTACTGAGTATCTTGGTTGGCTACTCCTCCAAATGCATCTGTTCAGGATGACTTGACTGATATTTTGGATCAAGGTTCGTCCACCGACCCGGTGTTTCATTTGACTTTACAAAAAAAGGGTGGCAGCTGCTTGGCAGACCCGAGAGTCTCTTCTGGCAGTTAACAAGTAGTTAACTATAAAATACTGCCCTTCCAGTAGTTACCTATCCACTCACGCCACTCCCGAGAGTTTGGTGGTTCAGGCGGCTATGGCCACCTTGAGGCAGGCAGCGTACCCTACCATCCCTCCTGATAGGGACAACAAGCGCTTCAATGGTTGGGCACACAATGTGTTTTCTGCAGGAGTATGGCGCTGAAGTCGGCCAACTCCACTTGTGCCATGGAAAGATTTTCACACACTCTGTGGAATTGCGTCTCTCTAGTGGCTGAGCATAGTCTTGAGGGTGAAGAAAGGGATGGGTTCCTCGTGCAGGATGGCAAGGATGCCATGTGTGAATCCCTTCAGTCTGGGTTAGACACGGCCGACAGTGTTGGCCAGTCCATGGCTGCGAGCACAGTTACACGCAGGTTTGTGTGACTGCAGAAGTCTGGTTTTGCTCCAGATGTACAGGCCCGTCTTATGAACATGCCCTTTGATGGCTCTCATTTGTTTGGCAGCAAGGTTGATGAGAGCCTTGAGAGGTTGCAGACTTCCAAAGCTGCTGCTGAATCTTTGAGTGCAGCAGTGCGTCAACCTCCGCCTTTTCGTCCTACGGGACAACAGTGGAGGGGTGGTTCCTTGCCTTAGTACTCCTCTTTTGGTAGGACGAGTTAAGCCGGCAATCAAAGGGGTCAACGTAGAAGTACCTGTGGTGGTTGGGGAAATAGAGGTGCCAAAGCTGCTCAGGCAGCAGCCTCTTTGCCTTCAGGCGCTGCCACGGCTGCTCCGAACTGTTACTTTGGATGCGTGGGTTCTGGAGACAATAGCCCACGGCTACTACCTGCCCTTCCTAAGACAGCCTCACGACAATCCACCGGGGAGTCTCTTTGAAGCTTCCGGATCCGCTCCTTGTGCAGGAAATCTTAACCCTGCTGGGGAAAGGCGCTATAGAACTAGTGCCTGTAGCAGAGAGGAACAAGGGATGGTATTCCCCATATTTTTTCTTTCCAAAGAAAGACTGGGGACTGAGACCCATCTTGGACTTGCGTTGGCTGAACAAGTTCCTCCGGAAGGACAAGTTCAAGATGGTTACTCTTTCTCCAGTCCTTCAGGCCCTTTCACTTCAAGATTGGTTGGTATCTCTGGACCTACAGGATGCTTACTTTCATGTGTCGATTCATTCAAAGCACAGAAAGTACCTGAGGTTTGCGGTTGGCAGTTTGCACTTTCAGTTTCGAGTCCTACCATTCGGATTGACCTCCGCCCTGAGGGTCTTCACCAAGCTAATGGTGGTTATGGCAGCGTATCTCAGGCTGGGGGGATTCACGTCTACCCCTACCTGGATGACTGGATGATCCGAGCACGTTCTCACGAGCAAGCTCTGGATCATCTGTCTCACCTGCCGCTCCCTCCACAAGCTGGCCATCTCCCTCAATTTCAAGAAGTTGCATCTAACACCTTCTCAACGGCTCCAGTACATCGGGGCTGTGTTGGACACGTCCTTGGGGAAGTGTTCGCCTCCCAAGGTGAGGGCTCATCACATTGTAAAGATGTGGACAAATTTCAACATGCCCAGAGTCTTCCAGCATTCGTATTCTTAAGGTTGCTCGGCCTCATGGCGTCCTACATTTTTCTGGTGCCAGAGGCCAGACTGCGGATGAGATCCTTGCAATGGGTCCTCAAGATGCAGTGGTTCCAATTCTAAGGCAAGATGTCTGTTCACGTTCAGGTTCCACTCTCTGTCTCGCAGGATCTTCTGTGGTGGGCCAGCGAAGGGAATCTGATGAAGGGGAGCCATTTTTGGCTGGAAGTGACAGACGCTTCCCTCGCAGTATGGGGAGCTCATGCCAATGATCTAACCGCAAGCGGTTGTTGGTCTCCGGAGTCCAAACTGCACATCAACCTGTTCTCGCTGAGAGCCTGAAGGCTTTTCTGCCGTCTGTGAGGGGGAAGAGTGTCCTGATCATGCATTACCTCAACTAAAAAGGGGGGGGGGTAGGGGTCACTCCCGTTGTGCAGAGAGGTAATGCAGCTCTGGTTCTGGGCAATCCAGCAAGGAATTTCACTCTAGGCAGTTCATCTGGCCGGAGATGAGAATGCGGCAGCGGATGCTCTGAGCAGGCAGAGCATGATCTCTCACGAGTGGGAGTTGACTCAGGAAGTCCTTCTGAATATCTTCGCCCTTCGGGGAACCCCACAAGTGGATCTGTTCGCAACCAGTGCCAACCGGAAAATGCGAGAGATTCTGCTCAAGGGAATTTCCTCTGAGAGGAGCCTTAGGGGGACTCATTCATCGTGGATTGGTCATTCCCACTTCTGTACGTGTTTCCTCCGGTCCCCGTCATTCCTCATGTACTAAGGAGGTTGCGGAGGATCGGATCCCACATGATCTTCATTGCTCTGGATTGGGCCATGAGAGCGTGGTACCCAGACCTTCTAGAGATGTCCATCTGTCTTCCATGCCGTCTTCCCTACCGAGAGGATCTTCTCTTGCGAGCGCGCATGGGGTTGAGGGGGGCAGGTGGGAGTGTTAAGAGGTGGGGGGGGAGCCAGGGTTCTCTATCCAGAGGTCAAGACTCAACCTACACGCTTGGTTTCTGAAAGGTTGAGATATAAGGATTGGGACCTCCCGGATGACGTGATGGAGGTGTTGCTTTCGGCTAGGCGGCCGGCAACCAAATACCTGTACTGTTGTCGTAAGTTTTGCGACTGGTGCAGAGGACACAATGTCGATCCTTTTCAATGTTCCATTCCCATGGTTCTGTCTCTTTCTTGCTTTCTTTGGCCCACATGTGTCTTCAAGTAGGTACCATTAAAGGTTACCTGGCAGAGCTGTCCATCTTCAAGTGCTCGTCTGAAGAATGTTCTTATTTAAGATTACTTTGATTTCTCAATTTCTTAAAGGGCTCACTAATGTGTTCCCTCTGCCACTGTTTCAGGTGCCGGTTTGGGATTTAAATTTGGTCTTGAAATTTCTGATGGGTGCTCTGTTTGACCCTTTGCACACTTGTCCTTTGAGACTGTTGTCTTTCAAGACGGTTTTCTTGGTTGCGGTTTCCCTCCGCTTGCAGAGTGAGTGAATTGCAGGCAATTTCATCGAAGCCACTCTTTACTGTGTGCCACAAGGATAGGTTGTACTGAGGGAACGTCCATCCTTTCTACCTAAGGTGGTGTCTGAATTTCATTTAAGCCAGAAAGTTGTACTTCCTGCTTTCTATCCTCATCGTCCTGGTAAGGAAGAGGAGTGACTCCATAGGTTGGACCCTAGGCGAGCTCTAAGCTTTTATATTTATAGAATGTCCAGGGTGCGAGTGGACGACCAACGCTTTGTGGGGTACATGGGACACCGATTGGGCTAGGCTATTACCAAACAGACCTTGTCCAGGTGGATTATCCTCACCATTACTGAATGGTACCGATTGGCGGGATAGGACCCTCCTGAGGGTTTGTAAGCTCACTCCACTAGGGGAGTGGCTACTTCCACTGCCCTGCAGCGCAGAGTTCCTATTAGGAATATTTGTAACGCAGCTACATGGGCTTCCATCCACACCTTTGTCAAACATTACTCCCTGGATATGCTCCATGGTCAAGATATGGCCTTTGGTAAAGCAGTCCTTTATTATGCCATATGATTGGGTATTCTAAATTCTTCACCCTCTATTTTCGGGTACTGCTTTGGGAGTCTGTCAAAGATGTGGAATACATTGGAGGACACAACTCATTCGAAGAACAAGTTACAATGTATTACACATCGCCCTTCCAACCTGCCCCTATGGAGAATTTCCTATGCTATTGCAGCTTGCGCTCCCTCAAGGCTATGTGCAGTCAAGCAGGCATTGTGTACGAGCAGGTCACACGTTATGGGGCAAACAATATAAACTGAGGCTGAGGGCGCTGTTCCTATTTATAACATCCAGTGACGTCGCCCTCGACGGAGGCCTTTGAGGGACATTGACCCGACGCAGGACGCCCTCTGCCAAAAAATGTCCGAAGTAGCACAGCTGTGGGCATTACATTTTAAAGATGTGGAATATGTTGGAGGAACATACAGTCGAAAGAACGTTACCGGTTGGTAAGTAACTTGTTCATCTTAAGACCGGTCAATGTGAGCTGTAGGAGTTGCACATAGATTCACAGTGACAAGTATCCAAATAAACTTTTACACACAAGGTTTCTTGATTAAGCAATTATTCATTTAACAGGCAGTTTGAGTAAGCCTTCTTCAGAAGGGAGCAATATAAAGCAACACACAAATACACTTAAAGAAAATACACACTCTTAGTTTTCTAAATCAGCAAATGCCCATGTGGGATGTCTCACAGACACTACCTACACCTTCAGGTGACTTCAATAGCTAGGGTGTTGTGGACATTAATATTTCACTGTTGCATTTAGAATATACTTGAGGAATGCTAAAGAAAGAGGTTTTAGAATAAGACAAGTATTCACACAATTATTGTCAACCAGGTAAGTACTTAAAAAAAAAAAAACAAAAAAAAAACAATGCTAATTCAGTTAACTCTTTCCTGGAAGTCAGGCAAAACACATGCAGAAGAGAAGTTATTCAGGGAGAAAGGCCAGCCAATGTTAAGTTAGCAAAAGTCAAGGTGAACTGAAGCACTTCTTGCAGGTAATAGTCTTGCACAATGTTTTAGAAATCTCTGTAGCAAAAGTAGAATCAAATGTAGGGTCACAAGCGTTTAGGCCTGTGAGTAGTAGAAGATGCAAGCAACTTTACAAGAGCAACCGAGACAAGTTTCAACTGAGATCAAGCAAGGTGGCACAACAAGAGGTAAGTTCTCTTAGACTGTACAGTACCTTCAGGTTGAAGAAAAGTGCAGCAGATGGCTTCTGTTTTTGTGCAGCTCTGTAGATCCTGGTGTTCCTGTGCCTCAGTCGTGGGGACAAGAGGAAGAACTTCTGGGGACTCCTACGCTGCAATTGGGGACAGTCGCCGACCGCAACCGGCAATCTTCAAACAAGTGGCACTTCGGTGTTTCAGCTCTTCGAGTCTACCGCAAATAGCAAAACAGCGGTTCCTGGCGGTCGAGATGGGCTTTCCTTGCATCTGGTATCCAGCACTCTTGAGGTGGCTCAGGGTCGGTCAGTCCTGCTTCCTGAGAGTTCGGAGGATCTTCCTGGAGCTCTTGACCAGCTTAAAAGCAACGCACATGAACTGGTGTTCCTCTCCCTGGTTATTTGGTTCCAGCAGCAACTGCAGTGGAATTTCAACCAGCTCCGAGAGGATGTCCAGGTGGCTTACTTTAAGTTGCATTGGTCCCACCACTCAAAGCGAGAAGTTGTCCTTGCAGGGCTTCTCTGTCTATACGAATTTGGAGTTTCAGCACAGCAGCAGAGCTTCACTGGGCAAACCAACGGTCCAGGAGTTGCAGCAGTCGTCTCTTCCAAGTTTTCTTCGGTTCCTTCGTCCAGTGGTCGACTCTGCCTTCCAAGCCAAAAAGCCTCGCCTTTTATACAGGTTTCTCCCATTCATTCGCATCTTAGCTGTCGGTCACCCCAGCAGCAGGGTGGCTGTCCTTGCCGGCCGGCCAGCCAGCCGGCCTCTCACCTAAGTGTGCATTCCTGTCTCCTAGGAGACTAAGCACAGGGATTTTCGGGCACCTACCTCGCCTCCTGCCCCCGCCAGACGCCCTGGAGCCAGAGGCGGGTTTCGCAGTGAATCCTGCCAAAGACAAAACGAACAAAGGGACCAAACCTAGTTTGGTGCGTAGAGTAAATCTCAAGAAGGACCTTTCTACAAAGAAATGGCGAAAAGGGAAGACCGGGGCAATATTTGTCAAAATGGCACCCATGGGTGCTTTACCGTAGCTGCGAACGCAGCCCGCAGTAAAAGCACACCACACTAGTTACAGGTAAACCACTGCCACCAGCCATTTATCGAAAATGGTAACATAAAATTGTTACATGAGAAGGTAGAAAAAGGGGATACTAAGTAACCCCTCCAGCCCTCTATTGTAAGATAATGTGTGCTGGGTCTAGAATTTACAAATGTAAGTAAAGTAAATTTCACTTTACTGCTCTTGGAAACAGTTTATCCAAGAGAAGGTATTTAAACCTTTGGGAAATCTGAAAGACTTCCCTGTGCCACTGTACTGAAAGTGCTGTGTGACACAATGTAAAAGATGATGCCTATGGAGTTTGTCTGACTACACAACCAAAAGAAGCAGTGTTCAAAATCACATTAAAATACGAGAGAGTGTGGAAAAAGGGTCTCACCCTCTCCAGGTTAAAAATGTAAGTCCTAAAATCCAGCAAAGTTGCTGGTGGGGGTCTCTAAGGTAGAGAGGAATTAACACATTTCTGAGAATTCTCCCTAACGCCCATACAGAGAGTAAAAGATTCTTTGAGTGTGGAAAAAGCTTCCCACTCGTACAGGTATAAGGAAAAATAATCCACCAGTAAAATCAAAACTTTCTGTGGTTGACACTGGTTAGGAAGATTTATCATTACTATGAATCTTAACTAACACGGTCTGTGTGGCTCATTGTAATCCTAGACCATTCACTCTTTTCCTGAAACTACGCCTTGACTGCTCTTCCACGTTGCCTTGATCGGGTTTCGGCTAACCTCGCAGCGCCTTGAGGAAGGGATAGCTTGGGGGCAACACGTTTGTCTTGGAAGTGCAGGTTTGAATCCTGATCCCGCACTTAAAAAACCACTTGCTGGTATTACTCTTGTTATAAAAGAACAATTCTAATTATGCCTTCACTGTTTACCATAAATAGGGTGGCCTCCTAAAATCCTCTTCAGGGGTTAATTTTTTTAATGCAACTTAACCTCTTGCATTACTGCCTCTGCACCCTTTATGAAGCTTGTTAACATACTATATACATTTCTGGGCAATAGAATACAGATGTGCTCTATGCTGCAGTCGTTGAGGATTTCTGGCTTGATTGGATGTATTCAAAGCGCATAAATCTATGTAAGATACTAACTCTGGTGAACTGCATGTACAGTTAAGTATCTTTAAATAAGCTGCTAAATTGGTACAAGTTTCTGTGATCACTTTTAGGCTTGTTTTGTTTATAAACTAAATGACTATTGTATTAAACCTTTTTTGTGTTTTTTGTTGCAGCAACTGAAAATCGAGAGAATTGCCCAGAAGCAAACCGAACAAACGCAGCCATCCCAACCACCGCCATCCCAGCCTCCATCTCAGACGGGTCCTATGCTTGGAGCTCAAGCATTCTCAGGACAGATGCCACGACCACAGGGATTTCAGCAAGCCCTCCCCTCTCAGCAAATGACTATGTCTCAAATGGGCCCTCCTGGACCTCAAGGACAATTTAGACCACCAGCTCCACCCAACCAGATGGGCCCTCCAGGGCAGATGGGGCCACCAAATCAAATGGGACAGCCAACCCAGATACGACCCCCAGGGCAGATGGGGCCTCCGAATCAGCAGATGGGGC